>NW_026606322.1:3870000-4470000 GCF_029834395.1 Sorex fumeus
AATTGAGATGTGGCTTTTACAACTTCAGAAAAGTTTGAATATTTAAGGATCCTTGAAATCACATGAATTTTTCTTTTCTACAAAATGGTTGTTAGAATTTTTGACAGGGAATATATTGAATCTATAGATCACTTTAAGTAGTAATCCCATTTTAGGAATTTTGTCTTTCAATTCATGACTATGAGTTATTTCCCCACTTCTTTATTTCAACAAGTATTATAGTTCTTTGTATAGATTTTCCATTGCACCAGTATTCTCCTGACCCTATCCCCACCTCCCAGTTAAATATATGTATGCTTAGGTATTTTATTTTATAAATGAAATTATTTTCTTGAGCTAATTTTTGAATTGTTCATTGGCAGTACATCGAAATACCTTTGATATTTGAGGGTTGATAATACATTCTGTACCTTTGCTGAAATTTCTAAATCCATTGTTTCTAATAGTTTTAGTGTTGTGTGTGTTTCAGGTAATTTTCTATACCTATACATATAATTTTCTATACCTATAATTCTATACCTATAATTCTATACATATAATTCTATACATATAATTCTATACATATAATTCTATACATATAATTCTATACATATAATATACATATTCTATACATATATTATACATTCTATACATATAATATACATATAATATACATATAATTCTATACATATAATTCTATACATATAATTCTATACATATAATTTTCTATACATATAATTTTCTATACCTATACATATAATCATGTCGTCTGTGAATAGGGATAGTTTTATTCTTCTTTCCCAATTTATATGACATTTTTTCTCCTTGCCTAACCACTTTTACTAGAATTTTTAGGACAGTGGTTAATAGAAGAGGTAGGGATGGGTATCATTGTCTTGTTCCTGAGTATGAGGAAGTCTTTTGGTATGATGTGGCTTTTTAATTTAAAACCCTTTATCCAATAGAAGAAGTTCTCTTAGTTCTTTGTTTTCTGATTCTTTTTTAAATGATGAAAAGATGTTGGATTTGGGGGAAATTATTCTTTTTGCTTTTATTTTCAAGCCATGCCTCACAGTGCTGGGTCCTGGTTCTGAGCACAGGGATCACTCCTGGCAAGGCTCGGGAACCATATATGGTGCCTGGGATTGAACTTGATTTAGCCACATGAGGGCCAGTACTCAGTGGTACTATTTCTCCGTTCCAGGGGGGAAATAATTTTTTAAGTGAAATTCAATGCTATTTTTTCTCCTTATTTTTCTTTTCTGGCCATACTTGGTCGTGGGCTGGACCAATAGCACAGTGGGTAGGGCATTTGCCTGGCATGCAGCTGACCCAGGTTCGATTGCTCCATCCCTCTTGGAGAGCCTGGCAAGCTACCGAAAGTATCCCACCTGCACGGCAGAGCCTGGAAGCTCCCCGTGGCATATTTGATATGCCAAAAATAGTACCAACAAGTCTCACAATGGAGATGTTACTGGTGCCCGCTGGAGCAAATCGATGAACAATGGGATGACAGTGATACAGTGTGATACAGTGAAAAATTATTTTGGTTTTTGTTTTTGGGCCACACTTGGCGGTGCTCAGGACTTACTCCTTGCTCTGCGTTCAGGAATCCCTTCCTGCGTGGGATTAGGGGACTATCTGGGATGCTTGGGATCTAACCTGGGTCGGCCACATGCAAGGCAAGCACCCCTATGTGCTGTACTATCTCTTGCATAATTGGTGAAGATTTTAAAAAGTGAAATATGTTACTTAGTATAGCTAACTTTACAAAATGGACTGTAGTTTCAAATAAATGCAAATAATTTTTAAAATTGTAAATGCAAAAAAATTTTATTGTGATCCTAATGCAATTTGGATATTTTTTGAAACATGAGTATTTGAAAGCTGAATAAAATTGTTTTAATTAAATTAAAAATTAATTTTTATATTATTTTAAAAAGATGAATCACTTACTTAAAGCTGTCTTTTTTTAGTTTTTAAAAAAATTTTTTAAATAAAATCACTGCGAGATACACAGTTACAAGGCTCATGATTGGGTTTCATTCATAAAGTGTCCAACACCCACCCTCTGCCAGTGTACATTTCCCAGCATCAATGTCGCCAGTGTCCTTCCTACCTTCTTCGAATTCCCCTTTTATGCCTCTATGGCTGGCACTTTACTTCTCTCTCTCTCTCTCTCTCTCTATCATTTTTTTATGGCATGATTTCTTCCACTAGGGAGCAGCAACAACCCAAAGTTGAATCAGACAATAGTAAACTACCTTGGGATTATATTTAGTAAGCAGTTCTAAAGTGCAGCATTGGAAAAGATGTATTCATATTAAGTTAAAAAAACAAATATTCCACTTTATCTAAGAGTAGAAAGAAAGAGAAGGGTGAGAAATATGACTTTTCTCGGCTGAGTTAGGAAGAGTTTGAGGAATAAAACAAAAGGACTGGGAGATGGTTAATAAGGAGTTGCCTCCGTTAGAAGCCAATCAAAGGATTCACCTTATATATTTGAGCCAAATGGACTTGCTGATGTTGAGCCCTAAAATTTTCAGGGTCTTTCCCTCACCACCCATTAAGGAAAACCCAGACTTCAGGTGAGTCTCTAGCCTTCTTTCCAATGCTTGCTTCTAGGGGCTCAGGGTCTTTGAAGAGGTACGGAAATGAATGTTTCCTATAACCATCTCATGTTTGAAAAAAAAGATGAGAAACCTGAGCCAAACAAGCTCAAATTATTCTTCACTAATTTACCAGTCAAGTAAAACAGCCCATTTCCTTCAAATAAAGACTAGCCGGTAATTAGCATAGTGTTCTTCCTGGGAAGAAAACGTAATAGTGATGATGAAAAAAAACTTCTCTAAACTTTCCTAGTTTCTGCCGGTTATTTACTAGATTTTAGGGGTTTTTGTTTGTTTGTTTGTTTGCGGGGATTTTTTGTTTTTTTTTGGAACACACTCAGCGCTGTTAAGTGGTTTCTTCTGGCTCTGCGCTCAGGGATCATCACTCCTGGCAGGCTCACGGGACCATATGGTATGCTGGAGATCAAACCCCGGTCAGGTGTTGCAGGGAAAATGTCCTACCCGTACTATCGCTCCAGCCCCGATTAGTTTTTTGTTCGTTTGTTTTTGTTTTTTTGAGAATGTCATTGTAGTAGATAGACTGTCTTCCTGAACATAGATCCCAGTTCGCAGAACCTGAGAATGATTGGTTTTAGGCCCAAGGGAAATTTCAGATGGAATTAAATTTGCTAGTCAGTTTATTTCAATGGGACCTTACCCTACATTGATTATCCAGGTGTGTTCTGGGCGGCAGGTTTGTGCTTCTAAACCAGGTTCATATGTGTTTGCTAGAGAGTCCTTTTAAACCTTTATTTAAACGTTTTTATAATTTATTTTATTTGTGAAGGCACTATGATTTACAAAGTTATCCATAATTGATATTCAGGCATGCTATGTTCCAACACCTGTCCAACCAGTGTTAACTTCCCTCCACCCAAGTCCTCAGGCACTATTCTACCCTCAGCCTCCCTCCTTAACAGGCACAGTTTTAAGTTTAATTACTCAAACTTCTGCTGTCAGTATTGGCGTTATAGTGTAGATACTACCACACCTCCGTACTACCGGTGTGCTCAAGGAGCCTGACCCCTATCCTGTTAATCCTTGTTCACCTCTTCTTACTCCTCCTTCTCTTTCTTCCCTTCCCTGTCCTTCTCAGTTCTATAATCTAGGGACAGGATAATCTAGATTTGATACTGTTGATGCCTTGCATTCCCTTGTCCTGTTTATCTATATACAATAAATGAGTGAAACCATTAGGTATTTGTCACTTTTCTGACTTTGCTTAATGATATCCCCCAGTTCCATCTAAATTGCTGAGAATGGCATGATTATATTATTCCCTGAAGATGCATAGTATTTCACAATTTTAATTTTTTCTTTGAAGCTGTGTAGTTGAAGCTGTGTACTATTTCGTTGTGCACATATATGCACAATACTTTCATTATCTACTCCTCCTTCATTGGACATCTAGATTGATTCCATATCCTAGAGCTGCAGTAAATAGTGACATGCATATGTTCTCTTGCTTTACTTTTGTTTTATTTATTTATTATATATATTTTTTATCAGATCACCATGTCATCATGAGATAGTTACAAAGTTTCCATAATTTTCGGTTAGACAATATTCCAACACTCATACCTCCACTAGTGTACATTTTCTACACCAATAACCCCTGTCAATAACCCCTGCGTACCTCCCGCCAGCCCCCCCCACAAACCTGCGTCCATGACAGGCAAGTTCCTTCTCTCTCTCTCTCTCTCTCTCTCTCTCTCTCTCCTTTTGGGCACTATTGCAATACAGCTAGTGAAAGGCCATCATGTTTGGTTGCTTGCCCACTTTTAGCACACATCTCCAGTCTGGAGCAATCCCTTCAATCATTATTGTCATAATGGTCCCTTCCCCAGCTACTCTCACCTCCAACCCCTGAGGCAGCTTCCAACCATGGGGCATTTGTTCTGCCCTTGTTTCTACTGTCCTGACGTGTTAGTCTCTTAGTATTTTTTTTTCCCACAAGTGAGTGCAGTCATTTTATGTATCTTCTTCTCCTTCTGACTTATTTCACTTAGCATGATACTCTCCATTTCCATCTATTTATAAACCAATTTCATCACTCCATTTTTTTCTAACAGCTGTATAATATTTAATTGTGTAGATGTATCAAGATTTCTTTAGCCAGTTGTCTGTTGTTGGGCACTGAGATTGTTTCCAGATTCTGGCTATTGTGAACAGTACTTCAATGAACATACGCGTGCAGATGTCATTTCTGCCGTGTATTTTTGCAGCCCGGGGTATATTTCCAGAAATGGTATTGCTGGGTCATATGGAAGAGGTCAGCAAGCTACTGAGAGTCTCTCACCCACACGGCAAAGCCTGGCAAGCTACCCATGGCATATTCGATATGCCAAAAACAGTAACAAGTTTCACAGTGGAGATGTTACTGGGCCTGCTCAAGCAAATTGATGAACAACGAGAGGACAGTGACAGTGACAGTGATGGAAGTTCAATTTCTAGTTTTTTGAGGATTGCCCATGTTGTTTTCCAAAAAGGCTGGACCAATTGGCATTCCAACCAACAGTGAATGAGATTACCTTTCTCCCTGCATTTGTGCCAGCACTGGTTGTAATTGTTTTTGATGTGTGCCAATCTCTATGGTAAAAGGTGATATCTCATTATTGCTTTGATTTGCAACTCCCTGATGATTAGTGATGTAAATCATTTTTTTATGTGTCTTTTGGCCATTTGTATTTCTTCTTTGAGAAAGTTTCTGTTCATTTCTTCTCCCCATTTTTTGGTGGGGTTGAAGGGCTCCGGCAGCCGAAGACCTCCAGGACCAGCCACCACCATGCCGAGACCACTCTCCTCACACCTGAAGGTACTGGCAGAGGGACAAATCCACGTGGGTTCCGGGGCCGAGATCTCCCAGCCTACTCAGATTGGAGTCGAGCATCCTCCACCCAGATCCTCCAAATTCCAGTAGGCGGGGGTCACACCCACCACCTGGCCCCCTGGCGCCGTGTAATCCTATCAATGGCCAAGACTCAGAGACTATAAAATCCAGCTCCCGGAACTGCGCGGCCACATTTGCGGCCGCGCGACATCGTATCAGGACATCTTTTATGACATCTTATCATCTCTTACCTACTTTGGACAAACTTGCAGGCTATCGAATGTAGTCTGCCCACAGGGCAGAGTCTGGCAAACTCCCCGTGGCGTACCCAATATGCCAAATACCAGTAACAATGATGGGTCTCATTCTCCTAAAGAGCCTTGAATATAATCTCAGGGCTAGGATGAAAGAGACGTTACTGGGGCCTGCTTGAGGCATTCGACGAATAACAGGAAGATGAAATGAAATGAAGGTTTTTTATTATAAAGTTCTACCAGTATCTTATACATCTTGAGTATTAACCTTTTATCTAATGGGTATTGGGTAAATATTTTTTTACCATTCCATGGATCTCTGTATCTTGGTTACTGTTTCTTTTGAGGTGCAGAAGATTCCTAGCTTAATGTAGTCCCATTTATTTATCTTTGCTTTTCATTTACTTTTTCAGTGGTGTTTTATCTTTAAAGATGCCTTGGGGGGCTGGAGCGCTAGCACAGCGAGCAGAGCAGAGCCTTGCATGCGGCCAACCTGGGTCCGATTCTCAGCATCCCATACTGTCCCCTGAGCACCACCCCCGAGCATGCCAGAAGTAACTCCTGTGCATCGCTGGCTGTGACCCAAAAGGCAATATATATATATATTATATATATATAATTTTTTTTAAAGATGCCTTTAGCTTCAATGTCATGGAAGGTTCCGCCTGTTTTTCTCCACATACCTTATGAATTCAGGTCTGACATTGAGGTCCTTTTTTTTTTTAATTTTGGGATCACACCTGGCGATGCTCAAGATTACTCCATCTCTGCACTCAGGAATCAGTCCTGGCGGTGCTCAGGGGACCATATAGGAAACTGGGAATCGAATCCAAGTCGACCACGTGCAAGGAAAATGCCCTAGCCTCTGTGCTATTGCTCCAGCCCCTGGTATTGAGGTCTTTAATCCATTTTGATCTGACTTTTGTGCCTGGTATTAGACAGAGGTCTGAGTTCTTTTTTTTTTTTCTCATGTAGCTATCCAGTTTTCCCAGTACCACTTGTTGAAGAGGCTTTCCTTTCTTCACTTCACATATCTTGCTCCTTTGTCGAATTGATCATATATTTGAAAGTCTGTGTCAGAATATTCAATTCTATTCCATTGGTCTGTGGGTCTGTATCATATGTTCTTTATAATAAATGTTTTTGTGTCCTGAGAGTAGATCACAGGAAGTGCAATTGCATATGGGAAACTCTATTATTACTCTTCTCAGAAATTCTCATGCTTTTCCATAGGGGTTAAACCAGAAAACATTCCGACCAGCTGTGCATGAGAGATCTTTTTTCCAACTTGTCCCCACCAAGTCAGACTGTTGCTAGTATTTTTGAAGTGTGCCATTCTCACTGGTGTGAGTTCATATCTTATTGTCATTTTGATTTGAAATTTTTTGATAATAAGTGCCAGTGAACACTTATTCATGTACCTGTTGGCTGTCTGTCTTCTTCAGCAAAGTGCTTGTGAATTTCCTGTCCACAGTTTTTGATAGGGTTTTTGGTTTCTTTGTTGTTGATTCTTGAGAGTTCTTTATATATCTTGGATTCTACAAATTATCTGTTTTAACTGAATTATTCTTTTCCCCCTCACTTGGGTGTCTTTTTAGATTTAGGTTGTGTTTCATTTGCTATGCAAATTCTTTAACTTGGTCCATTTGTTTATTTTTGTGTTTTTCCTTCTACAATATAATCATATCATTGAAAATCATTTGGACTTTCAGGTCCAAATTTTGGAGTATTCTGCCTATATTTTCCTCAGTATGCTTTATGAGTTTTCTGGTCTGATCTCAAAGTCTTTGATCCACTTTGAATTGACTTCCATATAAGGTGTGCAATACGGATACAGGTTCACTTTTTTAACATGAGGTTATATGGTTATCTTAGCACCATTTGTTGAAGAGGCTATTTTTTTTATTAGTGAAACACCATGAGGTACAGTTGTAGATTTACAAATTTTTGTGCTTGGGTTTCGATTATACAATGATCAAGTACCCATCCCTTAACCAGTGCCCATTTTCCACCACCATGGATCCCAGTATCCCTCCCACACCCATCCCCCCCATCCCACCCTGCCTCTGTGGCAGGACATTCCCTTTTGTTCAAAGAGGCTCCCTTTTATTCCAGGTCATATACCCAGCTTCTTTGTTAGAAATTAGTGAAAAATCAGGGATTTGTCCTTGGGTACTCGATTCTAATCCAATGGTCAGTACCATGTTCTTTTGATCACAATAGTTTTGTAGTATAGCTCCAAATTAAGTTATAAGATTCCACCAAGTTTCTTATTTCTCAATATGGCTTTGGCTATTTGGTGTAGTTCATGTTTCTATACAAATTTTATTATAGTTCATTCTAAGTCATTGAAAGAATACCATGTGAATTTGGATGGGGATTGTATTGAATCTATATAATAATCCAGGTGGAATGTCCAATTTGACAATTGAATTTTTCAATCCACGAACATGAAATATGATTTTATTTATTTTGTTCTCATATATCTTAGGTGGCTTATAGTTTTCATGGTGTGGAACTGTCACTTCCATTGTAAAGTTCATTTCTATATATTTTATTTTTTTTGATACTATCTTTAACGAAGTAGACTTTTATTGCATTCTCTTCTCATTCACCATTCATATATAAGAATGTGATAGATTGTTGTGTGTTGACTTTTTAGCCTACTACTTTGCTGTATTGGTTTATTATTTCTAGGAGCTTTCATTGTGGGCTGTTTAGGATATTTTATGTGTGTTATGATGTCTTCTGCAAATAGTGATAATTGGACTTTTTCTTTTATAATTTGGAACCCTTTGATTTATTTTTATTGCCTGATTACTCATCTAAGACTTCTAATATACATTTAATAAAAGTAAGACATTAAACATCCTTGTTTGCACGTGATCTAAGAAGGAATATTTTTAGTTTTTCACCATTGAAAGTAATGCTGGTTGTGATTTTGTTACAGATTGCCATTGCTATCTTGACGAAGGTTCCTATCACCCCTATTTTGTTGAGTTATTTTTTTAATCATTAATGTATGTTGGATCTTTCTTTTTAAAACACTGTCCTCCCATTGCTCATCGATTTGCTCGAGCGGGCCCAGTAACGTCTCCATTGTGAGACTTCTTGTTACTGTGTTTGACATATTGAATATTCTTGGTAGCTTGCCAGGCTCTTCAAGAGGGGCAGAGGAATCGAACCCGGCTCAGCTGGGAGGAGGGGTCGGCACTGGAAAATGGGTGGAGGTAAGCTGTGTGTGTGTGCACACTGTGTCTGGCCCTTCCCACTGGGTCCCAAGGGATGACTGTCGTGCTCCTGACTCCCAGAGCCCTTGACAGCCTCCGGGACCCCCCATGCAGGATTCTGGAGTCTGTGTGTGTGTTTGGGCTCTCCCGGGCCCTGGGGCGGGCTGGAATCTGAGCTCCTGCTGCAGTGGAAAAAAAAAATCTTGGGACGTTGTTTTTGTTCTGTTCAGTTGCTTGATTTGGGTTTGGGGGCCACACTCGGGGGCCTCAGGGGCTACTACAGCTCAGTTATGTGGAGTCATTCTCCACAGTGCTGGGGAGGTCATGCATATGCTGGAAACCAGAGCTGGAGCCTCTGTGGTGGTCCTTTGAGCTGTCTCCCTGGCAGTAAACCTTTTTTCTTATGGCTACAGCCAGCTGTGTGCAGGGCTGATTCCTGGCTCTGCCCTCTTTGTGGTTAGTTTTGTTTTTTTGGGGGGGACATAACCGGGAGTGCTTGGCAGTTATTCCTGGCTCTGCACCTAGAAATTACTCCTGGTGGTGTTCAGGGGAAGCCAGGGATCAAACCCCGGTTTGGCCGCATGCAACGTAAATGCCCTACCCACTGTACTATCTCTCTGGCACCTTGGGTCACTTTTAGAGGTGTTGAGGGACTGGAGGTGGTGCCGGGAATCCAACCTGGGTCAGCTGCATGCAAGACAAGTGCCTTTCCCGCTGTACTCTCTTCCTGGTCCTAGACCCATTTTATTATTATCATTATTACTATTATTATTACTACTTGAACTTCTCTCCACCCCCACTCCGAACAGAGCCCCAGCAGCTGAGGACCTCCGGAGCCTGCCACGGCCATGCTGGGACCACTCTCCACACGTCTGGATGGGCCTCATGCATGAAAGAACTGGCAGAGGAACCCAGGCATGCGGGTCCTGGGGCTGAGGTCTCCAAGCAGAAGGGAGCAACACTCTTTCCCTCCTGGGGAGGCATGGCGCTGCAGTTTAACACATGGTCCATTCACTTATCTGCCGCAAGATGCTAGGCTCTGGATTAAGTCCTTTTGCCTTTGGAGCCATGGCCATGCCGGAGAGCCGCTTGTGGGGGGCAACTCATGATCTAGGTAGGGCGTGAAGGAAAAGCCGGTACCTCCCCCCTTCCCATGACACTGTAGTTTCCCTGTCACTGCTGGCTCATACCTGGCTTTACAATAAGCTCTGAGGTGGCAGCCACCTTGTATGCGGTCCAGATTCATTTATGCCAAAAGCCGCTGAGTTTCGAGATTTGTTTCCAAGTCTCTAGGATCATGGCCATTAATTAGCTTGATCAGGAGCCAGAGAGGACATTTATAGGCAGTGACTCGGGGTCTCGCTGGGATGGGGAGGAAAGGGCGAGTTTCACCCCCATCTGGTGAGGCCCCCCGTGTCTCTTCACTGCAGGCCCAAACCTGACTGTCCAGTGGCCTCTGGAAGATGATGGTCACCGGGCCACCAAGGAGAACAGCCAAGGCATGAAACCTATTCCAACCTGGAGTGGCCCAGCACCAGTAACCTACTGCAGCAACAAGACACATTTCTGCCAAAAGCCTTTGGGTTCCGAGATTTGTTTCTGAGTCTCTGGGATCACGGCCATTAAGCAGTTCGATCAGGAACCAGGAGGCCATGCCTCCAAATATATAGCTGAGCCGGAGGTGGTTTGTGAGTGTGTCTCCCACATACCTAACTTTTGGCCATTTACTTTCTTGGTAAACATTGCCCCAAGTTTTTGGGGTCTGGCCAAAGGCATAGGCCTTCCCTTATGGCAGGTCCAAAGTAATTTATTTTATATTGCTTGTTTTCCATAAATGAGTAACAGAATGATCAAGAAATATTTCCTTAGAAGAAAATTAGTGAAAATTGTTGTATCTCACCATATGAGAGAGTCCATTTAGTAATCTGAGGGCTGGAGCGACAGCACAGCAGTAGGGCGTTTGCCTTTCATGCAGCCAACCCGGCCAAGCTGGGTTCCATTCCTCCGCCCCTCTTGGAGAGCCCGGCAAGCTACCGAGAGCATCTTGCCTGCACAGCAAAGCCTGGAAAGTTACCCATGACATATTCGATATGCCAAACACAGTAACACAAAGTCTCAAAAATGGAGATGTTACTGGTCCTGCTTGAGCAAGTCCATGAACAATGAGACGACAGTGTTTTTTTTTTTTCAGTAATCTGAGGGATTGCTAAAATGTTGTTGCACATCTTAATGGCTCCTGCCAAAATAGAAAACTCTTCACACTGTTTTCTATATGAACACTTTTTTGTAAGCATGTTCAACAGTTTTTCATAACAGATGATATAAAATACATTCTTTCATTTGTGTTTTGGGACAGGGATTGGGGGTTGGAATGGAAACATCCTGAATTTGGTGTTGGGAAGGTGTAATGGTGATGGGATTTTTTTCATTTTTCATTTCATCATCCTGTTATTCATCGATTGCCTCGAGGAGGCCCCAGTAACGTCTCTTTCATCCTAGCCCTGAGATTGTATTCAAGGCTCTTTAGGAGAATGAGACCCATCATTGTTACTGGTATTTGGCATATTTGGTACGCCATGGGGAGTTTGCCAGACTCTGCCATGTGGGCAGGCTACATTCGACAGCCTGCAAGTTTGTCCAAAGTAGGAATGAGATAATAAGATGTCATAAAAAGATGTCCTGATAAAATGTCATGCGGCTGCGAATGCGGCCACGCGGTTCCGGGAGCTGGATTTTATAGTCTCTGAGTCTTGGCCGTTGATGGGATTACACGGCGCCAGGGGGCCAGGTGGTGGGTGTGAGCCCCGCCTACTGGGATTTGGAGGATCTGGGTGGAAGATGCTCGACTCCAGTCCGAGTAGGCTTGGAGATCTCGGCCCCAGAACTCGCATGGCTTTGTCCCTCTGCCAGTACCTTCATGGTGATGGGATTGGTATTTGAATATTAAATGTAATCAAATATTGTGAACTAACTTATAAAATAAAAAAATTTAAAAAATGTTGTTACAAGTTATGCTTCTGTGTTAATATTTTTGTTAGTTGAAATTGGTTGACTTCTACATTACATCTCAATCATTCTGGTGTGCTACTACTGGATTGCCAGTATTGTAGAATTTGGAGATATCCCAGTGGCTGTATGCTCCAGAAAATCTAGTTTTTAACTGGTGAGTACAGTTGGAATTAAATTTTTTACTTCTGAGTTTACAAGGCAGCATAGGTGGTTCATGGACATGAATTCCAGAACTTCGGAAAGTACAGGGAAGTGGGGGTGAGGTAGTCTAACCTGATTTCAAGAAGACATAGAACTTTCAGCTACAGGGACCTGTGTACCTGAGGTTTTGGCAGGGTTAAGTTCACTGCGAGGCTCAGTAGCCCTGAGGTGATGGAGTCTGGATAGAGGCATGGTGATGTTTTTGGGGTGTGGAAGCGAGCAGCTCCTGGGGCTTTGTTTGGGTGGGCACTGTCTGACCACCTTCTGAGTGTGCTCTGTGTGTCTCAGCCAGGCACAGGTGTCCAAGAAGTTTTTTTCAGCTAGCTGATCTTTTTCAGAATTTATTTATGAGTTTCTGGAAAAGGGCCAGTAAAGATGAACTTACATGGTGGCAGAGGTGGTTCATTGAATTTTCTTTTTCTCTTTCCTCGTGAATCTAGCCAATTGTTTGTCTATCTCATCTATTCTTTTGAAGAACCACCTCCTGGTTTCATTAACTCTATTTTTTGCTTTCTTGATTTCTGTATTATTGATTTTTGCTCTAGTTTTTATTATCCATTTCTTCTACTGGTTATTGAATTCATTTATTGTTGCTTCTCCAGTTGTTAACAGTGTGCATTTAGGTCATCGGCTTGAGCTTTCTCTTTTTTTCCTAATGTAGACCTGTATTACTATAAATTTCCCACTTTGTACAAGTCTTTGTTGTGTCATATAGATTCTGTGATAGTTGTTTCTCATTTTCATTAGTTATGGAATTATTTTATTTCTTCCTTGATTTCATCTTTGGTCCAGTTGTTATTTAGTAGTCTTTTGTTAAGATTAAAGGCGTTGGAATTTTCCCTGTGTTCTTTTTTTGGTTAATTTCTACATTTGTGGCATTGTGGTCTGAGAGGGAGTTTGATTTTTACATTGCGAAGTTATGCATTCTTGAGTTACGCCCATGTATGTGATCTTTCCTGAAATATTTTGCCATATACTAGAGAAGAATGTGTACTAGGTTTTTGGAGAATCTTGCTCATGTCCACAAAGCCTAGTTCCCCTTCCTCCACATTTAGGGCTCTTGGGTCTCTGTAAATTTTCTGGTTTATTTGGCTAGTGGTGTTGAAAGTGGAGTGTTGAAATCTCCCACAACTATGGTCTTTTTGCCTATGTGCTTCTTTAGGTCTCTGAGCAAAGCTTTATAATCCTCAGTGACCCTTCATTTAATGCATATACTCTAATAAGAATTAGTACTTCTTGATCTATTGTTCCTTTGACCAATAACTAATGTTTTTTCCCATCTCTAATCACATTTTTAAGATTGAATGCTTTTTGGTCTGATGTAAGTATGGCTGTCCCAACTTATTTTGTCTGCCATTCGTTTGTATGATCGTTTTCCATCCTTATACACTGAACCTGTATTTATTCTGTGAGCTTTTTAGGTGTGTCGCCAGTAAGCAACAAATAGATGGATTTTCTTTTCTGATTCATCTACCACTTCATACATTTTGACGGGACAGCTTAGTTCCTCGACATTCAGACAGATTATTTATATAAAGGGCTATGATGCCATTTTTCTGTGTAGAATTTAGTCATTTTTGTAATTTTTCTTTCAGGTGTCCTTTCAGTAATTTAGGATTTGCTTAGTTGTATCAAGTGTTGCCAGATGTTGTTTATTTTCAAATATTTTTTGTGTCTCATTTAAATATAAATGACAGAACAAAATCAATTAGTATTGGTGTGGATGTGGATTGGGGGTTTTCGGGAAAGACACCCTTATCCATTGGTAGTGGGAATATTTATTGGTTCAAGCTCTTTTGAAACAATATGGACACATAAAAAACTAAGAATTAATGTGTCATACAACTCAGAATTTCACTTTTTATCTCTACCCTGAAGGACCCAAAGCTCAGTTCAGAAAAAAATATTTGCACTCATATTCACTACAGCACTGTTCACAATAGCCAAAATATGGAAGCAACCCAAGTGTCCAAGAACAGATGGAATGGAGTATAATATATACACAATGGAGTAATATTTAGCTATAAGATAAAATTATGCATTTTTGCACGATGGCGGATGAGAGGGTACCATGCTGAGAGAAGAAGAGGGACATATAAGTAAGAAATATGGTAAGGGAATAAAAAATGGCCAAAGGCAACAGAACATGGGAACTGGCTTAGAGAACTGAGCTTACCAAGTGTGGTGAGTGAGGGTAGGTGGGAGGGGAAACAGAGACAGTCGTGGAGGGAAGCAAACACTCAGGTCGACTTTGTGGGTTGGAATGTTGTATGCATAAGACACTATCTTTAACAATATTATAAATTACAGTGCCTAAAATTAAAAACTAATATAGTATATACACACATATATTAGCCAATAATGAGAAAATCCTGCATTCTTGACAACATGGTTAGAACGGAAATAAATTAGCAAATGTAGATAAACCAGGTCTGGAGTGATAGCACAGCAGGTAGGGCGTTTGCTTTGCATGCAGCTGACATGGCTGACCCCAGTTTGATTCCTCTGCCCCTCTCAGAGAGCCCGGCAAGCCTCCGAGAGTTTCTTGCCCACACGGCAAAGCCTGGCAAGCTACCCGTGATGTATTCAATATGCCAAACATAGTAACAAGTGTCACAATGGAGACATAACTGGGCCCACTCGAGCAAATCGATGAACAATGGAAGGACAGTGACAGTGACAGATAAACCAGACAAAAACAAATACTGTGTGAAATAACTAATAAAAAAAGTCAAAGTCATGAAAATTAGAGGGCAAAATCATAATCACCAGAGAATGGGGGTGGTAAATGTATTTCTTTAAGGGTACAAAGTTGCAGCTAGTACCACAATAAGAGCAATGTTGTAGTATAACTATACAATATATGATGAAAATAATATTTTGATCACAATGAGATTAACATCTTACACACCTTAAATCTTATGTTTATTTAAATGTTATATATAAGATTATACTATATTATATATCAGACATCACAAATCACAAATCATCCTGTTATTCATCGATTGCCTCGAGCAGGCCCCAGTAACGTCTCCTTCATCCTGGCCCTGAGTTTTTTAAGAAAGTGCGAAATTCAAGGCTCTTTAGGAGAATGAGACCCATCATTGTTACTGGTATTTGGCATATTGGGTACGCCACGGGGAGTTTGCCAGACTCTGCCGACATATATCATATATATATCACATATATCAGACATATTCAGTCAATATTTCTCTCCGATAATGCTACCTGCTACATATCCAGGCAATTAGTTTACTACTACCTGTGTTATCCTGGTGATATTTGGAGGACCTGAGGAACTGGTACCAACAATGGCTAATACAATTGTCATAGGTAAGAAAATCCTTTCGTTCTGATCTAGGAATCTCATGTCTTCTGTCGGCGTCCCTGAAATAGTAATATGAGAACTTGTTAGTTTCTGAGTAGGATGAAATCCAACATCCTTCACAATTAGACTATACTCTTCCTGGGGAGTAAATGGAATCTTGATGAATGAGCATGAGTCTATAGGCTTATAAGAAGGTTATATAGACCATGTCAGATAATTCTGATCCAGGTAAGGCTTGCCTGTGAGTGCTTTAGTGATTTTGACTCTTGTATATTTACTTAGTTCACTGGGTCTGTTATTAGAAAATTTAAGTATGTTCTTTTTGCTGTAGATTTTTTATATATCATGGTTCTTAGTGCAAAGGTGAGGGTGTCATGAGAAAGAAAGAGTATATGTTCTCAGACATAAGCATGAGCTGTAATCTGAAGTGTGTGTGTACACACTTGTGAGATATTTAGCTCCTAATTGTATTTAAATATTCTTAGATTGTAGTTTTGATATTTTCCTTAGCTCATTTAAGATATTTTATGATGAACTTTTAGAATGAGATGAGTTTCAAGAAATGTGTGTTTTTATTTTTCAGAATTTCTTAGTTTGTATAGTGGCAAAAATAAAACGATTTCCTCACTAGAGTTGTCTGACTTTGTTTTCCTATACTACTTTAGTCTAGATGGTCTTACTCCATTTTCCTCATTCTACTCAATTTCTATTGCCCTTCCAGTAGTTTATCCATGTTGTTTTGACATTTTCATTCTAAACTCTATATCAATATCTCCTTCCTGTAGAATCTGAACTGGTCAAGTTCTGTTGGCTAATCGATACTTAACTATTTATTATCAAGCAAGCATCAAGACACATAAGAACTTTGGCTATTAGTGATTCTTCTACAAACATATCTATTTTGTGGTTTATAAAGCTTACCTTGCTGTTCAATTTTAAATAAATGATATTCATGAGTTTTTCACTTGCTTTCTAGTTGTTCTTTTTGTTTTAATGTGAGGATATGAAAAAATGAAAAGAATTATGCTGCCACTACCCCAAAACTCCTGGGATTCATATTAAAATTTTAATCAGCTGTAACTATAAAGACCATTCTGTCACATTCTATATTCTATATTGCTGAGGTGATCTATAAGGATATTTCAGCTTTATGGTAAAATTCCATGAAATGTCTTAAGATCATTTCCCTTATTGTGTCTAGGCTATCTTTTGATATTTGTTTGATTTCTCCCTTGGGAAGTGATCATGTTGATTAGCTTACATGAATAAATACCCTTGTTTGTCTTTTGTTCATGATAAGTTATTTACATATTCAATTCAGTTTAACCCTTACTTGAGGAATACATTTGTTGTGTCAGGTACTATTAGTTTTGTACAAGAGACACAGAATTAAATAAACCATAAAGTCTTATGAGGGATCTCAGAATAAGATAAATTTGCTTGCATATATTGCATCCATTGACCTCAGATGATGTATATATACCCTAAAACACCTCTATGAGTTAGTGAAGAAATGTGAATGCTGATTATTGAAGCTTCATGAAAATAAATAATGAAATTTCTGGGAGGTAGAAGGGAACACATTTCTGCTGAGATCCATATTAATGTAGAAGACAGAACTATGCTTTAAGTGTTGATATCAAAGACTCCTGATTGTAGTTAACGATATGTATCCTCAAAATGTGGTTGACAAAGTCATTTAATGACTCAAGTTTCCTAAAGAAGAAGGGTCAGCCAAAGTAACTTTTTCAATTGAATCACTGTGAGATATGCAGTTATAAAGTTGGTCAAGATTGTGTTTCAGTCATACAATGTTCCAATACTTGTCCCTTCACCAGTGGACATTTCCTACTACCAATGTCCACAGTTTCTCTCCCAACCCACCCCAACCCCGCTGCTTTTATGGCAGGCACTTTTCTCTCTTTCTTCCTCTTTTTTTCTTGTTTTCTTCTTCCTTCCTTCCTTCCTTCCTTCTTTCTTTCTTTCTTTCTTTCTTTCTTTCTTTCTTTCTTTCTTTCTTTCTTTCTTTCTTTCTTTCCTTTTTCTTCCCTCCCTCCCTCCCTCCCTCCCTCCCTCCCTCCCTCCTTCCCTTCCTTCCTTCCTTCTTTCCTTCCTTCCTTCCTTCCTCCCTTCCTCCCTCTCCTTTTTTTCCTCTCTTTTCTCTCTCTCTTCTTTTGGCATTGTAATTTACACTACAGGTACTGAAAGTTTATCATGTTTATCCCTTTCCTACTTTCAGCACTCAATTCTTGTCCAGAGATCATTTCCAACTATCTTTGTTGTAGTGGTTCCTTCTCTGTTCTAATTGCCTTTCCCCCACCACTTATGGCAAACTTCAAACTATGAACCAGTCCTCCTGGCCCTTGTTTCTAAGGATCTTGGGTATTAGTCTCATATTGTGTATTTTAGTATTCCACAAATAAGTGCAATCACTCTGTCCCTCTCTCTGTGACTCATTTCACTCAGCATGATACTCTCCATGTCCATCCATTTAAAAGTGAATTTCATGACTTCCATTTTTTTATTAGTGAAACACCAAGAGGTACAGTTGTAGACTTTAAAACTTTCGTGCTTGGGTTTTGGTTATACAATGATTGAGTATCCATCCCTTCATCAGTGCCCATTCTCTACCACCAATGATCCCAGTAGCCCTCCCACCCCCCATCCCCCTCTACCCTGACCTGCCTCTGTGGCAGGGCATTCCCTTTTGCTCTCTCTTTCCTTTAGGGTGTTGTGGTTTGCAACAGAGGTATTGAGTGGCTATCGTGTTCAGCCTATAGCCTACTTTCAGCACGCATCTCACATCCCAAGCGAATTCTCCAAGCACTCTTTACTTGGTTTTCCTTTCTCTATCTGAGCTGCCTTTTCCCCAACATGTACTGCTGGCTTCCCAGTCATAGAGCAGACCTCCTGGTACTTATCTCAACTATTCTTGGGTGTTCATCTCCCATTCTGTTACTTTATAATCCCCAGATGAGTGCAGTCTTTCTATGTCAGTTTTGGGCCCACAGGGTATATACCCAGAAGTGGTATTCCCAGAACTTCATATGGAAGTTCAATTTCTAGTTTTTTGAGGATTTCCCATATTGTTTTTCAAAAAAGCAATCTTTTTGAACTTAGTTGTTATTCCCACCAGCAATGAATGAAAGTCCCTTTCCACCCCTGCATTTGTGCCAGCACTGGTTGTTTTTGTCTATTGACATGTACCAGTTTCCTGTGATGTGAGATGATACTTATTGATTGTTTTGATTTGCTCTCCCTGATGATTAGCAATGTAAAGCATTTTTCATGTGCTATTTGGCCATCATTTCTTCTTTGATGGTAGTGGAAGCAAAGATAAACAAATAGGACTACATTAAACTAAGAAGCTTCTGCACCTTAAAAGAAATGGTGAACAAAATATAAAGGCAGCCCACTGAATGGGAAAAATTATTTACCCTATACCCGTCTAATAATGGGTTAATATTAAAGATATATAAAGCACTAGTAGTACTCTGCAAGAAAAGAACACCAAACCCCATCAAAAAGTAGGAAGAAGAAATGAACAGAAACTTCCTCAGTCAGAGTAGTTTTAACAGTCTGGTGTTAAGGAGTCTCAGATATCCAAATATATGAATGACCAGCAACTTTTGTAGCAATATTTTCCACAGAATATTTGTGTGAGCTCGCAGAGTCACTGGAAACCATGGGAAGTGTGTAAAAATTACAGTATTAATGACTAAAGATAAAATATATGAGATTTTTCTGGTCAGTGTAGTCTATCAGTCTTTAGTTTCTTCTATAAAATTAATACATTTAGTGTGTGAGTTGTATCATGTACCATTTTGTGTTATTTGCATTTCAATAAATTTTGATATATATGCATATACGTATATATGTATACATGTAACTATACTGCACTGTCCTCCCGTTGTTCATCGATTTGCTCGAGCGGGCACCAGTAACGTCTCACAACAAATTGTGAGACTTGTTGTTACTGTGTTTGGCATATCAAATACGTCACGGGTAGCTTGCCAGGCTTTGCTGTGCAGGTGAGATACTCTTGGTAGCATGCTGGGCTCTTGGAGAGGGGTGGAGAACTCAAGCCGGGGTCAGCCCAGGTTGGCTGCATGCAAGGCAAGCTCCCTACCCGTTGTACTATCGCTCCAGCCCATGTAACTATAAATTAATATATAAGCATATATACACATATGTATCTTAACCCCCAAAATAATGATATGAGGAGGTGGGTCTTTGAGAAATAATAAATTTATGAAGGAAAAGTCATCATGAATTAATTAATGCCCTTAAAGGAAAAGTCCTCAGTATATCTCTTGCCCCAGTCAACACATGACAGCACAGTGAGAAGTTAGAAATATTTTACTAAGTGCACGCTTACCAAACACAGAACCTGTTAATACCTTCAGAATCTCAGACCTCTCAGCCTCTAGAACTGATCACTTGATCACTTGACTTTCCGTTACTCATCGATTTGCTCGAGTGGGCACTAGTAACGTCTCCATTCATCCCTGTCGCATGCTAGTGTAGCCCAATGGTGTGTGTTCGTTCTAGGAACATGAAGAGTCTCAAACCGATCATTCAGGGTCTTGGTCAAGAAGTCTGACCATCTCGTAGGTGGGCAGCCATGCAGTCTTTTGACATCCTGTGGAATACAGTCGGTAATGGCTCTAGTCCAGTGGTCATCTCCAAATCTCATTATGTGTCCAGCCCATCTGATTTTTAGCGCCTTGGCAAACTAGACAGTGTCCCTGATTCTTGACTGTCGACAGAGGTAAGAACTCTGGATTCTTTCTCTCACTTGAGTGAAACGTGATACTTCAAGCATAGCTGTTTCAATTCCTCTTTAGGAGACCCAAATTGCGTTCTCATCCTGTTTTTGTAGGGCCCAGGTCTCTGAGGCGTATGTTAATGCGGGAGAACAGTGGAATCGAAGAGATGTGCCCAGAGTCAGAGGTTCTTCGTCATAGCTATTTCTTAGACACTCTTGAAGGCATTCCAAGCTGCTCTCTTCCTCCTGCACAACTCAGGTTCCAGGTCATTTGTCATGTTGATGACTTCTTGACCTAGGTACACATAACTGTTGCAGTCGGAGATGGTCATTCCGTTGAGAGTGAATGGAATGTCAGGAACGAAGCTGTTTCTCATAAACATTGTTTTCGTGAGATTCAGCTGGAGTCTGACCTTTCCACACTCACAGTCGAAGTAGGCCAGGCATTTGTGCCGCTTGGCTAATGTTTGGTGTTATTAGAACGATGTCATCAGTAAAGCGGAGGTGGTGTAGTTGCCGACCGTCTATCTTCACTCCCATTCCTTCCCATTCCAGTCATCGCATGATGTTCTCGAGGGTGGCACTGAAGAGTTTTGGTGAAATGGTATCACTGTGCCAAATCACCTCTCTTGACATGGATGATCACTTCTTTGTAGAATGGTGAGATCCTGGTAGTGAATCCGTAATACAGCTCACGGAGGATCTTGATGTATTGAGTTTGAATGCCCTTATTGGCTAGGGCTTCAATGACTGCTTCTGTCTCAACAGAACCAAAGGCCTTCTTTAAATCAATGAACGTTAGACAGAGTGGCATTTTGAACTCCCGAGAAACCTCAATGAGGTTGGTTATCATGTCGATATGGTCAATTGTGCAGAACCCGGCTTGCTCGCATGGTTGTCCTTCATCTAGTGTTCTGCCAATCCTATTTAGGATGACTCGAGTGAACAGCTTGTAGATGACAGACAATAGGCAGATTGGGCGATAGTTGCCAATGTCGTGGATGTCTCCCTTCTTGTAAGTCGTACAGTCCTGCTGGTTTTCCACTGGGACAGAACCTTGCAGTCAGACAGGTAGCATGTGAAGAGCCGAGCCAGTGTATTGATGAGTACTGATGGCAGGTTCTTCAGGTGTTCAGGTCTGACCTTGTCTGGGCCAGGAGCTGTTAGTTTCTTGACCTATGAAATGGCATGTTGGATTTCGGAAGGGAGAACACTGGGAACGACATATCCATCCTGTGGAATTTGGTATGTGGGCAGAAAAGAAATGGGAATCAATAGCATAGAAATAGTTCATTAAATGAAGACATTCAATGAAAATTCACAGTTTACAGTGTAATATTCGAATTTAGAGTGTCAACTTAGATTTCTTAGTTATAACTTTTTCATAAAACATACTTCTCAATTGATTTTGAAGCTGTATAATCTTGTCTGGTAGTACTTTTCTTTTTTTTTTTTGTTTTGGTAGTACTTTTTTTGAGACACGATCAAGAAAATTTATTTTATCTCTGAAAACCCAGTTTTTCAGTCTAATTTTGGTCATGTACGTTCTCTAAAGTTAGTAAGTTAATCATTTTTCTTAGATACTTTCCTTACATTTTAGCAAATTTAATTTTTGTTGTTAAAATATTTGAATATACAAACTCTGAAGACTGAACACAGATAAACACAATTTATGTTTCAATAAAAATTTAAAGTGACAAATTAATTTGAAATATTTGATGATAAGCATCATTACTATTGTGCTTCATGAAATTTCGGCTGTATGATAAGCAGAAATTTACCCTTTAAAGTATTCATCTGTTGGAGAGTAGTGTAGACAAAATCCTATAAACACATAATTGAATTAATATCAAGGATGATTTTGATGATATGATATAAAGCATTATATGCTAATTTATTTATGCATTCTATTCTGTCTTTGTTTTTGGGTCTTGTCTGGCTATGTTCAGAGATTACTCCTGGAAGTGCTTGGGGAACCATATCAAATGCAAGGGCTTGAATCCAGGTCTCCTGAAAGCAAGGAAAAACATCCGACCCATTGTTCTGTTGCTCTGGCTCACTTTATGAGATTTATGGAAGAAATTGATCTCTGTTCTTGGTATGTGAGGTAGTTATGCTGTTGCTAAACTTATTTTTGTTTATATTTTAAGGAATTCATGTTGTAACTGCTCTTACTCTTCTTTTCATTGCCAAGGAGCTCAGAGATAAAGTTATGGCCCACCCTTAGCAAATATGGAAGAGATTATTGACATTTTATACTATAGTTTGAAGCCAGTCGCATACCTCCAGCTTTCTTCTTTAGAAATACTTTAATTATTTATGTATTTATCCTGTTAATTTATTTATCACTGGTATACAATGTTAAAGAATTTAAGAGACACAGTTTTCACCACTATCTCTATATTGTATATAGGGTTTTCCATATAGACTGCAAACATTCCAACACCACCCCACCCTTCTGTTTATTACACCCTACCATCGCCCATTCTCTCTCTGATAACCTCCATCCTTTTCACTGCATTCCTTAAAGGAGTTGCTTTAACATTATTTTTCCAGCTTGTTTGTTTTAGTAGTTAGATCTTATATCCAAGTCCTTAATACATTTTTAAAATTTTAAAATTTTATTTTTATTAGCACAGAGGGGAGGGTGTTTGCCTTGCATGTGGCCAACCCGGGTTTGATTCCTCTATCCCTCTCGAGGAGCCCAGCAAGCTATCAAGAGTATCCTGCCCGTATGGCAAAGCCTGGCAAGCTTCCCATGGTGTATTCAATATGCCAAAAACAGTGACAACAATTCTCACAATGGAGATGTTACTGGTGCCTGCTCTAGCAAATCGATGAACAATGGGAGGACAGTGCAGCGCAGTACAAGTTTTATTTATTAAATAAATTTATTTATTGAATCACTGTGATCCAAACTATTGAGCAGTTACAAAGCTTTCGTGTTGAAGTTTCAGTCATACAATGAACAAACACCCAACCCTTTACCAGTGCACATTTTCCACCACCAAAAATCCCAGTATACTCCCCATCTCACCCCTACCCCTACCTGTGTGGCAGATAATTTCCACATTACTCTCTCTACTTTGATTACAGTCAATATTTTGACACCAGTCTCACCATTATTTGGAATTTCCCCCCAACACTCATACCTGACGAAAAGGCAACGTTAGACGATTTGTTTTCTTTTGCTGATTATGAATAGCATATGATGTCTTGGAATTATAAAGTTTTAATAGTTTGGTCTGGAGAGATTTCTGCCAAGAACCGCTCGGTTCCGAGACTCCAAGATTTGTTTGTGTGTCTCTGGGATCATGCCCGTTAAGGAGCTTAATAAGTAGCCGGAGGGGCTATTCATGGGCAGCATCTAGGGGCCTCTGTGGGGCGGGGGAGAAGGACAGGCTCTCCCGCATGTCTGGTCACTGCTGGCCCATACCTGGATTATCCAATGAGCTCTGGAAAATGGCGCCCACTGAGCTTCCCAGGAATAGGCAGAAGGAAGACACCTTTTTCCATCTGGGGTGGCCCGGCCCAGGTGGCCTAATGCAAAGTCTGGAGGCATTTCTGCCTAAAGCCACTCGGTTCCAAAACTTGTTTGTGGGTTCCTTAATACATTTTGGGCCAATTTTTGAGTATACTGTCAATTATCTGGTTTAATATACATTTTTATAATTTTATATATATAATTTATTTGTGAATGTGATTGACCAGTTTTCCCAGCACAATTTGTTGAAGAGGTTTTCATTTCTCCATTTTTTGATATTGGCTTTTTTTGTCATAAATAAGATGTTCTCATAAATATGGATTTATTTCCAGTCTTTCTATTTTTTGCTGTTTGACGGGTGTTCTTATTTTTGTTGCAAATCATATTGTTTAAATTACTGTTCCTTTGTGATGTGCTGTAAGGTCAGAGAGTATTATACTTAAATTTGAAAACAGACTTGAAACAACTATTTGGCAAGGTACAGTTATTTATTTCATAGTAATAAATACACATAAAAATTTCTACCAAAGTACCTTGGAGTGGGAAGAAACTCACCCTGCTCTTGTGAATTCAGTATTCATCCAGGTATTATAACCATGGTAACAAGAAAAGGCTATTAAAAAGAATCTGAAGGCAAAAACCAGGTGTAAGAATCACTTGATCACTTGACATCCCGTTACTCACTGATTTGCTCGAGTGGGAGCCAGTAGTGTCTCCATTCGTCCGTGCTAGTGTAGCCCAATGGTGTCTGCTCGGTCCAGGAAAATGAAGAGCCTCACACCGTTCATTCAGGGTCTTGACAAAGAAGTCTGACCATCTCGCAGGTGGGCGGCCACGCAATCTTTTGACGTCCCATGGAATCCAGTTGGTAACTGCTCTAGTCCAGCGGTCATCTCCAAATCTCATTGTGTGTCCAGTCATTCTGACTTTCAATGTCTTGGCAAATGAGACAGCATCTCTGATTCTTGATTGTCAGGGAGATCGGAACTCTGTATTCCTTCTTTCACTTGAGTGAAGTGTGATACTCCAAGCATAGCTCTTTCGATTCCTCTTTGGGAGACCAGAATAGCATTCTCATCCTGTTTTCGTAGGGCCCAGGTCTCTGAGGCATATGTTAATGCAGGAAGAATGGTGGAGTCGAAGAGATGTCTCTGGAGCTGGAGGTTCTTCATCCTCTTAGTTATTTCTTCAATGCTCTTGAAGGTGTTCCAAGCCGCTCTCTTCCTCCTGCGCAACTCAGGTGCCAGGTCATCATGTTGACTTCTCAACCTAGGTACACGTAATTGTTGCATTTGGAGATAGTCATTCCATTGAGAGTGCATGGAATATCAGGAACGTGTCTGTTTCTCATGAATATTGTCTTCATGAGATTCAGCTGTAGTTCGACCTTTCCACACTCCTGGTGGAAGTCGGCCGCATTTGTGCCTTTTGGCTAATGTTTGGTGTTATTAGAACGATATCATCAGCAAAGCAGAGATGGTGTAGTTGCCGACTGTCTATCTTCACTCCCATCCCTTCTCATTCCAGTCATCGCAGGAGCTCTTTGGTACTATTGTGGCTACATGAGAAGATGTCGTTGTTGACATTCAGCATTGATGAAGAATAAAATTGACTGGTTCAACACCTCCATGATTATGCGAGGAACGTTGAGAGAGAGCCACAAAAAGATGTCTGTCTTCAAAAACTCTTGAGCTGATTTGCCAACGTGGCTTGGCACAAGCCTCAGGCATCACAAGGTAATGTCCGAGCTCGCAAAGCAGTGTAGAGGAGCGATAAAGGAAAACCTTAACGAGAGAAGAGCAGCAGTGCTTGCTGATGTGGCAGAAGCCAGGAAAAGCATTTGCAATGCCCGCCTGTCCTTCACCAACTACAAGACCAAGATGACTGCCCTCCAATGTCCTGATGGATCTATTACATCTTCCAGAAGGGCAATGGAGAAGATTATTCATGCCTTCTACTCGATCTCTTTGATAACCACATCCACCTGCTCACATACCAAATTCCGCAGGGTGGATATGTCATTCCCAACGTTCTCCCTTCCAAAATCCGACATGCCATTTCGTCGGTCAAGAAGCAAACAGAATCCGGCCCAGACAAGGTCAGACCTGAACGTCTGAAGAATCTGCCATCAGTACTCATCAATACACTGGCCAGCTCTTCATATGCTACCTGTCTGAATGCAACATTCTATCCCAATGGAAAAACCAGCAGGACCGTTCTATTGTATAAGGAGGGAGACATCCACAACATCGGCAACTATTGCCCAATCTGCCTGTTGTCCATTGTCTACAAGTTGTTCAGTCCTGAATAGGATTGGCAGAACACTAGATGAAGGACAACCATGTGAGCAAGCCAAGTTCGGAAAAGGATTCAGCGTGATCAACCATATCCACACGGTGACCAAGCTCATTGAGGTTTCCCAAGAGTTCAAGATGCCGCTCTGTCTAATGTTCATTGATTTAAAGAAGGCCTTTGATTCTGTTGAGACTGAAGTGGTCATCGAAGCCCTAGCCAAACAGGGTGTTCAAACTCAATACATCAGGAACCTCTGTGAGGTGTATCACGGATTCACCATCAGGATCTCACCATTCTACAAGGAAGTGATCATCAACGTAAAGAGAGGGGTTCGGCAGGGTGATACAATTTCACTGAAACTCTTCAGTGCCACTCTCAAGAACGTCATGTGTGAAAGAATACATTTAAAAAAAGTAGTCCTGAAAGGAGAGGGAAAGGAGCACTAAGATTGAGGAAAAACAGAAGCTGATGGGAAATATAGAGACAAAAGCAGAAATTGAAAGGACAGGAAAAGAAAAATTGAAATTAGCAAAATAAAAGCTTGCCTGAGACTTTAATAGGACGCGTGAATAAAAAAGTTAAAGAATAATACACCAAAGAGATGTGTTCCGTGACAGTAAAATACTTATTCATGTGTGTTAGTCATATGTGCTTGTTCATTAAGTGATTAATGTTTTTAAAATTGGGCGTTCATTTTATTGAGTTATTGACAAGCAGCAATATGTTGCCCTCACCATGAAAATTAATACAGCATGTTAGACAAGCAGTGCAAGTGGATAAA
The DNA here is from genome assembly GCF_029834395.1 of Sorex fumeus. Lineage (NCBI taxonomy): Eukaryota > Metazoa > Chordata > Mammalia > Eulipotyphla > Soricidae > Sorex > Sorex fumeus. Next base: position 3,896,769 of record NW_026606322.1, read on the forward strand.
ACTGAAATCTTCCCGTATAAAATTTTAGTAGGACAAAATTCATTAATATATTAATAGATTTTTGGTCTGTAGAGTAGTTGAAACTGGGATAAAAAAAACTGTCGCCCTAGGTATGGTAAATTTTCTTGTAAAGATGAAAATTAAGCATGAACTTTCAAATGTTTCTTCGGATAGGAACATTACAATTAACTGGTATAATAATTGTGCTCCTTGGTTCTTGCTTTGTTTCACAGTGGCTTTAATTAAAGGCCTAGTGATGTCGGAAAGTCACATTAATTATTCATCTGCAAACATTTACATAGACTTCCCTGTTCCCCTTCAATAAATTATCAGCTTCACATCTCCATAATTTAATCAAAATGACTAAAAATACACCATCTTCTGCTTCTGCCCCTCCTCTCTGGGCTTTATCTCTTTAGTATTATTTGTTATTGGAGAAGACTTCCCACTGTTAGTAAGAAAGAAGAGAAAAAAGTCTGTCTACTGAAATTGTGTAGATAGTCTTTAGTTTTTCCACACTGTCATACTGATTGGTATAAAGCTGTGATTTGCAAATGTCAATAATTTTTTGGAAAAGATCAGAGACACCGTAGCATTGTGCTGTCATTTAAAGCTAATGTGATGTTGGTATATATTAACAGAAACATGATATTAAAAAATGCAATAATTCCTCTAATAATATCAGTGTTAAAAATCAAAGTTTCAAACACTAAACAGAGAAATATCATAAAAGAGAAAGTTCTACAAGTGGATAGTTAGAATGAGTTTTGTTGTTGTTGTTCTGTTTTTATTCTGTGATAACAGGGATCTAATTTAGGTCTTTATACATGTGAGTAATGTTCCTTACCAATGAGATATATCCACAACCTCCATATTTAATCTAGTCTTCCAAAGAGTTGGTTTCTTGCTCTCTTCTTTTAAATCTAAAGCATTCACTATTGCTTATTTTTTACTATTATTATTTTTCACATGATGTAATATATGAATATCACCTGTACTGCTTTTTCTTAATGGTTTTGTTTAATTTTCCTTTTATTTTACAAGTGCAAACATTTATATGCTTTAGGTGAAAAATATTACCGTACAAAACTTACAACCAGTTAGGATAGAGAAGGGATAAGTATGACAATAATAGCTGAAAATGATTACTCTGGACAAGAACTGAATGTTGAAAGTTGGTGAAGGGATATACTTGATAACTCATCAGTATCTGTATTACAATGCTCACAAAGGAAAGAGAGAGAGAAAGAGAGAGAGAAAGAGATAGAGAGTGAGAGAGAGGAGAGAGAGAGAGTAGGAAGGGGGATGGGATGAAATTGGAAACATTAGTGGTGGGAAATGTACACTGGTGAAGGGATGGGCGTTGGAAGAGGATATGACTTAAATCCAGTCATGAACAACTTTATAACTGTATCTTTCACTGTGATTCAACTTAAAAAATAAAAGTACAATAATAAAATAAAGTAATTTCACAGTTGTATTAATTAGTGCAATAAATCACATTAGAAGGTAACAAACAAGAGATACAAAGTACCATACCCTTTTATCAATGTTCATAGAACCCTTTATTTCCACTCTCTTCCTTGGATTTGGAAGAATTCTGTAATCAGAGTCTAAGAGTTTGTATTTATTGGACACTATCTATCCCCTTGTTTCTTTTTATCCAATATATGAGTGGGATAATCCTGAATGTCCTTCTGACATATTTTACTTAGTATGTCACTTTTCAATAAAATCTGTTATGGTGAAAAAAAAAGAGAAAGTTCTAGAAAATGAAGGACAAGAATAGATATGCAGAGAACCAAATGTAAAATAAGAAATTAAAGGGGACGGGAGCAATAGCACAGCAGGTAGGGTGTTTGCCTTGCACTCGACCAACCCAGGTTCGATTCCCAGCAACCCATATGGTCCCCTGAGCCCCACTAGGGGTAATTCCTGAGTGCAGGGCCAGGAGTAGCTTCTGTGCATCATCGGGTGTTTTTTTAAGTAATTTAAGAAAAATTACTTAAAAAAACAAACAAACAAAAAGAAATATTACTTAAGCGGGCAAAGGTACAAATTGATAAGTTATTTGGTAGAAATGTCAGTTGGTCTACCTCCTAAAGGCACTTTGGAAAATAGCGCTATCCAGTTAGCAGAAAGTATGGTATTTGGGAAGATTCACCTCAGAGTCATTTAGGTTAGGCCCGAGTTCTAATCTCAACTCTGCCTTTTCAAGCTAATTTTTGGATACTTCCTCTACTTCTTTGAAATGATACTAATTTTTGTAGTTAATTAATGTTAACCTATGCTCATTTAGGTACTAGGATTAGAAACCCAGTAAGTATTCAAGTCAAATTGAGTATAGCAGATTAACTGCAAGGAAATTTTAAAAAATCATTAAAAAATATCCCAAAGCTTTAGGGAAATTAAAAAGTTTCAATGTAAGTTTTTTCCCCCTGAATATTTTTTCTAGTCTCTTATTTGTGATTCCAGGGAAAGATTTGCATACCGTGGGCCAGAGATCTAGAACAGGGGTGAAAGAGCGTCCCTGACATCCAACCCTCTCTGGTTTGTCCACAGAAACACATGGTATCCTGAGCATGCTAGATACAACTCTGGAGGGGTTGCGAACGGCCCCAGGTGAATGGTCAGGGAGCCTTCTGACACAGCAAGGCCTAAGTGACACCTCATCCTCGTCACCTCACCACATCAAGCTGCCAATCCAAATGGCTGAGGATCTCTAGGTTCGGCCCCCGGGCCCCCTGGAGAGTTCTGTTTGGGAAATTCCTCTGTTTCTGCAAGTACACCCCCCCCCCCCCCCCCGCCACACACACCAATTTCTATTTCCTGAATAAATCTAAGAAGACCTAAATAAATAGAAAGCCTATATTTGAGAATCAAAAGTTTATTATATGTGTCCCCCAAATTAATATAGAGATTAAGCATGGTCACGGTCATGGTCCTCCCGTTGTTCATCGATTTGCTCGAGAGGGCCCAGTAACGTCTCCTTCGTGAGACTCACTGTTACTGTGTTTGGCATATTGACTACATCACGGGTAGCTTGCCAGGCTCTGCCGTGTGGGCGAGATACTCTCGGTAGCTTGCCGGGCTCTCCGAGAGGGGCGGAGGAATCGAACTCGGGTTGGCCATGTTGGCTGCGTACAAGGCAAATGCCCTACCCGCTGTGCTATCGCTCCAGCCCAGAGCTTAAGCATAGTTCCAATCAAATTACAGCTTTTGGGGGACAGAATTGAAAAGCTGATGCTAAAACTCATCTCCCTTTAGTTTATGTAACTTCATACTTGGATTTCTAATAACATCTTTAACATGTGAATGTAGTCTTTCAGAAAAGGATTAGGTTGTGGCCATTTTCTTGTTAGATTATTGTTTTATGCTGGCCATCAACATAAGTTAGTATTCCTAAATTTTTTGTTTGTTTTTGAGAGTAGCCATCAGTGGTAGCAACTCTATCTAATATGATTGCCTCAATGACATCTGAGAAGTTTTTACCAGAAGCATGGACATTTTATTTTGATAAGTTTCCTTATAGTTCTGGAAGTACAAACTAACTATATTACAGTACATCTGGTAGTATCATAGGTAGGCAGTTACATTTCAATTCATTGGTGATAGAAGACAAACAAATGGGCACCACTTCTTTCCCAAGCACTGAGAAGTTAAAGGCATCTCTAAATCTTACAAAATTCTCAGAATACACAAAGTTGTTTTATAGCTTTCGGGGGAGATGATATTAAATGCTTGTGCAACAGATAAATGTATGACAGTCCTACTGGAGTCTCCTTTATTTCTTTATTTTTACATGCTTTATTTTTCGTTTTGGGGGCCACACCCAATGATGCTCCTGGCTCTGTGCTCAGTGCTCAGGGGTTACTCTTGGCAGTGCTCAGAGTGTCATATGGGGTGCTGAGAACTGAACCCAGATTGGTCACATGCAAGACAAGTGCTTTACTCACTGTAATGTTTCTTCAGCTCCACATGCATTACTTTTAATAAGCTGCTTTGAGATCACTGTTATCACCCTTCTATATATAGGTGGTGTGGAAGAATGTAAAAAAAGAACTAAATTTGATAGTAAGTAAAAGGACAAACATGAAAATCTTTCAGTACCTGCAATGCAAACCATAATGCCCCAAAGAAAAGAGATATGGGGGGAGGAGTATCCGCCATGGAGGCAGGCTGGGGGTGGTGGGAGGGATACTGGGGACATTGGTAGTGGAAAATGTACACTGGTGAAGGGATGGGTGTTAGGGCAGGACTGAAACCCAATCAGAAACGACTTTGTAATTGCGTACCTCATGGTGATTCAATAAAAGATAAATGAAAACAACTAAATTTGTAGTCAGACTTCTGGCAATTCCCCATTATCACTATAAATATGAATTAAATTTCTTATATGTATCATTTAATTTTTGTACAGAGATTTAAATTTTCCTAAGTTCTGAGGAGGGAATTGCATTATTTATTTATTTATTTATTTATTTGGGCTGGAGCGATTGCACAGTGGTAGGGCGTTCACCTTACAAGCGGCCAACATGGCCGACCCGAGTTCGATTCCTCTGCCCCTCTCGGAGAGCCCGGCAAGCTACTGAGAATATTCGATATGCCAGACACAGTAACAACAAAGTCTCCAATGGAGACGTTACTGGGCCCGCTAGAGCAAATCGATGATCAACGGGAGGGCCTTTAACTTTTAACTTTATTTATTTATTTATTTATTTATTTATTTATTTTGGGGGTCGCACCCGGCAATGCACAGGGTTTACTCCTGGCTCTGCACTCAGGAATTACCCCTGGCGGTGCTCAGGGGACCATATGGGATACTGGGATTCGAACCTGGGTTGGCCACGTGCAAGGCAAACGCCCTACCTGCTGTGCTATTGCTCCAGCCCCTGAATTGCATTTTTAAAGCCATGTAGCACAATGCATGGCTCAAAGGTGGCAAACTCAGAAAAGCAGTTTATATTTGAATTCAGTTGTTTGAGGAACTTTACTTATTCCTTAAGATGTAGCCCACATTGGTACCGTCTCTCTCTAACTTCCTGACTCCAGGTTCTTGACAGTGTGACTAATTTTTAGTCTCTTTAGATCTCGGCGGTAGCAATTTTCTCATGACTTACCTGCATTATCAGAAGATGATAAGTATTTTCCTGTGACCAGTGTGGTTATTTTCTAGTAATTAGATTTTACCTCCTGCATAGTTTTATGACCTTCAAATCACAGAAGCCATAGGAATTATAACTTTCTCCATGGGAATTTTATTTTATTTTATATTGGACCACACACAGTGGTATTTGGGGCATCTTCTGGCTCTGGATCTATAGAATGCCCTTGTCCACCTTCATAGTAGTCTCCATAGTGTAATTTGTGACTAAAAGGATTTTTTCATCTTTTTTTTTAAATAATGTAGAAGTACTGCTATTTATTCAGCCATTGATTAAGCTGACTGAATTGGGCATGAACTCCACATTACTTTTTCTTTTCATATTCAGAATATTAATTTTATCTTATTATTATTCCCCCCTCCTTTTTTTATTCACCATGAGATACAGTTACAAAGCTTTCATGTTTGAGCTTCGTCCATACAATCATCAAACACCCATCCCTCTACCAGTGCACAATTTCCACCACCAAAATCCTCAGTATTCCCCCACCCCCATTCCAACCCTTCCCCTGCCTATGTGGCAGACAATTTCCCCCATACGCTCTCTCTACTTTGGTTACATTTGATATTTTGAAACCAGTCTCACCATCACTCAAACCTGCCTAAAAGGCAATGCTAGATGATTTTTTTTTGTATTGCTTGTTATGGATAGAATATAATGTCCAGGAAATTCTGTGTTGTTCTTTTCCTGGAGCTTTAGTTTATAGTCTCTGGGTCTTGGCCGTTGATGAGATTACCTGGAGCTGGGGGCAGTTTGTGGGCGTGACTGTCAAGCTACTGGAAAACTGAGGACCTGGGGGAAGGAGGCCAGTCCCGATCTAGGCCCTAGTTGCATCTTTTGATCTCTTTTGAGATATATGGGTCTCTGAAATAAGGCCAATAAGTGAGCTTATATAGCTGAGCCAGAGGTGGTTTGTGGGTGTGGCTCCCACATATCTAACTTTATTTTTTAATTTTTTAAAAAAATTTTTGGGTCACACCCAGCGATGAACAGGGATTACTCCTGGCTCTGCACTCAGAAATTACTCCTGGCAGTGCTTGGGGTACCATATGGGATGCTGGGGATCGAACACAGGTCGACTGTGTGCACAGCCCTACCCGCTGTGTTATCGCTCCAGCCCTGGATTGTTTATTCTTAGCAAAGCACATCCATGGTCATAGAATTCACTGTTGTCCTCAAGTTCTCCAACATTCAAAAGTAACTGCATTGAAATAATAACAGAATGGGTTTTGGAGAATGGTTTCTGTGGGGCCAGCTACATAGCAATGTTTTGCAGAACTAGGCAACATATCCTAGAAATATGTGATGCTGTTTCTCCCACAGAAATGGCCCAAAAATCTAAAGGTGTACATATACTGTTGCTTCTCACTATTTTCCCAAATGACACACACACAGATTGCTCTCTTTATTTATATTAATATATCATATTTATATTAATTAATGCATTTATTCATTTATTTAACAGCAATTTTGGGAGACCAGGGGTGACTCTTGGCAATGGTTGTCAGGCCTGATAGCTCATACTTGGCTTGGCTTGGGGTCACCAGGGATATACCCAATAATGTTCAAAGTCATATGTTATGTTCTCTACCATTCAGATATCTTCCTGCTCTTCTTCATATGTTTAGATTCCACTGGCTTGGCAGCCTTGCTTACAAAGACAGGAATGCTTTCACTAGGGACACAGCATGATTTTAGTGAACTTGAAGTGGAGCTAGCTACGCTGGGTTCTTCCTGCCTCTGAGTCAACAAACTAAGGTTACTGAATTTGCTATAGTGTTAGATGTCACTGCTCCTAGACTGATTTTTTATCTGAGATTAGGAGAAATGTTAGAGAAAATATTATCTAGGAATTCATCTCAAAGTTTTCAACTTCATGGCGCGTATGCTGCCTGAGCCCATGTGCTGCTTGTGCCCATGTGGTGCCAGAGCACATGTGTCGCCCGCGTCTCCCCTCTTGAGATGTGTACTTTCATGCTTTTGTGTCTAATGCTGGGATGTGTGTAGGGTCTCTCTCTGCCCTTGGAGAAGCCTGTGTTCTCTTGAGTGCATTACTCTCTCCCTCTCCCTCTCTCTCTTCCCCTCCACACCTTCAAAAAAACCTTCAAATAAAATCTGTTTTACTTCAAGAAAAAAATAAGTTTTCAACTTAATTACAAATTAGATAAATCAATATTATTAATTTTCTTCTGATATTTGTATTAAATAATAAATGATAGGCTTCATTTCCCACAAAATACCATATTTTAAAGGTAAAAGGCATAGAGCATATATCATTATGTCCTCAATCAAATGAATATCCTCATTTATAAATTTTCCACCTGGATCTCTTTGTCTTAACCATGTCATGTGTGTGTGTGTGTGTGTGTGTGTGTGTGTGTGTGTGTTGTGTGTGTGGTTTTTCTTTTGACTTTTTGGGTCACACCCGGTGATGCTCGGGAATTACTTCTGCTCAGGCAAGACAGTGTGAGGTGGGGGAATCAAACCCAGGTCGGCCACGTACAAGGGAAATGTCTTCCCTGTTGTATTACTGTGTCTCTTCTTTACCATGTCTTAACCATACTTTAAACCATGGCAGAATTTCATTTTATTAAAATTATCACTTAATCACTTAATCCCTGGGCTGGAGCGATAGCACAGCAGGTAGGGCATTCGCCTTACACGCGGCCAACATGGCCGACCCGAGTTCGATTCCGAGTATTCGATATGCCAGACACAGTAACAACAAAGTCTCCAATGGAGACGTTACTGGGCCCGCTCGAGCAAATCGACGATCAACGGGAGGGCCTTTACCTTTACCTTTACCACTTAATCCCCGTTATTCATTGATTTATTCGAGCGGGTGCCAGTAACGTCTCCATTCATCCCGGTTGCGTGCTAGCGTAGCCCAATGGTATCTGTTCGTTCTAGGAACATGCAGAGCCTCAAACCGATCATTTAGGGTCTTGACGAAGAAGTCTGACCATCTTATAGGTGGGCGTCCACGTGATCTTTTGATGTCCTGTGGAATCCAATCAGTAATGGCTCTAGTCCAGCGGTTGTCTGTAAACCTCGTTACGTGTCCAGCCCATCTGATTTTTGATGTCTTGGCAAATGAGACGGCGTCCCTGATTCTTGAGCGTTGACGAAGATCAGAACTCCGGATTCTATCTCTCATTTGAATGAATCGTGATATTACAAGCATAGTTCTTTCGATTCCTCTTTGAGAGACCCGAATAGCGTTCTCATCCTGTTTTTGTAGGGTCCAGGTCTCTGAGGCATATGTTAATGCAGGAAGAATAGTGGAATCAAAGAGATGTGCTCGTAGCTGGAGGTTCTTTGTCCTTTTAGTTATTTCTTCAATGCTCTTGAAGGCATTCCAAGCCGCTCTCTTCCTCCTGCGCAACTCAGGTGCCAGGTCATTCATCATGTTGATTTCTCGACCTAGGTACACATAGCTGTTGCATTCAGAGATGGTGGTTCCGTTGAGAGCGAATGGAGCATCAGGAACAAGGCTGTTTCTCATAAACATTGTCTTCGTAAGATTCAGCTGTAGTCCGACCTTTCCACATTCACGGTCAAAGTCGTTCAGCATTTGTGCCGCTTGGCTGATGTTTGGTGTTATTAGAACGATGTCATCAGCAAAGCGGAGGTGGTGTAGTTGCCGACCATCTATCTTCACTCCCATGTTTTCCCATTCCAGTCGTCGCATGATGTTCTCGAGGGTGGCACTGAAGAGTTTTGGTGAAATGGTATCACCCTGCCGCACCCCTCTCTTGACATCAACGATCACTTCTTTGTAGAATGGTGAGATCTTGGTAGTGAATCCGCAATAGAGCTCACGAAGGATCCTGATGTATTGAGTTTGTACGCCCTGATTGGCTAGGGCTTCCATGACCACTTCCGTCTCAACAGAATCAAAGGCCTTCTTTAAATCAATGAACGTTAGACAGAGCGGCATCTTGAACTCCCGAGATACCTCAATGAGCTTGGTTATTGTGTGGATATGGTCGATGGTACTGAATCCTTTTCGGAATCCAGCTTGTTCACATGGTTGTCCTTCATCTAGTGTTCTGCCAATCCTCTTTAGGATGACTCGGGTGAACAACTTCTAGATGACAGACACTAGGCAGATCGGGAGATAGTTGCCAATGTCATGGATGTCTCCCTTCTTGAACAGTAGTACGGTCCTGCTGGTTTTCCATTGGGACTGAACCTTGCATTCAGACAGGTAGCGTGTGAAGAGTCGAGCCAATGTATTGATGAGTACTGATGGTAAGTTCTTCAGGTGTTCAGGTCTGATCTTGTCTGGGCCAGGTGCTCTTTGTTTCTTTACAGACGAGATGGCATGTTGGATTTCGGAAGGGAGAACATTGGGAACGACATATCCATCATGTGGTATGTGGTATGTGGGCAAGTGGACGTGGCTATTAAAGAGATCTGAGTAGAAGTCATGAATAATCTTCTCCATTGCCCTTCTTAATTAATTTATTAAAATTAGCAATCATAAATAACATAAACTTTGCAACTGACTATGATAGCTCAAAAAATAGACGTTCATATGACCCTCTGAGATTTTCTATCATATTGCAAATATTTTATATCTGGTAAATAGCACTGTAGCACTTTCCTCCTGTTGTTCATAGATTTGTTCGAGCGGGCCCAGTAAGACCTTCATTGTGAGACTTGTTTTTACTGTGTTTGGCATATCGAATACGTCACAGGTAGCTTGCCAGGCTTTGCCGTGCAGGTGAGATACTCTTGGTAGCTTGCTGGGCTCTCTGAGAGGGGCGGAGGAATCAAACTGGGGTCAGATGGGTGGGCTATGTCCAAGGCAAACGCCCTACCCACTGTGCTATCACTCCAGTCTGCTGCGCTATCTGGTAAATATGTAATTTAATTAAGTCTTCACCAAACACTGGGAATGATGATGACCATATGCATAGCATTTATGTCAGCTTGTCCCTTATCTGATCCCAGTTATTCTCCTCAAAAAGTTCCCCCAATTGTTTTAAGGAACTGCTGATTCTTATGTGTAACATGAATGCATTAACAAATATGTCTGTTATTCTATTCTTATATAAGCACCATATACCACAAAAGAGATGTCTTTTATCATGGTAAAGAGGTTGTTTTGTGGCTGCCTCTCCACTGGGCATTGCTACCCTCTACCTGCTATATGCCAAGATGTTCTCTACATGGGCGGGTGGGGGGAGGGAATGAGAGGGGTCCTATTCTGTACGGTCACTTAGGCAAAAGGGAGTTTTGTTGCATTTAGAACCTCCTATAGACCTTCATAAACATGTTTCCTTTGGCCTTTTGCTCTATATATCTGTCAGAGGAATTTTAATCTATTCATCAGTACAGATATGGAGAGAAGTGGCATCGCATCCTTATCACTGACCCCAATTTTGTTTTTATTCCACAGAAGCCTCAATATGTCTCTTTAGCAAAGTAAATAAATGCGTATACAAATGATTTCAATTACAAAAATTCCCATCTTCCAAATAAGACCAAAATAAACCCAAACCTGCTTTATGAAAGGCACATACATCATCTGAAGATAGCACCTGGATGCTAACTGAACAGAAGATCTGATTCTTATCTGTCGGGGAGAGGATAGCCTTGTATTATTTTTATATTATTTAAATTTGTTGAATTTTGAGTCAATCAGTTGTCATTTGGGCTGCTGTTTTATTGTTTCAACCCCGTTTACTTCACATTTTTCCTTTAGTTTCCAGATAACAATTATTTTTCACATCTGAAATAATATTGTAATATTTTATTTGAGACATAGCTATAATGCCAGTAACTCGGTATGAATCCCTAATCTAAACAAGTAAGCCCTTTCTGTTGGAAATCAATTTATTTTTGTTTTTAATTTTCAAGAGAAAATGAAGAAATTCATTTAAATTCTTGCTGTGGGACCAGGATTAAAATTATATTATTATGATGTTTGCTTCTTGGGTCACATCCAGCTCTTTTATAATTTTTTTTATTTTTTAATTTTTTATTAGTGAATCACCGTGAGGTACAGTTACAAACTTACGAACTTTCATGTTTGCATTTCAGTCATACAATGATCTTTACCCATCCCTCCACCAGTGCCCATTCTCCTCCACCAATGTTCCCAGCATCCCCCCACCAACCCCACCCCATCCCCCACCACCCTACCCTGCTTCTACAGCAGGGCATTGCCTTTTGTTTTCTCTCCTTTTGGGTGTTGTGGTTTGCAATAGAGGTATTGAGTGGACATCGTGTTCGGTCTATAGTCTACTTTCGTCAAGCATCTTTCAACCCGAACGGGTCCTCCCAACATCCTTTACTTGGTGTTCCCTTCTCTATCTGAGTTGCCTATTCCCCCAGCATGTGAGGCCAGTTTCCAAGCTGTGGAGCAGACCTCCTGGTCCTTATCTCTACCACTCTTGCACACCCAGCTTTGATCAGGGAGAAAAACCTCAGTATTAAGTTTATATTAGCTTTTCTCAGTCTTATTCCTGATTCTGTTCTCAGAAATCACTCCTGGTGGTTCTTGAAGGACCACGTGCAGTGCCAGAGACTCAACCAGGGTGGGCTGCAGGAAAGACCTTGATCTCTTTGTCCCTACCTTATTATTTATATTTGGAAGAACTGTTACTTAGACAACATTTCATGAGCACTTCAGTCAGAAACAACTGGATCCCAACTCCTCTATGTACGTATGAAAACTGATTCCTTCTTTGTAAAGTGAAGATTCTTCCAGGAATTATTTCAAGGTGAAATAAGATAGTGCTAACTGCCTAGCACCTAGCTCAAGCGCAACAGTTGTTCTTACTCCTACCCAGTGCCCTTTCCTCCAGAGCTTGCCTCATACTTCAGTGAATCATTTCTGGATGAAATTTCAGAGCTGGGAAGAAATAGATCTCAATTTTCATTGCTATGACAACAGAATTAGAGAAGTGAAAAAATTTCCTCCCCAAACAGTGAGCAACTGTTCACAAAGTGGCACCTTTTTAATTGGTGACAAATGTGTGATTTCTTTTCTTCTTTTTCTCCCTTCGCTTCAATTTGTTTCCCTAATTTTTTTCTAAAAGTACCAAAAGAAGTTGGTGATTGATTTAACACTTACTGGGAAAATATTAACAATGATATTCAGTAGTTTTAAAAAATATATCACCTACTTAGTTTTGGGTTGTTTTCTGTCTGTGTGTGTGGGGTGGGGGGACGGGCATAGATGAGGTTTGCTGAGGGGTCATTCCCGGAAATGCTTGGGGAATTGTGTGGGTCTGATTGATCAGCCCCAGGCCTCCTACATGCACCACTAACCCTTTGAGCTATTCCTCCAGCCCCTATCACCTATTTTCTAACTGCTGCCTGAAGAATATCTTGGAAGATCTCTGAAACTATAGGTAAAGGTAAAGGTAAAGGCCCTCCCGTTGATCATCGATTTGCTCGAGCGGGCCCAGTAACGTCTCCATTGGAGACTTTGTTGTTACTGTGTCTGGCATATCGAATACTCTCGGTAGCTTGCCGGGCTCTCCGAGAGGGGCGGAGGAATCGAACTCGGGTCGGCCATGTTGGCCGCTTGTAAGGCGAACGCCCTACCGCTGTGCTATCGCTCCAGTTATTTCTCATAAATAATAACTGCATTTGTCAGGTGTTTTAAGTCTATACTTTGTCATCTCAGAGATCCAACGTGGTTGTTCAATATTTCCTTTGCCATTAAATAGGATAGTTTCTAGAAGGAGATTTTGTACTTTGCTTTGACATGTCTAAACTTGGTCCAATTTCCATGGCAATATTATTTTACTCCATGATTGTTGGGATCTTAATGACCAGCCGAATCTATTAACATCTTAGCCTCTTCTCCCTCTTATCAAAGATACATAAAATAGTTAATAGTTGTCACAATAATAAAACATCCCTTTGTAAGTGCTCTAATTTAGACCCTTAAGTTGTGATCTGTTCTTTTCATTTTTTTGGGGGGGGGGAAGGGGAAGGCTTCGGAAAATGTACTTAGGAAGCCTAAGGCCTTATGGTTCTGGGGAATTTCTGGGGGCCTCACGGAGCTTGGGAGCCTTCAGGGCTACATCCCATGATTGATGCTCAGGTTTGTGGTGCCAGGATTAAAGCAGTTGCCTGTACGCAAAGCATGCACCTTAATCTCTGTATTATCTCTCTGGCCCATTCCATGAACTTTCATTAATATGCATACGTAAACTGTCTGTTTAATCACGCAATGTTTTACAAACTATTTTAAAATAGTATGTTCTGCCTAGACATTTTTTAATGTTGCTTTAAAGACAGTTTCTTAAAAACAGTATAGTAGAAATATTCGGCTCAAGGTTAGGCTTCAGAGATCAGTAAAGAAGTTGCTTACTGAAATATTTTTATTTGAGAGAACGACTGAGTAAATTAGAAGTGATTTCCACCTCAGTTGACGGTCAAAGGATTTCCTTTGCATCGATAAAGGATTCCTACAGAGGGGGAAGCCACAGTTCTTGCATGAAAACATGAAACAGCATAATTATCTGGGCTTTGATAAGGTGTTTAGAGTAGAAGCAATTTTCTCTTGTACAATTATAGGGAGGAATTTATTAGTAGATAATAAAGAAACTTAAAGGAAATGCTAAGAATGGAATTGTAGTGGAGTTTTCTTAGTAGCCATCTTCTCCTTGTTCCTTACTCAATTACGTTTTCTTGGGGCAGTATTATATTCAGGTTAAAAAATACTACGATCCAAGCCACTCTTTTATGTAGAAGTGGATAAGTGATATAATTTGGGTAAATGATGCACAAATTGAGTGCATGGTTAGAGCTGTAAGGCTAAGGAGTCTGGGTGTCTGGAGTATAACCCTGGAGGACCCCAGTCCTGATTGGTTGGCCCTGGGATCCCTAGTGACACAGGGTATGTGCATTATGCTAGCACTGAACCACTGCCCTCATCCCCTAATCTCCAGTCCCTTCAAAGGATAGATGAGAACAATGAGTGATCCATTTTATAGATGTTTTCTTTCTTCTCTACGAAAATTTGAAGACATTGTAATGAAAAAGGGGTTATTTTTTCTTGTAGAATTGAGGAATGTTGTCAGACTCACAGGTACCACACCTCAACCTCAGTCTTGTGATAGTTTCTTTGATGATGTCAGTGTTGCTGAAGACTGATGAATAGAATCTTCTTGACGGTCTAAAAAAGTGAATGTTGTGATTCTGCTTAAAGTATAAGGTAGTAGTTAGTGCCAGGCCCGAGTTTCTGTTTCTGTTGCATAATCCAGAAAAGTTACAAATATTTCTAAAGATATCAAGTGAACTATAAAATTGAGTTTGTGATACTAAAATTCCAAAGAGGGAAAAAACATTCAGAGGCAGGTGGATGAAGACCAGTCATTTCTCTCCCTGGGCTCATTTGCCAAATACGGGCTTGGCCTGAAGATTGCTTTGGCCCATCAGAGAGATTCTTCCAAAAGAAAGAAAAATATATCACATTTTTTATTGGTCTTAAAGGGCTGGATTACAAAAGAAATGTAGGGCTTCAATTGCATGTCTGATTTTTCTTGTCAGGACATTAGCTAAATTGCAATGCTGCAATAGATGGCTGAGGAGATAAATTGAATATTTATAAAAATGAAATCCTCTGCTGTCTCAGGATCCTTTCAGGGTCCTACCTCAACAAACAGCAGATCTTCCCTTTGGTCACTTTCTAGATTTTAAAATGTAGCAAGAGACTGAAGAGTTGGGCTGAGAACTTTATGTGGGGAGAGCTAGCTTTTCCACAAGTTTTCAAAAATGAAGATATAGAAATTATTAGACAATGATGCTTTACTGAGAAGCTCAAAAAAAAGAGGAAAAGGAGGATAGACATGAGTGTTCTTCAAAGAGAAACTCATGGGGTGGAGATGTGTCTCAGTGGTGGAGTACAGGTTTCTCACATGTAAGATTCTGGATTTAATCCTCAACACTTATAACACGAAGAAACAAATACATTGACATAAATACATAAAACTCAGCTGAATCCAGCAGAATGTTTAATTGCACTGAAGTGATTGGACTTTCAACATAAATTCTAGGAGAGGGCAGGACTAGTTCTCTTTGAAGGAAGACAATTATTTGCAGCTTGTGTACTTTAATAAACAGAATTTGGCATACATCAAGAAACTAGTAGACGTAAAATGTCTAAGACAAATAAGTTTTGCAATTAGGAGAAAAATCCAATTAATATAGGTATACAGATAGTCCATATATTAAAATTTATAGAAAAGAAATGAAAAACAATTGTTAATATGTTTAAGAAAATAGAGAAAAACGTGGATAAGTCTGTGAAATTATGGAAACTTGTTGTATTATAGTCCAAAGCATTTTAAGAAGTAACATTGGTTTTTCCTTTCTTCCCCTGCTGCGAGCTTAGGTTTATCGAGTTGCACCCACCACAGTGCTTCCGAGGCCCACCCAATTCCTTCCAGGGACTCCCCAATCCTCTGTGTTTAACCTTAACCTGTTCTTTGTGCTCTTCTTCCCGTCTATTAATCATAAAGGTCTACAATTCATACACTGTAAATTGTAAAGTCAAATCTTACGAGGGTTCTGAGATTTATATATGTAAGTGAAATATTGCTTTTTTCTTTCCTTTATATTCTTTGCATAATTTATTTTAGAGCAATGTCCTTTACAGGAAGACAGTCAGTGCTATGCTTTTGCAACATGGGAGTTAACTGACTTCAAATAATATTTACTCCTGGGCATCTGTCAGATTTACTTGACTTAGGCCTCAGTTGCCCTTAGTTCCTAATGCTCCTTAAAAAGGTCGCACCAAAGGACATGGATGGACTCAGGGCAAGCTGTAAGCTATCCTGGTTTTGAGAAAGGGACAGGCTAAGTGTCACAGGAATATAATAAATTAAGAGCAAGGTCATGGGACAAACTGACATGACCCCAAAAGAAGTAACTGAATAGGACTCTGGTGGGATTAGGAAAAACTAACCTGGCTTGAGGACTGTAGTCAGGGAACTATAGGGAGATGTCCCCAGAAAGAGCCATTCTTTAGCTTAATATTCTCTTACTATGTTCATACAAAATGACTAGAAATAATTATTAGGAAGTAAATTTGATATGACTGTTTAAATGGATTATTAGCAAAAGAAAGGAGCAAGCAATACACCCTTAAATGAAATTTCACCCTTGGGCAGATCTCCTCATAGGAATATAGAGTGCTGAGCCCCTTCATGAGATTCTGTCCTTAAGTGGCTCTGAGAGGAACTTCCCTGAAGGAAGGGCTTTACATATGTTCATTGTTTATGATAACATTCAATCACACCTGTGTGTAATTGTTACCCCCCCCCCCCAACCCTTCATGATTTCTCTATAATTAACTAACACTGTGAGACTTGAATAGATGGCCACTGACTACCAACCAGCTGGTGCCCTCCATTCCTTTGTTTGTCCATTGGCCAGCCAAAGGGATGGTGATTGGCTCAGAATGCAGCAAGGGACCCTCCATGTCACTGTGAGATGGTGACTCAGAACAAGGACAGAGAATCTCATCAGGGAAAACAGAGAGTTGGAATCTGTAGAAAAGTAGAACGGGCCTATAAAAACAATATCTTAAATGAGCTCAATAGTAGACACACCAATGAGGTGTACACAACTATGATGAGGATGGCCACATTTATGAGATGGCCACAGCCCAATTCAGACTTAGTAAACCAGATGGAAGTTCGAAGTAAAATATCCAAGCATAGAAAAACCAAAGGGTGGAAAACACACAAATAGTCCTAAGAAAGGTGTGGTACAGTATAGTGGTATGCTTCTCTTTGTGTGTGTGTGTGTGGGGGGGGGGGGTTGGGAAGGGGGGAAGATATCATGTCCATGGTACTTAGGGCTTACTCCTGGCTCTGTGTTCAGGATCAGGCTTGGGGGGACCATATGGGGTGCTGGGGATAGAACCCAGATCAGCTGTGTGCAAGGCAAGTATCCTACCTGCTGTACTATCACTTCATCCCATCAGTTCTCTTTTTCAAAGAAAGTCTTGTCTGGAAAAATCTCAGGGTCCAGGAACACATGCCTTACACACGCAAGGATCTACCTGGCATATAAATGCTCTCTGAGCACCACCAGGTATGTCCTAAAAGATTTCTAGGCACAACTCTGCAGGTCCTGGCAGTTTTCAGCAGCACCAGCCTTAAGCAGAACCATGTTACATGACCCTAGTATTGAACGGTGTGACTCAGTGTGACAAATATTGCAGTGAAAGACCCCTGAGCCCCCTTAACACTGCTTGAGAGCTTCCCTCACCAATGTCTTAATTTGTAGTGATATAGCTGATTGCTACATTGTAAATTCTGTCACCCAGCTGATGTTTTCACATCTCACAGAATTCCTGAATAACAGTGAATTCTGGCTGACTGAAATAAACTGGCTCCACCACACCTTTATGTGACTCATACTTAGAGGGTATTAAATATTTTAATTTGTGACTCATATAGTGAAAAGAATGAAGCAGAAGCAACAATTGAAGGTATTAAAATAACTCATATTGTTTCGAAAATTTTAAGATGGATCAATCCACCAATTAAAAACTCAACTAACTACAAGCATGATAAATATTAAGAGTTACACCTCAGTACCTCATTGTAAAACTGTTGAAAACGAAGATACAATAGGTAATATTTTGGGTGATACTCCAAAATGTGAATACATATACAAATTCCCAGAAACTTCAGATACCCACTTTTTAGGAAAAGTATCTCTGAAGATCTAATTATATTTTGAAATTAGGAGATCATACTGAATTAGCTAATCCAACTGCAACTTGTTATTTTGTACTTGTTACACTGTTATATAAATTATATGCCTCAGTAATAAAATGACATCAGTATTCACTAATACCACTGTCAGTAGCATTAAAGAACATCACATAAATAGGAATAAATTTACCTAAAATAGATAAGAAAGAGCTAAATAGTATTGCAAGTAATGAAAGAAACCTAGTGATTAATATTGAATGATCTCTTCTTGAAGCATTTAATGATTGTAAGTATATGTCTTTTTCAAAACTAATATATAGTTCAAAATAGTCTCAATCAAAATTCCAGTAGATTTTATTGTGGAAACAGAAAAAAACTCACTGAAAAATACCAAGAGTAGTAAGAGTGATCTCAAAAAGGAGAAGCAGTAGGGAATTTTCTTTCTCAAATATTATAGGGAAAGGCTATTATATGCTAATAGTAACAAAAGTAGAATATTGTTGGGGTAGAATAGAGAAATTGATAAATAAGAACAGAGAAGAGGACTAATGTCTCACATTTAATTCTCATTTATAACAAAGTCTACATTGCAGTTTAATAAGGAAAGGCAGGTCTTTCCAATAAATGGCTCTGGTCATGATTAATGGCCATACTTGTCCTATACTATACACAAAATTAAAGCACATGTGAAAAATATTAAAAATAGAAAATATTTAAATATATAAACGTGAAAGCCAAAACAACAAAGATTTTAGAGGAAAAGGTAGAACATCTTTCTGATGGTCTTCATTTGTGGAATTCGCTTCAACTTCAGGGTTCCTTTTACATGTGATTTTTCTTGGCATATCAGAGTCCCCTCATTTCCTCCTACAAGAACATCCTAACTAACTTGGTACTGCCATAATGGAGCATGTGAAGCTCTGTGCAGCCATCTTCTGTGAACCATCAAGGTTCCCCCAGACATTGTTCTTCCACCCACTTGCTCAATTGCTGCAGTGACTCTGGAGCAGAGCAAGCGAAGACATGCCAATTGGAACTTTCTGGCCTTCTAACTATTTCTTTCCTTTGATTCCTCTTTGAAAATTTTTCTATCCTATGTGCTAGGGTTGGGACTTTCTGGGACTTCAATTCTTCCTGTGTCTGTCTCCGTCCCTCTGTGTATCTTACTCTGTGTCTATGTCTCTCTCTTGGTGTGAGGACTCAAACCCAGACTCTCGTCTATATAAAGTGTGACTCTACCATTTATTTATATATCAGCATCTTTTCCTTTCCTTGAAGCATGGTATGATATAACCTTGCCATAAACTCAGTTCAAAAAATAATAATTATTCTCAAGGCAGAAGAATGATCCCCACCAAAATTGTACCCATTTTCCCATTCTATGTGTACAAAATTTGTGGCGTGATATAAACGGGTAAAATATAGGAAATCAAGATTTACTAAAGAAAATAAAATTGCAGTGTTGTTTCAAAATATGTCCGTTATACATTCTATTGCTTTATGTTGATGTCAGAAATTGGCCTTCCTTTTGTCTAATCAACCTTCAGTCTCGGTAGTCATTTCTTAGGGAACTTTTCCCAACTCTCTCTAATTCTAAAAAAATGTTATGGTCTTACTAAAACCTTTCTTCTTTATTCATTTCCACATGCTGTCACATTTGTTGGTATGTTGAAGTACTGAAGAATTTCTCCCTTTCCCATAAAACTTGAAATTTCACAAAAGTAAAGACTTTTTGATTTTTTGCTACTTAAAGTGGTACTAGTACCTTGGACAGATCCTGAGACTAGTGTACACATTTTTAGAGAACTTCAGTATAATATGCTGAACTAGTAATGATAATTAGTGTATAATGCAATTGACAACTCTTGACCCAATTTCAGCTCTTTGTCAGCATAGGGGATAAAGGAGATAAAGGTTAGAGGCTTACTTTCTAAGGGAGGGTGTGCTGGATGGAGTGGGCTTAAAATTACTGACTTAGAAAGCAGATAATTCTGTCCTAGGAAGCAGACAGTGGGTCACTATCTTGTACATCCAGTGCTCTTGGGTTAAGGTGAAACCAGCGTGCACTCACTAGGCCAGGTGTCACTGAGGTTACCCTGGGAGTGTCAGTCGATATAGGATCCTGAAACAGTAACTGAGTTTGTTTGAAGGGCCACCAGATGGCACTAAAGCACAGTTAAGAAAATGCTATGGATGGATTCAGCAATTCCTGACTTGCTAGCCAGGTTATTGGCCGAATCATTTTATTAACTTCACAATGTGGCTGCACATTTTAACACAATATAACTGTTTGGCACTTAAGGCATCATTGTGGTATTTTTAATATTTGTTTTTGTCCGCCCCTCTCGGAGAGCCCGGCAAGCTACCGAGAGTATTCGATATGCCAGACACAGTAACAACAAAGTCTCCAATGGAGACGTTACTGGGCCCGCTCGAGCAAATCGACGATCAACGGGAGGGCTTTACCTTTACCTTACCTTTTGTGTATAACTGATGAAGGACTCCATGGAAGAAGTGCCATCCGCTACCAGAGTAAGGGCAGGTAGTGTTGGTTGTGAGGCAAAGGTATTTGTTAAAGCACGTGTGTCTGGAAGCCACTATAGAGAGGCCTATTAGGTTTATTCTATGGACATGTCTTCATTTTAAACATCAAATGAATGAAAGTATTTGTTTGGAAGCTATAAAACACAATAAAAGGGTTTGGTAGAAGACAAGGGGGATGTAGGTGGTGGCAGGAGGTGACCTAGGAGTATGGTTGGGGGTTCGTGGGCACTTTAGTGGTAGTGAGGAGAGGTAACTGTACACCATTAACATACATGTCAGCACTTTTGTAAATAAGGATAATATAGAATATAAAAATGTCTAATTTTTTACCCCCCCTTTTTTCCTTTTTTTTTCTTTTTTGGGGGCTCACAGCCAGCAATGCTCAGGAGTTACTCCTGGCTCTGCACTCAGGAATCACTTCTGGTGGTGCTTGGGCAACCATATGGGAGCTGGGACTCGAACCCAGGTTGTCCGCGTGCAAGGCAAACGCCCTACTTGCTGTGCTATTGCTCTAGCCCCCCCCCTCCCCTGGCTTTTTTTTTTATTGAATCACCATGAGATACACAGTTACAAAACTGTTCATTCTTGGACACACAAACTAATCTTGGACCCAAGCAACTTGTGGCAGAGATGGCCCGGGACTTTGCAATAGGCCTTCTCCACTGGGCTGCTCCAGACGGGGGTAGGTGTTGTCCCTCTGCCTGCCCTTTAAGAGCTCCAGTGGTCTCCATTTTCTAGAAGCCAGCAAGAAGCACCAGGTACAAGTCGTGGTGATGGTAAATCCCAAGTGTTGTGGGACAGGAGAGGAGTGGGCCCACCTCCCTCCCCCCACCTCCTGCCCTGATGGGACACCGAGATGACGCCACATCCGCCCACCACCCATCATCTACTTAAGCTCTCACGTGGCCAGGATCAAGAGACACACAAACGAATCTCGGACCCGAGCAACTTGTGGCAGCGATTTCTTCAGGCCCTAATTATTAAAATCTTAGAATTCCCAGAGTGTGTGACCACTCTCATGGCCGCACAACATTATATTATATCCATAACAAGCAATATAAAACACACTGTGTAGTAATTGTATTTTCGGCAGGTATGAAGAAGGGTGGTAGGACTGGTTTTGAAATATCGAAGGTAACTAAAGTAGAGAGAGAATATTTTGCAAATTGTCTGCCACACATGGAGGGCGAGGTGTGGAATGTGTGTGTGTGTGTGGGGGGAGGGAATACTTGGGATTTTGGTGGTGGAAAATGTGCAGTGGTGAAGGGATGGGTGTTTGATGACCATGTGATTGATGTTCAAACATGAAATTTTTGTTACTGTACCTCAGGTGAATTAATAAATTATTATTATTATTAAATAAATAATAAAATGTAAATGCTAAAAAATTTGTTCATGCTTGGATTTTAGTCATACAACGTTCCAACACCCTTCTCTTCACCAGTGTGCATTTCCCACCACCAATGTCCCCAGTTTCCTCCTGTCACCCATCTCCAACTTGCCTCTATGGCAGGCACTTCTCTTTCTCTCTCTCTGTCTCTCTCTCTGCCTCTTTTTCCTTTTGAGCATCGTGATTTATAATACAAATAATGAATGCCTTTGCCTATTTTCAACACTCAGTTCTCTTCTAGAGTGATCATTTCTACTATTACTGGCATAGTGGTCCCTTCTCTATCCCAACTGCCCACACCCCTCTTTATGGCAAGTTTTCAATGATGGACTCTCCTGTCCCTTGTTTCTACCGTACTTGGGTGTTAGTCTCATGCTATATTTTTTATATACCATAAATGAGTGCAATCATTCAATGTCTATCCCTCTTCTTTTGACTCAAAAATATATTTTTAATGAAAAGGCCTTGGTGGAAATATTTTACCCCTATGACAGTAAACTTACAAACAGAATCACTAATAAAATAAATATGTAAATAATAAATATAAAATAGTAATAAACTAAAAGTGGGATTAACAACACCAGTTAATACTACTTGCTAGGCTGATTATCTGTCCAGCATTAAAATTAGTATTTTCACATATGTTGCCTCATTGAATCTTTTATAAAAACCTGGAAAATAGGAATTACATTACTCTTCCTGTTTTTATAAAGGTGATAGTTGGGGTATCAAGAGATTGATTTTCAAAGGTTTACTGTCAATATATAGCAAAGGGCAGGGGAGATAGCTCAAAGGCTGGAGCACTTGCATTGTAAGCAAAGGCCTAGGTTTAGTGTCCAATGCTGCGTGGTATTGGGCACTAAACCTAGCGTATATACTCTGAGCACTGCTGGGAGTGACAGAGAATTAGTGAGCAGGAGAGGCCACTGAGCACAACTGAGTAGGGCTCCAGAGCAAAAGGTACACATAGACAGACACACACACACACACAGATACACAAACAGAAATTTCACTTGATCACTTGACATCCCATTACTCATCAATTTGCTCGAGTGGGCACCAGTAACGTCTCCATTCATCCCTGTTGCAAGCTAGTGCAGCCCAATGGTGTCTGCTTGTTCTAGGAACACGAAGAGCATCAAACCGAGATCGTTCAGGGTCTTGACAAAGAAGTCTGACCATCTCGTAGGTGGGCGGCCATGTGATCTTTTGACATCCCGTGGAATCCAGTCGGTAATGGCTCTAGTCCAGCGGTTGTCTGTAAACCTCATTACGTGTCCAGCCCATCTGATTTTCATCGCGTTGGCAAATGAGACAGCGTCCCTGATTCTTGATCGTCGACGAAGGTCGGAACTCCAGATTCTTTCTCTCATTTGAGTGAAGCAGGTTACTCCAAGCATAGCTCTTTTGATTCCTCACACAGAAATCTAAATTGAAAAAACCTTTTATTCTGTAGAAGTTAGAATGCAAAAGTTATACTCTGCTTACTTTTTTAAATTATAGAAGCAAACCCCACTGGTACTGGGCGGGGAAAGAGGAGTAATGGGTCTTTTTCTGGAAATACTCAACTTAGTGTCATAGCTGAAGGTGCTTGGATCTTCATGGGCCTCCAGGGCTACTTCCTCACAGGTCACCAGGACCACTGGGGGACATGTATTACCATGGATCAAATTCAGGGTCTTGCACATGCTAGGCACTGAGATATTTCCCTACTTTAAAGACTCTATTTTTTAAAAAAAATTTATTGAATCACCATGAGATAGTTATAATCTTTCATGTTTGGGTTACAATCACACAATGATCAAACACCCATCCCTCCACCAGTGCACATTCCCCACCACCAATATCCCCAGTATACACCCCCTTTCCCACCCTCCCCCTGCTTCCGTGGCAGACATGATGCCGCATAATCTCTCTCTACTTTTGGGCATTATGGTTTGCAATACAAACCCTGAGAGCTTATCATGTTTGGTCCTTTATCTACTTTCTGCACACGTCTCCCATCCCGACCGATTCCTCCAGCCATCTTTTTCTTAGTGATCCCTTCTCTATTCCAGCTGCCCTCTGCCCTTTGCTCATGAGGCAGACTTCCAGCTATGGAGCAATCTACCTGTCCCGTGTATCTACTTTCATTAGATGTTAGCCTCATGTTATGTTGTTTTATATTCCACAAATGAGTGCAGTCCTTCTATGTCTGTCCCTCTCTTTCTGACTCATTCCACTTAGCATGATACTCTCCATGTCTATCCATTTCTAAGCAAAGTTCATGACTTCATCTCTCCTGGCAGCTGCATAGTATTCCATTGTGTAGATGTACCAAAGTTTCTTTAACCAGTCTTCTGTTGTAGGGAAGTTGGGTTGTTTCCAGATTTTGGCTACTGTGAACAATACTGCAATGAACATATAGATACAGATGTCATTTCTACTGTGCTTTTTTGCACCCTCGGGATATAGTCCCAGAAGAGGTATTGCAGGGTCATATGGAAGCTCAATTTCTAGTTTTTGAAGGAATGCCCATATTGTTTTCCAGAAAGATCGGACTAGTGGGCATTCCCATCAACAGTGAAAGAGTGTCCCTTTTTCCCCACATCCACGCCAGTCCTGGTTGCTTTTGTTCTTTTGAATGTGTGCCAGTCTCTGTGGTATGAGATGATATCTCATTGTTGTTTTGATTTGCATCTCCCTGATAATTAGCAATGTGGAGCATTTTTTTTTATGTCCCTTTTGGCCATTTGTATTTATTTTTTGTGGATGCTTCTGTTCATTTCTTCTCCCCATTTTTTGATGGGGCTGGAGGTTTTTTTCTTGCACAATTCTATTAGTGTCTTGTATATTCTGGATATTAATCCCTTATCAGATTGGTAAAGTAAAGTAAGTAAGTAAAGGCCCTCCCGTTGATCGCCGATTTGCTCGAGCGGGCCCAGTAACGTCTCCATTGGAGACTTTGTTGTTACTGTGTCTGGCATATCGAATACTCTTGGTAGCTTGCCGGGCTCTCCGAGAGGGGCGGAGGAATTGAACTCGGGTCGGCCATGTTGGCCGCGTGCAAGGCAAACGCCCTATTGGGTAAATATTCTTTCCCATTCTGTGGGCTCTTTCTGTATTTTGGTCACTAAGTGCAGAAGCTTCTTAGTTTGATATAGTCCTATTTGTTTATGTTTGCTTCCACTTGCATGGTCAGTGCTGTTTCATCCTTAAAGATGTTTTTAGCTTCAATGTCATGGAGAGTTCTGCCTCCATTTTCCTCCATGTACCTTATGGATCCATGTCTGATATCAAGGTCTTTAATCCACTTTGATCTGACGTTTGTGCCTGGCCTTAGACAGAGGTCAGAGTTCATTTTCTTGATGGTAGCTATCCAGTTTTCCCAGCAGCACTTGTTGAAAAATCTTTTCTTGTTCCACTTCACATTTCTTGCTCCTTTGTCAAAGATTAAGTGGTCATATATTTGGGGGTCTGTGACAGAGTATTCAACTCTGTTCCATTGGTCTGCAGGTCTATTTCTAGCCCAGTACCATGCTGTCTTAATTACTACCACTTTGTAGTACAGTTTGAAGTTGGGGAGGGTGATGCCACCCATCTTCTTTTTCCCAAGGATTGTTTTAGCTATTCGTGGGGATTTATTGTTCCATATGAATTTCAAGAGTGTTTTGTCTATTTCTTTGAAAAATATCATGGGAATCCTGATAGGGACCGCATTGAATTCGTATTGTGCTTTGGGCAGTATTACCATTTTGATAATGTTAATCCTCCCTATCCATGAGCAGGGGATGTGTCTCCATTTCCTAGTGTCCTCTTTCATTTCTTGAAGTAGTGTTTTGTAATTTTCCTTGTATAGGTCCTTCACCTTTTTTGTTAAGCTGATTCCGGGGTACTTGACTTTTTGAGGTACTATTGTGAATGAGATTTTTAAAAAAAATTTTATTAGTGAAACACCGGGATTGTTTTTTTAATGTCTATTTTTTCTCTTTCATTATTTGTATGTAAGAAAGCCATGGACTTTTGGGTGTTGATTTTGTAGCCTGCCACTTTACTAAACTGACCTATTGTTTCTAGGAGATTTTATGTAGAATCATTAGGGTTTTCTAAGTATAGTATCATATAGTAAAGACTCTATTTTGTAATTGGCTAAATTGATTCTAAATACTCACGAAGTTACACCGGGGAGACCTGCGAGATTCTCTAGGACAAAAAGAAGTATGCTATTCCCATAGTTTAGACTGTAATTTGAAAAGAACTGTCTTTTCAAAAAACACTGTAGCACTGTCCTCCCATTGTTCATCGATTTGCTTGAGCAGGCCCAGTAACTTCTTCATTTTGAGACCTGTTGTTACTGTGTTTGGCATATTGAATACATCACAGGTAGCTTGCCAGGCTTTGTCCTGAGGACGAGATACTCTCTGTAGCTTGCCGGGTTCTCCGAGAGGGGTGGAGGAATCGAGCCTGGCTCAGCCGGGCTGTCTGCGAGCAAGGAAAACGCCCTACTGCTTTGCTATTGCTCCAGCCCCCCCCCCCCCCAAACAAACAAAAAAACCCCAGCACACACAACTGTAGGAGAGACTGGAGAGATAGTAGAGCAAGCAGGGCACTTGTGTTGCACGAGCCAGCCCAGGTTTGATCCTGGGTACCACATATGGTCTTCCAATCTCTGCCAGGAGTAAGCCCTGGGTACTGCCAGGTGTGGCCTCAAAAACCCAATCCCCTGCTTAAAAAAATAATCCCCAACAGATAAAACAAATGCAACAACAACAACAAAACTGTAGGATCCATATGGCTCTGAGTAAGAGCCGTTTACCAAATCTACTAAAGAGTTTATTTCTTCACCTGGATTTCCCAAAGGTTTATCCTGAGTCAATGGCTTATGTAAAATGCTTTTTATGTAAGAAACAATGTCTAGAAACAGGGTTAATTGGTGTGGGGAGTGATAAGGGGGGGGGGAGGAAAAGCCAATCAGGGATATATTCATTGTTGGTTGTTAGTTGATTTCTGTGGAATCTCTTGCAAAACTTGACCTCTGGACCTCCTGCAGATCTTGATGAACCCGGAACAGCACTCATGGAGAATGCAAGGGAAGATTGTTCATTGACTGTCATTCAGAGAATTGCTTCCAGGTCACAAGTCAGTGTCATCGGATTCCTCATCAAGAGAGCCACTTGGTGTATGCCAGGGTGAAGCAAGCTACAGTAGATTCATGCCTGTGAGAAACTGAACTTGCTTGCTGCAAAGGCTTGAATATGTCTGAGAAGATCTGAGAAGGAGGGCTGAGAACAGTGTGCTAAAAGGTGCTAACACTGTACGTTTCCTTTGAGACTATATGGCATTAGTATGTGAATTTTTGGTAATAATTAATATATATGGATTTTCCTAAAAAATTATATTAAAGTTGTGAACCAATTTATTGGAATCAAAATATCTTTTCTCTCAATTATGTTACCATAGAAACATAGCTTGCTGTTTTTAGTTTGAATCCCAACTTTTATAAGTTATTGCTGATCTTATTATTAATAGTATATAAAATCTAAGCACTATTTAGTTTTTAATCTTGCTAAATATAAAATTTCAGATTAACTTTCAGAGGGGGATAGTATCCCTCTGTTTAATTAAGACTTTTGTTTTTTAAAAATATATTACAAACTTTTTATATTAAAAGTTGGAAATAAATGGGGCTGGGGAGATAATATAGAGGGCGTGGTACCTGCCTTGCATATGATCAATTTAGGCTCGATCTCTAGCATTCCATATGGTCCCCTAAGCACCGCCAGAAATTATTCCTGAGTAACCCCTACATATCTTCACACCTGGCCCCAAAACAAAAAAAATAAAATCTACAAAAAATATTATCATTGTAAACTTGTCAAATCAAATAAATAATTGAAATTGAAGCATTAAGACAGTGAAAAGAAAACTGACCTTGATCTTGTCTAGTCAATATAAACTTTTACTCTCAACAAAAAATCAACAGGAAGAATGAGATAAATCTCCTTATTTTAGAGGGTTGTTGTGAAAATTTATACAAAAGTATAGATATGGATAAAGTGCAAAGCTTGTTTATAATGAGCACGATAGCAAAATTATTTAAAACTAATCACTTGATTACTTGATCACTTGACTTCCCGTTAATCGTCAATTTGCTTGAGCGGGTGCCAGTAACGTCTCCATTTGTTCCTGTTGTGTGCTAGTGTAGCCCAATAGCGTCTGTTCGCTCTGGGAACATGAAGAGCCTCAAACTGATTGTTCATGATCTTGATGAAGAAGTCTGACCATCTGGTAGGTGGGCGGCCACGCTGTCTTTTGACACCCCATGGGATCAAGTCGGTAACAGCTCTAGTCCAGCGGTCATCTTTAAATCTCATTATGTGACCAGTCCATCTGATTTTTGACACCTTGGCAAACGAGACAGCGTCCCTGATTCTTGATCATCGACAGATGTCGGAACTCCAGATTCTTTCTCTCATTTAAGTGAAACGTGATTTCCAAGCATAGCTCTTTCAATTCCTCTTTGGGAGACCCGAATAGCATTCTCATCCTGTTAACGTAGGGCCCAGGTCTCTGAGACATATGTTAATGCAGGAAGAACAGTGGAATCAAAGAGATGTGCCCAGAGCCGGAGGTTCTTCGTCCCTCCTGCTCAGCTCGGGTGCCAGGTCATTCATCATGTTGACTTCTCCACCTAGGTACACATAGCTGTTGCATTCGGACATGGTTGTTCCATTGAGAACGAATGGGGCATCAGGAACGAGGCTGTTTCTCATAAACATTTTCTTCATAAGATTCAGCTGTAGTCTGACCTTTCCACACTCACAGTCAAAGTCGCCCAGCATTTGTGCCGCTTGGCTGATGTTTGGTGTTATTAAAACAATGTCATCAGCAAAGCGGAGGTGGTGTAGTTGCCGACCATCTATCTTCACTCCCATTCCTTCCCATTCCAGTCATCGCATGATGCTCTCGAGGGTGGCACTGAAGAGTTTCGGGGAAATGGTATCACCCTGCCGAACCCCTCTCTTTTTTTTTTTAAATTTTTATTAGTGAAACACCATGAAGTACAGTAGTACATTAACAAATTTTTGTGCTTGGGTTTCGATTATACAATGATCAAATACCCATCCCTCCACCAGTGCCCATTTTCCACCACCATGGATAATATCCCTCCCATCCCCCCACCCCCGCCATGCAGAGGCAGGGCATTCCCTTTAGTTCTCT
Source organism: Sorex fumeus (assembly GCF_029834395.1). NCBI lineage: Eukaryota > Metazoa > Chordata > Mammalia > Eulipotyphla > Soricidae > Sorex > Sorex fumeus. The sequence continues at coordinate 3,925,766 of NW_026606322.1, forward strand.
CTCTCCCTTTGGGTGTTGTGGTCTGCAAAAGAGGTATTGAGTGGCAAACATTTTCAGTCCATAGTCTACACCCAACACGCATCTCCCCTCCTGGGAGGATCCTCCAAACACCCTTTATTTGGTGCTCCCTTCTCTATCTGAGCTGCCCTTTCCCTTAGAATACCCGGCTGGCCTCTAAGCTATGGAGTAATCCTCCTGGTGCTGATCTCAGCTATTCTTGGGTATTAATCTCATATTTTGTTACTTTATATCCCCCAGATGAATGCAATCTTTCTATGTCTATCCCTCTCTTTCTGACTCATTTCGCTTAACATGATACTTTCCATGTGCCGAACCCCTCTCTTGACATCAATGATTACTTCTTTGTAGAATGGTGAGATCCTGGTAGTGAATCCGTAATACAGCTCATGGAGGATCTTGATGTATTGAGCTTGAATGCCCTGATTGGCTAGGGCTTCAATGACCGCTTCCGTCTCAACAGAATCAAAGGCCTTCTTTAAATCAATGAACGTTAGACAGAGCGGCATCTTGAACTCCCGAGAAACCTCAATGAGCTTGGTTATCATGTGGATATGGTTGATGGTGCTGAATCCTTTGCGGAACCCGGCTTGCTCGCATGGTTGTCCCTCATCTAGTGTTCTGCCAATCCTATTCAGGATGACTCGAGTGAACAACTTGTAGATGACAGACAATAGGCAGATCAGGTGATAGTTGCCAATGTCATGGATGTCTCCCTTCTTGTACAGTCCTGCTGGTTTTCCATTGTGATGGAACCTTGCATTCAGACAGGTAGCGTGTGAAGAGGTGAGACAGCATATTGATAAGTACTGATGGCAGGTTCTTCAGGTGTTCAGGTCTGACCTTGTCTGGGCCGGGTGCTGTTCGTTTCTTTACCAATGAAATGGCGTGTCAGATTTCAGAAGGGAGAACATTGGGAACAACATATCCATCCTGTGGAATTTGGTATGTTGGCAAGTGGACATGGCTATCGAAGAGATTTGAGTAGAAGTCATGGATAATCTTCTCCATTGCTGTTCTGGAAGATGTGATAGATCCATCAGGACGTTGGAGGGCAGTCATCTTGGTCTTGTAGTTGGCAAAGCACAGGCGGGCCTTACGAATACTTTTCCCGGCTCCTGCCATATCTACTAGCACTTCTGCTCTTCTCTCTTTGAGGTTGTCCTTGATCGCATCTCTGCGCTGCTTTGCGAGCTCTGACGTTAGCTTGTGGTTGCCTGAGGCATGCGTCAAACCACGCTGGTGAGTAAGCTCAAGAGTTTTCGAAGACAGGCTTTTTTTTTTTTTTTGTGGCCATCTCTCTCTTGGCATTCCTCGCACAATCATGGAGCTGCTGAACCAATCAATCGTATTCTTTGTCAATGTTGTCAATGACAGCATCTTCCCATGTTGCCACAATAGTGCCAAAGAGTTCCCAGTTGGTGGTCGTTCTGGAAGTTCTCTTCTTAAACTTTGCAGCTCTTTCTCCCCACTCTGTGAAGTAGAATTTTGCATGAAGGAGACGATGATCCGATCTCGTTTGGAATTTTCGGACAACAGCAACATTGTTCAGGCAAAACCGTCGATTGAATATGATATGGTCTATTTCATTGTGGAATTGTCCCCCGGGAGACTCCCATGTCCAATGTTTAGATTCGGTCTTCTGGAATTGTGAGTTACCATGGATGGTACATGATGAACTCAGACAGTCTCTCACCCTGTTCGTTCCATTCTAGGGCATGGGTCCCGATGTGAAGTTCTTCGACTGATCTTCTCGGTCCTATCTTGGCATTAAAATCACCCACAATAATCTTGCAGAAGGTGTGGTCTTCTTTATAGAACTTCTCCAGCCCCATGTAGAACTTCTCAACTTCTCCTTCATCATAATTAGATGTTGTGCGTAAACAACGAAGATAGAAACTGCCGGCAGTGAGCCACATACATTCAAATATAAATGTCGATTCAGGTTGTTAGGCATTCGAATAAATCAATGCTCATGACCAAGTTTGTGTTGACAAGAACACCAACGCCTCCGACACCTGTTCTATCACATGTTCCGAGGAACAATTCTTCTCCAGTGTCGAAAACGGCATGGTGAGATTGGTGCCTTCTTGTCTCGGTCAGACCAATGATGTCGTACTTGATCTTTCGCACTTGTACCATCAGGTCCTCGATGCATGCATCTGATGCTAGTGTACGTGCATTGAAAGTACAGACGATCATTTTTGTCTTCCTTCGTTGTGGCAGCCTAGTTCGGCCTTGAGATTTTATCGGCCTCTCCTTTCTCATCCTTCTCAGTGCTGCCATGTTGTTGAAGACTTCAGGGTCAGGGGAATGAGACCCATTGTAGTTACTGGTTTTGGCATATTGAATACACAACAGATAGCTTGCCAGGCTCTTCTGTGTGGGCGGAATACTCTCGGTAGCTTGCCAGTCTTTCCGAGAGGGATAGAGGCTTTTGGGGCGACCTCTAATCACCCTTGTAGGTGTTACCATATTTGAACCCTATCAGATATGGTACGGCAATTCTGGAAGATGGGTATTTAGTGTCTTATAATGTGTCCAAGGTCTCAGAGTTCCACTTATATTGTTCTGTGGGGCTTCAGTCGTGCGTGAGTCTCGGCCGGAGCTGCCACGTGGGTCTGGAAAGTGTCCTGGAGTGTGGTGGCGGCTGGGTAGTGGAGGTAATGTCGGTAGTGGAGGTCTGCCAGTGTTTGCAAATGATAAATGATAAGTATTTTTGTTTTCCTAACACTTGGTAAAAACTGTTGTGAAGGGGCTGGATTGATAGTAGAATGGGTAAGGCATTTACCTTCCATCCAATCCACCCAGGTTCGATCCTCGAGATCCTGTATGGTCACTGCCAGGAGTAATTCCTGAAGGCAGAACCAGGAATAATCCCTGAGCATCGCCAATTGTGACCCAAAAAGCAAAGAAAAACAAATGAAACCTTGCTGCTAAAATTCTCTGGTTATGAAATTTTATTTTTTGGAAGATTTAATACCATTGCTCCTATTCTTTTAGTTATATGGAACTATTCAAATTTTCTGTATATTTTTGAATAGATTCTAGCAAGTTGTATTTTTCTAGGATTTTTCCCTGTCTTTTTTAAGTGTCAAATTTATTGATAGAATGGTCCAGGGACATAGGGATAGAGGGAATATAGGGAGGGTCGATGCCTTGCATGCACCCAACGTAGATTCAATCTATGGCACCCTTTGGCCTTACAAGCATAGCAGGATATGTCTCTGCAGACTCCCAGGCACCATGGGGTGAAGGCCCAATCAGGACCTCATTTTCAGGTGCTAACACTGAAGCATTGGCATGGTTGGCTGAAGAGTGACTCCACCCTGATAGCTTTGGAGACTCCCTCAAATTACTTACAAGTTCTGTAATCTTTTTATTTGTTTGCTTTTGTGATATTTTTGAGTGGTGCACACCAGGCTGTGCTCAGAGGTTATTCCTGGCTCAGTGCTCAAGGACCTCCTGGAGGGTTAAGGGACCAGCTGTGGTATTGGGAATCAAACCCAGGTCAGCTACATGCAGGATTAGCACCTTATACACTGTACTATCTCTCCAGCCCCCATTTTCCTTATCTTTTGTCCATGGCATCTGTAGTAATGTCACCTCATTCAAAACTTGTTTCTCCAGAGATATGTTAATGATGAATGAATTAATTTTTAATATAGTTATGGCTGTAGCAATAGCAAAGCTGCTAGGGCATTTGCCTTGTATGTGGCCAACCTGGGTTCTATTCCTTCATCCCTCTTAGAGAGCCCAGCAAGCTCCCGAGAGCATCCTGCCTGCATGGCAGAGCCTGGCAAGCTCCCCGTGGCATATTTGAAATGCCAAACACAGTAACAACAAGTCTCACAATGGAGACATTATTGGTGCCCGCTCGAGCAAATCAATGAACAATGGGACGACAGCGCTACAGTGCTATAGTTATGGTGGTAGGAGTTCTATAGTTGATTGTGGTGCTCCAACACTTGGCTAAGGTGTGTTTGGAGAGGCAGATTTTTGTTGTTGTATCCAGCAATGTGGGGAATCTTATTTGTTGATGTGAGGCAATGCTGGGGATTTGACTCATGGTTTCATGTAGGCTAACACTGAGCCACAACCCTTGTTAATGTAATCAAACCTTTCCAAGTATCAACTTTTGATATTTTTATTATAAAATATTTTTTTATTATTCTCTTTTTATATATTATTCTTCATTATAAAATTTGTTCAATATTTTATTAACTTTGCCTGTTATTTTCTTCCTTCTACCTTCTCTAGACTTATTTTATGTTCTTCAAGCTTCTTAAGTTGTGTTTTTACTGTGTTTAGTCTCTCATCTTTTCTCATGTAAATACTTATGACAAAGTTTTCCTGCATTGTACAGGACATACAAAATACAGGTTTGTAATGCGAAATATCTTCACTATTGTTTTCCCTTTAGTTTCCTTTATGATCTACACTTAGATTTTGAATTATTTAGGGGTATATTTCTTAATATTCAAATGTGTTTGTACATGTGCATTTGTATTATTTTTATATCTGCTTACTAACATTATGCCCTAGCTGATATCAGCCTTGGAAGGTTTCTTAAGACTTGTTTCATTAATGATTCATTGTTTGAAATGTTTACCATGTCTCTGATATGTCAGCCACTTTTAAAGACACTGATGATCCAACAATGAATAAAGCAAATTAAGATCCCTGTCCTCATTGGTTCTGTTAAGTAAAGAAGACAGTAAGCAAAAATAAAAAGTCAAGTATAGATTATATGAGTGATGGAGTGCCGAGGACAAAAATACTATATGGGAAGTTATTTTAAAACATGTTTACAAGGAATCTAGAAATTAGTTTCAGGGGTGGCATGGCTGCTTTATAGGCTTGTGAGCATGAATTTGATACCTGGAACTAATCCTACATGTGTAATGTATCCTGGTGCTTTTGTGTTTGTGATCACTGCTGTTTGTGATCCTGGCATTACAACCAAAGTCCATCTCAGATGTACCGCAACTGTGTGTTATCACCATAACCAAGTATTAGAGTGCCATAACCAGATGTGTGTCACCCTTGATCTATGTAGGAAAAAAAGGAAATCGAAGGAAGAGAATGTCATGTTAACGATTTAGTTTATATGGATGGTCAGCACTGTAGCACTGTCCTCCCGTTGTTCATTGATTTGCTCTAGGGGACCCAGTAACGTCTCCATCATGAGACTTGTTGTTACTGTGTTTGGCATATCGAATACATCACGGGGATCTTGCCAGGCTATGCCATGCGAGTGAAATACTCTCGGTAGCTTGCCAGGCTCTCCGAGAGAGGTGGAGGAATCAAACTGGGGTCAGCTGGGTCGGCCACATCCAAGACAAATGCCCTACCCTCTGTGTTCAATAGTCTGGTCGGCTGAGTCAGGTTCGATTCCTCTTCCCCTCTCAGAGAGCCCGGCAAGCTACTGAGAGTATCTCGCCCGCAGGGCATAGCCTGGCAAGCTCCCTGTGACGTATTCGATATGACAAACACGGTAACAAGTCTCACTGTGGAGACGTTACTGGGCCCGCTTGAGAAAATCGATGAACAACGGGTGAACAACGGGAGGACAGTTAGGTGATAAATTTAAAATATATATAAAAAAGTCAGCTTTGCAAAGAGAACGAGCAAAATATCTAGGTGAGAACAATTTCAATGACCTGGAGGTAAACAATATTTTGCTTGTTTAAGGAACTTTGAGTAGGTCCATAAAGTGAGAACAGATTGTGAACGGAACAAGAATAGAAGCAACTAGATAATGTGGCACCAGACCAAGTTGGATCTTGTGGCAAGAAAAATAAGGTTTCCTTAAAAACATATTTATAGTTTCTAAGGATTAAACATTAGATACATTTTTTACCTGGCCGAAGGGAATTAAGTTTGCCAGTAGAATTAAGGTTACTTTTCACAGGACCTGAAGAGGAGGAGATTATCCTGGATTTATTCATGTGGGTCCACTATAATCATAAGTAACTCTAAGTGTGGGAGGGAATAGGAAAGAGTTGCGAGGAGGAAGTGTGAGAAAGACTTGATATTGAGGCCTTAAAGATGAAAGATGGAGAACATGAGTGTTTGGACTCTGGATGTTGGAGAAGTTAAGGAAATGCACCCATCAGAAATAAACACAGCCCCGCTTTCATCTATTATGTAGCCCAATCAGGCCCATTTTGACCTTTAGATCTATATGATGAATTTTTGTTTTATTGCCATGAAGTTAAAAATAATTTGTCACATCAGCAACAAATATCTAACACAAACTCTTTTTTGTTTTTAATGAAAAGAAATTTATAATGAAAGATGTGAGGGGTAAAAAGAGGAATTCAGCGAGAATATGGGCTTGAAAGAGCTAGCTTCTAACACACTCTTTGTAGTAAGCCCTTGTATTTGCAGCCTGAGTGAAAGGGGAAATCAGTGACAGGATAGAGCATCAGGCTTTCTGGCTCACCGCCAAAATTGTGCTGAGAATAGGCTATTGCAGGAATCTTCCACTCATCTAGCATCTGGCTTTATTTTTTCATATTTGTTGAGAGCACATCAATTTACTTAAGGTTTAAAAAATATATAAATCTACACTTTTGTATACCAAATTCTGTAATCTACTTTGTATCCAGAAATGCATTTTATTTTTTGCTGTTCTTGGGTCACACCGATGATGCACAGGGATTACTCCTGGTGGTGCTCAGGGAACCATATGGGAGGCTGAGAATCGAACCTGGGTCTGCCACATGCAAGGCAAACGCCCTACCCGCTATGCTATCACTCCAGTCCCTTCATTTTAAATTAAACTTAGGAAAATTTAAAACTGAGGTAACTGATAATCAATATCCCCATTTATATAAGTGACTAACAGATTGAGTGCTTTACTATATTTTATTTATGTATTTATTTGTGCTTTTTGGGTCACACCTGGTGATGCACAGCGGTTACTCCTGGCTCATGCACTCAGGAATTACTCCTGGCGGTGCTCAGGGGACCATATGGGATGCTGGAAATGAATCTGGGTCTGTCGCGTGCAAAGCAAACACCCTACCCGCTGTGCTATTGCTCCAGTCCCGAGTAGATTACTTTAGATTAGTAAACAAACACTAGTGTTTTATTCGTGATAAAGAGGTTTTAAAGAGTATTTGAAATTGCTTGAAAATTTTCTTCCTTAAAACAGACTACAAAGTTTTAAAATTTGACATAAATGCTTCTTAAATCGTAGCTTCTTTGAGTCCTAAGAAACAAAGCAATGCCCTTGTATACCTAAAGCATATAAGCATTTGCACTCCTACAAGCCAATGTTACATAAATATGCAGAACAGTGCCTTTTAAAGTTTGTCATTGGCATAAATTCAATAGAACTCTGTCATAATAGGCCCTGTTTAGAGAGTAATTGCCGAAAAATAAGTAATTTAAAAATAAAATACATCAAGGAAAAGAGTAAACTTGGGGCAGGGGTAATAGCACAGTGGGTAGGGCATTTGCCTTGCAAGCGGCTGACCCAGGTTTGAGTCCCAGCATCCCATATGGTCCCCTGAGCACTGCCAGGAGTAATTTCTGGGTGAAGAGCCAGGAGTAACCTCTCTGCATAGCTGGGTGTAACCCAAAAAGAAAAAAAAAGAATAAATTTGCCCCCAAATGGATGAAGACATTGAGAAATGTTAGCCATATTCATGATGGAGATTGGAGTTAGTGGTAGAAAGGAGATAGAGATAGAGTTTACCTTTGTATAAATTTTCTCTTAGTAAAACTTACCAGAGGAGTTGACAGAAATAGGTAGAAGAAAGGTAAACTCGTCAATATGTCTACTTGTAAATTGCTCCAAAATTTGAGAAAGATAATTGTAACATTCAACAATCGACTTCCATCTTTCTAGACAATAAATACTCATTGACTTGCTTGCTTGTTGCTATACTCTGACAATTCTATTTCCTTCTCCACTCTATTAATGCCACTTTAGAAACTTCAACTGCTCGTTAACTAAGAAGGGGGAAGAATTTCTCACATATTTTATCTCCAAAACACCAAGTTCTCTCTATACTCTCTATGGTTCTAAGCAGCTGGGATCAAGTCATTGGAGAATGAGTGACTGACTCAAATAAGATCAGAGAGGTATTTTAAAAACTCTATGAATGATGTTCTTAACAAAACATTTCATAGGCAAACATCCTCAAAAATTATGCAATTAACCCTAATTAAATACATGAATGGAGAGGGCTAGGTGGTATTTAAAATTTAATATAACTAATTAGAGTATAATTTATATTTAATATTGAAGGACATTATAATTCCCTCCATCATTTTCTTTCCTTAGTTATATTTTCCCTAAACTAATCATAAAATAAATGTTCCTTTCTCAGATGCAGAAGAATTGGTTCCAGAAAGAAATGACCCAGCATTTTGATGGTGGAAGAGAGAATCTGGTCTCGGATTAAAATTTGAACTTGGATAGTACATATTTAGATATTTAGAAGTTGACATATTATCAATGTTCTGAGCAAAGATCACTATTATAAGGTGGCTACAAAATAGGTTCTGAGCCAAGATTGCTATTATAAAATAGTTTTAGTGATTCTTTCCTCCATTTCTCCTTGGTGAAATTGCTTCTCTATGTTTGAAGACAGGGCAATCTCATCTGAATGTTACAGATACCCATATGGAGTTTGGGGGTGGAGATGGGACATAACGTGTGTAGATGACAGAAGACAGTATAAATGTAGGGGAAGCGACTACAGTTTTCCCCACATTGAGTTTTTTTCCCATAAAACTAACACGTTTTATTAATCGTCACTTGTAAGTCAAGTGTAACAACAAGTCTCACAATGGAGACGTTACTGGGCCAGCTCGAGCAAATCGATGAACAATGGGAGGACAGTGCTAAGTCAAGTACTTGACTTTACATTTTACTTGTAAGTCAAGCAAAATAAGGACCGAAAATCAGAGGTCATTTGTCAAATAGAAGGCATTAATAACTTTGCTGAAACATTTTAGAAAAAAATGGACAGAAAACACTGACAAAAATGTTACAGAGAATAGGAGGTGGTAAAAGATAAGCTCTATACATATATTAAACTTTTTTAATTGATTCACTGTGAGACAGACCCTTACAAAGTTGTTCATGATGGATTTCAGTCATACAGTGCTCCAACACCCATCCCTCCACCAGCGTACATGTCCCAGCACCAGTGTCCCCAGGTTCCCTCCCATCACCTCCCATTCCCCACCCGCCAGTCTGCCTTTATGTCAGCTTTATGTCAGGCGCTTTTCTTTTCTTCTTCTTCTTCTTCTTCTTCTTCTTCTTCTTCTTCTTCTTCTTCTTCTTCTTCTTCTTCTTCTTCTTCTTCTTCTTCTTCTTCTTCTTCTCTCTCTCTCTCTCTCTCTCCCCCTCCTTTTGGACATTGTACCTACAGAAAGTTTTAAGACACTATGATATATGCATTTCTTTACATGTTGTCTATAAAGGGATAAGAGAAAAAGACATTATGGTGTTCTAGAAAAAAACTATAGACTGTCAGAAGTCCTTGCTTCCAGTCCCTCCCATTAGTAATTGCGATCCCTTAAGGTGTCCCTTGATCTTTCTGAGATTTTTAAGTATCTAAGTGAAGAGAGAGTAATAATACCTGCCCTACCTACCTCCTGGAGTTTCTGTGAAGATCAAATCAGATAATAATATATGTGAAAGCACTTTGAAATTTATAAAGTATTATAGAGATGTAGGATGTCTGTTGCTTTAACACTAAGAATACTTAAGAGATTGAAAGAAATCCTACTGTGCTCATAAGGCAGATTAGGATAAAAGAGTTGGTGAATTTCATCTTTGCTAGTAAAAAGTTACTCAAAATACATGGCAGCAGGAATTAACTGTCTTAACTCTGAATTAAAAAGCACACTTCTCCATCTCACTTCTCTCCTCGCCTCCTCTTGCTTTTCCTGTGAGAATGTGCTTTTGGAAGCTTCAGTGTACAGCACTAGGAGTTTTTAGTACTCAAGATCTGCTTTCTTTTGAGTCCACCCTCTACCATCTGCCCTCCCCTCCCACCTTGCTCCTGGGCAACCAGATTGCCTCTTGAAATCTGAGGACACCACTCTTTCTTCAGAAGTCACACTTCTCTGTATTAAAGGGTTTGGCTCACCAAACTGTGGGCACTCTGTTCTCTTAATAACTCACTAGGTCCTGTTTGACAAGGCATTAAGTACACGAGGGTGATTTCATTCCTTTATTGCCATTAGAGATCTGGTAAGAGATTTTAGCAAGCTGGAATTTTAAATTGCAAAAGTTCAACCATCTTTAATTCATAATCAAACATCATCTTCAATGCATCCTTATAAAAGCTGATTGACATTTCTGAAATTGCTCCTTTATTTTACTTGAAATTAAGTCAACATTTCCAAGGGAGAAAAAGGGCACCCATAATTTCATATCTTGATGCTGTTCTCACTTTATAAATATCTTTCAGTGTTTGCCCAAATGCATAGAGATGTTTTCCATATTTGCTTTTCTTCTGCGAGCACATTATTTTTATTTGTGAGTTTCTTGGGAGGATTGTATCTGCCAGATGGAAGCAAAATGTTTGAAGGGCCTCAGGAATCCTCATTTCTGCCACTGTAGAAAAACTGGAAATTTCTGGAATGGGGATGGGGGGTGGGGTGGGGTGGTGGTGGATCTCCGTTCCCCGAAGAGGTTGGCCTCAAATTTGAAAGGTGATGTTGGAGGCTGGAGAGTGAAGATGGACTTGAAGACACAGCAGCAACATTCCCTAGACAGGGAGTAGAGGTTCAGTTTAACAGAGAAACAACTAAGTAGAATAATTCCATAACATACGGAATTATCGGGTTTGGGGTTTCAGATGGAAACATCAAACACCATCTTCAGGGCATCCTTCTGAAAGCTGATGGACATTTCTGAAATCGCTCCTTTATTCGACTTGAAATCAAGTCAACATTTCCAAGGAAGAAAAAAAGGGCATCCATAATTTCATATCTTGATTCATATCATTCATTGGGTTTGGGGGTTCAGATGGAAACCCCAAACCCAAGAAACAAATACCCGCAGCCTCTATTATCAGCTGGAAACCTTTCAAAAAACACAAGAAACAACCAATAACCCCCAAGCCCCACCTGCAGCCAAGGTAACTTATCATTCCCAAAGTCCTCACTGGTTAACACGATGGAAATCGACGTCAGAAAAAAGCGATGGCAACATCGACCAGGCAAAACCAGGCAAAACTGCAAGTTTACCGGAGTTTTTGGCTTTGGGCGGACTCTGGAGGGGAGAACCCGGCCCAGCCCCGAACGCTCTTTCGGAGGAAAGGGCGGCCAGCCGGTCACCTGCCCTGGACATCAGCCGCCGGGGGGCACCACCGAGGAGGAGGAGAGCGCATCCCTCGATGATCCCGACTGCGGCCCCCCGAGGCGGCCAAGTCCGCGCGTGGGAAAGTCCGCGGCGCGCGCGGGGCGCGGGTCGGGGCGCGCGCGCGCGCGGGGGCCGGGTGGGCCGCCAGGCGTCGCGCTGGAGCCGCGGTTGCCCGGGAGACCGGCGCGGCCGGGGGGCGGCGCGGAGCCGGCGGCGGCGGCGGCGGCGGCGGCGGCGGCGGGAGCCACTGGGCGCGGGTCGGGGGCGGCTCCCTCCGGGGCGGCGCGCGCGGGCAGCGGCGGGCCGGGGCGACGCGCGGTGGTGGCCGGGCGCTGCGGGCGCGGCGGGGACGCGGCCCGGGATGCCTGCCCGGGGCGCCCCTCTGGCGCCGCTGCTGCTGCTGTCTCTGCACGGTGAGTCGCGCCGCCGCCGCCGCCGCCGGGGGTCCCGCCCGGGGCCCCTGCCCGGGCTCAGGCGCGGCCCGCGCGGAGCCCCCGGCCGTTACCGGGCGGCCCCGGGGGTCCCCAGCGGCTGCGGGCGCGGTCGGGAAACTTGCGGGCCAAGTTGAGGAGTCGCGCCCGCGGCGGCGGGGACGGGCGCTGACAGCTGCATCCCGCGCTGCCCCGGGTTGCGAGTCCGACTTAGGAAAATGCAAAGATTTCCCTCCACCCCTCCTCCTCCTCCTCCCCCAGTTTTATTTTTATTTTTTAATCGACTTGTTAAGATGCACGGAATAGTCTGAGGTTGCAAAGGGAGTAGTCTGAGGTTGCAAAGGGGACAAACGCGCGTTTGATTTTTTGGATTATTAAATTGAGTTTTCTACCCTTTTTTTTTTTAACACTGTTTGCTACCAAGAGCTGTCGTTGGCAAATGCCTCCTTTGCGAGTGTATTGTTAGGTGGAATCTCTCTCTCTTCTTTTTTTCTGGTCTCGTTTAATTGGTTGATAAGATTGACTAAGGTTTATCCTCCAGGATGTCTTTAAAAAAGGTGCCGTGACCGGCGGGGCGGGTTATTGTGGTTGGCCCGGTTTCTTTTTGGAGTTATCCGTATGTTTCCCACAGTTTTCGGGCCTCATTTGAACCGAGTACGTGTCAGGTTTTGGAATGACCGTATTTTAACCGACTTCCATTGCGTAAATGCATTTTTAGTTCAGGGAAGTGAGGGATACAAAACTTTAGTATGAATTTTCCGTAGAAGCTAGTGAGGAGAATCGTCAGAATTACAGTATGTTTTGCAGGAGGGATAAGGTTGTAGGTAATAATTTATATATGTGGTTTAATTCTATTTGTGGTTTACAATGATTTTGTCTGCTTACTTGTTTGGGAGGGCCAACGTTTTTTTTTCCCCCTGTTCTCTTCAAGTGTGACATAAGATCGAATGAATGGATTTTTAAAATTTAATCCCTTAGGCAGAGCTGAAGAGGGTATAAATATTACTAGAAGAGCGGCTGGATTTTTTGATAAATTATGTTAAAATTTATTTTAATCAGTGCCACGGTTTGTAAACATCATTTGTGTGTAGTCTGCCTTTGAATTATTAGACAGTACTTACAAAGAGTTGATGTAATTCACAAGGATCAGTCTTACAAGGTCATCTGATTTTTTTCTTCTTTTTTTCAAATAGAAATATTTCTAAATCGCTAGGGTGTTTTTTAAAAACTTTCAAGGACATTTTAGACTTCTTGATAATCTAATCTGGAGACGCATTTTTCACCCTTCAAAAAATGAGCTGGTTGTTTTCCTTCTTTTTAAAAAATTTTATTTTTTAATGAAGTTGTTTACGATGATTTGTTAAATTTAATATTCCAACACCAATCCCACACCATTGCATCTTCCCAGAGTCGGTTATTTTCAACAAATATTTTTCTGAGTGTGTGTCTGGTAGGCAGGGATGGTGGTGGAAGTCAAAGGTGCCTGAGAGTTTGTCTGTCTTCAGCTCCTCAGGAGTTTGCAATTTTAAGCATTGCAGATTTAAGGCATGCACCTATGATTTATAACACAAGGAATATTTGATAAATGCTACTTTTTAATGGTGTTAGTCATGATGGAAGAATTAAAGGGTGGAAAGTTTATATTTGATCTGAACTTGGAAGGAGTAGGATTAAATCGGCTGAGTGGGAATGGTTCAACTTTCTTTCCTTCTTTCAAATTTTGTTTTTATTTTTATTAAAACTTGAAAAAATTGAGATTCTTTGATATAATTTCTTTGGCCCTATTTCTTTTTTTTTCTTTTTTTCTCTTTTTGGGTCACACCCAGCGATGCACAGGGAGGACTCCTGGCTCTGCACTCAGGAATTACTCCTGGTGCTGCTGGGGGACCATATGGGATGCTGGGAATCGAACCTGGGTCGTCTGCGTGCAAGGCAGATGCCCTGTCCAGCCCTGGCCCTGATTCTTTTTGGAGTTATCAGTGTTAGTAGTGTTTTTTCATGCACGTAATTGCAAGCTCACACTTATCACCAGTGTACTCAATTTTCTTCCTGCCAGGACCCCAGGGCCCCTCCCTTTCGGCCTATCCCCCACCCAACTCGATTGTGTGGATTAGTTCAATTGTGTTGCCTTTGGGCCTTTGTTACTACTTTACTCTGTATCTTTGGGTCTCAAATATGAGAGAGATCATTCTGTATCTGTCCTCCCGTTGTTCATCGATTTGCTCGAGCGGGCCCAGTAATGTCTCCATTGTGAGACTTCTTGTTAACTGTGTTTGGCATATTGAATACTCTCGGTAGCTTGCCAGGTTCTCCGAGAGGGGCAGAGGAATCGAACCCAGCTGGGCTGGGCTGGCTGTGCGCAAGGCAAACGCCCTACCGCTGTGCTATCACTCCATCCTGCATCTGTTCCTTTTATTTGAAATTTAAAAAGGACTTAAAGAGTTTTTTCTTTTTATTAAAGCACCGCAATTTACAATTATTGATAGTTAGGTTCTAGACGTACAGTGTTCCAGCATCTCTTCTGTCCCCAGGTTCCCTCTCCTCCCTCCGCCCGTCCCCCAGCCTGCCATCTTGGCAGGCACCTTTTCAAGTTTGGTCGTTAAGGTTTGGGTCTCCTGATTTCAGTTTTGTTTTCCCTGTGATTTGGATATTCAGCCCAGTGATTCCGTCACCCCATTGATGTCCCCGAATCCCCGCGATCATTGCCCATTGTTGCGTCTCTCTCCCCTACCCCCATTCCATTTCTTTTCTTCTCCCTCTACTCTGGGGCTAAGATTGATCTGAGCACTCTCTGTTTAAGCCATTGCATATCCTCAACCAGTTATTCTAAATACTACGTATAACTGATAATATCCTGTGTTTTCCTTATTCTTCCGGCTTACTTCATTTAGCATGCTCTCTTCCAGTTCTATCCATGTTGCAGGAAATTGCATGACTTCATCATTCCTTGTGGCATCGTAATATTCCATTGTGTATATTTACCACATCTTCATAATCAACTTCTCTGTTGTTGGACATCTAGGTTGATTCCACGTCTTAGTTATTATATTGAATGCTACAGTGAACGGTTGTGATCATTTGTTCTTCTGAGTGAATGTTTTTTTGTCCTGGTGATAAATGACAAAAGTAAAATTGCTGAGTCATATGGCAGCTCAATTTTGAGTTTACTTAAGAAACCTCCATATTGTTTTTCCATAGGCGTTAGGACCAGACAGAATTCCCACCAGCAGTGGATAAGAGTTCTTTTTCATGACATCCCCCAACCCAGATTGTTTCCAGTATTTTTGTGTGTTCTGTTCTCATTGGTATGAGATGATATCTTGTAGACTTAATTTGGATTTCTCTAATAATAAGTGATGATGAGCATATTTTTCATGTGCCTGTTGGCCATCCCTTGATCTTCCTCAGAGAAATTCCTATTTACTTCCATTCCCATCTTAAGAAAAAATTTTATTGATTCACTGTGAGATATAGTTACAAGCTTTCATGTTTGGGTTATAATAACACAATGATCAAACAACCATTCCTCTACCAGTGCACATTCCTCACCACTAATATCCCTGTTATACCCCCCTTTCCCACCCTCCCCCTGCCTCCATGGCAGACATGATTCCCCATAATCTCTCTCTACTTTTAGGCATTATGGTTTGCAATACAGACCCTGAGAGGTTATCATTCATGTTTGGTCCTTTATCTACTTTCTGCACACATCTCCCATCCCGACCGATTCCTCCAGCCATCTTTTTCTTAGTGATCCCTTCTCTATTCCAGCTGCCTTCTCCCCTTTGCTCATGAGGCAGGCTTCCAGCTATGGAGCAATCTACCTGTCCTGTGTATCTACTGTCCTTAAGTGTCAGCCTCATGTTATGTTGTTTTATACTCCACAAATGAGTGGAGTCCTTCTATGTCTGTCCCTCTCTTTCTGACTCATTTCACATAGCATGATACTCTCCATGTCTATCCATTTCTAAGCAAAGTTCATGACTTCATCTCTCCTGACAGCTGCACAGTATTCCATTGTGTAGATGTACCAAAGTTTCTTTAACCAGTCATCTGTTCTAGGACACTTGGGTTGTTTCCAGATTTTGGCAATTGTGAACAGTGCTGCTATGAACATATAGGTACAGATGTCATTTCTACTGTGCTTTTTTGCACCCTCGGGATATAGTCCCAGAAGAGGTATTGTGGGGTCATATGGAAGCTCAATTTCTAGTTTTTGAAGGAATGCCCATATTGTTTTCCAAAAAGGCTGGACTAGTGGGTATTTTTACCAACAGTGAAAGAGTGTCCCTTTTCCCCCACATCCACGCCAGCACTGGTTGCTTTTGTTCTTTTGAATGTGTGCCAGTCTCTGTGGGGTGAGATGATATTTCATTGTTGTTTTGATTTGCATCTCCCTGATGATTAGCAATGTGAAGCATTTTTCATGTGCCTTTTGGTCATTTGTATTTCCTTTTTTGAGGATGCTTCTGTTCATTTCTTCTCCCCATTTTTTGATGGGGTTGGAGGATTTGTTTTTATATAATTCTACTAGTGTCTTGTATATCATAGATATTAATCCATTATCAGATGGGTTGATTTGCAAAATGGATGGACAGATGAAGACCAGAGAATTTTTTGAGCCTTGGGAATATTCTCTCATATGATGAGTGACTGTATCACTGTCCTCCCGTTGTTCATCGATTTGCTCGAGCGGGCCCAGTAATGTCTCCATTGGAGACTTTTGTTGTTACTGTGTTTGGCATATAGAATACAGTCATGGGTAGCTTGCCAGGCTCTCCGAGAGGGGCGGAGGAATCGAACTCAGGTCGGCCATGTTGGCTGCGTGTAAGGCAAATGCCCTACCGCTGTGCTATTGCTCCAGCCCTTCAGATGGGTATTAGGTAAATATTCTTTCCCATTCTGTGGGCTGTTTCTGTATTTTGGTCACTGTTTCTTTTGAGGTAAAAGCTTCTTAGTTTAATGTAGTCCCTTTTGTTTATGTTTGTTTCCACTTGCTTACTCAGTGGTGTTTCATCCATAAAGATGCTTTTAGCTTCAATGTCATGGAGGGTTCTGCCTACGTTTTCCTCTATGTACCTTATGGATTCATGTCAGATATCGAGGTCTTTAATCCACTTTGATCTGACTTTTGTGCATGGCCTTAGACAGAGGTCAGAGTTCATTTTCTTGATGGTAGCTATCCAGTTTTCCAAGCACCACTTGTTGAAGAGGCTTTCCTTGTTCCACTTCACATTTCTTGCTCCATTGTCATAGGTTAAGTGGTCATATATTTCCTTTTCCCATTTTTGATGGAGTTTTGGGATGTTTTTGTTATTGATCTTCATAAGCACTTTATATATCCTGAATATTAACCCATTATCTTATGTTGTCCCTGAAAATACTTCTTTATTATTCAGTGGGCTGTCTTAATTTTAGCCCATGATCTTTGGTCATGCAGAAATTCTTCTATTTTCTGTAATAGTACCATTTATTTATTTTTGATTCTTTCATCGTTGCCAATGGTATTTTATCATTGACAACACTTTTGAAGTCCATTCTGTCCCACTATTTTGTCACAGCATCATCTGGTTCCATCTGTGTTTCTGTAAATTGCATGGTTTTGTTCTTTCTTAGAGCTGTGTAGTATTCCATTGTGTGGATATGAGTGTATATGTGTATATACCACAACTTCTCGATCCACTCATCTGTTGTTGCACATTCGGGTTATTTTCATATCTCAGCTATTGTACCAAGAACCACAATGAACATAGGTGTGCTTATATCTTTGAATTAATGTTTTTATATTTTTGGGGTAGATGCCAAGAAGTGATGTCGGTGGGTTGTAATGGACTTCCATTTCTTATTTTTGCTTTGTATCTACAAATTGCATTCCATAGAGGTAATAGTCCTACCAACAGTGGATGGTGGTTCCTTCCTCACTATAATCCTGCCAACACTATTTTCAGACTTTTGGATAACAGTACCATTCTCACTGGTGTGAAATGATATATCATTGTTTTGATTTGTATTTCCCTAATCAGGAACGACGACGTGCACTTATGCCTGTTGGCATTCACATGTCTTCTTTGGGAAAGTGTCTGTTCCTCTTCTTGGCCCATTTTTTTTAATTGAATCACTGTGAGATAGAACATTACAAAATTATTCATGATTGAGTTTCAGTCACACAATGTTCCAACAGCCATCCCTCCACCAGGGTAATTTCCCAGCACCAATGTCTCCAGTTTCCTTCTCACCCTTTAAGCCATCCTCAACCCTGGCCTGCCTCTATGGCAGGCACCTTTCTTCTCTCTCTCTCTCTCTCTCTCTCATTTTAGATATTGTGATTTGCGATACAGATGCTAAAAGGTTATTATGTATATCCCTTTACCTGCTTTCAACACTCAGTTCTTGTTCAGAGTGATCATTTCCAAGTAGTATTGTCATAATGGGCTAGAGCAATAGCACAGCGGGTAGGGCGTTTGCCTTGTACACAGCTGACCCAGGTTCGATTCCTCTGTCCCTCTCAGAGATCCCGGCAAGCTACCAAGAGTATCCTGCCTGCACGGCAGAGCCTGGCAAGCTCCCCGTGGTGTATTCAGTATGCCAAAAACAGTAACAAGTCTCACAATGGAGACATTACTGGTGTCCGATGGAGCAAATCGATGGATAACGGGAGGACAGTGCTACTGTGCTATTGTCATAACGGATCCTCCTCTATCTTAACTACCCTCTATCTCCCACATCACTGACCAACCACTGACCAGACCTCCTGGCCTGTTTTCCCTGTCATTGGATATTAGTGTCATACTTTTTTTTTTATAATGTAAATACATTGCATTTACAAATAAATGCAGTCATCCTGTATCTATCCCTCTCGTTCTGACTCATTTCACTCAGAATGATACTCTCCAAGTCTATCCATTTATGGGCAAATTTAATGACCTCATTTTTTCCTAACAGCTCTGTATTATTCCTTTGTGTAGATGTACCATAGTTTCTTTATCTATACGCCTGTTCTTGGGCACTCAGGTTGTTTCCAGATTCTGGCTATTGTGAATAGTGCTGCAATGAACGTAGAACTGCAGATGGTGTTTCTGCTGTGTGTTTTTCGGTAAGTTCCCAGAAGTGATACTGCTGGGCAAAATGGGAGCTCAGTTTCTAGTTTTTTGAAGAATGTCCATATTGTTTTCCAAAAAACGGTTGGACCACAAGCAATGAATGAATGAATGAATGAATGAGGGTCCCTTTTTTTCCTGCATCCGAGCCAGCACAGGTTATTCTTGTTCATTTACATGTATGCCAGTCTCTGTGGTGTGAGATGGGTATCTCATTGTTGTTTTGATTTGCATCTCCCTGATGATTAGTGATGTAGAGCATTTTCCCACGTGCCTTTTGTCCATGGCCCAATCTTATCCAAAACAAGAGCTTGGATGAAGGCTCTGGAGTGGATTTCTCAAATGGAATGTGCAGTGGCTAGTGTGGGAGACACGTGCAAAGAAGAAAAAATTAGAAAGATAATAAAAATAGCTAGTCGAGAGCCTTGAATGCCGAGTTGTGCTCTTACTCAGTAGAACATGGAAAAGCCGCTGGTCCTGTTTCCTGAGATCGAGAAGGGGCGGGGAGAAATAGTCCTAGAGAGCCTGTGTCTAGCACAACAGTTTCCAGAAGAAACAACAACATTCCCAAAGAATGTTCTGGCTGCATTTTAGTTCTCCAGCCAGCTAATGGCAAAATTGATTCAAACAAAGTAAAGCCCGTACTTTGAGCTTCTCAAGTGGAGTTAGTAGGGCGGCAAGGATATTAACAGAGTCGTTTCACTGTTAAGTGGGGAAGGGAGACGGAGACCAGATTTAAGAAGCAGAAACAAAATATGATGGTGGTGGGACATTTTCCAATGGGATAATGCTCTGAAGGGAGAAATGGTCTCGTCAGTTTTTGAGAGAAAGTGGCTATCAGGCAATGTTTTAGAATTTCATTTAGTTATCTATGGAGTAACTTCAAAAGGAATTTGAGTGGAAAAGTTGACCTTTGCATACGTCTACCAATGGGTTTGATATATTTAAAGTGTTTTTGTGCATCTTATGATTCCTTAGGTTAGTGAAAAATGTTCCTGAGTCTGAGAAGTTGTATAAAAATAGAGAAAACAACTAA
This sequence comes from Sorex fumeus, assembly GCF_029834395.1. Taxonomy (NCBI): domain Eukaryota; kingdom Metazoa; phylum Chordata; class Mammalia; order Eulipotyphla; family Soricidae; genus Sorex; species Sorex fumeus. Next base: position 3,945,686 of record NW_026606322.1, read on the forward strand.
AGGAAGTCAAGTGAATTATGTGCTTACTTGCTAACATTATGAAAAATTTACTGAAAAAAATTTAATGTATTCAGTATTTTGGAAGGACTTAATTTTTACTAAATATGTCCATAGTTTGACCTTCATGAAAAGTGAGAGTAGATGAAAATTTTAGAGAAATTAAGCTTAACTACACGTGATATTCAATGTGGACTATTAAGGAACAGTTTAAATATTAAATCGCCAATTGCTTCTAAAATGTTTGCTTAGAACTTGTCAGACCCACCCAAGGTGATGATGCAATGGGTGAAGACTTTTTCCCCCCAGTAACAGTATGTGGCACATTTTCAAATGTGTTTTCACACTTTGATAGTGGAAGCATTTATAATGAAAAGTGTCATTTGAATCTTCATACTTCAGCCATGTGATTCAGTGTCAAGCAAGGTGATGTGCTGGTGCACAGGATTTTTTAGTTGCAGGGACAAGTTTGGGAAAATCGTCTGAGTTGGGTGAGAGTTGGGAAAATTGTGGCATCCCACTAAAATTCTCATCGACAACTGTTTTATTTAGATAGACATCCTGAATGCATTGTTATCCATACTAATGATCATAATTTGCGTCTTAATTTTCGTCAGAGGTAGAATTGCTGCAATTGAGGTACTGTTGAGACTTTGTGTGAACAGTTGGACCATTGACTTCCTTTTCCCCAGAGGACTTCCTGGTGCTCACACAGCTCTCCCTGGGTTTTTGAGAGCATCCTTCAGACCATCTGCAGGCTTTGAAATCTTCTCTGTTCATGCTGTGACAGGAACTGGTTTCAGAGAAGTTATTGGTTTTGGGGGTTGTATTCAGAATGCCATCTGATTTGAACAGTTTAAATATTTGAACAGTTTAAACAATTTAAAAATTAAATTGCTGACTTTGAGTTTAAAAGTGCAAATTAATTTATTAATTAAGTCATTTTACTAACTGTGGAAAGATCTTTTCGTTTCTTCAGTATTTGGGTAACTGATTTCCTCTATACCTGGTTTCCTACCACCTAACGAATATAACTGGTTTTCATCTCTGATGGTTTTAAAATTGTAGAAATGAGAAATCTGTCAAAGAGATCTTGTTTCCTAATTTTACAAATGACAGACTCAGCCATGAATAAGATAAAGTTTATTATTATCTTTATCGAATATTGTATTGGTGTTGAAGGCTCTACCTCACTCATGTATTATAGGAGATAACTGAAATTTATTTATAGAATAGAATTAAACTAAATTAATACCAATCTGGTGCTGTGAACACAAATCTATTCAATAAAAAAATCTATAGAAGTCTCCTTTTGATTTCTGTTCACTTTACATTTTGATTGTGAGAAATTAAAAAACTGGTAGGATGAGGTGCATAGTTTCTTTAGAAAAGTGATGAAGAAGTAGAGATCCCAGAATTTCTGAGTTGGGAAACTCTTGTGTCACATGCAGTTTTTCAGAAGACTCATCAGAGAACTAGGTTAACCTCAGCTATGAATGGTTAGGATTGATTAGGATTGAGGTTTGGGATAGATGATTTAAATCTATGTTTGTATGATCAAAAATGAAATGGAATAATACATCCTTGTTTTGTGACTTCAGCATAGTGGGGCCACTGTAGGCTAGTTTTAAAAGAATCATTAATTCAATATTTTGTTTTGTTTTATTAACTTTCTTAGTGGATCACGGCAGTTTTTATTGAATGAAACTTGCTTAAAAAGATATGAGGGGACTGGAATGATAGCACAGTGGGTAGGGCCTTGCACACTGCCAATTTGGGTTCAATTCCCAGCATCCCATATGGTCCCCTGAGCACTGCTAGGAGTAATTCCTGATTGCAGAGCCAGGAGTAACACCTGTGCATTGCCGGGTATGACCCAAAAAGCAAAAGCAAAAAAAAAAAAGGATATGAGAGGAGAGAAAGAGGGAAAATAATGTGGTGAAAAGAAAATAGAGGTTCTCCAGAGTGGAAATAAGCTAACAAAGAAACAGGCAAGCGAGAGACAGGTGTGCAGAACATGGGGTTGGAAGAACAAACCTAATCCAATATTTTAAAACATGGAAAAAGAAAAAAAATTTTACTGAATTATCTTTCTGTTTTATGCCAGTGGAAACAATATTATAATTTAGAGAACTTTCTGTTTATAGCAGCTGCTCATATTAAATCATTTTTTTCCATTCTTGTATCTTTTAATGTTGACACTTGACTCTTTTCTCCTTATCTTTTATCTTAGTATATTCTTTTGCTAGAAGCATCATGTTCTTGTAAGATAAATATATCTAGTCGTTCGTAGCTCTAATTGTTCACCTGTTTTTTTTAAATTTAAATTTTAATTATAGCACAGCGGTAGGGTGTTTGCCTTACAAGTGGCCAACATGGCCAACTCGAGTTCGATTCCTCCGCCCCTCTCGGAGAGCCTGGCAAGCTACTGAGAGTATCTCGCCCGCAAGGCAGAGTCTGGCAAGCTCCCATGACGTATTCGATATGCCAGACACAGTAACAACAAAAGTCTCCAATGGAGACGTTACTGGGCCCTCTTGAGCAAATCGATGAACAACGGGAGGATAGACAGACAATTCCAACTTTTTAATTTTTAAAAATTTTTATTGAATCACCATGAGGTACAGTTACAAAGCTTTCATGATTGAGTTTCAGTCATACAATGATCAAAACACCCATCCCTCCACCAGTGTGCATTTTCCACCACCAGTGTCCTCAGTTCCCTTCTGCCCCTGCCCCCTCTCCGTGGCAGGCACCTTCCTTCTTGCTCTCTCTGTAATTTGGGCATTATGGTCAGAAATACCGTATGTCTGTTTTGAGAGTTGGTAGACAATAGCTTCAGCAACCCTGGGCCTCGACCTGGTGTATGCAAGTGGAGATCTCACCAGTGCTGATAGCTTCTCTTGTTCCCTAGAGTTAACTCTATGATCCGGTGCTTGGTATGTGTGCCAGGTGTATGTGTGTGTGTGTGTGTGTGTGTGTGTGTGTGTGTGTGTACATGTACGCATGTATATATTCCCTGAAAGAAAATGCCTGGTGGCCTGGTGTTGTGCTTAGTAGATACTGGTGACTGAATGTGAGTGAGTGGTTACTGTAAGAGTGGGAAGCCAGGTGTGCTTGCAGTACCTGGAAGAATTATTTTATTTAAAAAATTTACGTAATGCATTGTTTGACCACACCGGTGGTACTTGAGGGCTACTCCTAGTTGTGTTTTGGGGTTACTCCTGGTGGTGCTTGCGGGAACCATATGGTGCTGTGGATTGAACCAGGATCTGTTTGCATGCAAGGCAAGTGCAATAAGCCTTACACTACCTCTCCAGTTTGATATTTTTCCTCTTTTTAAAATTGAAACAATTGTATTTTATTATTATTATTATTATTATTATTATTATTATTTTGCTTTTTGGGTCACACCTGGCGATGCTCAGGTGTTACTCCTGGCTTTGCACTCAGGAATCACTCCTGGCGGTGCTCGGGGGACCATTTAGGATGCTGGGAATCGAACCCGGGTCGGCCGTGTGCAAGGCAAACCCGCTGTGCTATTGCTCCAGCCCCGAAACAATTTTATTTTTATAGTTAAAAATTTATATTAAAGCACTATGGTTTACAAAGTTATTCATATTTGAGTTTATACATATAGTTTTGCAGAACTGATCCCACGACCAGAGTCAATTCAAGGCTCTGTATTCAAGGCCTCTGTATTCAGTCTTCCCTCACTACCACTACCCTAAATTCTGTGACTTGTTAGTTTAATTTAAAAATGCAGTGGTTACAAATAATTTAAAACTAAATCTCAGTATATTTGTTATCCTAAAATATTGCAGGTTTCCGTTTTGAAATTGTTTTCCTAAAAGATTTTGAAGACTTCTTTTGGAGAATGACATTGGACTTCTGTGAAACTTTTTAGAAATAGGAAGTTTCTCATTTCCCTTTCTGGAATTTTTTTTTTTAATGTGTGTGTGTGTGAGTGGGTGGTTTGGGATATATCTGGTGTTGCTCAGGGTTTACTCCTGGCTCTACACGCAGGAATCACTCCTGGCAGTGCTCGGGGTATCATATGGGATGCTGGGGATTGAACCTGGGTCTTCCACGTGCAAGGCAGTTGCCTTGTGCTATCTCTCTGGCTTCGTTTTAGGTCACGGTCACGGTCACGGTCCTCCCGTTGTTCATCGAATTGCTCGAGCGGGCCCAGTAACGTCTCCATCATGAGACTTGTTGTTACTGTGTTTGGCATATTGAGTACGTCACGGGTAGCTTGTCATTTTAGCTATTCTTTTAAAATATATTTTTGGTTTGTTTTTGTGCCATACATATACTTGGAGTTCCTCAGGGCTTATTCCTACTGTGCTCAGGAGTCATATATATGCATTAACTAAATTAACCTTATGCTGGAATAATCTATTCCCAGTGGCAGTTGTCATTTGTTCTTCCCTTCTGACATCTTCATATTTCCAGCCTTCATTGATTTCAGCTGTGCCTTGTGTCCATAGGGAGCATCCTCTGAAATCTTCAGTGAAGTTTATAGCACTCAAAATGTCAGAAGACTCATGTGAGTCATAACTGATTCCCCAACCATGTGCTTAGAGGCCTTTTTTGTAACACCAGTCAATGATTGTGATAATTAATCTTTGTGGATTTTTTTGACCACACTCATAACTGTCTGTTATTTAACTTCTTTTTCTTTTTCTTTTCAGTTTTTTTTTTTTGGTCACACCCGGCAATGCACAAGGGTTACTCCTGGCTCATATATTCAGGAATTACTTTTGGCAGTACTCGGGGGAACCATATGGGATGTTGGGAATCGAACCTGGGTGGGCCGTGTGCAAGGCAAACGCCTACCTGCTGGGCTATCACTCCAGCCCCTGTCATTTGACTTCTTTCATGCAGGTCAGGATCATCTGCCAGAATACAAAGTCGATGGCAGAAAGAGGGGCTGCAGTATGTGAACGTAACTTAAATAGAGCAATTCAAATCAGACTAGTATTGAATTAAACCACTTCATTCATTAATTCAGTTTTAGGTTTTGGGCCACACCTGGCGTTGTTCAGGGGTTATTCCTGGCTCTGCACTCAGGGATTACTCCTGGGAGGGGGATATGGGGGTCAGTATGTGGTGCTGGGGATCTATCTGGGGTCAGCGACTTGCATGACAAGCACCCTCCCTGCTGTGCTATCACTCTGAGATTAGTATTTTGGACTGCCATTGACTTTGAAAACTTGAAACATGCTCACTTATGCCTATCGTCCATGGGTAAATACGGGCAAATACGGGGTTTATTCACTAGGACCTGAGAGTATGCAGAACGGGCAAAAAAAATTAAAGTTGGTGACATGTTTAAAGTGTTAAAAGTAAACTACAGAGCCATACCACAGCAGACCGGGCACTTGTTTCGCATGTGGCTGACCCGGGTTCAATCCCTGGGCTCCCATATGCCCTCCAGAACACTTCCAGGAGTGATCTCTGAGCAGAGAGCCGGCATAAGCCCTGAACACAGCCACATGTGCCCCCCCCCACCCCTTTTAAAAAAAAAAGTAAACTTTAAAGACTCTTGAATTTTTTTGTAATATTCAAGTCTAAACATTTGGGGGTTTTAAAGGTTATTGAAGACTTGCTCATGCTTTTTTTTTTTTAATGTGGATTGTGTCCATTGATACTGTGTTAGAAATGAAAAGTGATAAAATGAAAAAAAAATGCTAGTTTTCAAATAGCAATGTATTCATTATATGTTGACAAAAGCAGCAGGTTTTAGTGACAAGTCAAAATGTTTTCTAAAGGGGAAATCATTGGAACTGGACAGATCAAATGGGCTCAGCACTTATTTATGTGCAGGAGGCCCGGGGCGCTGCCTCTTCAGCCATCGTCTGTGTTCCTGTGTGTGGCTGTGCTCCCTTCATTCTGAGGTGGCGCATCAGTATGAAGGACAAGAGGATCGCCAGATCTCGTACAGACATGGAGAAAGGGAAGGAGCATTTTGTTGGTATTAATTGAAAGTAAATTTGAATATTATTTGATAGCCTACCAAAACTTGGTAAATGGTGATACTTGAAAGATTGATTTCAGGGGCTGGAGCGATAGCACAGCAGGTAGGGCAATTTGACTTGCACGAGGCCGACCCGGGTTCGATTCCCAGTATCTCATATGGTCCCCTAAGCACCACCAGGAGTAATTCCTGAGTGTAGAGCCAGGAGTAACCAGGAGTAACCCCTGAGCATCACCAGGTGTGACCCAAAAAAGCAAAAAAAAAAAAATAAAAAGATTGGTTTCAATGAGGAATTGAAAGCCATTTGATTTATTTATTTATTTTTTTTAGTTTTCTGGCCACACTCAGCTGTTCTCAAGGCTTTCTCCTGACTGTGCACTCAGGGAGAACTCCTGGCGTTGCTCAGGGGATCGAATTGGGTGCCAGGGATTGAATCCGAGTTGGCTGTGTGCAACGCAAGAGCCCTACTCACTGTATGATTGCTCCGACCCTGTAAAAACCATTTTTGTCAGTTTTTATGCTCTGTTATATTAAAATCCGTTGGTTTATCTTCAGGTGGATCTTTTGCAATACATAATTTTCATGCCATTGTACATTGTTATGTTGGCCCCACTGATGCAGATACTAAAAGTGTGGACATATTAAAATTTACATAAAACTATATTGTTAATATCACTATTGATCTTATCTGAACATATTTTTTAAGTACTGGGAAGCTGTTAAATTCACAGTGGCAGATACAAGTCTTTGAAATTTGATTATTTGTGCAAATTTTATCACTGCCAACAATCAGTTGCCAGTTATTTCAGTTGAAGTGCTAGTTTTATCTTGTGTAGTTTTGAGAGAAGTCGTTGCCAGTTACATAAATCTGAATAACTGTTATTCTTTCAAGTAAAAATGCTGATCCATGATAAAAGAGCAACCAGCTTATGTGACTTTGAGCTCCTACACTCGTGCCAGGGACTTTGGGACAGCCTGGGTTTTCAGTGAGTAAGGTTTCACCCTGCCTATTTTTTTCTCAGAAAGACAATACACAGGTCAGGATGTTTTTTTTTTTTTTTTGCTTTTTGGGTCACACCCGGCGATGCACAGGGGTTACTCCTGGTTCTGCACTCAGGAATTACCCCTGGGAGTGCTCAGGAGACCATAAGGGGTGCTGGGAATTGAACCCGGGTCGGCCGCTTGCAAGGCAAATGCCCTACCCGCTGTGCTATTGCTCCAGCCCCAGGTCAGGATTTTTTTTTTTTTTTATAACATTGCGGTTATAGGTTCTTCATCAAAGACATTCTTCAGTGGAACTGAATTTTCTCTTTAACTGTGGTTCATTTTGGTTAAGACTGCAGTGACTATAGGTAGGCACCGTTTTCTGCTAGTGCCTTGTGCTGTGAAGGTGTCAGCGTATTCATACCCCCTACCCCCTTGCTTCTGTAAAAGGACCTACCATTGCATACTCTTAGTGCAAACATTAGCACAGGTGAGAAAAAAAATAAATCCCCTTATAATTTCTATTAAGAAAATAGCTTTCAGGGCTGAAGAGTTTGGCTGAGCACAGATTTTTGCACTGGGTTTGATCCCTGGGTTTGATCCCTGGCACCACATGGTCCTCAAGCAATGAGTCAAGAGCAGACCCTGAACACTTCTAGGTTTTCCCTCCAAACCCAGAAAACAATTCGAAAACTACAAATAATGATAAAATAGCTTTCACTGCATGGACTTTTTGCAGGGGTTGGAGAACTTCACCTCCGTGGGCCCTTTGACCACACTTAAATTGCTAAAAGAAATAATCTATTAATGGTGAACTTAATTTTTGCATTATATTTGTATATTGTATTACATATTATATTTTAACTACAAAAGTAAGTCATTTCTGGCACAAAATTCAGAGCTGAAGTGTTTAAGAATGAGCTCATTCCCGTCCATCTTCCCAGTTCTCTGGTTTGCTTTGCATGTCAGTGACCATTTTTCTGGCCATAGTATAGCTTACACATAAATTTCAAAAATGCCATCAATTTTTATTTTGGTAATGCTGGGAATTGGAACCAGGACCTCACACTTATGGCATGCACTCTACTGCTAAGCCACATGCCTGGCCTTGTTTTTTTTAGCCATTTAAATGAGCACATCATTCTATCTGGTACACGACAATACCCTTTTAAACAGTAATTCTTTTTGCTGACTGCTATTTTTTTAAAATCGAATCACCATGAGATACAGTTACAAAGCTTTAATGTTTGAGTTTCAGTCATAGAATGATCAACCACCCATCCCTCCACCAGTGCACATTCGCCACCACCAATGTCCCCAGTATTACCACCTCCCCCCCTTTATAACCCTTCCCCTGCCTCTATGGCAGACAATTTCTCCCATACTCTCTCTCTACGTTTGGGCATTTTGGTTTGCGATGCAGATACTGAGAGGCTATCACGTTAGGTCCTTTATCTACTTCCATCACACATCTCCCATCTCAAGCGATCCCTCCAACCCTCATTGACGTAGTGGTCCCTTCTATATTCCAGCTGCTTTCTCCCCCAGCTTATGAGACTGGCTTCCAACGATGGGGCAATATTCCTGGCCCTTGTGTCCACTGTCCTTGGGTATAAGATTCATATTATGTTATTTTATATTCCACAAATTAGTGCAGTCCTTCTATGTCTGTCCCTTTCTTTCATACTCATTTCACTTAGCATGATACTCTCCATGACCATCCACTTAAAAGCACATTTCATGATCTCATCTCTCCGAACAGCTACATAGAATTCCACTGTGTGGATGTACGAAAGTTTCTTTAACCAGTCGTCTTTCTCAGGCACTTGGGTTGTTTCCAGATTCTGGCTATTGTGAACAGTGCCGCAAAGAACATACAGGTGCAGATGTCATTTCCGCTGTGCTTTTTTGCACCCTCGGGATATATTCCCAGAAGAGGTATTGCGGGGTCATGTGGAAGTTCAGTTTCCACTTTTTGAAGGAATGCCCATATTGTTTTCCAAAAAGGCTGGACTAGTCAGCATTCCCACTAACAGTGAAGGAGTGTCCCTTTTCCCCCACATCCATGCCAGCTCTGGCTGCTTTTGTTCTTTTGAATGTGTGCCAGTCTCTGTGGTGTGAGATGATATCTCATTGTTTTGATTTGCATCTCCCTGATGGCTAGTGATGTGGAGCATTTTTTCATATGCCTTTTGGCCGTTTGCATTTCTTTTTTGAGGATGCTTCTGTTCATTTCTTCTCCCCATTTTTTGTTGGCGTTGGAGGTTTTTTTCTTGTCTAATTCTACTAATGTCTTGTTTATCCTGGGTATTAATCCCTTATCAGATGGATATTGGATAAATATTCTTTCCCGTTCTTTGGGCTCTCTCTGTATTTTGGGTTGACGGGTATTTTATAGCATAATTTACTTAGCTCTTTTTTCAATGGTGTACATTTAAATTTTTTCTGATTTTTTGATATTAATGATATAGTTAACTTCTTTTTTCATCAGTTTAGAAATTCATGTATATATTTCTATAGTCTAACTTGCCCAAGGTGGAATTATTTGGAATTATTTGCATTGTATTTGAGGAAGATAATAGCATTGTGTCAAGGTTTGGCTTTGTATAGTCTGATATAGATAATAGATTTAAATTTCTGACTTGTCATTTTCTCTATGACTTTGGAATGCCATAATGTCCTAAGCTTGAGTTTGATGATCTCAGAGTGAAGGTGATGTTGTCCATTGCAAAGACTAAATTAAAATGACTCAAAACACATGGTGTAAACCAGTTTTAAAAATATGCAAGTAACCATCTGAAAACTGAAATGAAATGACCCCTTTTTTGGTGGTGCTGGTGGTGGGGACTGGTCTACACTTGGCAGTTCAGGGGACTGCTCTGGGCTCTGTGCTTCAGGATCACTCGTTTATTCAATGCGTGTTTTCTTAGCCCTTTGAACTCTCTGACTCCTAAAATGACACAACTCTAAAGTGTGTAGCATAGCGCTCCACACTTTTTCAAGAGCAAAAAAACCAGGATTGATCCTCCCCAGTTTGTCAGGAGGTTAGAGTCCTCAGAGTACTGGCTGAGGTGACCTTGGACCAGTTATGTCCTTCTCCAGGACAGTCTTCATTTGCAAAATGATAATCTGCTGTTCTTTTCAGCTCTCTAATCTAGTGATTCTTCGACTTGGCTTTCAAGTGTGCCATTGATAGCATTTCCCAGCTGTTCTTTTTACATTTCCATGGAATGTTTTTATGCAAAGCCAGGTGGTCTCCAAAATGGACAGAGTTGGCAGAACTTTCAAAACAATTCTGAGATTCATAAACTCACGCCTACTGTGTTATCTTGGTACATATAATTTGTTTTCAGATCGTTAAGTTTTTCCTGAAGCGAAGGCACTTTAATAAAGAAGTTTTTTGCTTTTTGTTCTCCAAAACAGTGATAGAAACTTAAACATGATTTATTTTCTAAGAAATGTTTTCTGAAGTTGTGACATTCAGTTCTTAATTTATGATTTCATTGTCTTCAATCTATACATGTTTCAGTTCTCCCTTCTGTCAATGGATACTTCCAGTTTCTGTCTTAATGCTTATTTATACTTCTTTAGATAAGTTTATTGAATTCTTACATTTCCTTCCCTTTTTACCTTGAATTTGGGGATGCATCGTGGGGATGCAGGTGATGGCTGTTGTGTTGTGTTTTTCATTAATGAGAAAGTGTAATGCTCCGAGGCATGGGGAGCTAGAAAGTAAGATCTCTTAGAGCCCTTTAATTCCATAATGTCCTTGATCCTATGAAGCTGCTCAGTAAATCTCCTCACAATTTCCATGACCAAGCCATCTGCCTGCATCAAAATAAATCAAATCTGCTTACTCCTTCAGTGTTAACAAATACTCTACGCGCTGATGATATAGGATGCCATGAACAGCGAAATAATTTGCAATTTTTGACACTTCCTCTTGAATTCTTAGCTTTATTGCTCTTGACATAGGATTGGTGTGCCAACTTTCTCTTGTGACTTGAATGAAAGGGAGTATAACTTTTTTCCCCTGCTCCATTTATTGAGTTGTTCTGCCCATGACAAGGGAACTAAAACTCTTTTGTGTTTTTGATCAAACTTTATAAAGCCTTTCTTTGCCTTCCTGTGTCACATGAGCCAGATCTTAGGTAAAAATGTATAATTTTATTTAAGGTGCTTTGCACATAGAAGATAGAGCAGATAAGCTATATATGTTATGTGTAACATATATAATAAATATAAGATATATAAGTATAAGGTACATAATATTTTATATAAGGTATATTAGTTGTATTAATATCTATATCTATACCATAAAAAACAGGTAAATATATATGGATTTGAATTCTGAATCTCAGGCAGAATGATTTGTATGTCTGGCCTGCGTTTCTGGTACCGTCCAGACTTGAGAGATGTGTTCATTGTGGCAGCATCAAGCTGGGTAATGCTTGCTCTCATAGCCTGTTCTTGGGCAAAACCGTTGCATCTCTGAAGTACTTGCTCTCAGCATTCTGAACTTTCTTCTGTCTTTCTTTCCTTACACCTGCATTGATTTGAATCCTTATCACTTTAAGTATTCATTCTAGTGATTTTCTAGCTGATCTTTACGGTGCCTTTCTTCTCAATGATCAGTCTTCTGTGCCCTGCCAGCTGCAGTTGCTGTCAAATACAGGCCTTCACTAAATCCCTCTCCTCTCCTTCCTTCATCAGCAGCAACAGCAAACTTCAAAAATATTAGAGAATGCCCCCGAGGTTCTTCGAGTGCCTCCCGTGTAGCTCTCCTTTTCCTCCCATGCAACCGTGATGATCCACTCTGCTATCACTTGCTCTCCTCTCCTCTTCAGTTTCGTTGCTTACACTTCTGGTCCTCTCCTGATTCATTATGAGTTTCTTACCTTCTTCTCTAGGTGTCTACACTGTCACCCTGCCAGCGCCCCCTCAAACATCTTTCCTTGGCGACTGCTCTATGGGACATCTTTTTTTTCTCTTGAGTTTCCCGAGCACCTGTGGTTTGTGCTGTTCCGTTGGTGGCACCTGCAAACTGCCTGGAGGCTCCACCAGATGAGTACTCTATGCTGTGCACGTGGCAGGTGCTTCATTTGTGGAGCGAATGGGTGAATTTTAGATATTTGCCTTCTATCGTGCACTAGATCGCAGACTATCAAATTCTCCCTGTTTTAAAGGCAAATGTTGAAATCCTGTATGTGAAAATGAGATATGTGGATTTTCCGCTAAAGATTTTACTCAAGCATAGACATTCTTCATTCTTAAAGTAGGATAAAATACAGATTCTTCTGTGCTTTGGGGTGAATTTGCATTTCACTGTGCTCCAGTTTTGAAAAGGTTAATAATAATATATCAGCCTTTTCCTTTATGTAAACTAAGTTTACAATGTCTTTTCAGTATATTTTAATGTATTCCTGCTGCCTTTCTGCAATTTGTACTTTTTCATTCCACTGAATAATACTGACTGAGTGATTTGTTTCTTTGATTCTGGTATATTTCAAAATTTTGACGTTCATTAAAGAAAATTGATGTAGCAAAAACTAAATTTTAAGTAAAATATATACAGTGTAGAAATAAGTGCCGTGTAATGATCTATTTATTGAATATACAGCCCTACTGTAATATCACTCTGCCGCCCATATTTCTTTGGCTCTCCCGTGTGGTTCTCAGGGAGTCTGAGAACCAGGCTCCTCCCAATGATACTCATCCAGTTGGTTCTCTGGAAGTGTATGTGGACCGTACTGGTGCTGGGAATTAAACCCACGTAGGCTGCATGTGAGGCAGAACCTTTAGCCTCCAAACTGTCAATCTGACCGAGGCATAGAATTCTTTTTTTTTAAAAATTTTTAATTTTGTAAGTTAGTTCACAATATTTGATTACATTTAATAGTCAAAGATCAGTCCCACCACCATGTTTCCATCCCAAAACCCAATCCCTGTCCCAAAACACAACCGAAAGAATGTATTTTGTATATTTTGAAGAACTCCTGAACATGCTTACAAAAAGTGTTTATATAGGAAACTGTGATGATTGTTCTATTTTGGCATGAACCTTTAAGACATTCTATAAGATATTACTAACACGATGTTAAAGTTTGGGTGATGTGAACTTTGGTATATATATCTGAAAATATGTATAAATGCATAGTCTCTGAATCTTGGCCGTTGATGGGATTGCACGGCTGTAATATATATATATATATATGTATTTCCCTTTATGATTTGTTGCCTACTGTCTGAACCCCATCAAATATGGTGTGGTAATAATGGAGAATAGGGAGTGTCTTATGATGTGTCGGTCCAAGAATATGTTCACTCATATGTGAGGCTCGGCTCGAGTGTGTGGGGAGCAGTCTTAAGTGTGGCAGCGGTTGGGTTGTGGAGGTCGGCCTCTAAGGCTAGATCTCTTGGGGCGGATTGGGCTCTCACCCACCTCCCTCTGGGGTGCCCTGAGTGAAAACAGCCTGGCATGGAATCTGGTGGCATGGCTATGGGGGCCTCATTTTGTGCTCCCTTCCGGGAGAAGCATAGGCATAGAATTCTTAACCATGACTCAAAAAGTACTATCGAGAATGGAGAAAAAAATTGTGAAACCAAGATTTCACAGAACTAAGAACTGTTCTTTAAAAAAAAAACCCAACAACCCAAAATGCGAATTAAAAGTCAAATCACACTGTAAGAGATGTTGCAACAATATAACAACTAAAGCACCAGTAGTCCAACAGAATTCTTTCTAGAATTCCTATCTCTCAGGTATTTGTGTGACAAGACTTGGGACTCAAGAGCTTAAACTTCATGCGATCTATCCTGCTGATGCATTTCATTCGACTTCTAGGATCTCGTCCATGTTCCCACACGTGATGTGATCAGTAAGTGCTAATAGCAGTGTTTGGGTTACAGTGACTCATTTATCAAAAGGGACCAAAATAAGAGTGCTGTGAAATTTGACTTTATTGTTAAACAACACTCATGGTCTCTTTATAGCATTTCCCCCACGCCCCTTTCTCCAGCTTATTATCTCTTCTGCCTCCTCTGTCATTTATGTCTTGGCCATCTCCTTCTGAATTAGGATTACCATCACCCGGAACTCATATTAGACACTGTAGACTTATGGTATCCTTTCATTTTACTTGTATAACAACACTTCTAGCTTATTTGTTTGGTACAAGGAATGCCAAGCAAAAAGGAATTTCACAAAAGTTGCATAAATTTTATGTAAAATTTGGTGTTAGGTGAATTTGATGTTTTAATTTGTCATGGGGAGAGTAGCTAGTTGGAAAGTATGTTTTATTTTTTTTTTTACTTTTTAATAAAGGGTCAATGGCAAAAGCACTCTGCACCACTGAATGGTAGATTACAATAGAGTACTTATCATGGTATCAGGATTTGTGGAACTTAATATATTTGGCTATAGGAATGCAAACAGCATTGTAGTTTTGAGATTTGTATGGATAGAAAAAAGAGAAATTATGGAATCCTTGTTGCAATGATGTAAGGATATGAAACATCATTTTACTAGTTATAGCACCATGTGGAAGAGAATAAAGCCAGATAGTTCATGCCCGTATGCATTCTTATCTGGCCTTTTCCCCAGTCAGCCAGCCTTCCCCCCAAAGGCCTTTGTTTCTTTCAAATTAACCTTTGTTTTCTTACTTTTATGGGCTGGAGCGATAGCATGGGCTGGAGCGATAGCACAGCGGGTAGGGTGTCAGCCTTGCACGCAGCCAACATGGGCGACCCGAGTTCGATTCCTCCGCCCCTCTCGGAGAGCCGGCCAGCTACCGAGAGTATCTCGCCCACACAGCAAAGCCTGGCAAGCTACCCGTGACGTATTCGATATGCCAAACACAGTAACAACAAAATCTCCAATGGAGACGTTACTGGGCCCGCTCGAGCAAATTGATGAACAACGGGAGAGCCTTTCTTACTTTTATTTTTGGCCCATACCTGCCGGTGCTCAGGGTTTACTCCTGATTCTGTGCTTAGGGGTCACTCCAGGAGGTGCCTGGGAGACCATATGTGGTGTTAGGGATGCCTCCTAGGGTCACAGTGGATGTGTTGTTTGCAAGGGAAGTGTTTTACCTTCTGTACCATCTCTTTTGCCAAATCAAACATATTCAAAAAGTGTAGGCACTGTCCCCTCCCACAGCAGTTCCAGAAGTCTTGGGCCACAGCTGGTGGTGCTCAGCTTCACGTGCTGTTCAGGACTCACCATGCCATGCTGGGGATCCAGTTCAGGCCGTGTGCATACTTTGTATGCGTTCAGCCACTTCAACCATCTCTCTGGCCCCTGCATTAAGCAGTTTTAAAGGAAAACCAAACTAGTGGATTTATCTTGCTCTGGGAATTTGGGGACAGAAAGGGGCTAACTGGATTTTCAAAGAAAAGCATGCTTCAGCTCATGATACCACAATGAATTGCATTATTGGTGAGAGTGCATTAATGTCTTGCATCCAGATTCCATTCTGTTGACCAAGCCAGGACTTTACATGGTTATTGGCTTCGGTAAGATCTGCTACTGGCGTTTGAAACATATGTTAGAGTTCTGGCATGGAGACAGTGGCAGAAAACTGATGGAGTTGGAAGCAGTGCGCCTGGTCCCTCATAGACTTCTCTAGGAAGTGCTCAAGACACTTAGTGGTGTTTGTATATCCTAGAGAAGGGAACTGAAGAGGCCTGAGGTTTATTATAAGGTATCCTTGTGTGAAGCCTTCAGGGTCAGGTGAATGAGACCAGTTGTAGTTACTGGTTTTGGCATATCGAATACACAGCGGATAGCTTGCCAGGCTCTTCCGTGCGGGCGGAATACTCTCGGTAGCTTGCCAGTCTTTCCGAGAGGTATAGAGGCTTTTGGGGTGACCTCTAATCACCCTTGTAGGTGTTACCATATTTGAACCCTATCAAATATGGTACGACAATTCCAGAAGACGGGTATTTAGTGTCTTATGATGTGTCCGGAAAGCGTCCTGGAGTGTGGCGACGGCTGGGTAGTGGAAGTAGTGTCGAGAGTGGAAGT
This sequence comes from Sorex fumeus, assembly GCF_029834395.1. Classification (NCBI taxonomy): domain Eukaryota; kingdom Metazoa; phylum Chordata; class Mammalia; order Eulipotyphla; family Soricidae; genus Sorex; species Sorex fumeus. Next base: position 3,961,672 of record NW_026606322.1, read on the forward strand.
CTGCCAGTGGGGTATTTATCTGGGTAGGGTGGGTCTCCTGTGCACAATTCGATCCATGATTATCCATGATTAAGTGATCCTTGTGTGAAGTTAGAGTAGAGAAATAAATGGCCAGGAATATAAGGATGGTGACGGGTACATATCCATCACTATCCCCCACTCACCACTGACCAAAAGAATACCTCCACAGAGGGTCCAATTGGCCTCATCTGGAAGTCTGGAAATAGCCAGTCAAGAATACTCGACAGTGGAAGCCTGTGAGTGAGGCCCAGCAGTCTTTGTGTGGATGATCACCTTGCCTTGGAGCATATGAGAAGCTTGTTCTTTATGAAGTCAGATTCTACCCTTGCTTGTTGTTTTGTTTTCTGGACTACATCCAGAGGTGCTCAGGAGCTACTCATGACCCTGTGCTCTGAGGTCACTCCTGGTGGTTCTTGGAATATCCTGCAGTGACCAGAATTGAATCCAGGCCATCCATTTGCAAAGCCTGTGCTCAGCCCCAGATTCCGCCTTGAAAAAAAGCAGTAAAGCAGTAAAGAAAGCAGTAAAATATGCACATGGAGTGCACATTTACCTCAGCCCTGCAAAAGAGACACTTCTAAGTGTCTCTTTTGAGGCTATTCAGAATTTTTAAAAAAATCTTTATTTTATTGCGATAGCACAGCGGTAGGGCGTTTGCCTTGCACGCAGCCAACATGACCGACCTGAGTTCGATTCTTCCGCCCCTCTCGGAGAGCCCTGCAAGCTACCGAGGGTATCTCGCCCACACGGCAGAGCCTGGCAAGCTCCCCGTGACGTATTCGATATGCCAAACACAGTAACAACAAAGTCTCCAATGGAGACGTTACTGGGCCCACTCGAGCAAATCGAGGATCAACGGGAGGCCCTTTACCCTTTACCTTTTTTTGGTCACACCCAGCAATGCTCAGGGGTTACTCCTGGCTCTGCACTCAGGAATTACTCCTGATGGTGCGTGGGGAACCATATGGGATGCCAGGGATTGAACCCAGGTCAGCCGCATGCAAGGCAAACCTCCTCCTGTACTATCGCTCCAGCCCCAATAGAGGCTATTCAGATTATCAGATCAATTTTGGTTACCCGCATTGGACTGAATTATCCCCCTAATTTCTGCCACATACACATACACACTGAGAGAGAAAGAGAGAGAGAGAACATATTAATTTGGGAGAAAATACATTGATTCTTTGCATATGCTAGCTAGCTTACTAATGCAGGAATATGAATGTGCTTATTGCTGTCCTCTTGATAACATTTGATCGAGAAGCTTGTCCCTCAGAATCTTGAATCCTCATCCGGCCAGATGCTCCAATCTTGATCTCTGGCTTAGTTTTAAATTGAAGCTAACGTACCAACATGGCAGCAAATGTGTAATAAGGAAATGCAAGAACCATACTTCAGTGGTTGATTGAATTTCAGTACATGATTGTTTCTTTCAAGAAAAGTCCCTTTATTTGCTTGATCACTTGGAGCGCTTAAAAAAAAAACAACTTGGATTTGACAGCCTTTTTTTTTTTCTCTCTCTTTTTGATACTGAGTTACCCACAGTGAACTGAATGTGGTTAAACATCTTGGAACACTGGCACTGACTAGGCTCTGCACACATGTGCCAGTGAGTACCAAGCCAAGCCGTCCTGCCCTCTGCCAGTTCTGATGAGCTTCAGTGTTGCCGCTGCCACTTCTGGGTGCCCCTCGGAGTTACACATGTTTCTTCTGCTTGCATTGCCCTAAGTTTGCAGTTTGGAAGTCAAATTTCCAAGAAGATTGAGTGCCACACATTACCTTGGCATCCCCCCCCCCCCCTTCATTCTCAAGATCAGCCTGTGGGGTAGATGAATATTAACCATGATTCCAAGTGAGGAAACTGATGGTGCAGTTGTATTGAATGAACTTGAGTACTTAGAGTTAAGTGCCTGGAAGACACAGGATCTTGTGTAAGGTGCCTAATACTGGGTCAGGCTCTGACAATAAGGGGATTGTGTTTTTTGCTCTTTAAGCTGTTGGTAAGTTGTGGTGTAGACTCCATTTTATGGTCTAATCCAGGGATCCCCAAACTTAATAATCTACTGCCCCTTTTCAGAAAAAAAAAGTCAGTGCTCCCTCCCCAGGAATCTACTTTTTAAAAAATGGAACAGCAGAAAGTGCTCACTCCCCCATTGTAAGCAGAGCTCCTCTCCACCACCTTCCAGTACCCCCAGGTTGCACACTTTGGAAAACACGAGCTGCGGAAGGAATTGAGAAACATTTATGAGTGTGAGTTGGGGTCATAAAGACTCTTAACCATGAGAAGATTATGGTATCCACACCAGAACAGCTCACAATAAGTTAAAGCTGTTTGTATATAGATTAAGTACAAAGTAGGTAAGCAAATCCAACACAGAGGCATTTTTTTTTTAAATCCAAAGGGCTGTTTTAGTCTGTTTTGAAATATAAGATATCAATAGCAACCCGCCCCTCTCTCATATTTCCATATTTTTTCACATTTCTCTGGTTATCTCCGCACTTCTTACTCTCCTCACTCCCACCTCCCCGGATGCTCAATGCTGAGTTTTTGTTTGTTGTTCCTGTTGGATAATATGACACTACCCGTGAATACTAAAAATATAAAATTTTAATTTTTGTTTTAGTCAAATAAGTAGATGTCATTGAAGATTTATATATTATCCAGTGCAAGGCAGGGAATGTTACATAAATTACTGTTACCTCTCTTTGAGATTACTTGTGAGCAAGAAATTGTGTTTGTCAGTTGTATTGGGCACTAGAGATGATAGGAGAGAAGTTGAAAACTGTCCATTCCTCCGTTCATGGATTTTAGTTTATGAGGAGGGAAGGAGAAAAAAAATTTGAGTGCCTTTGTGATACTAGTCCTTCAAGACTATATGTATATATGCCTACACACATATATATGTAAAGCTATGTATAGCATGTACTGAAAGCCCTCTTGCATCACTTCCATTTCATAAATCAAAAAACTGATGCTCAGAAACATTAATTTAAATAAGGACACAGCTTCATGTTTTGTTTTCCCCACTTACCACGGTCTTGCTTCAGGGATGAAAAGAACAAGAAAAATAACTGTTTTGTCAACCGCAAAGTCCCTACTCCACCTGTTCTCTGGGCATGGAAAATAATGCTTATCCTTCTTGATGTATGTCAGATGCTGCTGCTCTGCCCTCCCGAGCTGGCTTTTCCCTACCCTTCCTCCATGGAAGATATTTAACGTTAGCCTGTGCCTGTTTTCTATAATCCACACACTGTCTCTTTGTCGAACCCCCTCCTCCCTCCTTACCCCTGGCGCGGTGCCTGCAAGACAGCCCCGGCTTAGTCACTTTATTTCATAATTAATAAGCGATAACTATACTCCAGCCTGTCAGTGCGGCTGAAGTTCACAGAGACTCCACGGGACAGGAGAAGCCAGCGGAGCTTTGCAGGGCAGATTTGGACTTGAACCAGCACAGAGGGGCAGATGTCATCACGTGGACAGGAGCATTGCTGGGTCCTGTTAGGAAGTAATGCGAGCTAAATTTGGATGCCACGCTTGGTATTCCAGCCCTTTGAAATCTGTCCTAATGATATCTCTTTTCTTTTGTTTCCTCAAAATTAATTATCTTTTTGTAGCTATGGTAACTCATTTGAAGCTCTATTATGCATGTAATCTGTACACATTGAACTATTTGCTTCAGCATTCTAAGCATTTTCCTGCATCGTCAATAATTCTATATTTACAATGTTCTGTTCTGCTGAAAATTGGCTTTTCCCTTTGGAGTTCTAAAGATGATTCAAAAAGAAATGGTAATGACAGCTTGACTGATGAGTTGCCACAAATGACCATTTTTTGTCACTCGTGTGCATACCGTGATTTACTTGTATCGACATCTTTCTGGGCATTTTCCACTTTGAGAAACTTTGACCAGAGGACAGCGGGCCTCTGCCTCTCCTCTGCCCTGTGGTTGCTTGTTCTGGGGTGAGACACCTCGGCTCAGTCTTTCCGCCCACTCTGACTTCTGTGTTCTCTCTCTTCTCTCTTCGCCTCGATTCCCTCCCTCTCTTCTTTTCCTCCTCCCCCTCTGCCCTCTCTCTGCCTCCCCCATACCTCATTTCCCCCTCCCCTCCCCCAAATAACCGCCATGTTTCACCTGGGACTACTGTTCCCAAGCCTCCTAGCTTGTTGATGATACTCTGAATCTTTTTCTTCTGGAAAGCATGGCAGGCAAACCCTATCTGAGAAGGGACACACTGAGATGTTCTTCATCTGTGCAAAGTGAGTAAATGCCCAGGACGTCCCCATCCCTCAGCCTTTGGAATGGCAGCACTACTTTTTAAAACATCCAGTGCCTATTTTTTTTTTTTCTTTCTAGATCACACCCGGCAATGCACAGGCGATGCACAGGGGTTACTCCTGGCTCTGCACTCAGGAATCACTCCTGGTAGTGCTCAGGGGATTACATGGGATGCTGGGAATCGAACCTGGGTCGGCTGCGTGCAAGGCAAACGCCCTACCCGCTGTGCTACCGCTCCAGCCCCAGTGCCTATTGAATGATTGCTATTTGTACCCTGAACAGTTTTAGGTAGTGAGGATGTAATGTAGGCAAAGAAGAAAAAGGAATAGACTAGCAACATTTAAAGCTGTGAAAGTGAGATGGCACTGACATTTTTTTTTTAAACTCACTGATTTTGAAAAAAAATGCTCGTTTCCCTATATTACAGCAACAGGTTAAGAATGATACATCTGCTACTGAAAGGACTTATGATAAGAACCAAAAGCTCCTTAAAGTCACGGTAAGCATGCCTTTGGAAGCTTTCTCACAGCCTTTTGATTTTTGTCGGTGTTCTCTAGGTGGGCCTGGAGAGAGAGTTCAGCAGGTAGGGCGTTTTCCTTGCAAGAGGCCGACCTGCGTTTGATTCCTCTGCCCCTCTTGGAGAGCCCGGCAAGCTACCAAGAGTATCTCGCCTGCACGGCAAAGTCTGGCAAGCTACTCGTCACATATTCGATATGCCAAAAACAGTAACAAGTCTCACAATTTGTTGTGAGACATTACTGGTGCCCGCTCGGGCAAATGGATGAACAACGGGAGGGCAGTGCTACAGTTCTCTAGGTATCTGATGCCTTCCCTGGGGAAGTCATAGTTCATGGTGACAGCATGTGCTTGGGTCTCTGTGTCTGAATGGTAGCAGTTGGTTGTGTTAGACAAGCTGGATTTTTGTACAAGTTTATTTTGATGAAGCCACTAATTAAGCCACTCCCTCTTGCTAAGAGATGTAGCAAAAACTTTCAGAAATTTGTCTGAGAGATTCATTGCTCACTAATGCACGTTCCATGGTAAACTTATAGGAGGAAAAGATGAAGAACCCAGAAAATGTTTTGTTCTTTAGATGAACTTTTTGATCCTTCCTTTCTTTTGGGTTTCAGCAGCAGTTAGGCTTGATGGTTATCACCAGTAAAAAGACCACCTGACATCATCTTTGTTTCTCTCTCTCTTTTTAAACTTATTTTCTGAGTTCTTTCAATATGTACTACACTTGTTCTTAGCCAAAAGGCTAAATAAGTATTTATTCTGCTCCCAATATGTGACTCATAGACTTTAAAGGTATATGAGGAGTTACGAATAAACATTTAATTATTTTCTTCTGCATTGAATTTTGATCATTTCAAACCAGGAGAAAACTTGCTGTGCTCATTGTGGCTTCTGAGTGAAAATGGCTGTGGTGTTACACTGTCACAGAACTATAGTTCAGGAAAGTAGCTTCAATCTTCTGGTTTTCCCTCTTGCTCAAATCTGTCTCCTTTCCCACCTGCGTATATTCTTTGATGTTGTGTAATGAGAAACCCATGAAGTAATCTTTGCAAAACTATCCAGCACACGAGTGGCAAAGTCCGGACCAATGTCCAGCTTAGTGTCCTTTCCAATAGGCAAGGGAACTAACAACATCCGTGCAATATTTTAGTTGCATTTTTGGGTCTCGTTCAAATTAATTTTGACCTCTCCAAGGTCATGTGTCGTCTCTTTCTGAGGTTCTGTGTCTATTATCCCATCACCCCAACAGAAGAGTACACAGGAAAAATGTATGTGCCATGGGTGTAGACAGATGTGTACTCAGAGCACGTGCTTGTGAAATTGTGGTGGGATTATTAAAGTACAGTGTGATCCCAATAATAATGATGATGGTAACAGTAATGATATCTTGGGTGCCCTGCCCTTAGCGACATTGATGCTTCTGTCAGTCCTTGTATTCCAGACTGGGTAAGATGAAACAGACAAGAAAACACTCAAATTTCATTTCAGAATCTGTAGCAGCTGGAGCGAACGTCAAACAGATGGGCTTTTCCACCCTGATTAGCCTAACTTCCTAAATTTAGAAATACATGCTTTAAAAAAAATGTAAATTACCCGAGGGGGTGGCGTAGCACATGCCAGGCAGTGCTAACAAGTGCAAATAGATGTCATCTGCTGACTTAGATAAATCTCCGCTCCACTTCTGGGGCTCAGTTATTTCCTTGCCTTTACATTTGTTTTATGTCACTGCTTCCCTTACAGAAAATGTAGCATCAAGCCTTTTTCTTCTCCACGTGTAGATTACTGTTATTTTAAAATGTTGAGATATATACAGTATCCTAAGCCAAAATAATATTTAATCTGGCACATTGCTCAAAACTTCTTCAAACCGGCAGGATACTAGGGAAAAGACATCAGTGAACACCTTGGCAGCTAACAGTGGACTAACTTTGGGCCAGACTCCCGCTCTAATAGGAATGGATGAAACTGGACCACCTCAAATATGCCTTTGAGATGTAGCGTACTTGCACTGATTGTCTTCATGTCTGCATTTCTTTTGCGTTGCTCTGTCCAGCACAATTATAGTAGGTCATAATAAACACTTTCAAACGAATCAGCCCAGGACCAGATAGATAGTACAGGGGTTAAATGAATATGTTGGTGAAACCATCTTTATTCCAGAGTTAAAGTTGCAAGATAAGAGCAGGAAAAATGAGTGAAAAACTTCACTTTAGGGGTTGAGAAGAACTCTAGGAGGGCCAGTGGGTAGTGTGGAGAAGAGCTAATATTTCTGGGCAAAGAGATCAGATGGGCAGCGCCCCAGATTATTATCTGGGTGCTTGTCTGTAGTCAGGCCTAGCCTGGATAGAAGGGTTTAAGGAGACCAGAGGCTAAATAGACATGTGGCTGAAGGAGAGGCAAGCCCCCAGGGACTGTAGGTGAGCAGTGGAAAAGCCTTCTAAGGGTTTCATGGAGGAATTGCTTAAGTTTGCTCTCTTAACAGTTAGACTTTAAGGTCTGGTGGAGGGATTGGGTATAGACTTGGAGGAAGGAGAGATTGGTAAAGAAGTCACCATCACACCAGTCTAGTATCATATAAGATTTCATGTGTTGATAAAGTCCAGGAAGACATTATCAATTAGCGTATAAGAGACTTGACATATTTGGTGTTCAAGGTCTTTCCTTCTGCATGTAATATTTTCAGAATTTTCCTTAATATGTGGATAAACGGGATAATTACATGGCTGAAATCTAGCCACATGTTTGAGGCTGAAATCTAGTCATTTATGACTATTTTCTGCCACTGGTAGTGACCAGATCAAACAGTAAAAATCTGGATAGCATGAAAAAGGAGAAATTCAGTTTTAGTTAAGTAGTTCTCATCAGAGCACAAACTAAACTGCTTTGTTGGAAAAGGGAGATAAATTATTAAACCATTCAATCAAGGATCTTAACCATAGTGAAACCCTTATTGGAGAATTACTTTTATGGTTGGGAAATACAGTGAAATATGAGAAACTCATGATCACTTTGGTGGTGGTGATATACAATAACTTTGTATATCAGTACTATGAACTTAAAACTGTTATAAATATATTATCTAAATCTGATGAGAACAATTAAAGAAGAGAAAACTGTCATTCTCAGAATTATATATAATGACAGTTTCTTTTTACTTGAATTTATCTTGAGAAGCTTCTGATAATTTGCCATTTTCTCTATGTTTCACAGAAGTCCCAAAGAATCTTTGAAAATCTATTTGGGCATTATGGTTTGCAATACAGATACTGAGAGTTATCCTGTTTGGTCCATTATCTACTTTCAGCACACATCTCCCATCCTGATCGATTCCTCCAACCATCATTTTCTTAGTGGTTCCTTCACTATTCCAGCTGCCTTCTCCCTTCTGCTTATAAGGCAGGCCTTCAACTATGGAGCAGTCTTCCTGGCCCTTCTATCTACTGTCCTTGGGTGTCAGTCTCATGTTTTGTAATTTTATACTCCACAAATGAGCGCAGTCCTTCTATGTCTGTCCCTCTCTGACTCATTTCACTTAGCATGATACTCTCCATGTCTATCCACTTATAAGCAAATTTCATGACTTCATCTCTCTTAACAGCTGCATAGTATTTCATCATGTAGATGTACCAAAGTTTCTTTAATCATCTGTTCTAGGGCACTTGGGTTGTTTCCAGGTTTTGGCTATTGTGAACAGTGCTGCAGTGAAATATAGGTACAGATGTCATTTCTATTGTGCTTTTTTGCAACCTCAGGATATATTCCCAGAAGTGGTATTGTGGGGTCATATGGAAGCTCAATTTCTAGTTTTTGAATGTAGCCGTCCAGTGATGCCAACACAATTTTTTAAAGAGGCTTTCTTTACTCCACTTCACATTACTTGAACCTTTATCAAAGATTAGCTGAGCATATGATTGAGGGGAGATGTCAGTATATTCAACCCTGTTCCATTGGTCTGCAGTTCTGCCTTTGTTCCAGTACCATGCTGTTTTAATTATTACTGCTTTGTAGTACAGCTTGAAGTTCGGGAGGTTGATTCCTCCCATTTTCTTTTTCCCAAGAATTGCTTTAGCTATTCGTGGGGGCTTATTGTTCCATATAAATTTCAGGAGTGTTTGCTCCATTTCTTTGAAGAATGTCATGGGTATCCTTATAGGGATTGCATTGAATTTATACAATGCTTTTGGTAGTATTGCCATTTTGACAATGTTAAGTCTCCCGACCCATGAGCAGGGGATATCTTTCCATTTCCTCATGTCCTCTTTTATTTCCTGAAGTAGCGTTTTGTAGTTTTCTTTGTACAGGTCCTTTACTTCCTTAGTTAAGCTGATTCCTAGGTACTTGATTTTCTGGGGCACAATTGTGAACGGGATTGTTTTTTTCATGTTGCTTTCTTCTCTCTCACTGTTTGCGTATAGGAAAGCCATGGACTTTTGGGTATTGATTTTATAACCTGCAACTTTACTATACGAATCTATTGTTTCTAGGAGTTTTTTGGTGGAAGTTATTGGGTTCTCTAAGTAGAGTATCATATCATCTGCGAATAGTGAGAGCTTGATTTAAGGACTGTCCATATTGTTTGGAGGGACACATCTTTATTGCTGCCTAAGTAATTCCCTGTGTCCTTCCCCATCGTCACTTCCTCTGCTCCAGGCTCAGGTATCCACTTACCTACTGTGACCATAGTGTGCTAATTTGCATTTACAGAATTGTTGTAAATGGAATCATGCCATTCACATGGTTTTATATTGACCTTCATTCGGCGTAATGATTCCGAGATTTGTTCATGTTTCTGTGTATATCAGCAATTGTTGCCTTTTTTCATTATTGGAACTCTTTTGTATGGATAAACACTACAACTGGTTTTTCCCACCTTATACTAAGGAGAACTTGACCAGTTATTTCCAGCTTAGTAACTGCTATTGCAGGGGTATTTGTGTGACTTATTTTCAGATTTCAGGGGTCTTATGATTATTAATAGATTTTCTTTGGCAAAGTTATTTTATTATTTTACCCATTAAAATACTACTATTCTTAAATCTGAGTTTCTAAGTGATTTTTTGTCATTCTGTGAATTGCCTTTCACTTTATTAATGGAGTCTTTTGAAGAGAAATTTTTTCCCTTTTTTGGCTGTGACCTAAAAAAAGCAAAAAATAAAATTATTCTTCAAAAGACTCCATTAATAAAGGGCTGGGAATTGAATCTGGGTCGAGCGTGTGCAAGGCGTACACCCTATTTGCTGTGCTGACTCTCCAGCCCCGGAGAGCTATTGTTTTTAATTCTGAAATTTAAAGTATTTTTCTTTCATAGTTTGTATTTTGCCTAAGAAATCCTGCCCAAATTTGAAATTTTTGTTTGAGTCTATATTTTCCGTTTCAGTATTTATGTTTAGACTGGTAATTTATTTTGGATTGATTTTTGGATATGTTGTGGGGTTAAGGAGCATGCTCATTTATTAAAATGCAAATATATAGCTGCTAGAGTATCTTATTTGAAAGATGCTCTTTTTCACATTTAATTGATAAGTTTTATTTTATTCTCTCTAACTTGTCCTTTCTCTTCATTTTATTTTGGTGGGAGCTTATGTGACTAAATTTAGGCCTCCTTTCCCTTCACAATACACATATATAGCTATTACATTCCCTCTAAACACTGTTTTATCTTTCACATGGTTATATAACGTTTTTATATGAATTAAGTTCAAAGTATTTTCCGATTTACATGTGACTTTTTTTATAATTGATTTCTTGAAAGTATGCTCTTTGATTTGAAAGAATTTGAAGTTTTCAGAGATGTACTATTATTACATTTGCATTTTTAATTCCTCTATGTCCAGAAACAACTGTTTATAATGTAATTTCTTATAATTATATTGAAAATTATCTTTATAGACAAATGTATATACATTTATGAATGTACCATGTACACTTAAAAATATGTATACTTCACAGTTATGGGGAACCAAAGTGATTGATAATGTTGCACTGATCCTTTATATCATTGTTAATATTTTGTTCAGTGTTATTAATTGATAAAAAGAATGGGAGGTAAACGTGGAGGTATCAATATCTATTTTGAGTTGTATCAGTTTTGGTTTAAGTACTTTGAGGGGTATCGTATTAGGCATATATAAATTTTGAATTGCTGTGTGTCCCTGATGAATTAGTGATTTTGTTATTATACATTGTTTCCTTTTTTCTTGGATCTTACTCTTTCTTTGAATCTTTTCTCATTATTATATATACTTTTTCATTTTTTATAATTTTATTTATTGAATCACCGTGAGAGCAGTTACAGAGCTTTTGGGTCTAAGTCTCGGTCATACAATGAAACACCCATACCTTCACCAGTGCCCATTCTCCACCCCCAACAAACCAGTATACCCCCATCCCACACCCTCCCCCTACCTGTGGGGCAGATGATTTCCAAATTACTCTCTCTCTACTTTGATCACATTCAATATTTTGACATCAGACCCACCATTACTATTTGAGATTTTACCCCAACACTCAGATCTGCTGAAAAGGCAACAGTAGATAATTTGTTTTCCATTGCTGGTTAGGAATAATATATGATGTCGCGTGGCTGCAGTAGTGGCCACGCAATTTTGAAATTCCAAAATTTTAACACTTAAATCTGGAGGGATTTCTGCCAAAAGCCACTGGGTTTCGAGATTTGCTCCCGAGTCTCTGGGATCATGGCTGTCGAGCAGTTTGATCAGGAGCCAGAGAGGCCGTTCATGGGCAATGACTTGGGGGTCTCGTTGGGGTGGGGAGGACAGGACCGGCTCCTCCCCGATCCGAGGCCCAACAAGTTTCGTCACTGCGGGCCCAGACCTGACTGTCCAATGGCCTCTGGAAGATGAAGGCCACCGAGCCGCCAAGGGGGAGCAGGCGGAGGGGCAACACCCTTTCCCCCTGAGATGGCCTGGTGACAGTAACGTACTGTGGGGTCCGGACGCATTTCTGCCAAAAGCCGCTGGGGTTTGAAATTTGTTTCTGAGTCTTTGGGATCAAGGCCATTAAGCAGCTTGATCAGGAGCCAGAGAGGCCCTTTCGTGGGTGATGACTTGGGGTGTCATTGGGGTGGAGAGGACAGGACTGGCTCCAACCCCATCCCGTGAGGCCCAAAATGTCTCATCACTGCGGGCCCAAACCTGACTGTCCAATGGCCTCTGGAGGATGATGGCCACCGAGCTGCCAAGGGGGAGCAGGCGGAGTGACAACATCCTTCCCTCCCTGGGGTGGCCCGGCGACAGTAACGTACTGTGGGATCCAAACGCATTTCTGCCAAAAGCCACTGGGTTTCGAGATTTGTTTCTGAGTCTCTGAGATCATGGCCGTTAAGCAGCTTGATCAGGAGCCAGAGAGGCCGTTTGTGGGCGATGACTTGGGGTCTCATTGGGGTGGGGAGGACAAGCCCGGATCCACCCCCATCTCGTGAGGCCCTGCGTGTCTTGTCACTGGGGGCCCAAACCTGACTGTCCAGTGGCCTCTGAAGGATGGTGGCCACTGGGCCGCCAGGGGGAACAGGCCAAGGCACAAAACCTATTCCCACCTGGGTTGGCCCAGCACCAGTAACCTACTGCAGGGACCAGACGCAATTCTGCCAAAAGCCGCTGGGTTTCGAGATTTGTTTCTGAGTCTCTGGGATCATGGCCATTAAGGAGTTCGATCAGGAACCAGAGAGGCCATGCCTCCAATTATATAGCTGAGCCGGAGGTGGTTTGTGGGTGTGTTTCCCACATACCTAACTTTTGGCCGTTTACTTTCTTGGTAAACTTTGCCCCAAGTTTTTGGGGTCTGGCCAAAGGCACAGCAGCAATTTTGGGGTATCTGGAAGTCTAAAGGCGCCATCAGGCTGCTGATGCACTCGCCTCACAGGTACAAATTGACCTGCTGGCAGTACCATACCCCCTCTCATGATTATATTTTACCTTTCCCTATTTTTAGTATTTTCCATTTGCTTGGTATTTCTTTTCCTCTTCATTTTAAACATGACTTGTAGGCATATATATATCTGCATATATATACATACATATACATATATATGTACACACATATATGTGTATATGTCTTTTTTGCTTCTTAATATATTTGGATAATTATATGTTGACTTATAAAATATTCTTTATTTTGACTTTTTAGTTTTCTGGATTGTACTATAGATTCTTAAAATTATATACTCAGATTTGGTATTGTACCATTTCACATATAATAAAGAACCCCTGCAGATCCAGAAATTCATTTAGACTGACTCCCATTGTCCATTATGTTTTCATATGTCCTATGGCCACACATGCGTGTGCACACACACACACAAACACATATACACACACACCCTATATATTTTATAAACCCAAAGGCTGCTTATTATATGAGCATAAAGTAATTAAGAGTAATTTAATTTATATTTGCATGGAAATAATCATTTCTGATGCTTTCATTTATTCATGAAGATTGTTTCCCTGAATCATTCCATCCTCCCCTGCCCCCGCTCCCTGAATTCAGAAAAGCCTTTATTAAAGGAAAGGGAATGGAAGGCAGGGAAGTTCCAAGATTCTGTCAGGAGTCCTCTGAAGGAGGGAGACTTCCGGGGACTCATTTTCTTCTAACATAAATTTTGTGGGGTAGGGGGCTAAAGTGCTTGTGTTGCATGTGACTGACCCCGTTTTGACCTCTGGTGCTGCATCTGGTCCCTGAGGGCTATTAGGGATGATCCCTGAGCACTGAGCCACTAGGAGAAAAGTCCTGAGCATCACCAGGTGAGCCCTCTCTCTCCAGCAAAACGGTAGAAAAAGAACATTTGAAAATAGTCCTTCAGTAATTCTTATTGTGCACGGCTGCTCTTGCATTTCTTTATTTGAAAATGCGTTTTCTTTCATTCTTCAAGGATTTTTTTCCCCCCTGAATATAGTATTTCTGGTCTGGCTCTTGTTCTCCTCCCCGTGAATACTCTGAAGATACTGTTTGCTGTTTCTGGCTTCTGTGACTTTGTATGCATCTTTAGTGACTCTAATAGTTTCTCTGTGTGTGTTTCCTTTTATCTGGCAGCTCTGAAGATTTTCTTTTAGTTCCTTCTTCTTTTTTCTTTTCCAGAAGGCGTCTCCTTCCAGGCAGCACTTAGGGTGCCCAGGGACCACTCCTGGAGATATTTGGCTGGATGATTCAAAGCTAGGACTGGAGAGTCATAGCTTCTCAGGCCCTGTGGTTTTGGGAACTGCCACCCAGCTGGTCCTCGGGGGCCAGGTAGGACTGGGACCAAATTGGGGTCCATGCCTGCAAAGCATGCTTATTTTCCTTCTGTGCTATCTCGCCATGCCTTATTTCAGTTTCGTTTTCATACTTATTATGGTGTTTATTCCTGAGAGTAGTTTTATTCAAATTTACCCTGTTGGCTTTTACTAAGCGTCTTGAATTTGTAGAATTTTAGCATTTATTCAGGGAATTTATAGTCATTCTTTTGGGGGGAAGGGTAGGCAGGTGGATTTGGGCACCAGCAGTGTTTATGACTATCTTGGTTCTGTGTTCATAAGTGAGTCCTGGCAGTGCTCAGGGGACCATCTGTGGTGCTGTGGATTGGATCAGGATCAGCTGCATGCAAGGAGAGCTCCTTAACCTCCATGCTATCTCTTCACACCCCTGTAGCCATTAAAAAATATTTTTCTCTCTGCATTTGTTCTATTTCTTATAATAAAGCTACTGTATAACATATTGCACACATTTCTAATATTCAGCTACTATTTTTTTTAAAATCTTATCCTTTTTAGTCTGGATGATTCTTATTATTCTATCCTTTTGTGCGTTCATTCCTCTCATTCAGTTTCCTTTATCCTCTATCCTGAATTTAAACTTGTTGAATGCATGTTATGTTTTTTTTTCTAGTTCTTGATGGTCATTTTATTCTTTTAAAAGTATTATCTAACAGTTCAGTGGCAGAGTGCACTTGCCTTATATGTGTGAGACTCTTATTCATCCTGGAACCACCAAATATCTCCGCCCCCGTCTATTTTTTTTTCTTAACATAGAAATGTGGGGTTCCTCTGTTTTCATTCATTAGAATTTTTTTTATTAAAAAATTTTTTTAATAGTGAGACATCATGAGGTACAGTTGCAGACTTACACATTTTTGTGCTTGGGTTACAATTATACAATGATCAAATACCCATCCCTCCACCAGTGCCCATTTCTCATTATAATTTTTTGATGTAACTTTTCCTCCTTGACATAATTATTGTAGCTATTTTTAAATCTTTGATAATTCCAGCCAGCATCTGTTTCATTTGAGGCTATTATTTGTTAATTTTCTTTTTCTTTGAGAAAGAATTCAGTTTTCTTAACCTTTTATATGTGAAGTAGTTATAGACGGTATTCCAGGTGTGATATTATATTGTAGGAATCTTGCTCCTTTCACCTTGCTGTGAAGTTCATTGCTTTCTTTTTTTTCTTTTATCTGCTCACGTGGCAACTCTGTCGTCTTGCAGTAGTGGGGTTTCAGCACCCATTTCAGTCTGCCTTACATCTGGCTCTTGCCTCAGTGGTCAGCCAGAAATGGGGGCAATATTTATTAATTCTTTTTGTAGTGTGTTCCTCATTCTCTGGTAAACTTTATTGCTTTTAGTTCTGGTTTCTGGTAAACTTTATTGCTTTTAGTTCTGGTTTCTTTTTTCCAGAAAGATGTAGTACTTTCAATTTAGGCTTCCACATACTGTAGCCACCGTGGATGGTGGCTGATGTCAGAGTGTAGATTAATTTGGTCTGTCTCATGCACACAGACTCCAAGTCTTTATCAGGGATGTGGGAAATTTTTTTCAATTCCATATTGAGTGTTTACTCTCCCTGGCTGAATTTCTCCTGCCCAAGCACCTTGTCTCACTGTATGGTAGCGTTGCTTTTCCTGGACTCTGTTTTCCTGTTCTTCTCATTATCCGGACTGAGGGGCTGTTTTCAGGGCAGAGCAGCAAACCCAAAACTCAACCCATGCTTGTTATTTCCTCCAGGTTTAGAGTTCTCTCCAAAATGTTTGCTTTCCTCACTTGCCAGAGCCATTCGGTATGTATTTTATACAAGGTTGGCCAGAGTTAATTTGTTAGGCATGTCTTCTTCCACAGTCTAAGTAGGTCTTACAGTGATTTCGCTCCCACTCTCTCACTATCTTTAAGTAGGGAAGTTGGATCGAATGACATTAAGTTTTCCTCTCTTAAAATTAATATAGTTTAGGTAACATGGCTACAATATTATTTATGGTTTTGATGTACACTGGTACTGTATCTCACCACCATCATAGAATCCAGTTCCTTCAGTTTAAAGTTATATGGCACAGTGGCTAGAATGTTTGCCTTGCATGCAGCTGCATATCTAGAACTAGATAAATGATTTTTCTTGTCCTTGAAATGCCAACCTAGACCTTACCCAGTGTTATAGAACTTCAGATTGTAAGTACACTTTAATCTTTTCTAAGAAGCTGAAGCTTTTGCTGCAGGCTTTATTAACTTAGTTCGTGATTAGCTAAAATAGTCTTAGACATGTTTACCATATATAACTCTATGCTAGTCATGAACTATTCAAACCAGATGTCAGTTAGGATCCAGGCCCATATTGCTGTTTTCCAGTAGGGCAAATATCTTTGGATGTTCCATTGACACTTGAAATGGTATCGACCTGTGCTTAAATTCATCATCTTGTCCTAGATCCCAATCTCTTTCATTCTTTCAGTGTACTTACTAAGTAAGGTGCTGAGTATCCCAAGGAGAATATAACAAGATATGCTTCCTGTATTTATATTTTTGTGCAGTGGGACCATTAAACCATTTTATACTTCAAAGAAAGTCATATTTGTGTGTAGAGCGGGTTGGAGGGAGTTCAGGATATGGTCAAAAATGTTGGAAAAATCAAGGACAGATAATTGTGGCATTTAAGCAGAGTTATAATAGTGGCAACAAAGATGAAATAAATTTTTGTAATTATGATCAGTGGAACTTGGTGTGGAACTAAAGTGTGGGATTGGGGGAGCAGTTGTCCAAGTTGGTCCCCAGGTCTCATACTGAAGCACCAGTCAGGTGCTTTTTAACGGTACTGAGATTACTAAGTGCAGCATTGGGTAACAGGTTTGGAGTTAAAGGAGCTGCTCAGATTCACTGTCACTGTCACTGTCCTCCCGTTGTTCATTGATTTTCATTGATTTGCTCGAGCAGTTAACCAGTAACATCTCCATTGTGAGACTTGTTGTTAGTGTTTTTGGCATATTGAATATATCATGGGTAGCTTGCTGGGCTCTCCAAGAGGGGCAGGGGAATTGAACCCCGGTTGGCCGCATGCAAGGCAAATGCCCTACCTGCTGTGCATCGCTCCAGCCCAGTTTTAGAAATTATTAAGTTTAAAATTTTATTGAGAAAATCAAGCATTTCTTGTGAATTCCCTTTTACCAGTGAAGTTGTTCTTTTTTCTTCCAGTTCAAATGCCTAAGAGACATTCTTGATTCTTTTTCTTCCTCAGTCCTGTGAATTCTATATTTCTTCAGAGATTCTGGAACACTTCTTTCCCCTTCTTCATCATTTAGGATTATCTTAGAAGCTGGCCATTTTTCCCTTCGATGATTGTTCTCGTTTTCTTTTTTCTTATTTAAACTTTTGCTTTGGGGTCCCACTCGGGAGTGCACAGGGATTACTCCTGACTCTGCACTCAGGAAATATTCCTGGCGGTGCTCGGGGGAACCATATGGGATGCTGGAAATTGAACCCGGGTTGGCCGCATGCAAGGCAAACAACCTACCCGCTGTGCTATTGCTCCAGCCCCTCGTTTTCTAATTAGTCTCTAATATTTTGCTTTTGCCTCTCGTTAGTTCATAGTTTTCTATATCAACTTCTCAGAGCAAAAAGTATTTTCTGGGTGGGGGTGGTGGTGGGACAGAGGACTAGTGTCCAAATAGAGCACTTTATTGTTCTTAACCAGAAGAGCATTGCTTTTTGCTTATTTTTTTCACATCTGTAGTTTCTGTATAAAATTTTATTTGAAAACACTTTAAAAATAGTGATGTAGGTAATTAATTGACATACCCTTGCCCTAGTGAATCTTACAATTGCTCACTGATATTCATAAAATAGATCTGATTATCTCACCAATCTAAAATCCTTTAATGATCCACTCTTTTTTTTTTTAAAACATAAGACTTAAAATCTTTAGAATTACCAAAAAACTTCTCATGATATTACTTCCCCAAACTCATTTTCTGATACTCTGTCTTGTTCACAAATTTTACTTGGGGGAGGGAGGACTCTTGAGCAGTGCTCAGGGGGTCCTATGGACTCTCCTGTCAATACTTGGTCATCTGGACTAGACTGTTTGATGCTAGGGTTGAGGATGCAGTGCTGAGTGGTCCTTTGATGCTCAGAACCACCTTTGTCATGGTGGCTGTGCTCAGGTCCCTCCTTGAGCTAACAGTGTTTGGGGAACATGTGGCATCAGGAATTGAACTGGATTCCCACGCTGGCGCCCCCAACAGTGCTATTTCCCCAGTCTGTTTCTAAAATGTTTGTTTTGGGGGCCACACTCAGCAGTGCTCGGGACTTATTTCTGTGCTCAGAAGCCACTCAGGCAGGTTAGGAATCCATCTAGCCTTCTGGGGGTTGAACCCCGGTCAGCCATGTGCCTGGCAAGCATCTTGCCCACTGTACTTTCTTTCAATCCCTATTTCCACTTTTCTTAATAGTCTCTGAACCTCATTACTACATTCTTTCCTTTATTTCCTCTTTACATCATTTCTTTCTACTGTCCTTAAATGCTCTGCTCAGTTTTCTTGTTTTTATTAAACCTTTATGGGTCATCTCCATAAAAAACTTTTGTTATTGATGTGATTTGCATACTATAATATCTACCTATTTAAAGTGTATTTTGATGGTTTCAGCGTACAGATTTGTACAATCATCGCCATAATCTAACTTTAGAAAAATTTTATCAATCTAAAAGACTTGAAACATTAGCAGTTGCTTCGTCCTCCATTGTTCCCTTGTGGAACTGCGTAGCCACTGATTCTTTGTTTTTCGGTCAGTGGGCCACAGCCTACTTCATAGAGTGTGCAAGTCCAAGGTATAGAAATATTGAAAGTCATCCACCTGGTCTACTTCTGTCTTGATCACTTGACTTCCCGTTAATCATCGATTTGCTCGAGCGGGCGCCAGTAACGTCTCCATTTGTCCCTGTCGCATGCTAGTGTAGCCCAATGGCGTCTGTTCGCTCTGGGAACACGAAGAACCTCAAACCGATCGTTCAGGATCTTGATGAAGAAGTCTGACCATCTGGTAGGTGGGCGGCCACGTGGTCTTTTGACATCCCGTGGAATCCAGTCGGTAACGGCTCTAGTCCAGCAGTCGTCTCCAAATCTCATTACGTGTCCAGCCCATCTGATTTTTGATGCCTTGGCAAACGAGACAGCGTCCCTGATTCTTGATCGTCAAGGAGGTGGGAACTCTGGATTCTTTCTTTCATTTGAGTGAAGCGTGATACTCCAAGCATAGCTCTTTCGATTTCAATTTTGATTTTTTGATTTCAATGCACTTCTGTCTATAGAGCCAATTACTTGCGGGGGAGGGGCGGGGTTCAGATATGGTATCCTAAAGCATGAGGTGTCCTTTTTGTTCACTGAGTTTGACGTTTCTGAGTTTCATCTATATTTTAACATGTGGCAGTACTTCTTTGTTTGCTAAATAATACTACATGGACAGGTAACACATTTCTTTATCTGTTCATCAGTTGATGGATTTTGAACTTGTACCTTTCTGCAATCATGAATGTGAGCGTATTTTGTAAGTTTTTGTGTATGCATGTTTCCTGCGGGGGGCGGGGAGGGGTTGCATGTTGGGCCGCACCTGCTGGTCTCTAAACTGATAGTGTCATTTGAGCCATAAGCATTTTAAATTTGCATCAAATTTATAGATTTTTTAAGTTGCTTGTATGTTTGGTATCAATCGTACTTTTGGAATCAATTTTACAGTCTGTCTTTTTCCCTAGAACATTCCTCTCATTTCCAAGGTGGCCATGGAGTCATTGTAATTTATTTGAAAACCTGTAAACTTGTTACAGTGGCAGGACCAGACTCATAAAGACTGAATCATGGGCTGGATGGGTGAGGATAATGACAGTCCTGCCACTTTGGGAGAGAAATTTGGTGAAATTTGATGAAAAAAATGCTTTTTAAATGTATGAACAGGCTTCATACATTTAAACAAAATGTTTGAGAAATACCATTTAGATTATCATGTCTTAGAATTTTAGAATATAATTTAATTTTGTAATTACTAAGTGATTTATAAAAGGGAGGGGAGATTTGAGAGATACCTGCTCGTGAGGAATTTTCAACTGATATGTTAAAAATTTAAAATGCTAACTATAGCAGTATATTTTATTTCACATTTTTGGAGTATATGTTCTTTGTGGTGGTGTCTGTTGCATTTCCCTGGTCTTCCTCTTACTGCCAGTTTAAGGAATTGCTTAATTGTCCATTCTTGTTGGAAAGTACTGATTTCCATTTGAATGTAACAGTCTTTTTGCTAAGACTTTCCTATGGTTGATTCAAGCTAATACAAGAAGCCTTCTGTTTGTGGACTGAATGTTCAGCCAGCCGTGACTTAGTCACTATTATCAATGAAGCCTATTCATCACTTTCCATGCTAGTGCATTGTACAGGATTTTCAGAGAATCTTGAAGACTTTAAATGGCGAGCTTTCTGCTCTTCTTACCTCCATGCAGTGTTGGTATTAAGCAGTTCTGGTCTCTGTCTCTTCCAGATCTTGTGGATAATTACATCTTTTTGTTTTATGTTGATTCCTAGTAGTGTCTTTCAATGGTAGGCACTGGTTGTCCATTTTCTAATAACAAATTTTGTCCATTTTCTGATCACAAAATGACAGTTCAATACTCAGAGTTCCTTGTTTTCTTCTAAGATATAAGTACATAATTTTCACGTTCTCTTCTCTAATATGTGAATACTCATTGCATATACATTAGTATTTTATGAAGACATGGGTAATGTTAATGGTTTTATAAAATAGAACAAAGTGGAGATTAACGATGTTAAATTAAAAACTTATTACTATTCAATTAAATTGAGCTTTTAGATATTTACTCTTGAATATTGAATGATATTTACTCTTGAATGGTTGAATGATTAAAATCATAGATTAATTGCTGAGTTTTTCACATGTGTACATAGAGTTGGAGAGGTATGGGAAGGGTCACTTGCCTAGGTTCATGACCGGAATATAAAACTCGGCCTGTTAGAGACCTGGGTATGATCATGTGCCCTGAAATATGGCTGGTGGTTACTATGTGGGCCTGACAGTGGCAATCACATCACCATGAATGTGAACGTGGGCCTGTTCCACAACAGTGGTGTAATGATAATGGTTTTCCCTGTGTGTGTGCGTTGTTTCTCATTGGAAACAAATATCACTGACAGCATGGCACTTGAAATGTTTCTTACTTCATCTACCTCCACGCTTACCTTTTCCAAAATACTTCACAAAAGACGGTCTCTCTCATTCCACATTTTTGCTTCTCACAGGATTCACTAAGCCTATGATACTGACTCTAAGAAAGAGCAGAATTCTGGGCTTCCCTGGAATCTGCATTTAATTTTGAAGGTCTGCACTGCCCCTGGAGACTGGGGAATGCCAGAGATTCTACTTAACTCAGCAGTTTTTATTTGGTGGGATCAAGTTTTCCCTGGGACTTCCAGGAAACATTCATTTCTTCGGAACAAGGGGCTTTTCCTTCCCTGTCCTACGCACACACACACACAGACACACAGACACACAGACACACACACACACACACACACACACACCTGCACCCCTGAATTTTCTCGAAAATTCAGAGTGTCTCTGGATTGAAAATGAGTTTTAGTCTCATTACACATTAGTTTTAGTCATTGGATTAAGTATATCAGGTGCTCTGTAGTTCAGATATAATGTTTGCGACAACTCTAGGTAAAGACGTTGTGTAAAGAAGTGAGTTGCCCTGCTCTCTTTTGTATCTTTCAAAGTGTAGAAAATGATGCTTTGTGAATCTACATAGTAAATGTGCTGGCTACAATTCCTTCCCCATTATAGATATTAGAATTTTACATTTTGCCACCCACCTACCTCTCCCACCTCATCAACGTTTACTGTGCTTGAGATTACAGAGCATTTATATTTTCGTCCTACCTCTTTCCATTTTACATTGGTATGTTTCCTGTCAGTAGCTCACTTATCTTTAGGCTTATAGATATTGTATACATCATGCCACATATTGATAAAAATGAACAACTGTGTAATTACAAACTGAGTCATATTGATAACGATGGACTGTTACACATTCCTATTACACAGTTGTACATTTAAGACATTTCTCGGAGCTATCCTCTCTTCTCTCTTCCTTAGCATGATAATACATGTTCCAGCAGAGACAAGGACCAGGAATATTGCTCCCTGGTTGGAAACCTGCCTCATGAGCTGGGGGAGAAGACAACTGAAATAGAGAAGGCATCGCTAAGTCAGTGATGATCGGAGGGATCGCTCAGGATGGGAGATGTGTACTGAAAGTAAATGAAGGACCAAATGTGATAGCCTCTCAGTATCTGTATTGCAAACCATAATGCCCAAAAGTAGAGAGAGGGTGTGAGGGAAATTGTCTGCCATAGAGGTAGGGGGAGAGCTGGGATGGGGAGGGGGGGATACTGGGGACACTGGTGGTGGAAAATGGGCACTGGTGGAGGGATGGATGTTAGATCATTGTATGACTCAAACTCAAACATGAAAGCTTTGTAACTATCTCATGGTGATTCAATAAAAAAAAAATAAAAACCATAAATTTTCACTTCACACATATATGTTGTAATCTGACTTAATTTCAACAATCTCAAATCATATTTGCAAGAACTCTTCTCATTCTGAGCACAAGTGCTTCAATAGCTCCCCACTCTAGGGGACTGAGATAGAACTAGTCACATCATGGAAGCAAGTTGCTTCGAGGAGATTGTTTGCTGTCATTTGCAAATGAAGTGTTTTTTATTTTTATTTTTTTCTGGTTTAACTGACTTAGTACGTGCGTCAAGACATTTCTGTCCTTAGTAGAATGCAGCTTCCTTACCTCTCCCTTCAACCCCGTTTCACTCATCGGAATTTGTATGTTTTGAAAGTTGTATTCACCTACTTTAAGGAGCTTGGAAATTGCCCCCTTTTGTGTGATTCCGAAAGCTATGGTGGAAAGCACTGAGCGCCTGAATTCTAGTCCAGGCTTTGCAATTAACTGGCTGCTTCACTCTAGACAAGTCAAAGTCTCTTTTTTTTTTTTATAACTTGTGACCTTAATCAAACATCCAGACACGATTATTTCTATGGTTGTTGTAACTCAGCCCTTTGATCCTCAGAAGGATCAATGTTGGCTTGTTTTGCTGTTTGGCTTTTAACTCTGGTGAGGATCTTTGTAATCATCATACACCTTTTGTGCTAGCAATGACGATATTATCTTGGCATTTTTCTTTGTTGTTGTTTTTGCCTCCTTCCTTATTCCTATAGCTTCCTCAAAAACCTTATATTCTTATTTATGTTGCCCGTTCTTGGTGTGGTGTCTGATTTCGTGGCCAGTTAAATGCTGGTTGACATGTTTAACTGACCGCTGTCCTTTGCTTTTACCAGGGGGCACATTGGTGTGGTTGTATATTTGGTACCCAATTAATAGATTACAGAACATTTATTGAAGCAGTCAAAAAGCTCTGTGAGAGTAATGCTGGTCAGGTTCATGTGCAAAACAGGTGAGGGTTCTGGTTATTCATTAATTGCTTTCCTTAGGAATATCGAATTGATTATTAGCTTATGAAGGATCAAGTTGCTCTGTCTGGGCCTTCTTGACCTCTGGCAGGAAAATTGTGGATTCTCTGCCCACAGACCGTCCAGCCCTTCCTGGCAGCCTGCCCAGAGTACCAAGTCACATGCCCAGTGAGTCGCCGCTTCTCCCCCTTTCTTGTCTTTTTCAAGGCTGCTGTTGTTGGGCTCTCTGCTTACTGTCCCTGAATTGCAGCTCTTGTAGTTTTCTGGGTGATGAATTCCAAACATTGTTCAGCATCTGATGCAATCTTTATTGAGGCTGGGATGCCTTCACTGAATAAGCCAGGCAGAATTTTGACACTTTGCCATCAGGTAGGGTGTCAGGTCGGGTTTATTCTAATGCTCGTACCTGGGACTGAGACATTAAACATACAGTCTGCAGAGCCACGGCTTGGCACACAGTGTCCCCGACCTAGGGCATATTCTGTGAGAGGCAGCTTGTTCTCACCTATATTTGGGAGGAGGGAAGTCCTTTTCCTCTGGAAGAGGGAATCCTCCTCCTCAGGAAATGAGAAAATGAAATAACTTTCACACTTGGCTTTCCTGGTTAGGCATTTCATGTTAATTCTATTTGCAGATCTCAGCCTTTTGTCTGTTTGGAATATCTTTCATATATCAAAATGTACAAGCAGTCAGTACTCTAGGTTTTATTTGATACAACGATAAGTGACGGTCTTGGATTAAAACAGTTCGCATATTCAGTGGGCAGTTTTTCTGGTCCACATATTTATGTGATGGTTTACGAAGGTTAGGAGTTTAGTAGATAGACATCTGGTGGAATAAAATAATTAATGCCTAAGTTTGCTGAACCTTAACCTGAAAGTTAACCTTAACTTTCCTGAGCATGGTGTTCTGAGTACCAGCCCTGATCTTAGAATGACCCTTTCACCCTGAGTCATCTGTTCTACTAAGAAATGTGGACAAAAAACTGTGAAACAAAGATAACTTAGAAGTGTTTTGTCTTTAAATTGCTCCTTCTTTCCATCTAGCTTCTATTTTCTCTCGCATGTGTGAGACAATGTTTAGTTTATGGGGAAAACGATATTTAAGTATTTACTCATATTGACCTATCCACTTTCCAACTGTGCACATTGGGAGAACTTCTTAAAATCTCTGAGCTGTAGTTTTCTCCTCTATAAATATAGGATAATGCCTCTCTCTTTGACAGTTTTCAAAGTCAGTATCATAATAGAAAGCCCTTTGTGTGATGTATTGCAAAAAACTGTAATGAAGGATTCTTTTCATTTTCCTGTACATATAAATACAGATCACATATAAAATACAGATCACAAATTTCTCCTGAATCTGTATTTAAAAACTTGGAGAAAATGTTTCCAATCGAATCAAGTAGAAATTGAGGTACTTGAAAGTATACAATTTAGTTCAGTGAGCATTTCTTTTGTGCCAGATTCTCGGAGAGGAGATTTCTTGGGGCATGACTCATCTTCTCAGCACTGCAGATATGTCAGCTGCTGCTAAGAATATGGTCGGTGGCACAGCATTGTGGCTCGCATGCTGAGATGGGGGAGGTACTCGCTAAGAGGAGGGAAGAGGGAAGAAAAATCAGAGAAGTGTTCTTTTATGTTATCAGTTCTTTTTCTCTCCCCAATTTAATTAAACGTTGTGGTTTATAGAGATGTCATGATGCATTTGTTACAAGCATTCAATGGTCCAGCCTCAATTCCACCGCCACTGTGACCTTTCCTCCATTATTGTCCCCATTTTCTTTTTTTTTAATTGAATGACTATGAGATACAGTTACAAAACTTTAATGTTTGAGCTTCAGTCATACAGTGATCGAACACCCGTCCCTCCACCAGTGCACATTCTCCACCACCAATGTCCCCAGTCTACAACCCTCCCTTTCCAACCTTCCCCCGCCTCTATTGCAGACAATTTCCTCCAGACTCTCTACTTTTGGGCATTATGGTTTGCAATACAGATACTGAGAGGCTGGTTTGGTTCTTTATCTACTTTCAGCACACATCTCCCATCTCGAGTGATCTCTCCAACCATGATTGTCCTAGTGATCCCCTGTCTATTCCAGCTGCCTTGTTCCCCAGCTCATGAGACTGGCTTACAACTATGAAGCAATATTCCTGGCCCTTGTGTCTACTGCCCTTGGGCGTCAGTCTCTTATTATGCTATTTCATATTCCACAGATGAGTGCAGTCCTTCTATGTCTGTCCCTTTCTTTCTGACTCGTTTCACTTAGCATGATACTATCCATGACCATCCACTTATGAGCAGATTTTATAACTTCATCTTTCCTAACAGCTGCATAGTATTCCATTGTGTAGATGTACCAAGGTTTCTTTAACCAGTCGTCTGTTCTCGGGCACTTGTTTTGTTTCCAGATTCTGGCTATTGTGAACAGTGCTGCAATGAACATACAAGTGCCGATGCCATCTCTATTGTGCTTTTTTGCACTCTGGGCATACAGTCACAGAAGTGGTATTGCAGGGTCATATTGAAGCTCAGTGTCTAGTTTGTGAAGGAATGGCCATATTGTTTTCCAAAAAGGCTGGACCAGTCAGCATTCCCACCAACAATGAAAGAGCGTCCCTTTTCCCCCACATCTGCACCGGAACTGGTTGCTGTTCTTCTTTTTTGATGTGTACTAGTGTCTGTGGTGTGAGATGGTATCTCATTGTTTTCGTTTTCATCTCCCTGATGATTAGCGACATAGAGCACTTTTTCATGTGCCTTTTGGCCATTTGTATTTCTTTTTTTGAAGAAGCTTCTGTTCATTTCTTCTCCCATTTTTTGATTGGGTTGGAGGTTTTTTCTTGTTCAATTCTACTAGTGTCTTGTGTATCCTGGATATTAATCCCTTATCAGATGGGTATTGGGTAAATATTTGTTCCCATACTATGGGCTCTCTCTGTATTTTGGTTACTTTTTCTTTTGAGGTGCAGAAGCTTCTATAATGTAGTCCTGTTTGCTTGTGTGTGTTTCCACTTACTTGGTCAGTGGTATTTCATCCTTAAAGATGCTTTTTGCTTCAATATCATGGAGGGATCTTCCTACATTTTCCTCCATGTGCCTTATGGATTCAGGTCTAATATCGAGGTCATTAATCAACTTTGATCTGACTTTTGAGTCTGTCATTAGCTAGAGGTCAGAGTTCATTTTTTTTTTTCTTTTTTGCGGGAAGCTGACCAGTTTTCCCAGCACCATTTATTGAAGAGGCTTTCCTTGTTCCTCTTCACATTTCTTGCTCCTTTATCAAAGACTAAGTGGTCATATATTTGAGAGTTTGGGACTACTGCTTTGTAGTACAGTTTGAAGTTGGGGAAGGTGATGCCACCCATCTTCTTTTTCCCAAGTATTGCTTTTGCTACTTGTGGGGTTTTATTGTACCATGTGAATTTCAGGAGTGTTTTCTCTATTTCTTTGAAGAATGTCGTGGGTATTCTGATAGAGATGGCATTAAATCTGTGTAGCACTTTGGGGAGTATTGCCATTTTGATAATGTTAATCATCCCTATCCATGAGCAGGGGATGTGTCACTTTTTATTTCTTGAAGTAGTGTTTTGTAATTTTCCTTGTATAGGTCTTTCACCTCTTTAGTTCAGCTGATTTTCTGAGGAACTATTGTGAACTGGGATTTTTTTTTAAATATCTCTTTCTTCTGTTTCATTACTTGTCCCCATTTTCTCAGCCAACTCTCAAGCCTGCCCCTGTAGCAAGGTCAGAATTATTTCAATTTATCATTACCATGAAACAGCTAATGAAATTATCAAAAAATACTTCAGTAAAAAATTTGTGAAAATTGTTATTTCTTTTTTTAAAATTTATTTATTTGCTTTTTGGGACACACCCAGCAATACACAGGGGTTACTCCTGGCTCTGCATTCCAGAATCACCCCTGGCGGTGCTCAGGGGACCATATGGGATACTGGGAATCGAACCAAGGTTGGCCGTGTGCAAGGCAAATGCCCTACCCGCTGTGCTATTGCTCCAGCCCCAGAAAATTGTTATTTCTTACCATGGAAACATCGAGTCCTTGTCTGAGGGCTTGCCAAGCTGTTATTGCTAAGTTGAGCCTTCCTGGTTAATGTTTTTCCTAATCGAGCTTAGTTGACTTTGTTGATACTGGGATATTAGTATTGTAGAATTTGGAGATGTTGTGTGACCGCACACTTGAGAAATCCAGAATGTTTAAGTGGGCAGTGAGCTTACATGGTGGCGGTGGTGGAATGTGGGTGTGGCTGCTGGGGCTTCTCAGCCAAAATCCAATGGTGTACCTGAAATTTTCGGCAGTTCGGAGTTTCTGCAGAGCACAGTCGTGAGGTGGTGGAGTCCGGCTGGCCATAGGTGTTGCAGCAGCAGTTGGAGTATGAGAACCACTGCCTGGACTTCAGCAGGGTTGGGTCTTGGCCCGCCCCTCTCCCGGAGTCACCCCAGAGGGTGGATCTGAGAAATGTTTGTGTCTAGTTGATCTCTTTCAAGATTTAATCATGAGTCTCTGAAGCTGGACTAATAGATGAGCTTACATGACAGTGGTGGTGGAATCAGGAAAAGTTCTTAAAGGAATAGATTAGTGTTTTGTTTATATTATTCCTCTGACCCCGACTTCTGTTGTTTTATTTGCAGTGTGTCTTAGTATAAAATTAATCCGGGTCTTTTTTTGGGGGGGGGGGGAAATCTTGAGTTTCTGGCCCGTTCTCTCTCCTCTCCTCCTAGGACCTCTGTGATGTGACTGTTTTCCTTTTTGAAGCCGTTCCATGAGTGGTTGGGTGATCTGTAATCCTTCTATTTTTTGTTCTTTTTCCTGTTCTTTTCCCATTGTTTCTACTTCTTTGAGTGCACTAATTCAATTAAAGAAGGGTTTTGGACCACACCTGGTGGTACTCAGGGTTACTCCTAGTTCTCTGCTCTGCTCAGGAATCACTCCTTTTGGGGCCCAGGGTTCCATGTGGGCTGCTGATTTGCAAGGAAAACACTTTCCACTCTACCATCTCTCGGCCCCACTGATTCAGTTTTTGGTCTTCTGACATTTTGTAATGAATCCTCCACTCTATTTATTTTTCAGTTTCGCTATTACGTTCTTCAGTTCTATGATTTCTTTCTAGACTCTTTCTTAAAATTCCTTCTGTACTTTCTGTTTGTTGAAATTCTCTTTTTATTTAACTCATTTCTGAGAGACATCACTAGAAGGGTTGCTTTGAAGTCTTCTCCAGGTAGTTTGCAAATGTGTGTTGCATTAGGAGTTCTTTTCAGCCATTGTCTCAGTTCCTTAGTATTAGGTGGGCTCTCTCCCCAGTATGTTGGTGCTTTAAGAAAGCTGGGGCAAAAGCCTTAACAGACCTAGGAGTTTGTGGTTACGAGTGCCTGGAACCTGCTCAAGTACCAGTGATGCATGTGCCTGGGGCAACAAGGAGATTTCCATCCAGGGGTGCCAGCTCCCACTGTGGCAGTGAGTTTGCATAGAGCCGGGAGGGACCAGGGTGTTGCAGTTAGGAGTATCTGGGGGTACTTGTAGGCCATGTTTGAATGGATCTGGTGGTAACCAGGAATTGAAGGTCAAATTGCTCAACAACCATTGGATTGTCTTGGTCATGAAAACATGTGTGGTGGTTGGGGAACCCATGCTGGAGAGGAGACCTCAGTCTCTGCCGGTGACAAAAGAAGCAGTCTGCTTGCTCCTGCCAGAAAGAGAGGGACAGACATAGAAAGACTGCACTCATCTGGGGAATATAAAGTAACAGAATGGGAGTCGAACACTCAAGAATTGTTGAGATAAGTACCAGGAGGTCTGCTCCATGGCTGGGAAACTGGCAGCGCATGTTGGAGGAAAAGGCAGTTGAAATAAAGTAGACTATAGACCGAACACGATGACTACTTAATACCTCTATTGCAAACTACAACACCCTAAAGGAAAGAGAGCGCACTTTGGAATGTAGGGGTTGGAGAAAAGATAATAAAAAGAGTTTTGGAAAAATTTAATTTTTTGCTCTTGTACAGTGCAATTGAAGGGGAAGGAAAATCAACAACTGGCTTGATAGATATCTAGGACTTCTGGGAGTCCAGAGCAGAATGTAATTTTTTTTATCTTAATCTTAAACGATAGTGACAACAATGCAGTAAACAGCAAGTGAAATGGTCCCTTTGTTCTTGTATTGTAACAGAAAGGTAGTGATTTATAATGCATACATATGTATATATACATATATATATGTTTACAAATGAAGCTATTTGATAGATTCCTCACCTTCCTCCCTCTATTATTTCTTTAATAGAGAGGGTATATTGCTATCTTTTCTCTCTCCCTCAATTCCCACAGTGCTGTTTGGTTTGAAAGACTGCTTTGAAATTAAGATGGAATTTTGAAGAGTCTTAATTTTTTTTATTTTTTAAATAGAATCACTGTGAAATACAGTTACAAAGCTTTCATGTTTGAGTTTTGGTCATGCAATGATCAAACACCCATCCCTTCACCAATGCACATTTTCTACAACCGAAGTCCCCAATGTCCCCACCCCCCCATCCCATCCCAACCCTTCCCCTATCTGTGTGGTAGACAGTTTCCACAATATTCTCTCTCTACTTTGATTACATTCAGTATTTTGACACCAGTCCCACCATTATTACTTGGACTTTTCCCGTCACCACTCAAACCTGCCGAAAAGGCAATGCTAAGATAATTTATTTTGTATTGCTTATTTTGAATAGCATATGATGTTGTGCGGCCTCCAGAGTGGCCACGCGATCCTGAAATTCTAAAATTTTAATAATTAGGGTCTGGAGAGATCTCTGCACCAAGCTGCTTGATTCCGAGTTTCTTTTGTGTGTCTCAAGTCTTAAATTTTAACGTGAGTTACTTGATGTGACTTCAAGTTCTGCATTTCATTGTTGCTCAGCATATCTTCTAATGCTTCTGGGAACACCTCCGATTATTTCTATAGCTCCTAGAATAATATTATCTTTAACTTTCAAGCGAAAGTTTAGACAAAATTATGAGAAGACTATGGATGTCCTTTCTAGGCTGTGGCAGGGATCAGTGTAAACACCTTGGTACAATGGTTTTTTTGTCTCGTTTACCACACCCTGAAACCTCTTTCTGGGAGCTCTGTGAAACACCGTCGGAATTAAGGTGTCCCTGAGTAAAGTGTTCAGTGACAGAAGGTTTAACAGCTTACAGGTTGGGGGATAATCATCTATATTTTACCTTTTCCCTTTCCCCATAAAGAACGGAGACTTCATCTTTATTTCCAGAGGGCCTTTGGCAGTTACACTTTTGTACAGTCTCATGGTACCTTTTTATGACTTGGACGTATTTTTCTGAATGATTCTTTTCTCAATCCTGAGACTGACAGCAGTTTGTCCTTTTTTAGGCTCTTTTGCTAGAGTAACTTTGAATATCAGCCTTTGTTCTGACCTCCTTGGAATTACAGGTTTGTTCCTGTTTCTTCCCCCCACCCCCATCCTCTTTCTTTCTCTTTCTGTTCATTAGGAAAAAAATAAGTGTACTAGTATCACACATACTCCCTTACCACTATACACTCACTAAACTTGTATAGTGCTCTGGCTGCAGGACCAACACCTTTCCCATAAATTCTCCTGTAAAGTTCGTGGTCTCATGGAACCCATTTTATTTTCATTCACTTTTTTTTTTCCCCCTTTATTTTATTTTATTTTTTTAAAGTTGTAGATTTACAATTTTTTGTGCTTTGGTTTCAATTATACAATGATCAGATACCCATCCCTCCACCAGTGCCCATTTTCCACCACCATGGATAATATCCCTCCCACCCCTATCCCCCCACCCCCCCTGTCTCTGTGGCAGGGCAATCCCCTGTGTTCTCTCTCTCCTTTTGGGTGTTGTGGTCTGCAAAAGAGGCATTGAGTGGCAAACATGTTCAGTCCATAGTCTACTTTCGACATGCATCTCCCCTCCTGGGAGGATCCTCCAAACATCCTTTATTTGGTGCTCCCTTCTCTATCTGAACTGCCCTTTCCTCCAGAATGCCCGACTGGCCACTAAGCTATGGAGTACTCCTCCTGGTGCTGATCTCAGCTATTCTTGGGTATTAATCTCATACTTTGTTACTTTATATCCCCCAGATGAATGCAATCTTTCTATGTCTATCCCTCTCTTTCTGACTCATTTCGCTTAGCATGATACTTTCCATGTAGTACCACTTGTATGTAAATTTCATGACTTCATCTTTTCTAACAGCTACATAGTACTCCATTGTGTAGATGTACCAAAGTTTCTTTAACCAGTCATCTGTTCTTGGGCATTCAGGTTTCATTCACTTTTGTTGTGAAAGGTGTTCTTTATGTAACAGGTGACATTATAATGTACTGACTGGTGTGTTTTCTGTTCCTGGTATTTCCTGATGCCTCTGACAGCTTGCCCCTCTCTGATTATCAGGGGAGGGAAGAGAGGCCTCAGCAGAGTGCGGAGGAGGGGAAAGTGGCTGGGTTTTGAATTGCACAGATCACAAAGCCTCGGTGTAGCTTTCAGACTAAAATCGCAAAAGACAGGAAAGATGGTTTTGTCACCTCTTTGAAGAAGAACAGTAAGGCAGGGAGTGGAGAAAGCCTCGATATTTTTACTGTGCTCTAAAGAAACCCTAAAATGTAAAGGAGAGAAGACCCTTCACCAAGACCTCAGAGCAAACTGCCAAGACCGTTTCTGCCCCTCACTTAAATAAGGGATCACAACTGAATTTAACTCTAGTTACAGGAAAAAAGCACAAAGGGATGTCGTTCTTCATCTTCCCTTTGTGCCTTGTAGACTGAGGTTTGTATCTTCCGGTCCTTTTTTCCCTCTGTCTCTTTCGTTCTCTATCACTAAGATAAAACAGTGTATTCTAGATTTTGATGACACACACACCCTTACCAAGTGTACTCACTCAGCTTTGTATTATTCTGGCTACAGGACAGAATAGTTTTTCCTTAAATACTTTGCTTAAAACTTGAATCACTGTGAATTCCAGTGTTACCGAGATATTTATGATTGAGTTTCAGGCGTATATTGTTGAAACACCAGTCCCTTCACAAGGGCCCACTGCCGCTCTCCTTCCCACTCCCAGCCTACTTCTCTGGCAGGTTTCCCGTCTCCCAGTGTCCTAGTGTTCCCTTCTCTGACTTATCCAACTCACCCCTGCCCCAGTGTCAGTTTTCCTACTGAAGACCAGTTCTGTTCTTGGTTATTATTGCCATCATGCATTTGGTATTCCCCTATGAGGTTTCTGTGTATCCCACGGTGAACAGAGATCACTCTGACTCTGTTCCCTTCCCTCTGATTTCATTCAGCACTATCCAGATCCACTCATTTTGAAAAAAAAAATTACATGGCTTTATCTTTTCTTATGGCTGCAAAGTGTATGTGCCTATGTATTGTAGTTTCTTTATCGAGTCATCTTGTTTGCGGTCATTTGAGTGATTTCCATATTTTAGTTGTTGTATATTGTGTCCCCCCCCTCAGGTGTCACCGACTGCCAGTGACAAAGAGCGATAGCACAGCGGTGGGGTGTTTACTTTGTGCGCAGCCAGCCCGGCCAAGCCGGGTTTCATTCCTCCGCCCCTCTCGGAGAGCCAGGCAAGCTGGGCAGCTACCGAGAGTATCTTGCCCTCATGGCAAAGCCTGGCAAGCTACCTGTGACGTATCTGATATGCCAAACACAGTAACAAGTGTCACAATGAGACGTAGTTACTGGGCCTGCTCGAGCAAATCAGTGAACAACGGGAGGACAGTGCTACAGTGCTATATTGTGTTGCGGTGAACATTGGAGTACAGATGTCTAACCTGCTTTGTGGTTTGGGGCCCTTGGGGTATGTTCTTAAGAGTGGCATTACTGGGTCATATAGAAGTTCAGTTCCTAGTGTTTTTGATCAGTGTCTGTGTTGTCTTCCAAAAAGACTGGATCAGTCGATTCCAGCCAGCAGTGAATGAAGGTCCTTCCTTCCCCACCTCTTTCCCAACATGGGTTGCTATTCTTTTTGATGAGTGCCAGTTTCTGTGGTGTGAGGTGTTACCTCATTATTGTTTTGATGTACATTTCCTTGATGAATAGTAATATAGAGATTTTTTTCCTTATGCTATTCTACCATTTGTATTTCTTCTTTGAGAAGTTCCCGTTCATCTCTTTTTCCCATATTTTGATAAGGTTGGATTTTTTTTTCTTATACAGTTTTACCAATGCTTATCTCTTAGATGTTAACCCTTTGTTGGATGAGTGGTAAGCAAATAATTTCTCCCCGTTTGTGGGCTGTCTTTATATCCTGGTCATTTCTTTCAAGGTGTAGTCGCTTCTAAGTTTAATGTAGTCACCTTTGTGAACCTCTGTTTTTACTTCCGTGCTTAGTGGCATTTCATTCATTTTGGGGGGAGTGTCACACCCAGTGGTGCTCAGTGGTTACTCCTGGCTGTTCTAGAGGACCATATGGGATGCTGGGGATCAGACCTGGGTTGGCTGCAGGCAAGGCAAATGCCCTTCCCACTGTTCTACCTCTCCGGCCTGGCATTTCATTCTTAGAGGTGTCAGTAGCTTCAGTATCTTGAAGAATTCTGTTTATATTTTCCTCTATGGACCTTATGCATTAGGACTGATATTTAGGTCTTTAATCCATTCACATTTTGCTTTTGTACATGGCATTAGAAAGCGGTCTGACTTTATTTATTTGTTTATTTTCTGCAGGAAGCTGACTAGATTTCTCAACACCACTTGTTGAAGAGGCTTTCCTTGCTCCACTTTATATTTTTTATTTCTTTATAAAAGAGTAACTGACCATATACCTGAAGGTCCATCTCTGGGCTTTCCATGATATTCCCTTGATCTGAGGATTTTAATTACTGTTTGAATTGCTGTCACTTTATAGTACAGGTTGAAGTTGGGGAAAGTGATACATCCCACTTTCTTTTTCCTGAGGATTGCTTTACCTATTTAGGGTGAGAAGAGGGAGGGTTATTGTTCGATATGAATTTCAGAAATGTTTGATCTATTTTTTTTGAAAAGTGTCATGGATATCCTTATAGGGACTAAATTGACTCTTACAATGCTTTGGGGAGTATTGCCATTTTGATAGCATTAATCTTCCCAATCCATCAGCAGGGGATGTATTCCATTTTCTTGTGCCTTTGTTTACTTCTTGAGGTAGTATTTTGTAGTTTTCTTTGTATAGGTATTTCACCTCCTTAGTTAAGCCAATTCTGACATAATTGATTTTCTGATGCACAATCATGAATGGGATTGTTTTTTAAATATCTTTAAAAAATCTTTATTATTTGCATATAGGAAAGCTATGAAATTTTTCTGTTAATTTTGTAGCATGCAACTTTACTGTACAAATTAGTTGTTTCTAGGGTCTTTTTTTGTAGAATATATATGGTTTTCTAAAAGCATGCCATATTCAAATAGTGAAAGCTTAACTTCTGTCTGGGCCTTGAAATATTTTACTTGCCTAACTGTTATGTCAAGTACTGCCACTACTAAACTGAATAGAAGTGGTGAGAGTGGGCATTCTTGTCTTGTGCCTTTTCTTCATTGGAAAGATTTTAGTTTTTCTACATTGAGTATAATATTTTTTGCTGTAGGCTTGTGGTAAATGGCTTTGACAATGTTCAGGGATAGTTTCTTCAGTTCTCTTTGTTTTTTTTTTTTCTATCATGCGTAGGTGTTGAATATTGTCAAATGTTTTTCCTGCAGCTATTGGTATGATTATATGATTTTTTTTTTTGTGGCATTGAAATGGTATGTTATATTGATTGACTTGTGTTTGTTAAACCATTCTTGCATACCTGGAGTAAATTTTATTTGATCATGGTATATGAGTTTTTATGAGTTTTTGGATTCAATTTTCTAATATTTAGTTGAGGATCTCTGCATTTATGGTATCAGGGATATTGGTCTGTAATTCTCTTTTTAGTTCTGTTTCTGTCTTCTCTTGGTATCAAGGTAATGTTTGCTTCATAGAAACTGTTTCAGAGTGTTTCTGTTTCTTCAGTTTCCTGTAAGATCCTGAAAAGTATTGGCAGTAAGTATTCTTTAAAGATTTGGGAGAACTCACTGGTGAATCCATCTGGGCCTCGGCTTTTGCTATTTTGGGAATATTTTGGATTGCCACTTCAATTTCCTTGGTAGTGATGTCTTTTGAGATATTCGATATCATTTTGGTTCAGCCTTGGGAGGTTATAGGACTCTAGTAATTTACCCATTGCTTCTAGGTTCTCTCATTTCACAGCATATTTTCAAAGTAATCTTGGATGCTCCGTTGAATTTTTTTAGTGTCTGTTGTAATGTCTCCCCTCTCATTTCTGATTTGGTTAGGAGTTTTTCTTTATGCATTTTGCTAGTGGTTTATTAAAATCTGGTTTATTTTTTCAAACAGCCACAATTTTGGTTTTATTAATCTTTTTGTTTTTGGATTCCAATTCATTAATTTCTGCCCTAAGTTTTTTTTTTTCCTTAGTGAATCACCGTGGGGTACAGTTACAGACTTAACAAACTTTCGTGCTTGCATTTCAGCCATACAGTGATCGAGTACCCATCCCTCTACTAGTACCCTTTCTCCACCACCAATGATCCCAGTCTCTTTCCCACCACCCCATCCCATCTCCTCCCCCCTGCACCCCGCCTCAGAGGCAGGACATTCCCTTTTGTTCTCTGTTTCCTTTTGGGTGTTGTAGTTTGCACTAGAGGCATCGAGTGGCCATTGTGTTCCAGCTTTAGTCTACCTTCAGCTCGCATCTCCCAACCTGAACTGGTCCTCCAAATACCCTTTACTTGGGTACTTCTCTATTTGAGCTGCCTTTTCCCCCAGCATTTGAGGCTGGCTTCCAAGCTGTGGAGTAAACCTCCTGGTCCTAATCTCTGCTATCTACCCAAGTTTTATTATTTTCTTCCCCCAGCATGCTTTGGGCTCTTTTTGTTGGTCATTTTCTAGTTTCTTAAGCTGTGTGCTGTTAGGTTATTTATTTGGGTGTTATCTATCTCCCTGGGCTGGAGCGATAGCACAATGGTAGGGCCTTGCACGCAGCCAACATTGGCTGACCTGAGTTCGATTCCTCCGCCCCTCTCGGAGAGCCTGGCAAGCTGCCGAGAGGATCTCGCCTGCACGGTAGAGCCTGGCAAGCTACCCGTGACGTATTCGATATGCCAAACACAGTAACAACAAAGTCTCACAATGGAGACGTTACTGGGCCCGCTCGAGAAAATCGATGAACGACTGGAGGACAGTGACAGTGATCTATCTCCCTGATGAAGACTTGCATAGCTATGAACTGTCTTTTTAACACTGCTTTTGCTGTATCTCATAACTTTTATTCTCATTCTCATTTATTTCTAGGAATCTTTTATTTCCTCTCTGATTTCCTCTTTGCCAGTGGTTATTCAGTAGAAAGCTATATAATTTTCAGGTATTTGAGTTGTTTCTCTATGTTTGTGATTAACTTCTGTTTTTAGAGCATTTATGGCCTGAGAAAATAGTTACTATGAATTCTATGCTCTTGACCTTATGGAGTTATGTTTTGTGGTTTCTCATAGAGAATGCCCCATGTACATTGGAGGTGATTGTATGTTCTAATTTGGGGGGATTAAAAGCCACATATATATGTATATATGAGGGTTGCCTTCTTCCGCCCTCCCCCAGTATCCTGATGATTCTTATGTTGTTCCTCTGAATTCATCCCAGAGTTCTCTTTCCTGATGTTCATTTATTTTTAACATCTTCCGCTGCTCTTTGGAGGCTTTCTGCATTTCATCAGGAGTCACTGATTTTATCCTCAGCTACTGTTACTCTGCTACTGATCTCTTCCACTGAGGTTTTTTTCCATTTCACCTATCAAATTCTTTATTTTTTCTTTTTTGGGTCAAACCCGGCAATGCACAGGGGTTACTCCTGGCTCATGCACTCAGGAATTACTCCAGGCGGTGCTTGGGGGACCATCTGGGATGCTGGGAATCAGACCCAGGTCAACAGTGTTCAAGGCAAATGCCCTACCCGCTGTGCTAATGCTCTAGCCCCTCACCTATTAAATTCTTCAGCTTGATCATTTTTGCTTGTAGTTTTCTAATTTCTACATTCATATTGTCTTGTACCACACGCTAACCGATTGCGCCACTGGAGCACAGCGGGTAGGGCGTTCGCCTTACTAGCGGCCAACATGGCCGACCCGAGTTCAATTCCTCTGCCCCTCTTGGAGAGCCCGGCAAGCTACCGAGAGTATTCGATATGCCAGACACAGTAACAACAAAGTCTCCAATGGAGATGTTACTGGGCCCGCTCGAGCAAATCGACGATCAACGGGAGGGCCTTTACCTTTACCTTTTATTGTCTTGTGTTTTTCTCTATGTTCCACTGATTCTTTGAGCTTCCTAAATTTTCTTAACATTTCCTCTTTAAAGTCTTTATCAGAGCGGTCATGTAACTGGTAATTAGTGATTGAGTGTTCAGGGCTACCGTCATTGGTGACTAAGGGTGGTGGGATTCTGCGTAGCTTTCCCATTGTGCCTTCCGCATCCTGAAAAGTTTCGTGTCCTGTTGTTGGATAAATGACTAGAGTTGGCGTGTTGGTATATCCTCTCAATGAGATATGATGCAGTGAAGAAGCACTTTGGTGGCTCCTGACTAATGTGGGGACAAAGTTGTGCAGTTCTCAGTTCAGCTTCCCAGCTGTCCCTTAAATACTTCTTGTGAAGTCCGTGGTCTCATGTAACCCATTTTATTTTCATCTGCTTTTGTTGTCAAAGGGCTTCATTACATAACCGGTAACATAAGGTACTGCTTTTAAAGCTGGCCAGAGGTTCTGCTTTGATGTCTTTCTTGAAGTTGGGTTGGGTCACTTTCCTTTACTGTATAAGAGGAGGTGATTTGATGTCATCTAGGAGCCAGAGCTCTCTACGGTGTTTCTTTGGAGATCCACATATGGCTGAATCACTGTTTGGAAGACAGGTTGTCAATTCAGATGGGGTATCTGTGAAAAAAATAAACTTTGTGTAAAGTTGATCAAACTTCAGAATTAATTTGCTACCAAGAAATTTTGAGGATTAATATAATTTGACTGTTACTATTTGTTGTAATTACATAGTTGAATACCAAGGGAAAGATTATATTATATAATAATTATGTACTATATGTAATTATATAGTTGAATACCAAGGGAAACTGTTGAGTGGTTAGTTTTCACAGAGACATTTTGCTGAAGATGTGAAGGAGAGAAGAACACATCGAGAGGTCTCCCTGGTCTGGAATTTTTTTGTTTGAAGACTTTTATGTATTGTTAATTTCAAATAGTTTTGTTCCAGAATGATAATTTATAATACTTTATTAGTGAATGAGTTTGTCAGATCCTGTACTGGGGAGGAAGTTTTATCAAAAGGTCTGGATAGGGCTGGAGATATAATAGAGAGGTTCTTGCCAGCTGCCTCTGGTTCGGTACCTAGAGCTGCGTGTGGCCTCCTGAACACAGAGCTCCTGAGTACTGATGAGTGCTCCCCCCAAGTCCCACAAACTGTGGATGAGAGAATCTAGAATTCCAATTAGGTTTTGAGGAAAGGAGGGGTTGCTGGGTAGAGGCTGAGGATGAAGCAGTAAACAGGATCCGAAGATCCTGTTGAGGAAAGGTGTTGAGTTTCAGAATATTGCCCCCTGTCCCTCACCAGTGCTGCTGTTAATATCTCTCTTACCCTGGCATGTCCCAACATTGGGAAATAGATTTGATGCTTGGAAAATAAGTTTTTAAGTATCTTTAAAGACCTTGACACAGAAAAGAGGGTTTATTAAATTACTCTTTTGATCAGTTTTCTTCCATCAATTTTCATATAATTTTCAGATTGAGTCAGTATGAAGATGAGCAAATAAATACTAGAATAAAGTTTAAGAAAATTGCAAGTATTCGGTGACTTGCTTAGAGATTAAACAAACCAAGTTTATTTGGTAATGGGACCAGGTAATGTGAAAAAATATGGGACCTGCTACCGGATTAAATCAGTGATCACATATCCCATCTATCCATTTCACGTTACCCACACTGGCTTTGTTGAGAAAATAGGTGCATGAAAACACGTGTTTTCTAATTTTTCTTTTAGGACCAGGGACTATGCAGTGTTGTATAAGAACAGCTGATAAAATGCAACTTTTCCTGAAGAGATTAGAAATTTCTATCTCTCCCTGTTGGAATGTTCCATTTTGGGACTTAAAGAGTTAGAGGAACTTCGATATTCCTTAATCATGTAACTATTTGGCTTTAAGAAAAAAATGGAATCATAAAGTTTGGTGGTCCTGCTTGCATGGAAGCACTTTAACCCCTGTAATATCTTCTGGCCCATGTGTGAATATGTATTTTTGGTCTCATAGAGAACCGTCCTCCCCCAGCCCTCCTGTCCCCCCGTCACCACCAAGGTGACCCCAGTGGTCAGCAGCTCTGGAGAACCTAAGCAGCACCACGTCCTTGAGTCTGTGCTGGAACTTCAGGCCAGGTTGGCTGAAAATTGCCAGAAACTCCTGGGCCTCCTGAGCGCTGATTGGAGTCGGGCCCCAACCCCCCAAAATGTAGGAGAACAAGCTTGGTAGTTTCCCCTGTAGTCACCATGAAATTACCAAATTATTCCTGATGGAGTTTCAGGCATACAGTGTTTCAAAGCTCTTTGGATCCCTTGACCAGGGTCCTCTTTCCTGCACCAACCCACCCCGTGTGCCTCCCACCCATAGTCTGCCTTCGCAGGGGGCACTCTTTAAATAAGTTTTTACCTCGTATTTTACAGTAGACTCTGTGCTGTTCTCTTCCAGGAGCTGGGTTTTATAGTCTCTGAGTCTTGACTGTTGATGGGATTACAGGGCGCCAGGGGGCCAATTGGTGGGTGTGACCCCTGCCTACTGGAATTTGGAGGATCTGGGTGGAGGATGTTCAGCCCCGATCTGAGTAGGCTTAGAGATCTCAGCCCCGGGACCCGCGTAGCTTTGTTCCTCTGCTGGTACCTTCCTGTGTGCGGAGAGTGGTCTCAGCATGGTGGTGGCTGGTTCTGGAGGTCTTCGGCTGCTGGAGCCCTGGTCGGGCATGCGGGTCCCGGGGCTGAGATCTCCAAGCCTACTCGGATCGGGGCTGAGCATCCTCCACCCAGATCCTCCAAATTCCAGTAGACGGGGGTCACACCCACCAACTGGCCCCCTGGCGCCGTGTAATCCCATCAACGGCCAAGACCCAGAGACTATAAAACCCAGCTCCCAGAAGTGGACATCTTATTATCTCATTCTTACTTTGGACAATCTGGCAGGCTACCGAATGTAGCCTGCCCACACGGCAGAGTCTGGCAAACTCCCCATGGCGTACCCAATATGCCAAATACCAGTAACAATGATGGGTCTCATTCTCCTAACCCTGAAAGAGCCTTGAATATGGCACTTTAAAAAAAAATCTCAGGGCTAGGGCAAAGGAGACGTTACTGGGGCCTGCTGGAGGCAATCAACGAATAACAGGATGGTTGTGATTGTGATTGTGATTTTACAGTGATGATGGGGATTCACACATAACACTCTACCACCACCCACGCCACTCCTCTTCCCTGTCGGATGCTTCCCTCCATCATAGACCTTGCCCCCTCCCTGTTCTATCCCCCAGTCCCCTCAAGTGGCCTGTTTCCCACTGAATTCCAGCTCGCATGTTCTTTGTTTCCATTATTTTTGGACATTGTTCCACCATTGTTTCTTTATATTACACATATTGATGTATGCCATTCCA
Organism: Sorex fumeus; assembly: GCF_029834395.1. Classification (NCBI taxonomy): domain Eukaryota; kingdom Metazoa; phylum Chordata; class Mammalia; order Eulipotyphla; family Soricidae; genus Sorex; species Sorex fumeus. The sequence goes on from NW_026606322.1 coordinate 4,003,038, forward strand.
TGTCAGTCTCTTTTTTAAAAACAAGTATTTTTTAATTGAATCATAGTGAGATACACGATTATAAAGTTGTTCATTATTGATTGGGTTTTGATCGTATAATGTTCCAAAATCCTTCACCAGAGTGGTCTCTCTCCCTCTGAGTAACTTCACTCTGTATATCATGCTCCAGGTCTCTCCATGTAAGCAGAAAATTACATGATTTTACCCTTTACTTATGGCTGAGTACTAATACATTGCACATATAATCAGAACAAACTTATTTGTGAAAGGAAGATTTTGACTTTATCTTTTGACATTGTCTTTCAAGTGACGAGTTTAGATGAACAGGGTTGGTTAAAAAGATGACCTGCCCTTTCCTTGTGGAAAGCTGAGACTACAGACTTAGCTGTTGGGTCCAAATTAAAGACCTTCGCAGTATCCCAGTTTTGTATGTGACAGAACACATGCGTTGGAGCCAGCTTTAGAAGTATGATTTATTAGACAAATTCCTTACTATTTTCTGTGCACAAATGTATTGTTCAACAGAGGTTTGCATTGATCTCTTTAAAATGTTAACAGAAACATGTGAAATTAGTCATGTTTTAAAAAGAAAGATACTATTGAAGAAAATAGAAGTGAGACTTTCTGTGGAAAAATGACTTATGTTTTCATTTCAAGGCAAAGTTTCTTTAAGAGGAGATGAGAATTTCTTCTCTGTCAAATTCAGTTGCTAGCCATCTGCTGCTGTATCTCATTATATTCTTCATGTAATTAGAGCAATTAGTCTGAGGATTGCACTATATATTAGTCTTGGAAGGAGGCTTGAACTATTTGCAGGCTTATTTTGAGAGAAGAGATTAATGGTTTAATCTTTTAGGTAAACTGATAGAAACAGAAATGTTTAAGCTAGTTAAAAAATATTATTTTTTTCTTTTGTGGATCTTATATTCCCTTCTTATCACCATGGAAACTAGGTAACTTGGCAAATACATTTTTCCTGAGGTTGAGTCAAGGGGTGATAGGGAAGAAAGACTGTCGAGTGAGAGAGAGCTGCTTGGAAAGTGGGATGGAGGGAAGGAGGAAAACATGAAGCAAAGACGTGCGGAGCTGCCTTTTGGGAAGTTGGTGGTTTTAATGTGGTTCTCCTCCTTCCGGGATGGCAGTGGGACCAGGCGTTCCAACCCAGCGTCTGGGATCCAGACGGGACTGTGGTCCAGTCACCCTCACTCCACCAGGGCTGCGTTCGGAGACTCAAGGTTCTCTCTCCCTCACCTCCCTCTTTGCCTTCTTGCGTCTCCAGTTGCCAACAAACTAATGGTTATTCTTGTTATCAATAACCAACCTGTGACGTTCAGTTTTCAATCTGACCTTTCTAAAGTGACTACTACTCCGGTTCAGCCTGTGAGTGCAGGCTGTGCTTTGATAAAACTGACCCCATTTTTTTGTTTTATGAAATATCACGTATTTTGTAATGACAAAGTGTCCTTGTCTCTGATTTATGCAGAGCTTTTAGTAAAGGCTCTGCATCGTCCACAGTGCTGGTCCTTAAATTGTGCTCTTCAGGGTCCCCTGAAGGGGAGACTGAATGAGTCCCTGTACCCAATTGCAGTGAGGCGGTATGTAGAGGCTTCCCCAACAAAGCCCTACTGGGTTCGATTCTAACCTTATCTGCTGGAGACAGCATCGGACCCAACACACAGAGGTTCTCATGCCTCCCTCATCCCACTGTTTCAGAAGCCATTCAAGCTGCGCTGCTTCCCAGGCTTCTGACCAACCAGCTAGGGAGGAGGAGCCCACGGCTTCCCTTCTTTGGTTCTAGTTTGTGGAAAGGCCCACAGAACTTAGGAAGCCCACTTGCTACTAGATTACTGTTTTATTATAAGAGGATAAAAGTAAGGATACGAAAAAAAAAATCCAGATATCTGACTTGCACTGGGTCGGGTAGGGAAAAGAGTTGGATAGGAGCACCCTCCCCCTCCCCAGTGTTTGCTCATTCAGCTGGAAAGCTCTCTGCTCTGAGGCCTTGGGTTGGCATAGAGCCTCATTACGTGGGCATGGTTGCCGAAATCATTGACAGCTGGTCCAGTGGCCTGTCCCTGAATTCAGGTTACGGGGCCTGGACTGCAAGTTCCAACCTTGCAGTCACAGGGTCGGTCAGCACTGGCGGCCACTTCATTTTTAGGTGCTTTCCCAGAGCCTCATTAACATCACAAAGGCCGTCGGCCTCATTCATCTCTACAAGTCAGAAATTCTTTGGGTTTGGGAGCCAGGAACCATGAGGACTCATTACATATGAAAACGTACTTTGGGCCTCTAAATACCCAAGTATGTGCTTTTCTTACAACAGTATGACAGAGAGAAACTCACGTTATTACTGATAGACCTTTGTCGTGAACACTAACTCTTGTCAGGTAGTATCTTCCCTGTCCTGAAGATGTTTTGTGTTCAGTCATCTCCTCTGTTGCTTTTCTGTATGTGCCTTTTGCTTCTCACTGAAAAACTCCTTGTTTCCTCATCAACATCATAAATAGATGTCCATATAGAAACCTCTCTGTAGAAAAAACCCTTGTTTCTATATCAATGTCATAAATTTTAATTTTTTTTTCTGAGGGGGTGTGTGGAGGCTTCCCCCACTAAAGCCCTCCTCAGTTCAATTCTAGCCTTATCTACCGGAGACAACATTGGACCCCAAGCACAGAGGGCTCACCCACTCCCCCCCACTGTTTCAGAAGCCAGTGGTTTTGGTTTTGGGGTTACGCTCGCTGATGCTTAGGGGCTATTTCGAGCTCTGTTCTTGGTGGTCACTCTCGGCGGTGCTCTGGTGAATATCTGGTGGCAGACTCAGGCCTCCCAGATGTTAAGTATGCTTTTTAGTCTGTTGAGCTTACTCTTTCTAGCCTCAGTCCTATGCTTTCAAAATATCCAACTGACTTCTCTATCCCATTTGTTTTCTGATGTCTCTAATATTTTAGTTGTTTTATTCAGTGTTTACTACACTGGATGTTGAATAGTTGGTGTCTGAAACACCGGACTTCAGAAATGGAAGAAATGTGAGAGATCGAGTGTCTTATCTTCTTCTTTTTTTTTTAAATCATTTATTTGATTAAAGAACCAGTATTTATAAAATTACTGATAGTTGAGTTTTAGCCATATAATATTTCAACTTGAATCCCACCAGTATCAGCTTCCTTTCTTTTTTTTTTTCCTTTTTTTTTTTTGAATTTCAAATGGTTGTGGAACTTGTAATTTGGGAACTCAGACAAGTCAGCTTAAAGAAATTAGTTGGGCCTTATTTCATTCTTTTGTTTAATCTTCTGGCTGAGTCCTAGTATCATTGAATTCCACCATGTCCAGGCAGTTGACAGGAAAAATCTTTTTTCCTCCAGTTTTGAGGGGATTTGTCCTGGACACATTGAATGTGTTTAACTTCTGGGTATGTGCCCAGTGCTAGATGCATGGAACAGTTAATTCTAGGGGCTGTCCATGCTTCCCTCTATTCAGATCAGGATTCATTTATGTGTGCCAGGCCACTACCGAGTTTGGCAAATGCTGGTGGGCAGGAGAGGCCTGCTTGTCTCTGCGACTGACAAGCTCAGCCAAACAGGCCGGGATGGGGCTGGGAGAGTCAGAATGGGCAGAAAGTGCAGTCAGAAAAGGAGAAATATAAAACATAAGATAGAAGGATTGCTAATCTGACTGAAACTGACCCTAGTAATGTCGAATATGAAAATTTCTGACCATATCAATAGAATTTGCCACGCCATTTGGATATCCCAATCACTCCTTTGATTTTGCACTCTTATATTGTAATCGACTCTTGTATTTCTTCCCGAGGCTGCTATCTGCGCCGAGCTCGTGAGGTAGGCACATCTGTCAGTTCCAAGACACCCCAGGATTTTCTTGTTAGGCTCCAGGACGGATGGAAAGCTGAAATGGAACTCCTTCCTCTCAGCCTTTTCTCTGTCCATTCTGTTTCAGCTTCCTCCATTCTGCTGAGATACCATACTATTATTCTTGGACTGTTTTAAAGCTAAATGTATATGCTATCAAAGAACAAATTGTATTTGTTTTAAGAGTAAACTTCTAAAAGGATCTGCTGTGCTTTTCCTTTCAAAAAGTAATAGGTCCTTGAAATTTGATCGTATTTAAGATATGGTAGTGAATGTTTTACTGAGAGACTAGAAACTGCTCAGTAGTACCGACTCTTAGAATAACACTTAAACACATTTAAAAGCATTACTTGAGCTATAAGAATTGATGTGAATATCCAAATTTGAAAACCAAATTCAAAACCTTTCCACCCAAAACTGATTTCCGTTATTTCTAATGCTGTAGTTTTGCTGATCTCAAAGTCTGGAAACCATGAGTTGAATTGATTTCCTTTCCTGCTCAGTATCTTCTACCTCTGTCAAACATTTCTGCAAGGCTTACTTCTCTGTACCTCTAAATAGACCTATTTAGTCTTCGTTCCCAAACACCTTTACCTAATTTAGCCCTCCTCTTCTCTTCGTTTGATGTGATAATGGTTTGAGCTATTAGCCAGTGCCCCTCCATGTAATTACTATTCTGCTTATTACACCTCCTTCCCCCCACCCCCCATTTTTCCAGTTTGGAAGTCTGACTTATTTTTTAAGAAAAAGATCACAATCACAATCACAATCACGACCATCCTGTTATTCGTCGATGGCCTCGAGCAGGCCCCAGTAACGTCTCCTTCGTCCTAGCCCTGAGACTTTTAAAAAAAGTGCCATATTCAGGCTCTTTCAGAGTTAGGAGAATGAGACCCTTCATTGTTACTGGTATTTGGCACATTGGATACGCCACGGGGAGTTTGATAAACACAATATATCTCACAGGAGTCAAGTGCTTGTTTTTGAATTTTAGGTCGGGCATAAAGGGAGTTGATTTGGAGTATTCCAAATAATTTCTGTCTGTGTAAAAGTATGGCTTGGAATAGCACAGACATTCTCTGTGATCGGCGTGTGGGGGTGGTCTAGGGTGGTGGAACTGAGGTAACGCTGACAACTTTTCACAGCAGAGGTAGCTTAGGAGGAAGCGTGGGCATGCCTAGTTGCCCAGAAGGGACGTAGATGCAGCTTGTATGCCCAGAAGGACATGGGCATAGCGAGCCAGGAAGGATCCTTGGAGGCTTGTGGAAGGGATTGGGGGAGCATCTGTGTAGATCTGCTGGTGGGTGGAACAGCTTCCGATAAAGACAAATAATGAGCTCGATTATTCCTGACCGTCCCTCGCCAATCATAGCATTCTGTACTCCTATGGAATTAGATGCCATTCTCTAGAAAGGGGAAACCAGAAACTGAGATAACCCTGAATTAAGTGAAATTTAGTTTTTACTTTATAGTACAACGAAAGACTCAACATGCAGATTAAAAGTTTGGTGATACAGAAATGCGTCCCCAGGTTCTTGTACACCTGAGTGTGTGCTTTGTAGTGGGACCTGTTACCTTAGTTGCTTTCAGGTGCCACTTTTATAACCTTGCGGTTTTCCGGCTGGCTATAATCATGGCTTTTTGTTATACATGACCTGGATTTCCGTGATTCTTCAGTTGGGTTTTACCCCCTTTTTCCTTTCCTGCTCTTCTCCAGCTTGAACCTTTCATTTAGGCAGGCCGGTCTCCTTCCTAGCCTCGCGTCAGCTTTTGATTCAGCCACACTTTCTTTGTTTAGAATTCTCTTCACGTTCACACATAGGTTTATATTGGCTAGTATAAATCTTGTCCATTCACAAGGCTCAACACAAATTGTGCTGCTTTTATATTCCCCTTCCCACTTTTCTTTTTTTTCAAATTCACAAGCCCAGGGGTTCTGGCTTAAAGAATTACAGTACCTCTTAGTACTTAGTTATATGATACTATTTGTTCCTTGTCCTTTGCTCTGTGGCCATTAGTTATTTTTCTTCCAGCTAAATGAAAAGCGTCTTAGAAATATGAACAACACCCCCGTATTTTTCTTGCACTCACTTGAATCCTAGCCCCTGGGGGGTGGGGGCAAGGAGAAGAGAATGAAAAATGACTCACTAATTAATGGGGTAGAAGCCATGACTATTTACATCATGCCTGTGAGATGAATTTTATCTTTATCTATTTCTTCTTTATGTATGTCTCTGTCTCTACACTCTACAGTTAAATCGAAGAAGCATGCAGTGGGTGGATGCTCTGTGCGTGTCTCTGACAAGGAAAACAAAGCTGATTTGCTCTATTTTTGGAAAGCTTGATGGTGTTCATTTTTCAAGTGCCACTTAAAAATGGGTAGCTAAATAAGGACTTGAACGATGCCTTTGGAAGATGGGCATCGCAGGCTTACCATTTTTTGTTAAGTTTTGTTCAAAGTTATTGAAGGTTAAAGAAAGTGGTTGTTTTTGTCTTTAATATTTTTAATTATGAGAAGGCTGACAGAGCTTTTCTTTTTGGGTCACACCCGGCGATACACAGGGGTTCCTCCTGGTTCTGCACTCAGGAATTATTCCTGGCAGTGCTCAGGGGACCATATGGGATGCTGGGAATTGAAGCTGGGTTGGCCATGTGCAAGGCAAATGCCCTACCCGTTGTGCTATTGCTCCAGCCCCACAGAGCTTCTTTTTAACACAGCGTGAAAAAATGATTTTATTAGTTACATGTTATATTTATTTGCTTGAATGAAACTCAGTTGGTTTTCGGCCCTGTTCTGTCAGTGACTTTATCTCTTAGGAATCTCTTCCTAGGAGAATCTCTCTTGTCTGGGTTCTTGTCTGCGTTTGGCTGGCTCTTCTTTCCTGGTATAATAATACCAGCAGGGGAAGCAGGCAGAGGGCCTGGGGAAAGAAGCGAAACCTGAGAGGCTTCAGCCCACAGGGCGACATCCTGCTCCACCCCCCCTCCCCCAAAGTGCACTTGTTTTCCTGATCCTAGAAGACACAAAACCTGCTTTGCAGAAGTGGGTTAAATGCTTGTCTTTCGAGATCATATTCGTAAATCACGCATCTTGTTAAATATATGGAAATGTAGTATTTTAAAATCTTCAAATGTGAGCTTTGCAATACTCATATTCACCACTTACTGTCTGCACTCTGTCTTTCTAACTCAATAACTGGTTTATAATCTTTCGTTGCATAATTGTACACAGTTTAGTAGGGAATAATTTTATTTGTGTGTTTGGGCCACACCTGGCTGTCCTCAGGGCTCACTCATGGCTCTGTGCTCCGCAAACACTCCTGGTGGGCTCGGGAGTCCTTATGGTGTCAGGGATCGAACCTGGGTAGGTTACATGCGCGGCAAGTGCCTTACTTGTATCACCTTTCTCACCCAGTAATGAATGATTTTTAGGTAATACTAGCACGGCTTTTTTTTTTCTTTTTTAAACTTTCACATAATTGTCACCCTCCACTTTCTTTGGAAAAAGAATCATGCAGTCTGTGATGGTTTTGTCCGTGAAATTAGGGTACTCTGCTAATGAGGCAACATGTCTGAGGTCCTTTTTTTTTTGTTAAGATGCTCACAAAATATATACAAAACACATTTAGTTACTGGAAACAGCCGGCATGGCAATAAACTGCAAGGCTATTGGAAAATGTGTTCTTATTGTGAGAATACAGAAGAACATGCTTTAACAATGAGTGAATCTTTGTCCCATCCAGTCTCACAACTTGTCAGTGCACATTAAAAATCAGATACAATAAGTAAAAAAGTTTATAGAAGGAGATTACTAAAAACATATATATTCACTTGGTAATTCGGTTATTATAGAATCGGTTTGTATCAAGGACACTTTAGATACTAATACCCAAAATTGGGCCATGTGGTCCCTAAACTTGGAACGAAAGAGGTCTTTGCTGGCACAGACTATGCAAGGTTAGGTATGCTGGGCAAGACTAGGGCCCCTGCCTTGCAGTAGTTTTGAGACTTGAATCTCTCTTTCTCTCTCTTGGTCTCTTCTCTCTTTGGTAGTTTGTTCCATTCAAAATACTGTACCACTAGGTTTAAATCATATCTATACCACTACATGGTATCTGCCAACTTAGAGTTGTTTATCCCCAAGAATTAGAATCACTTCTCTAAAAGCATTTTAGAAAACATATTTTGTAAAAGATAATTGTGATTTTTGTTCTTGTTTGTTTGTTTTTGGGGCAACACTTGGCTCCACACTCAGGGATCACTCCTGGAGGGCGTCCAGGGACCATATGAGGTGCCAAGGATCGAACCTAGGTGCAAGGCCACGTGCAGGGCAAGCACCCTACTCTCTCCTGTCTCTTTTACTCTGATAATTGTGGCTATTAACCTCATTTATTTTGGAGCCAAAACTAATGAAGTGGAAATTAGGAGAGATAAGAGCACTTTTGTTTACTAATTTATGATACCTATTAGATTTTCAATACCCAGGTTTCCTTTTTTTTTGTTTTGCTTTTCCTTCTTTTTACCTTTCTAGACTACCTTTCCTCTCACAAGTTTTAGTTCAGGAATGGAGTCCCATTAGCTGTCCTTGGTGTGAGTTGTGTGATGTCTGTTATGCCTCACTATGGCCTGTTAGAAGCCATCTTGATACAAGCTGAATATTTCTACATTGCAATATTACCTTCTCTAAAATTGTTCATCAAAATATATTTATGTGTCTTCTTTTCTGGGAGGAGAGTTGGTCTATGAGTTTCATTAGATTTTCAAGTGACTCTATGACTAGTTACTAAAGATTTTATTCCTCTAAGAGCTAGTTATAATCTAGCCCATAAGTGGTTAACTCTTGGCAAGACACATAACTTCTTTGTATATGGTATACATAATAATATTAATAAATCATTTATGAAAAATTATTAGGAAAAAATCAAGGGGCAGTTTACTGACAGTTTAAATTACATAAGTTATTGTTAATATATTTTGAAATTAGCTATAAGCTATGGGATGTGGTGAACAAAATAGATGTGGTTTGATTTGTTCATGCTATGAGGTGTTTCCTTACCATAATTTCAAATGTGAGAATGAATTTTTTCGTCTTCTGTTAGTCTTCACAAATAGAATCAAATATTAATTTATGAGTGGCTTAGAAGGTAACCTTATTTAGAATTATATTTCAGGTTTTATTTGTAGCTTCTCTATTTGCCTCTAAGTAATTTGTGCATTTGCTAAAATCTATGTACTCACTTTAAACTTGTGTTTTTAAGCCCTTGTGTTCTCAGCTTTTGATGTGTTGGAGGAAAAACTTCTACCTAATCCCTTCCTTTCCTCTTAAGCTACATCCATTCTCAGCCCACCCTCTGATTTGCATTCATTTTCTACATATGTAGACCTTCTTCTTATCAAGTGTTCTGGTGTACTTCCACAATCAGATACAATCCACCCAACTTTTTACTTTTCCACCACTTCATCGTTTATTACAAGATCTACAAAGCAAAAATACAAATCCCAAAACAGTCGTACCCTAATACCATTCTTCTCAAGGTCGTCTGTATTACAGAACTCTACATATATTTCAACTGGAAGAGCTGAAGGGAACTGTGCAGATCTTCTAGATTCTTGTGTGTAGGGTGCGGAAAGTTAAGGATTTTAGAACAGAGTGTCCGGAAGGTTGAATGCCCCCAACAGATCTTTCTGGCTCCAGTATTTTGAGACCTAAAAGTTGTCTCATCATAGACAGCTGAAGCTCATTGTACTTAGAAGAGAACTCATCACGAGACTATCACCAGTCAATTAAGTCAATACCAATTAGGGAATAGTAATTAAAATTGTAGCCTCCCTAAGGAGGAAAACATTGATTTTTTTTTTGTATATATGTGTGCGTGTGTGTATGTGTGTGTGTCTGTGTGTGTATACGCACACATATAGACAGGAACATACATGTATGTAAACAACGATTTGTTTTCTCCATATAAATAGTAGATATGTAGTAATTAATCAAAAGAAAGATAATGTTGACAGCTTTTGAATTTGCATGACTTCATTTTAATTCTTCAGTATAACCAGCCAGAACGTTTTGGTTTTTGCTTTTTATTTACATGGTTTATTTGACCCCTAATCCCTCATATTCATGGATCTCCCTGATACCAATAAGCAAAATTATCACCTTAGCCCTCCCAATACTTTCTCAATCCTTATTTAAGTTATGGTACTTCAAAATTCAACTGGACTTATGTAAATAAAAAGAATAATTATTCTTCTCTTTATTATATATTTATCAGGTAATTTCTGTCTCCTGAACAGATTTAATCATTGCTTCAGTATGCTGGTTTTTGAGAGACAAACTACTGAACTTAGAAATCTTAGAAACAGAATGAGTAGTGAGGATCAATAAAAATTGATCCTCAGATTTTCGCATGCCTAAGAATGACTTGGAAGGCTGGTTCAGGATACATAATATTAGCTTTTGTTCTCCTATGGGTTTTGATATTTGGATGTCTCAAGTAGGTCCCTGGTACCCACATTTTATTAACTGATTTATTTAAGTAAAAGTGGGATTGATTAACAGTACTACAGATATTTCAGGATGATGGCTTCACTTCTCAATTACATCTGTATCATGCCTTGTGGTCACCCCGCTCCCCAGTTCTAGGCACATTCCTGACTATTTTCCATAGTAATCATGAAATGGAAAGAAAAATAGTGGCTAGAATATAAAATAAGGATAATAAACTAAAATAAGGATAATAAAATAAGGATATTAAAATTTCTACACATGTAATAAGGGCTGAAGTAATAGCATAGCGGGTAGGGTGTTTGCCTTGCACGCAGCCAACCTGGGTTCGATTCTTTCGCTCCTCTCGGAGAGCCCGGCAAGCTACCGAGAGTATTCTGCCCGCACGGCAAAGCCTGGCAAGCTCCTTGTGGTGTATTCGATATGCCAAACACAGTACAACAAGTCTCAAAATGGAGAAATGGAGATGTTACTGGTGCCCGCTTGAGAAAATCGATGAACAATGGGAGGACTGTGCTACACGTAATAATGATTGTGACAAAATAAGTACAGCAAAACTTAGAGGAACACTTGCATGGCAATCTTAAATTGATGTAAGATTTTTTTTTTAAAGGGGATAAACAGGTAATGAAACGCTTTCACAAGAGTGAATTCTAAAAGATTTGGCCAACAGCTGCAGGTCGAAGTACAGAATTAAAATAGCTCTTTGTGTTTTTTCCATTGTAAACATGGTGCTAACCTTTGTTTATTTAGAATGCTCTCTCCAAACACAGAACTTTGTGATTAGAGATAGGAACTGTACCTGAAAGGAACTCCAGTACTTTCAGCAAACATATCTGAAAGCTAGATCATGTTATTACATGTGAGTAAGTCCCATCTGACTTTAAATATGTGAAATCATTTCCACATGCACACAATTTTTTACTAATCAATAAATAAAGGGAAACATACCAATTCAAAGTTTCTTATATGCTATATTTCTAATCCATAGCAATTCAGAGTTGTTTGAAATTTAGACTAGCATATTTTTTCAATAGAGTAATTTATCAGTGACATCGTATAAAATTACAGGCCCATGGTAAAAACAAGAAGCAAGCTGACTTTCAAAAACTTATTTTTGATAGATGGAAATAGTACACCCTGTGTTGTCAAACTCCTGTGCCCTGCATATGTATGCTCACACATTCATCTCTGGTCAGAAATCTTAGGATTTAAAAAATACATTCTCTTCTGTATTTCCTGGAATTAATTTTGATATTTTTTCTAACTTGTGCACCATATAATTTGATTAGTTTACCTTTGTCAGCTTTCCCTTTGGCACTTAAAAATTGTGCTTTTTCACAGTGTTCTTTCAATCGAGTAAAACTGACCCTTTCCCCAGTGTTTAGTCTTGTGAGGTCTTATGAATAAGTGTGGTGTGTGTGAACTTTGCAGGAACTGAATGTTGCTGCTGAGGTCTCTTCACAGCCCATATTCTAGCTAGGATCAGGGGCACAGAGTGTGTGGAGAAAACCCAGAGTCAGCCACATTTCATCGGGGAACAGTAGCAAGAGGCACCTTGTAGCTGAAAACAGCAAGAACACCAGGGGTGCACTGGGCAACAGGTCTCCTCCAGTCTTTACCAGAAGATTATCCATCGGATTCTTTTGTCTCCTGATAAGGGGGAACTGGTGATGGAGGCTGCTGAAAATTTAATTTAATTTAATTTTATCCCTTCTAAAAATTGAATAACCATTATATACACAGTTACAAAGTTCTTCATGACTTGGTTTTAGTCATGGTGCGTTCCAACACCCTACGTTGCCCAACACCAATGTTCCCAGTTTCCCTCCCGCCACTCATTCCACCCCAGCCTGAACCTGTGGCAGACACATCTTCTCTCTCTCTCTCTCTCTCTCTCTCTCTCTCTCTCTGTCTGTCCCCAACATGCACACCTCTCTCTCTTTCTTCCCCCCCCCCCCCACCCACAGACACTGCATTGTCACTGTCACTGTCCTCCCGTTGTTCATAGATCTGCTCGAGCGGGCCCAGTAACATCTCCATTGGAGACTTCGTTGTTACTGTGCTTGACATAATCGAATACATCACGGGGAGCTTGCCAGGCTCTGCCGTGTGGGCGAGATACTCTTGGTAGCTGGCCGGGCTCTCCGAGAGGGGCGGAGGAATCGAACTCGGGTAGGCCATGTTGGCCGCTTGCAAGGCAAATGCCCTACCGCTGTGCTATCGCTCCAGCCCAACACACACTGCATTATGCTTTGCAATACAGGTACTGTTCCCGTTACCTACTTTCAGCACTCAGTTCTTGTCCAGATCATTTTCAACTATCATTGTCACAGTGGTCTCTTCTTTGCTCTAGCTGCCTTCCCCACCCCCAACTTGGGGGAAGCTTCTGACCATGGGCCAGTCCTCCTGGCCCTTGTTTCTACTGTACTTGGATATTAGTCTCATACTATGATATATTTTTTGTATTCCACAAATTAGTGTAATCACTCAATGTCAGTCCCTCTCCCCCGGCTCATTCCACTCCGCATGATATTCTCCATGACCATAGATTATAACCAGGCCCTCCCGTTGATCGTCGATTTGCTCGAGCGGGCCCAGTAACGTCTCCATTGGAGACTTTGTTGTTACTGTGTCTGGCATATCGAATACTCTCGGTAGCTTGCCGGGCTCTCCGAGAGGGGCGGAGGAATCGAACTCGGGTCGGCCATGTTGGCCGCTTGTAAGGCGAACGCCCTACCCGCTGTGCTATCGCTCCAGCCCAGATCTCATGAATTCATTTTTCCTGGTGACTGCATAGTATTCCATTGCGTAGATGTACCATATTTTCTTTGTCCACTCATTTGTTCTTGGGCACTTGGATTTCAAATTCTGGCCACTGTGAATAGTGCTGCAATGAAAATAGAAGTGCACATCTCATTTCTACTTTGTGTTTTTGTGTCCTTAGGGTGTAATCCCAGGAGTGGTATTTCTGGGTCGTATGGGAGCTCGGTTTCTAGTTTTTTGATAAATGCCCATATCGTTTTCCAAGGACTGGAGAGATAGCACAGCAATAGGGCATTTGCCTTGCACACAGCCAGTCCAGCCTAGCCGGGTTCGATTCTTTCGCCCCTCTCAGAGAGCCCCGCAAGCTACTGAGAGTATCTAGCCCACACAGCAAAGCCTGGCAAACTACCTGTGATGTATTCAATATGCCAAACACAGTAACAACAAGTCTCAAAATGGAGACGTTACTGAGCCCGCTTGAGAAATCAATGAACAACGGGAGGACAGTGATACAGTGCTAAATTGTTTTCCAAAAAGGCTGGACCAGTAAGAATATCCACCATCAATGAATGAGTGTCCTTTTTCCCTACATTCATGCTGAGAGCTGAATATTTTATATGCACAGAGCCTTCCAAAGGAGACCATTCAAACCAGTAGTTATGGCAAGTGAGACTTTGAGTAGATAAATATTTAACTTAAAGGATTGTTTAAAATGAAAGATTCTGAGATACTGTTGATAAACACATCTGTTATCCCATTTCCCACTGTGTGATTGAGGCTTCAAAGAATGACTAAATCAGCCATTGAGATGAAGGCAGCATTTCTTTATAAAACTGAATGGTTAAAAATTAATTTATGATGTTTTAACAAAAAAATAGATTTCACATTGCTAAGTGAAAATATAAGCAATATAAAATAAATCTGTGAGAAAAAGATCAGAACTATGTGAAGAAACCAAAACTCAGAGTAGTGAAATTGCAAGTGATTTTTATGTCTTTTTCTATTCTCCTGCACACCCCTCCCCAATTGTCTTAAAGAGATTCTATACTTAATAATTTTATTATTAGGAGAAACAAGTGCTATTAAAAATAAGAAATTAATGTACGAGTAAAACTGCACTGCACTGTAGCACTGTCCTCTCATTGTTCATCGATTTGCTTGATTGGACACCGGTAATGTCTCCATTGTGAGACTTGTTACTGTTTTTGGCATATCGGATACGCCATGGGGAGCTTGCCTGGCTCTGCCATGCAGGCAGGAGACTCTAGGTAGCTTTCCGGGCTCTCCGAGAGGGACAGAGGAACTGAACCCAGGTTGACCTCTTGCAAGGCAGACACCCTACCCGCTGTGCTATCGCTCCAGCAATATATAATTTATAATTGCACTGTGTCACACTGTCCTCCCATTGTTCATCGATTTTCTCGAGCGGGCCCAGTAATGTCTCCATAGTGAGACATGTTGTTACTGTGTTTGGCATATCGAATACGTCACAGGTAGCTTGCCAGGCTTTGCCGTGTGGGCGAGACACTCTCGGTAGCTTGCCGGGCACTCCAAGAGGGATGGAGGAACCGAACTTGAGTCGGCCATGTTGGCTGCGTGCAAGGCAAATGCCCTACCTGCTGTGCTATAGCTTCAGCCCATAATTCATTATATATGTATATATATATATAATGTTCATCATAATCTTATAATGTAGAAATGCACACAAATGTTTAGATATTTAGACACAAATATTTGCTTTTCATTATATTTAAATAACATGATAATAAACATTATATTTAAATAACATGATAATACTCAGAGATTTAGCATTTATTTATTAATTTATTTATTTTTGAGGTGAGTGAGCCACACTGGTGGTGCTCTGGACTCACTCTGGTCCTAACATTTATGGTGTTCATGTACAAAGTTACTGCACCCCATTCCGCTGCAGTGGAATGATGCTTAAAGTCTGAAGTTTTATGATGATACTTAAAGTCTGCCTCTTTATTCCCCCCTCTCCCCTGTCTCCACAGTTCAGCAATCCGAGTTTTATAATCTCAGACCAAGAGTTTGTCAGCATTCTATACCATCTACTCTCATGTTTTGTTTCTCTCTAAATATTATCCAGTATTAGTCCTTTTCACTCTCCCTTATTTTGTTTAATTTGGCACCTTCAGTTACATCTAAGTTGCAGAGGACTGCAATATTTTTTTCCTTATAGTTGTGTGGTATTCCATTGAGTTTGTACACCAAAAATCTTGTTTAATACAGTGATTTTTGTATTTTTCATGTTTTCTTTAATTTTTGTATTTTTAATGTTCATTGAGATTCTCTCATTTACAATACTGTTGATGATAGTTTTCTGTGTACCTAATTCCGGCACGACACCTATAACCAAGGACACCAGTGCCTTACCTTTTCAACCCCATCCCAGAAGCACAAATACATGGATTTTTCCTCTGGTTCTGTTGCCTTTGGCCTTTTGTTGCTACCTTGACATGTGTCTTTAAGTGACACATATAAGGGATTTTTCTGTATAGATCATTTACTTCTAACTTCGCTCAGCATGGTCTCCTCCAGTTTCATCCATGCCTTGGAAAATTTCATGATTTAGGTCTTTCTTAGAGCTGCAAAGTGTTCCATTGTGCATATAGACAACTTCCTGATCATGATAGATGATAGATGATGCCCATCACCTATAGATGGGCACTTGGGGTTTTCTGTATCTTGGCTATTGTTCTAAGAACTGTGATGAACACAGGCATGCATATATCTTTTAGAATTAATGTTTCTGTGTTTGGATAGTAGATGCCAAGAGGTGGTATCACTGACCTCTATGGGAGTTCTATTTCTGCTAGATAAATCTCCATACCACTTTCTGTAGAGACTGAACCAGATGATGTTCTCACCAATAGTGGATGAGGGTTTCTCACCACAACCCTGCAGACACTGACTATTTCCAGATGTTTGGATATCTGTCCTCACTGGCATGAGATGATATCTCGAATTTTGTTTTGATACATATTTTTAATTTTTATCATGAATATTATGTGTCTGCCCATCTGATTTTTGACTCCTTTTCAAATGAGACAGGGTTCCTGATTCTCGATTGTCGATGGAGGTTAGAACTCCATACTCCTCCTCTTACTCGAGTGAAGTGTGATACTCTAAGCATAGCTCTTTCGAATCCTCTTTAGGAGACACGAATAGTGTTCTCATCCTGTTTTCATAGGGCCCAGGTCTCTGAGGCATATATTAGTGCAGGGAGAATGGTGGAGTCAAAGATATGTGCCCGGAGCCAGAGGTTCTTCATTCTCTTAGCTATTTCTTCGATGCTCTTGAAGGCGTTCCACACTGCTCTCTTTCTCCTGCTCAGCTCAGGTACCAGGTCGTTTGTCACACTGAGTTCTAGACCTAGGTACACATAACTGCTGCATTCGGAGATGTGAGTTCCATTGAGGGTGAATGGAATGTCAGGAATGAGGCCATTTCTCATAAGCATTGTCTTGCTGAGATTCAGCTGGAGTCTGACCTTTCCACACTCATGGTCAAAGTCAGTCATGCCTTTTGGCTAATGTTTGGTGTTATTAGAACGATGTCATTAGCGAAGCAGAGGTGGTATAGTTGCCGACCATCTATCTTCACTCCCATTCCTTCCCATTCCAGTTGTTGCTTGACGTTCTTGCGGGTGCCACTGAATAGTTTCAGTGAAATGGTTTCACCCTGCAGAACCCCTCTCTTGACGTCAGTGATCACTTCTTTGTAGAATGGTGAGATCCTGGTGGCGAATCCATAATAAAGCTCTCAGGAGGATCCTGATATATTGAGTTTGAATGCCCTGTTTGGCTAGGGATTCCATGACCGCTTCAGTCTCAGCAGAATCAAAGGCCTTCTTTAAATCAATGAATGTTAGACAGAGTGTCATCCTGAACTCCTGAGAAACCTCAATGAGCTTGGTCACCAGGTGGATATGGTCAATTGTGCTGAATCCTTTTGGGAACCCAGCTTGCTTGCATGGTTGTCCTTCATCTAGTGTTCTGCCAATCCTATTCAGGATTGAACAATTTGTAGATGATGCACAGCAGGCAGATTGGGTGATAGTTGCCAATGTCGTGGATGTCTCCCTTCTTGTACAAAAGAACAGTCCTGCTGGTTTACATTGTGACGGAACCTTGCATTCAGACAGGTAGCGTGTGAAGAGCCGAGCCAGTGTATTGATGAGTACTGACAGTAGATTCTTCAGGTATAATTCAGGTTTGGGTCTGACCTTGTCTGGGCTGGGTGCTGTTCGCTTCTGATGAAATGGTGTGTCGGATTTCAGAAGGGAGACTGTTGTGAACGACATATTCATCCTGCCGAATTTGGTATGTGGGCAAGTGGACATGGCTATTGAAGAGATCTTAGTAGAAGTCATAGGCCGGACATGTAATGTGATTTGAACACGACCTCTGGACTAGAGCCATTACCAACTGGATTCCATGGGACGTCAAAAGAACACAGGGCTGCCCACCTACGAGATGGTCCGACTTCTTCATTAAGACCCTGAACAAACGGTTTGATACTCTTCATGTTCCTGGAATGAGCAGACGCCATTGGGCTATCCCAGCACGCAACAGGGATAAATGGAGATGCTACTGGCGCCCGCTTGAGCAAATCAATGAGTAATGGGATGTCAAGTGATCAAGTGATCAAGTGATTGTGGCCATAATAGAAAAAACCACTTTTGAATCAGAAACTGAAGTTGTGTTTTCATGTACTTTCTTCCTTTCTATGTATTTTTCACCTGTAATTCACCTTTTCAGATTTCCGTTTGTTTATCCTCTCTTTGGTGTCATTTGTCAAGAACAGCCTATGTGAGAGTGGGTACAGTATGTCACAGGTTATGTTACTCACACATTGTTGCCCTTAAGGTAAAAAAAGCACCTAGAAACCCCTGGTGCATATTATGGAACACTGTTTCTGCACCTTTGTGGAATTGTATTTAGAGCCATTGAATGACCATATGAATTTCATTCATGATTGCTTAGCACAGTGAGTAGGGCATTTGCTTTGCACGCGGTCAACCTGGGTTCGATTCTTCTGTCCCTCTCAGCCCGGCAAGGTACTGAGAGTGTCCCGCCCGCAGGGCAGAGCCTGACAAGCTCCCCGTGGCGTATTTGATATGCCAAAAAGAGTAACAACAAGACTCAAAATGGAGATGTTACTGGTGGCCGCTTGAACAAATCGATGAACAATGGGAGGATAGTGCTACAGTGCATGAATATTATGATTATTTTCCTTTATTTTCAAAAGCATTTAATCAGTATGCTAAAGACCATGGTTTTTCTGTATGCAAATAATGAAATTTAAAGGAGAGAAAGTTGAAAAAAGAATCCTGTTCACAGTTGTACCTCAGAAAATTGAGCACCTAGGGATCAGCTTAACAAAAGAAGTGGAAGACCTATACTAAGCAAACTACAAAGCTTTGGTGAAAGAAACAGAAGAGGACAGGCGGAAATGGGAAAACATTCCCTGTTAATGAATCAGGGAGGGTGTTAACGTTATCAAGACGACAGTACTCCTCAAAACATACAGATTCAATGCAGTCATATTTTTAAAGAAGCTGGGCAGATAGTCTAGCATGTAGGGTGTTTGTCTTGGACTTGTCTGACCCAGATTTGATCCCTGCATTTCTAATGGTCCCATGAGTCCACCAGGAGTGATTGCTGAGGACAGAGCCAGGAGTAACCCTGACGACTGTGGTGTGTGGCCCGCAAACAGAAAAAAATAACTCCCCCAATCCTATGATGTTTCTTAAAGAGATAGATAAAAAAAACCCTCCCAAAATTCATATGGAACAGCACCCCACCTACCCCCACTCTAAATAACCAAAGCAGTCCTGCACTGTATCAGTGTCCTCCTGTTGTTCATTGATTTGCTTGAGCGGGCACCCATAATGTCTCCATTTTGAGACTTGTTGTTACTGTTTTTGGCATATCGCATTTGTCACGAGTTGCTTTTTAGGCTCTGCTGTGCTGGCGGCATACTCTCAGTAGCTTGCCAGGCTCTCTGAGAGGGACGGAGGAATCGAACCCAGGTTGGCTGTGTGCAAGGCAAACGCCCTACCACTATGCTATAGCTCTAGCCCAAAAGCAGTTCTAGGGAAAAGAAAATAAAAGGCATCACTCTCCCCAGCCTCAAACTGTGCTACAAAGCTGTGGTAAACAGTGTGGAACTGAGATAAGGACAGGCACTCAGTGGAATAGAATCGAAAATCTAGAGATAGAGCTTCAGGTTTGTAGAAAACTAATCTTTTAAAAAGGAACAAAAAGTATGAGGCAGAGCAAGAAAAGCCTCTTCAATAGGTGCTGGGAAAGTTAGTTGGCTACATGCAAAAAAATGAACTCAGATCCCTTCCCTTTCTAAAACCATGCATAACACGAATCACAACCATCCTGTTATTCATTGATGGCCTCGAGCAGGCCACAGTAACATCTCCTTCATCCTAGCCCTGAGATTTTTAAGAAAGTGTTATATTCAAGGCTCTTTAGGAGAATGAGACCCATCATTGTTACTGGTATTTGGCATATCGGGTACGCCACGGGGAGTTTGCCAGACTCTGCCATGTGGGCAGGTTACATTCGGTAGCCTGCCAGTTTGGCCAAAGTAGGAATGAGATAATAAGATGTCATAATAAGATGTCGCACGGCCGCGAATGCGGCCACGCGGGTCTGGGAGCTGGTTTTTATAGTCTCTGAGTGTTGGCCGTTGATGGAATTACATGGCGCCAGGGGGCCAGTTGGTGGGTGTGACTCCCGCCTACTGGAATTCGGAGGATCTGGGTGGAGGATGCTCAGCCCCGATTCAAGTAGGCTTGGAGATCTCAGCCCCGGGACCCGCATGCCTTTGTTCCTCTGCCAGTACCTTCATGTGTGCGGAGAGTGGTCTCAGCGTGGTGGTGGCTGGTTCTGGAGGTCTTCGGCTGCTTGAGCCCTGGTCGGGGCAGGGAGGAAAACTCAACCTGCTCCCCTCCAAGGGGCCCCGACAAGGACAGCCATGCATAACAGTCAAATGAAAATGGATGAAAAAATCTCAGTATCAGACCTGAATCCGTAAGGTACATTGAAGAAAATCTAGGCAGAACTCTTTCCAACAGTGAAACTAGAAGCATCTTTAAAGAGTTGGTGACATTCTCCAAGATAACAGTAACATAGGTAAACAAATGGGCTGCATTAAATCCAGAAGCTTCTGCATCTCATCTCAAAGGAGATGGTGACCAAAATGTAAAGACACCCCATAGACTGGAAGAAATTATTTGCCCATCACTCATTGATAGAAGGCTAACTTCCAAGCTTTATAAAACACTGCTAGAAAAGAACTTCTGACTCTATCAAAAAAATGGGAGAAGAGATGAGGAGAAACTTTTTCAAAGACAAAATACTGATGGCCAAAAGGCATGTGGAAAATGCTCTGAATCACAGTCATTAGGGAGATGCAAATTAAAACAACAGTGAGAAGCAACAACTTCACAATGAACAAGAGTGATGTATGTTAGTGTGCATATGGGGGAATAAAGGGACTCTCACTCAATGCTGGTGGGAATGTCAACTGATCCAGCCTTTCTGGAAGATAATCTGGACACTCCTCAAAAAACCAGAAACTGAGCTTCCGTATGACCCAGAAACACCACTTCTTGGAATATCCCCCAAAGGTACAAAGAACAATGGAGAGAAAACATTTGCATTCCTATGTTCTTTGTAGCCCTATTTACAGCAGCCAAAATCAGGAAGCAACTCAGATATCTGAAAATAGATGATTTGATGAAACTATGGTGCATGTACACACTGGACTGTTACTCAGTCATAAGGAAAGACAGCATCATGCAATTTTCTGCTCCATGGATGGATCTGGAGAATGTCATGTTAAATGAAGCTAGTCAGAGGGAGAGAGTCTGACAGAATAATCTCTCTAATATGGGGGACATAAAGAAACATAATCGTGCAAAAACGAATGTCCAAATGGAAACAAAGAACACGAGGACTGGTCTTCAGTAGGAAGCATGCCACTTGCGTGTGGAGGTGGTAGTGGCTGGAGACCAGGACGAGGATGGGCAACAACTATTGTGGAGGGAAGTGTTCAGTCGGAAGGAGGAGGGATGCTGAAAGACAGTAAAGTGTTATGCGTGAAACCATGTAAGTAACACAACTGTAAGCTGTAGTGCCAAAAGTTATTTTTCAAAAGCATAAATCATGTGCCTCTGTAGAGGAGGGTGGGTGAGAGGCAGATGGTGGGGGCAGGGATCGGTGGAGGGAAGAGAACTCCAGTGAATGGAGTAGGGTGGAGATATTGTATGCCCGAAGCCCAGTCATAAATAACTTTGTAATTTCATGGTGACTAAATAAAATAAACATTTAAAAGAGGATTCAATCAACAGCTGTATAATCGTTTGCTGATGAACGTTTTTCTTTTTTTAAATAACCATTTTAAGTAATCCTATATATACATCTTTGCTTGTAAATCTTTGCCTCTTTGATGTTTCCTTTCTTTAGATTCCTTGATATGGTGTTACTGAACCAGATAATAGGAATATTTATTTTCAAAGCACTTGCTAATTAGTTCTAATTTTGGTGATTCTTTTAAAGTCTTCACTAACAAGCTACATTTCTTGGGTCAAACCTTTTCATTCTCTATATATATTTTTTTATTTTTAACAACAGCAAAAAAATTAAAACACCCTGCTTTTTGTTTATGCACACACAGAGCTGTCCTACCTTCTCAGGACTTATCTGTTCTCTTTGAGGAGAAATCTCTCATTATTTATTGGAGCTACTCTCCTACTAATTAGACAGACAAGCAGTGACATAGTTTTGGGAGCCCCCTTTTTAAGTAGATCATATTTCCCTAAGCTTAGTGACATTATTCACTTATTATTCCTTCAGGAGCAACGTGGCATATTTTTCTTAAGAATTCAATGCTTTTTCCTTTGTTTGGACTTTGGTTCTTTCTCCTTGCTGTTTAATTTCCTGCCTCTCCAGGTCTCACTAAAGATTCAGACAGTCCACTGTCTTTCTGTTTTGAGTTAAGCTATGTCACTATCTTTTCTGATTCCAGTTAGCATTTGTAGTCTAAATCAGGTGACCTAAGGGCTTGAATCTTGACTTCAAGAAGAGACCTATTACTTATACATGGTTAAGGGACATAACCATGTATAAGTAATAACCCTTTTCTTGTTACTAGAACATTATGTGTCTATAACTCAACTATCAATAACTTTGTAAATCACAGTTGTTATAATAATAATCATCATAATCTAAAAACCAGCCTTTTATACCGATTGGAGAGCGGGTGCCAGTCAGTAATTGTCTGATTATTGTCCCACGCATCTGATTCAGATAGCACTGCCTGTGTGGCATTTAGCATCCAGTGAAGTCTGGTGTATCCAACTTCATTTGCTGCAAAAATGGCCTTCTCTGCCCCACATATTTTTTTTTCTTTTTTTTTTTCCCCTTTATTTTATTTTATTTTTTTTAAAGTTGTAGATTTACAATTTTTTGTGCTTTGGTTTCAATTATACAATGATCAGATACCCATCCCTCCACCAGTGCCCATTTTCCACCACCATGGATAATATCCCTCCCACCCCCATCCCCCATCCCCCCTGTCTCTGTGGCAGGGCAATCCCCTGTGTTCTCTCTCTCCTTTTGGGTGTTGTGGACTGCCCCACATATTTTTAAGGTGACTCTGTAGTCCGTAGCATTCAGTAAAAGCAAACTTATTGCTGGAACAAAGGAAGGGAGTTAGCATTTGCCACATACAAATGGACTGATGATTTCTGTTGATGTAGCAAATCCCATTTTATGCTTTTTTTCTTCTTCATAATGCTTAGCCCAGGCAAAGGACGAAGCTTGCCCTTAATAAGCATCTGTCCTGTTTTCATTTATATATCTGTTTCTTTTTATTATGATGCCTTTTCCTGATAATTGCTGAGGAACAATTATTATAGAATTTACATATTAATCTGTCAGGTCAATGTTTGACCTTGTCATTATCTCAGCTCTTTACTCACTGCAATTAAATCTGGCATTCTTCATTTTCTAAATTCATTCCAGTAGCAATCATAACTATCAGATGTTTATATTTCTGGATGTTACTCTAGTGAATATGCATGTGTTTCTTTGTAATGATTTGATTTCTCCCACTGCCTCTGACATAATCCTTGTTTTTTCCCATTGGCTAGGAAAAGTTGGGGGCTAATGAAATGCGTGATGACACAGGGTCCCCGGCCACAGTCCTCCTAGAAGTCATTTCTGAGTACATTGTGATCAAGTCAGGAAAGAGAGAAATAAAGCCACTAGATTTAGTCACAAAATTTGCCTCCATTGCCCTGTGAGCTTTTTTCTCTAAAGCACAGATGGTGGTCATAGTGATGGTAGTTATGGCATTTCTGGATTCTGGTTCACTGCCGTCTTTGTAAACTTTGATTCATACCTCTTCTTCCTTTTTAAAATAAGAACACTGGTGTTCATCATGGATAAGGAGAGTTTTGAACTTTTAACTCTGCCTGTAGTAAAACTTTGAATCTTTTAGAGGTTCCTATTTGCTGCAAGTTATAAGAGAACTTTGTCAATATCTATGATTCTGAAATACAAGAAAAGAGGAGATTTGCAAGTGACTAGAATAAGCAGTGTTAAGTTTAGGATTGACTTTTTCTTCTGAAGATCCACTCTTGGATTTTATCACCTTTGATTTTGGGAGGGCTGCACAGCTGCTATAAACCCAGCTCATTTTACTAATGTCTTACTACTCAGAACATAAATATGTAAGAGGATCAGTAGCAAAAAGAAAGTAGGAATAATAAGGAAATTTGGAGGGTCATGGCCCTCCCAGGCAGCCCAGAAATCAAGAGAGGAGCTTGACTCCTGTTACTCTGGTTATTTGACTCCTATTCAAGTTGTTAACAAAACTATCTGTTCTTTACTCTCTCAGCGTCCAGATGAGGCACTTTCTACTGAAGTCTCAGTTAATAGTTGGCTCCTCTTAATTTCACTCCTTAAAATTGGGGTGAAGACTAGTAATTGCATTAAAGAGAGTGAGATATTCTCTTCGTGAAGTAAGTGATGACTGCAAGAAGTAAGCTTGCCCATGAGGGGTGGAGAGCATGGTGACTGGGGACTATGGCTGGACATCTTGTTTTCAAAATAGAGCTTTGTCATTTATTAACAGAGCTGGCAGATTGCTTAATCTCTCTGTGTCACACTGTTTTTGTCTGTGAAATATGGACATTATTATTTCATCATAGTACTTATTTTATGTAAATGTTCTAAAGATTGAACTGATGTGTGCCACGAATTTAGAATGGGCTTAACAAATAGTGAGTGCTCATTATTGAACTGTTATTTTGAAGTTGAACGTCACTTGAAGATGATTATTATGTGAATGTGCGATTCTTTGTGAAAAGGAATTTGAAAAAAAAATAGTCATGCCTTGTAGGAGAAGCAACCTTGTGTGTGTGTGTGTGTGTGTGTGTGTGTGTGTGTGTGTGTGTGTATTAAGTTTGAAAGGAAAATTCCATAGGGGAATAGTAAAGATGTTTATTGTAAGGGTGATTTTTTTTCCCCCTTGAACTTTGAAGGATACATTTTATTACTGCCTTTCTAGAGACACTAGAAAGGGGGAAACTGAGGTGCGTCATGTATGTGTTGTCATGTCTATAATATCCTATAAAGAAAAATACATTAATACATAAGAAACTTTAACCTAAAATATTCTCTAATAGAAAATTAATAATATTTTAGATTTTTAAATGTTTTTTTAACCTGTATCACATCGTGGCAATCAATATCTGCTATTGATACAATAATGCTTTGGGAAACAGCATAGCTTTAGTTAATGGTGATTAGAAGAAGTTTTGCTATGTTAAAGTTTAACTGGGGGAAACTTGCATGGTGGTGAAATGATATACTAGATTAAATCCCTTAGAGCTGCTCAGGTTAGTTGAAATTTTTATGTTTCTGTCACCTTTCATGATGAACCCATGTGATACTCTTGGGACAGAGGAATCACAGACTGCAGAGGGAGTTTGGGTGGCTATTGATTCTTTAGAAATATCTGGGAGCATCACATATTTTGTGCTGTGGGAGATAGCCATTCACCCTGAATAAATCTGTGCTTCTATTCCTTATTCAAATATAAATGACTAATAGTTGTTTTCTCTCTATTAACTTTTCCATTTTAAACTGTTCTTTACTTCCTTGGCCTAACCTAATCCATTCCACGTTTTAAGCTTGAGGACTACAGCCGATTTTTAAAAATTGAATCACAGTGAGAATCTCAGTTACAAAGCTGTTCATGACTTAGGTTTCAGTCATATAATGTTCCAATCAGTGTACATTTCCCACTAGGAATGTCCCCATTTTCCTGCTCCCCTCCCACCTGTGGAAGCATCCGTCTCTCTCTCCCTCCCCTTATGTTGTTGGCCACTGACTAATGAGTATGGTGGTTGCTTAAAGTTAGCATGGTGTGGTCATTTTTGAAAAGCAAAATGTAATGAAGTTTGTTTATTGTTTGATTCTTTCTTTGGTTTTTCTGTAGTATGGGTTGGAATTAATTTCTTCCTAACTCTTGTAAACATTGATTTTTGTACTTCTTTCATGAATCATCAATATTCTTAATGACAGCTAGAATGGAGAATCCTTTCCAGAAGTAGTTAGAGTCCACTGTAGAGTTGTTAAAGGCCTAATAATAACATGCTTGTTTCAGGAATTAGTTGTAGGGAGGCACGAGGATAGTGATCAGGATGGCCAGCCTGTGGAGCCGTGAGAGTATACATAGCATTTTTCAATTCAGCTTGCCATCTTAGACTAGTATTGTTTATAGTACTTCCAAATAATTCTAGTAGTATCAAATAATATGAATTATAAATCATAGCATACAGCGTACAATTTTATTTGCTTTTTGGGTCACAGTCAGCATTGTACAGGGGTTACTCCTGGTTCATGCACTCAGGAATTACTCCTGGAGGTGCTTGGGGGACCATATGGGATGCTGGGAATCGAACGCAGGCCAGTGGCGTGCAAGGCAAATGCCCTACCCACTGTGCTATTGCTCCAGCCCCTATTGTACAATTTTTTTTTTTTTTTTGCTTTTTGGGTCACACCCGGCGATGCTCAGGGGTTACTCCTGGCTCATGCACTAAGGAATCGCTCCTGGCGGTGCTCGGGGGACCATATGGGGTGCTGGGAATCGAACCTGTGTTGGCCATGTTGGCTGCGTGCAAGGCAAACGCCCTACCCGCTGTGCTATCGTTCCAGACCCCCATTGTACAATTTTAAAATGCTGTAAGAATGATCAAGTGAACATGTGCTGCTGAGAAAATTGTGCCTATGTATTTGAAGACTGTTACCAACCTTCACTCTGCAGTCCATGCTTTTTGTGTGACCCGCAAGAAGGCAAAGCACAATAAAATGAGAATGCGTCTGCATGCAGTTAAAGTGAGGATGTCTGTGCACGTTTAACACAATGGAGAACAAGAAGTTTACTAAATAAAGTACAAAATAAAATGATCCAAAGGCACTAACTGATATTTATATAACAGGGTACATATAATGCATAGGTTCAGAATTAACTTTAACATATGCTGAAAATGTACCTTTATGGTCTTAATTGATTCAAGAGTTCAAGTTATATTTACTTTGATTTTTCGATTATTATTTATAACAGTTTATTTTTATGATTTTTAAAATATTTTAAACAGTGTTGTTTACAAAATTGTTTTTGGTAGGGTCTCACAAAAATTCCATCACTCTCCCCTCGCCCAGAGTGACCATCTCCATTCACCATCATCCCCTTGTACTCCCCCCCTCCATCCTCCGTCCCCCTGTGGTGAGCCTATGACTATTGACAACCACTTCTCAGTTGCGGTTTCCTTTGTTTATCTATTTTTCTCTCCCATACTTCTTTATTTCTGGCATGTGAGAGAGATCGTATTGTGTCTGTCCTCATATTTCTGGCTAACTTAACTCAGCATATTAATTTGCAGATCCTTCCAAGTAGTGGGGAATTACATTATTTCATCTTTTCTTATAGCCAAGTACTATTGCAATGTGTATATGTTTTCTAGTTTCTTTATCCCATCAAGTGACATTTATATTAATACCCATTTAACACATTGATATATGCAGTTCCTAACTAAGTTTTCATAAGGCACTTCCTATATTGTTAGGGAATTTGCAAGATATAAAAATGAGCAAATTGACACATCTTACCTTTGGACTATTACCTTCTTTGCACTTGCATTAATATATCTTGTAGATCGCTCTGGGTGCTCTGACTCAGTAGTAATTAAATCTCATATATAACGTTTGAATCAAGTTGGAAAAATAGTACGCTCTTGACTCTCTCCCCTTTCATGATTTAAATTGTTAATATTTCCCAAAGGACATTAAAATACAATATTTAAGAATTGAAACGTATGCAGAATATTTTTTTCCAAGAAGGAATGATGATCTATTTTCTTCATTTCAAAGTACAACCTTCTTACATTAAAGACAAGATGATGGGACTGGAGAACGTATGATACTTAAGCTGTGCACTGCTTTGCATGGGGCCATTCCTGCTCTGACCCCTGAGCATTGCAGGCCGAGGCCCTGAAGACCCCAGAGCACTGCCAGATGTGACCCTGGAAGTACTGGTGTTCTCCACGACGGTGGTCCTGGTGATCTCGGTCACAACAGAGCCCAAGCAGCATTATACCTTGGGAGCCTGCATTGAACCACCAGCCCGATTGGCCAAGAATCACTGGTGAGGTTCTAAGTCTACTGAGCACCTCATGGGAAGCCTATATCATTGTAGCACTGCACTGTCCTCCCATTGTTCATTGATTTGCTCAAGTGGGCCCAGTAACATTGTGAGACTTGTTGTTACTGTGCTGGCATATTGAATACATCACAGGGAGCTTACCAGGTCTGCCTTGTGGGCGTGATACTCTGAGTAGCCGGACTCTCCAAAAGGGGCGGAGGAATTGAACCTGCATCGGCCATGTCAGCTACGTGCAAGGCAAATGCCCTACCACTGTGCTATCGCTCCAGTTCCATGGTAAGCCTAAAGATGATAAAATCACAACAAAGATTGAAGAGTGCTTCCAGTGAATTAAAATCTTCATGATATGTGCCTACCAATTAATTCCACTTTTCCTAGTGTTATTGAAATTACTGACTCTACCTAATTAGCAATTGGTACTGTTGTAGCCATAGTAATATGTTCAGTGCAAAGCTGATTCCATTAACTTCTTTCTCACCTTCAGTTTTCTGCTTTCTTGAAGGGGCACAGGCAGCTCCTCCTGGCTGGCAGACAGTCTTTGCAGACAAGATTCTAATATGTCCAGTTTTCTCCAGTGGCATCTGGAGGCATCACACTGGACACTTTTGCCCATTGAGAGAGTCAATTGGCATATTGACTCAGGATATAAAATACAAAGGACATAGCTATTGTCCCACGTAGAGAGGATCCAGCAGCCTTTGTCATTTCTAAAAATTATTGTTTTTATTATATATGTTTTTCTTTGGCCACACTAGTGATTCTCAGGGACTTACTCTTGCCTCTGTATTCATGGAACTCCTGACAGGCTTGAGTGATGGTAGGAGATGCTGAGGATTGAACCTGGATTGAATGCGTGCAAGGCAAATGCCCTACCCTTGGTCCTATCGCTCCAGTCTATTACTCGAAGCCATTTGGTAAATTCCAAGCTAACTATTCCTGATACTGTCTTGAAACAATTAATGGCCCTCTTACTATTTAGAAATGTTAAAAAAAACATATTTCAGGTTGAGTTTTAGGTGTTTGAAAGTTTGGAGATAACTTATATATTGTTTAAATTAGTGTTGCTTGTTTAAACCAATTTCACTCTTTTCTAAAATTCAGCTCATCGAGTGGAACTCCCTTTACAATAAAAAATAGAGTTTGTCCTCAGTAGTGCCTCTCTTCCCCTTTAAGACTATCTGAGACTTTGTCAACACACTTTTATCCTTCTAGAATCTCTGTTTCATTTCATTTTCATTTCATCATCCTGTTAATCGTCGATTGCCTCGAGCAGGCCCCAGTAACGTCTCTTTCATCCTAGCCCTGAGATTATATTCACGGCTCTTTAGGAGAATGAGACCCATCATTGTTACTGGTATTTGGCATATTTGGTAGGCCACGGGGAGTTTGCCAGACTCTGCCCTGTGGGCAGGCTACATTCGAAAGCCTGCAAGTTTGTCCAAAGTAGGAATGAGATAATAAGATGTCATAAAGAAAAGTTCTGATAAGATGTCGCGCGGCCGTGAATGCGGCCGCGCGGTTCCGGGATCTGGATTTTATAGTCTCTGAGTCTTGGCCGCTGATGGGATTACACGGCGCCAGGGGGCCAGGTGGTGGGTGTGACCCCCGCCTACTGGAATTTGGAGGATCTGGGTGGAAGATGCTCGACTCCAATTCGAGTAGGCTTGGAGGTCTCGGCCCCGGAACCCGCGTGGCTTTGTCCCTCTGCCAGTACCTTCAGGTGTGCGGAGAGTGGTCTCAGCATGGTGGTGGTTGGTCCTGGAGGTCTCCGGCTGCCGTAGCCGGAGAATCTCTGTGAATCTCTGTAGAATCTCTGTGCTTTCCATAATGAACACCTGTTGTGCATCGATGTGAAGCAATGGATTGTCTTGCTAATCTCCGTGCTATTTCCAGTAGATACTGTGAGCCCTTCTGCACATAGAGACTCTGAGGCTCAGAGTCCTTGTGCTTCTCCACCCAGCTGTCCTTTATGGACGTTATGAAAGAAGCACTCCCACGTACTTAGCATGCCACTGGAGTCTCTGTGCTGAAATCAAGTGGTACATCCAGGATAGACATTTTATTATTATTATTATTATTTATTATTATTATTATTATTGTCATTATTAGTTTGGGGCCACACCCAGCAGTGCTCAGGACTTACCCCAGGCTCTGTGCTCAGAGATCATTCCTTCTGGTGCTCGGGGGCTTGAATCCAGATTGGTTGCATGCAAAGAATAAACACCTTATCCACTGTTAATTAATTAATTAATTTGCCTGCCTGAAATTTTATTATTCTGAATCAGTCCTATTTATTCTTGCCTTATGTCTTATTTTTATTCTTTAAAAAAGTTTTAATTGAATATTCATGAGATATATAGCTATAAAGTGGTTCGTGATTGTATTTGTCATAAAGTGTTCCAACCCACCTCTTTAGCAGTGCACGTTTCCTGACACCAGTGTTCCCAGTATTCCTTCAGACCCCCTCCCCTCTCTCCCTTTCCCCACAGCCTGCCTCTAATAGCAGACACTTCCCCCCCTCCACACACACACACACACACACACACACACACACACTCATTTTCTTTTTAAGCACTGTGATTTGCAATACTGTTACTGAAAGGGTATCATGCGTATCACTTTACCGCCTTTCAGCACTCAGTTTTTGTCCAGAACGATCATTTCTAATTGTCATTGTTGCACGTGGTCCCTTTTCTGTCCTAACTGCACTTCCCCCTCCTCCTTAGCCACAAGCTACTTACCATGGACCAGTCCTCCTGGCCTTTGATTCTGCTGGATATTATTGGATATTATTCACATGCCAAGTGTTTTTATATAAATTCTTCCAATGAGTACAATCATTTCGTTTGCTTTTCTCCCTCTGACTAATTTCATTCAGGACGATGCTCTCCATGTCCATTCATGTATATGAAAATTTTATGGTTTTATTTTTCCTAACAGCTATGTAGTGTTCCATTGTATAGAGGTACCAGTTTCTTTATCCACTCATCTATTCTAGGGCACTTGGGTTGTTTCCAGATTCTGGCTATTGTGAACAGTCCTGCAGTGAAAATAGGAGTGCAGAAGACTTTTATGAATTGTTTTTGGGTCACTAGGGTATATTCCCAGGAGCTGTATTGCTGGGTTATATGGAAGTTCCATTTCTAGTTTTTTTGAGGAGTGCTGTATTGTTTTCTAGAAAGGCTGGATCACATCAACTGGTATTCCCACAGAGAATTAGAGTCCCTTTCTCGCTGCACCCACACCATAACTGGTTGTTCTTTTTGACATGTACCAATCTCTGTGGTGTGAGATATCTCACTGTTGTTTTTATTTGCATCTCCCTGATAATTAGTGATGTAGAACACTTTTTTCATGTACCTCTAATGTGAAATGCAAAATACCATTTATATTTCATCTTTGAGTAAATCTATTCATCTCATATTTTGATGGGGTTGGATGTTTTTTCTTGTAAAACAAGTGCCTTACATATCTTGTATATTAACCCCTTATCAGTAGAATCGGGTGTTGGGTAAATAATTTTTTTACATTCAGTGGGCTATCTTTGTGTTCTGATTATCGTTAACTTTGTGAGGCTTCTTAGTTTAATGTAGTCCCATTTTATGTTGGCTTCCACTTGCTTGGTTAGTGATGTTTCATCCTTGAAGATGTCTTAGGTTCAGTGTCATGGAGAGTTTTGCGCTCATTTTTGTCCATGTATCTTATGGACTCAGGTCTGATGTATCTTGTGGACGCAGGTCTCATATCAAGGTATTGAATCCATTTTCATTTGATTTTTGTGCAGGGCATCAGAAAAAGGTCTGAGTTCCTTTTTTTTTTTGTATGTAGCTGAGCCATTTTCTTTTTACTACTTGTTGAAGAGGATTTCCTTGTTTCACTTAATATTTTTGCTCCTTTGTGGAATATCATCTGATCACATCACTGAGAGTGTGTCTCATGACATTACATCTATTACATTTTCTGAGGGTTTTTCTTTATTCTAATACCATACTGTTTTAATTACTACCATTTTGTAGTACAGTTTGAAGTTGAGGAACATGATGACTCCATTCTCCTTTTTCCCAAGTACTTTTTTAGGTATTCGGGGGTGAGGTTTATTGTTCCTCATGAATTTTAGGAGAGTTTGATCTATTTCTTTTAAAAATGACGTGACTGTCTTTATAGGTACTGAATTGAATCTGTACAGTGCTTTGGGGAGTATTGCCATTTTGATGATAATAATCCTCTCAATCCATGAGCAGGGGATTGTTTGCATTGTCTCATGTTCTCTTTTATTTCTTGAAGTAATGCATGTGGTCTGTATTGAAGAATGTCCCATATGCATTGGGGAAGAATATGTATTTGGTCTTTTGAGGATGAGAAGCCATATATATGTATATATATGTATGTATGTCTCTATAATTTGCTAACCCTCTCTCTTCCATTTCTTCCCTCAAAGTATTTCCTTGCTGAGTTTTAGTCTACTTGATCTATCAAGAAGTGACAAAGTGGTGTGGATATCTCCAACTACTATTGTATTGCTATCAATGTCTTTCTTCAAGTCTATTAGCAGTTGTTTTAAGTATTTTGTTTGTCTGATTAGGTGCATATACATTTAGGAGTGTGAATTCTTCCGGATGTACAAATCCCTCAATCATTAAAAAATGACCTTCACTATCTCTTAGAACCTTTTTCAGCTTGAAGTCTGTGTTGCTGGATACTAGTATGAGTAAAATTTTTATTCGCTGGAAAAAATATTTACTGGAAAATTATGTTCATTATTCCCAAAGGTAGAGAAAAGAAGGATTTATACTGAAATATGGCAGAATATTCCGTTCTTAATAATTTCAGTTGCATGTTCAGCATGCCAAATTTCTCAGTTTCCTCTTGCTTCTATTCTTACATTATTAGAAGAATCTTACACTGAAGCAGTATTTCATCTTTTGTGTAACTGTAATGTTTAGAACTTTTACACTTATTGTAATTGATATGATCATGTTTAAGCCTATATGGCCTGTTTGATCTTCATTTTTTTTATCCTTTT
This sequence comes from Sorex fumeus, assembly GCF_029834395.1. Lineage (NCBI taxonomy): Eukaryota > Metazoa > Chordata > Mammalia > Eulipotyphla > Soricidae > Sorex > Sorex fumeus. The sequence goes on from NW_026606322.1 coordinate 4,035,979, forward strand.
CTGTTTTCTGCTGAATTAACACTTTTTTAGTTTTCCGTTTTTTGTATTCTCTGTTGACTTTTTTTTCCCATGAAGGAGGGGGAGTCTCCCAGTAGATTCAGTGCCAATACCATTGGTTTCTCAGTGGTCAGGGCCAGAGTTTCAATACTGGGATGCAAGAAAGTTGTTATTCTCAGACCCTATGGTGCCTGAAATTACTCAGGCGACCCAGTAGTGCTCAAGGGCTCATTTGCCTTGAGTCCATTCTCAGCAATAGTGGTGTACCTTTAAGGACACACCAAGTGGTGCTTCGTGGACTATGACATGCTGGGGATTGAACTATAGTGCAGGCGAGGAAATCCCTAACTCCTGTACTGTCTCTCTGGCTCCTCTCTTTGCATTTTTGCATTATATTCATCTGTATTTTTAGCTGGTTGTGGGTAATATTATAATCTCTGTTTTTTATCATGATCTACAATATTATGCTAATTTGTGAATAATTTACAACATAAATTAGTATATAGCTATATATGACATTATTAACTTTATACATAACTGACAATTGTGTATTTCCATTTAGTTCTTTTTTTGTACTTTGTGCTATTGTTATGCATTTTACTTTAATATATTTTACAAATTGAACACTACACTTTTGCAAGTTTTACCTTTAAATGTCTTTTTTCTATACAAATATTCATTTTATTATTGAAAAACTATTTTTAGAAATATGGAAAGAAAAGCCTAATCCACAGTAATTTTTAAGATATTCAAGATTCTTTTAACTAAGTTAAAAATCAGAAAAGTATTGTACCATTTATGGGATTGTTCATTTTTTTAATATATTTATCACAATCACGATCATCCTGTTGTTCGTCAATTGCCTCGAGCAGGCACCAGTAACGTCTCCTTCGTCCTAGCCCTGAGATTTTAAAAAGTGCCATATTCAAGGATCTTTCAGGGTTAGGAGAATGAGATCCACCATTGTTAAGGGTATTTGGCATATTGGGTACACCACGAGGAATTTGCCAGACGCTGCCATGTGGGCAGATTACATTTGGTAGCCTGCCAGATTGTCCAAAGTAAGAATGAGATAATGAGAAGCCACACGCTTCTGGGAGCTGGGTTTTGTATGTAGTCTCTGGGTCTTGACTATTGATGGGATTACACGGCACCAGGGGGTCAGTTGGTGGGTGTGACCCCTGCCTACTGGAAGATGGAGGATCTGGGTGGAGGATGCTCAGCCCCAACCTGAGCAGGCTTGGAAATCTCAGCCCTGGGACCCGCGTAGCTTTGTTCCTCTGCCGGTAACTTCATGCGTGTGGAGAGTGGTCTCAGCATGGTGGTGGCTGGTTCTGGAGGTCTATATATTTATAGTCTGATATTATTTGATATATCTTCACTCTGAAGAGTTTTCTGTATATGATTTGTTATATCTGCTGATAACAGATTCTCTCAGCCTTTACATGTATGAAACGTTTAAGTTTTAGCAGTTTTTTTAAGGCACTGTTTTATTTTTCCTAAATGAGGTATGGTAAAGTAAAGTAAAGGCCCTCCCGTTGTTCATCGATTTGCTCGAGCGGGCCCAGTAACGTCTCCATTGGAGATTTTGTTGTTACTGTGTTTGGCATATCAAACACATCACGGGTGGCTTGCCAGGCCCTCCGAGGGGGGCGGAGGAATCGAACTCGGGTCGGCCATGTTGGCTGCGTGCAAGGCAAATGCCCTACCGCTGTGCTATCGCTCCAGGCCGGAGAACAATGTTTATTTATTTATTAACATTATTTATTAACATAGTTTTCTTAAGTAGTTTTCCTGGTACGTGCTCTTTTCTCCCCCTCTATTCTCAGACTGCAGTTACACATATGTTGATTGTTTCATATTGTCCCACAGATCCCTGTGACTTGATTATTTTTTCAGCTTTGTTTCTTACTGTGCTTGAGTTTGGAAGTTGTTTGTTGACTTTTCTACAAGTTAACTGATTTATTCCTCTTTGGCAACACACCATTCTGTGTGTGTGTGTGTGTGTGTGTGTGTGTGTGTGTTTTGGGTCACACCTGACTGTGCTCAGGGCTTACTCCTGGCTCTGTGTTCAACGTTCATTCCTGGTGGGGCTTTGATGACCATACTGGGTACTGGTGGTAGAACAAAGATTTGGTGCGTGCAAGGTAAGAACCACACCCCCCGTACTATTTCTCTGCCCTAAGTGAATTTTAAAAAAAATTTAAAAATTAAAAAAAATTTAAAGTAATTTTTAAAAATGACTGATTTTATATTTCTCTTTTCTAGAATTTTTGTTTTATTCTTTTTTGTGGGAATACATCTCCACTAATTGAAAATTTTGTTTACTCATAAGTTTTATTTTTTCTTTGAAGTATCAAACATTTATGCCTCAAACTTACACTGACAACCTTATATTGATTTAAAGCCTCAAACTTATAATGACATTAACATGTAAACATAAAATTGCTGTTTTTTTGTGTGTGATACTTCTTAACTCTCTGTGGTTTCTATACTCACTTTCATTAACTCTTTTTCTTTCCTGGCTATGTTTCACATTTTCTTTTTTCTTATTCTGGTAATTTTTATTGGATGGTGATATGCTGGTTAAGAGTTCAAATTTTGGGGCTGGAGCAATAGCACAGCAGGTAGGGCATTTGCCTTGCATGCAGCCGACCCGAGTTCGATTCCCAGCAACCCATATTGTCCCCTGAGCACCTCCAGGGTAATGCCTGAATGCAGAGCTACGAGTAACTCCTGTGCATCGCTGGATGTGACCCCACAAAGCAAAAAATAAAATTCAAAAAAATTTTTAAAAAAAGAGTTCAAATTTTATTGTTGGACTATTGAGTTTTCATCAGACAGAAGGATAATTTACTAGACAATTAACCTAATAAATTTGAGGCTCCCTGAATCAGGGTATATGTCATTGCGTTTATGTTCTTTGAAACCCAGCGAGCTCCCTGGATCAGGGTATATATCACCGTTCTCTTTTTGGGGAATTTTTCTATTTTCTAAGCTGTTATTTCTTCCACCAAATATTTTCCCCTTTCTCTCTTTCCTTTATAACGAGAATTTTTTCTCTTAATGCTATCCCACTAATCTCATTACGTTTTTTTAATAAAAAATTCTTTTTTCATTGTTTTCTTTCTTTTTTGATATCTTTACCTGTCTTTGACAGCAGTGATTTGCTTTTCAGATTCGTCTTTCTGCTGCTGAATAGAGAGCGAGAGAGGTGTATATTTAGTTCAAGTATTCATTCATTTCTGTTTGAAGTTTTTTTCATGTTTGTCTGAACTTCAGGATAATCTCTTCCTTTGATGTGTTTCATTTAAGATTGATACAATTGTTGCTTGGAAGTCTTTTTAAAGTTTTTTTGGGGTGCGTATATCCAGAGATGCTCAGGGCTTGTTCCTGGCTTTTGCTCAGAGATCACTCCTGGCAGTGCTTGGGGGATCAGGTGCGATGCGAGGGACCTAATCTGCGTCAGCCCCGAGCAAGGCAAGTGCTCTGCCTGCTGTTCCATTGCCATAACCTGTCGGAAGTCTTCCTTGGGGAGTTCTGGGAGTCCGGGTTTTTCTGAAGGTTTCCTCTCCTTTCCATCTGCAAAGTCATGGATTTCTCCCCTTTCTTCATGCCTGGCTGCTCCATGAGGGTTAGGGGGAAGGTGTGAGCTTGAGTTGTCTGGAAGGACAATCAGGGGCTCCAACTCCCTCACGAAACCATGTGGTGCCTCTGGCTCTAGGTTTGTGTGTGCCTGGAGGCTTTGGGCACATGTGCTCTTAGCACTTACAATGTTGAGGTCTAGCGGACTTGAGTGCTGACCGCAGATTTACAGTTGCTAATTGTATAGCAGCAAAGAAGCGTCAAAGTCTAGCCCATCCTAGCAGCAACTGGAAATTGCAGTCATGTACCTAATAAGATCTGTTAGTTGACTGATCTTCTTAGCTACCAGAAGTTCTGCTTTTCCTAGCAACCAGCTGAATGGTTGAGCCCAAATCCAGCAGGCTTTATATATGGAGTGACATTGCAACTGCTTGGATGGAAGATGCCATGTAATCTCATCAGCGGCCAAGACTCAGAGACTATAAAATCCAGATCCCGGAACCGCGTGGCCGCAAATGCGGCCGCGCGACATCTTATCAGAACTTTTTTTTTATGACATCTTATTATCTCATTCCTACTTTGGACAAACTTGCAGGCTACCGAATGTAGCCTGCCCACAGGGCAGAGTCTGGCAAACTCCCTGTGGCGTACCAAATATGCCAAATACCAGTAACAATGATGGGTCTCATTCTCCTAAAGAGCCGTGAATATAATCTCAGGGCTAGGATGAAAGAGACGTTACTGGGGCCTGCTCGAGGCAATCGACGATTAACAGGATGATGAAATGAAATGAAATGAAATTGCAACTGCTTGAGTAGATCTAAGGACCACCTTAAGAGTGATTCGAGGGGACTGGAGCAATAACACAGCGGGCAGGGCGTTTGCTTTGCACGCGGCCGACCCATATTTGATTCCCAGTATCCCATATGACCCCCGGAGCACTTCCAAGGGTAATCCCTGAATGCAGAGCCAGGAGTGACCCCTTCGCATCACCTGGTGTGACCCCAAAAGCAAAAAATATAAAGAGTGCTGAGAGTGGGTCTTTGCTGCCATATATCACATGTATTTTCCAGGATGCCTGAGTGCCATGTTTTAAAAAGCAGGTCTGAAAGATGATCAGTGGCACCTAGTCACCATTAAGTCTGTAATCGGTCTGTGTCATGTTTGTACCAATCTGTTGGACTGCCTATTGTACAGTCCTTTCCTCTTTTCTTATTTTTATTTATTATTTTATTTTTAATTTAATTTTATTTTTATAAAGTAGTTCATAATATTTGCCCGCTTCCGGGAGCTGGGTTTTATGTCTCTGAGTCTTGGCCATTGATGGGATTACACGGCGCCAGGGGGCCAGTTGGTGGGTGTGAGCCCCGCCTACTGGAATTTGGAGGATCTGGGTGGAGGATGCTCAGCCCCGATTCGAGTAGGCTTGGAGATCTCAGACCCGGGACCCGCTTGCCTTTGTTCCTCTGCCAGTACCTTCATGTGTGCGGAGAGTGGTCTCAGCATGGTGGTGGCTGGTTCTGGAGGTCTTCGGCTGCTGGAGCCCTGGTCGGGGCGGGGAGGAAAGCTCAACCCGCTCCCCTCCAAGGGCCTCCGGGAAGGAACACCCAGGCGCGGGGGCAGAGACTGCACTGTTCTCGTCCGGGATCTGGATTTTATAGTCTCTGAGTCTTGGCCGCTGATGGGATTACACGGCGCCAGGGGGCCAGGTGGTGGGTGTGACCCCCGCCTACTGGAATTTGGAGGATCTGGGTGGAGGATGCTCGACCCCAATCCGAGTAGGCTTGGAGATCTCAGCCCCGGGACCCACGTGCCTTTGTTCCTCTGCGGTACCTTTATGTGTGCAGAGAGTGGTGTCAATGTGCCAAATACCAGTAACAATGAAGAGTCTCATTCTCCTAACTCTGAAAGAGCCTTGAATATGGCACTTTTTAAAAAAAATCTCAGGGTAGGACGAAGGAGACGTTACTGGGGCCTGCTCGAGGCAATCAACGAATAACAGGATGGTTGTGATTGTGATTGTGATAATATTTGATTACATTTGATATTAGAAACTCAATCCCATCACCATTACTCCTTTCCACCACCATATTTTGGATTTTTCCATCCCGGACCCCAAACCTGCCCCAGAGCAGAACCGAAATAATTCATTTTGTTTATTTGTTATGAATAAACCGCTGAAAATGATCCAAACAGTTTTCTTGGAGGAAAGTGTGTCAAGATTGTTGTCATTCACCCAGGGGCCATTAAGCCGTCCAATAAGAGATCACTCACATGTTGTTTAAGGTTGAAGCGCGTGCATGTGTGTGTGTGTGTGTGTGTGTGTGTGTGTGTGAGTGTGTGTGTGTAGATATATATCTGTAAAAATATATTTCCCTCTAAGATTGGTTGTCTTGTACTTTAAACCCCACTGAATGTAGTGCACTACTCTTGGAATATGAATGGTGTGAGGTAGGAAATGTCCAGTAATAAGTTCACTCATGGGTGAGGGTTGGCTGGAGCGTGTGGAGAGTGGCCATGAGCATGGCTTGTACAACCCTTTTCACCAGTTTATAAGGACCTGGATAGCACTGGTGAGGAAAACGAAGCTTTTTTCCTGCCCAGGGATAGTTGTGAAACATTCTTTTAACCCTGTGGGCGAGGCTTCAGGTCATAAATAGCTCCTGGTGCCTGGGCACATATATTGTGAGGGCTGTGGTGGCAGTTGTGGGCTTCATGTCACCAGAGCTTGTCAGTATTCAGGCTGTCCTGTGTGGTCTTTGTGTGGATCGATAACTTGTGTGGTGACCTGGGCAACGTGGGCACTGGGCCTTGGTCACTACGCTTATTCTCTGAGGTTGACTGTCAGCACAGCTGGCCAACTGGGGCAGGTCCCTTGCGAGCTCAGAATGCTTTGTGAGACGTGGCCCCTTGCTAGTATGTGACAGTGGGCCAGCAGGGCAGAGACCGTTGTTTTGGCCAAGTGTCAGTGAACCTCCCGGTTCCTTTACAATTGGCTTGGACTGGGCAGGGCTTACCTCAGGTATTGGAGCCTCCAGCCAGGGTGACAGCAGCGCCAGAGACAGCATTCCTTCTGACTCCAACCCGAGTGTCCATTTCTGTCCCATTCTTCCCAGTGTAGCAGATGTGAAAGGAGAACTGGGTAGCTGGGAAAGCTGAGTGCTAGGCCACCCCATTGTTTCCTGTTGCCTTAGAAGCTTGCAACTGAAATCTGTTCTTGGGACACTGAGCCCTAGCTGTTTAGCACTGTTCTGAGCACTCAGATTCTTTTTGCTGCTGTAGCAACTTGTAATTCCACTGCCGGGCTCCTTTCCTGAAAGAATGGCTGAATTCAATGACCTTCTGCTAGAACTCGGCCAGGACTCTGCATTTGATTCCAGTTTTGGTGTAGATTTTTGCAAGAGCACTGTGGACACTCCCTCTGTGGACTGTCTTAGTCTTTCCGCTTAGGAACTAGTGAGCTTGAAATTGAAATTGAGCAGCTTCATCTAATTCAACTTTTGTTGTATCTGAGAGAGAGAGAAAGACAGAGGGAGAGAGAGATAGAAAGGGGAGAGAGAGAGAGAGAGAGAGAGAGAGAGAGAGAGAGAGAGAGAGAGAGAGAAGGATATAGTGGGTAAGGCCCTTGACTACATGTTGCCAACCTTGATTCAATCCCCAACACAGAATATGATCCTCTGAACACAATCACAAGTGATCAGGGATCACAGAGCCAGGAGTAATCCCTGAACACAGCTGTGTGTGTGGCCCCCAAACAAGAAGAAGAAGAAGAAGTTAGAATCTGGAAGGACTAAGTTGGAATGCTATGAGATGTCCCCACCAGTTCACAAGCTGCTGGGTGGAATGACCATGGGTTAAGTCTCTAGCTCAGCTCAAAACCCAAGGTGGTCCATGTGCACCATGTGGGTGGAAGTGATCAAGGGTCTGGGGCTAATTGCTGTTCCCAACTGTAAGTTATTTTGAGGGGATAAAAGTAGAGAACTTCAAAAGTTGTGTAGAGAAAAGAGATACTGATGTTGTATAAGAACTTGAACTATCTTAGATGGGATATCATTTGAATTTTCTAAAGTATTAATATTTTTAGCTCAAAAGTTGATTTGAAGCGTATATTTTATTGTGCCACCTTTCCTGCTGTGACTTAAATGCAGCTAAGTTCAATGTAGCTCAGTCAACCAGAAACTAATAATCTAGTAAAAATATAGTTGTTAATTGAATAAATACAATGAAGATTGTTGTTACACAAAGGATAAACTTTTCTCAGGCTGAGGCAGTTCTGAACATGAGCTTTGGTTGTTATGGAGAAACATTTCCCCCCACACATATTTCTACTCCGAGAGCCACTGGCTTGCACAAACTGCTGAGACTGTGTGTTTCCAGAAAAAGAACATGAATCCAGGATGGCTGACAGCAGCCCGAGAAACACAGGGGTCTAAGGGGCAAAACTTGGAGCCGTCGGACTCCAAGCTCAAGGCACAGAGGCTCTCCAGTTTGGTAGGGATTTCTGTTGCTTTTTTTCCCAGATTTTATTTCATTAAAGCACCATGAGTTATGTAGTTATTCATAGTTGGGTTTTTGACAGATAATGTTCATCATCAATCCTGTCACCACTGTTCATTTCCCTCCACCAGTGTTCCCAGGTTCTCTCTCCTACGTATGCCTCACCCCCGCCCCCACCCCAGCCCAGCGTGCCCTCTTGACAGGCACCTTTTACGTTTGTTTCTTAAAGTTTGGGTGTTGTGATTTCAGGGCTGTTGACTCTGCGGTTTGGATATTTAGCCCTATTATTCCTTAACACCACCAATGTATCGGAATCCCCTTAACCTGTCCCTGTTGCTTCTCATCTGTCACGTCTTCACTTCCCCTTCAGTCTCGTCTCTTCTCCTCAGAACCTGGGGCTAAGGATGATCTAGGCATCTCCTGTGAAGCCATTGCATTTCCTCATCGAGTTACTCTCGGTACCACATATAAGTGATATTCTGCATTTGGCCTTCTTCATTTAACGTATCTTCCAGTTCCATCCATGTGGCAGAAAATTAAATGATTTCATGATTCCTTACAGATGCATAGTTTTCTGTTGTGTATGCATACCATCTCTTCGTGATCCACTGACCTGTTGTTGGGCATCTAGGTTGATTCCAAGTCATAGCTGCTGAGTGCTGCAATGAATTATGTGCACATCTGTCCTTTAGCATGAATGTTTTTCTGTCCTGTGGGTAGATACTCAGAAGTGGAATTTCTAGGTTGTGTGGTAGCTCAATTTTAATTTTACTGTTTAATTCTAACCAAGATGATCAGAAGAAGCCAAGACTGGTAGGAGGTACGTTTGTGGGCTTCAGAAAAAAAAAAGTCATAGTGAACTGGAGACACCAAGAAAAACTGGTAGAACTTTCTGGATTGTTACCACTTTCTTGCAAAATCTACATCTTTTCTGAGAGAGTCTGGTTTTCTGTCACTCAGCAGTGCCTGGTATTTTGTTAACAGCTTGAGTTAAAATCACCTTCTCTCCTCTTTACCTTTTCTGCTCGTATTAAATTATTTGTTACTTTCCAGTATAATTTTATATTAAACTATTCATTATATTCAAGAAATTTGTCTTCCTGTGCCAGTAAAATTATTAGATATGAATATCTAAACAGAATCAATAACAAGACTTCACCAGCTGAGTGATAAAGAAGCTTGGCTGCCATCATTTATAACATAAAAATTCAACAGTGAACATTTCAAAATCCCCAAGTTGGAAGGAAGGGCGGGCTTTAGAATTCTAGTGTAGCCGTCATGCGTTTAGATTTTCTGAGCTAGGAATTAGAGTCCCAGAGCTTAGTGACTGAAGCACTGAGGAGATCTGGGGCTGTCTATCAAAAGAGTAGGTGTTGTAGGGGAGAACTTATTTATTTGAGGACTCTGTCATCTTGCCCTACGAGTTTCCCTTTCTTGGAAAATTCCCTTTCTATAGAATGGTCCTATGGGGGCTCGAAACTTCCTGCAGGCATTAGGCCCCTTGCTTTGCATGTAGCCAACTCCCTCACATGCAGTGGTTTCATCACCACCATTGTTCATGGCCCCTTGGGCGCAACCAGGGTGCAGCACAGACCTGGGAGTAATATCTGAGCACTGCTGGACTTGGCCAAGAGGAACAATCCTCACCCACACGCCCTTTCAAAAACATTAACGTAAAATTAAAGGGGAATGTTTGCCTAAGAGTGACTTTCTTGCTTTCTTCTCTAACGTGTTGCTGGTGATGACGCTTTTCATTTCTGTTCTTTTCACTGTGACCAGCAGTATAATGTGCAGTAGGCACAGACTCCTAATCTTAGAACATTCCTGCTCTAGCAGTCTTAACCCGTTCTTCTAATCAGACATGGGGGAGTCTCTTTGTCTGCAAACTCTTTATTTTACTAAGACAACCTCACTGCAGAGATAAGATTCATTGTGAAGTGCTATGAATATGTTACCAACACCAACAATTATATCCCATGTAATTGTTATGGAAAATAATTATAACCGGTCTAGCTTTATTCTGCTTTCAGTGGTTTGTCTTGTAGCGCAATATCAGGTTTCAGAGGAATGTGTGAATTGTTTGAACCCATTACCGAATTCAGCAGTTTTTCAAGATTTCTATGGAAGTGCACATATATAATATACGTGCATACAAAAAATATATATAAATATATACATGTATATTTTAATCTTCACATCTATTTCTTGCCACTGCAGTCCTCTGGTTGCTATGGAGAAGGTTATAATAAGGAAAAGCATCAGGGGTTAAAAGTTCTTCCTGCATCTGGGACAAAAATAACGGTCCGCCCAGCCTCTCTTTACGCCTCGCCCTCGGGTGCTGATCTTTAGCACTGCACGGCTTCCTACCGAGGAGGAGGACTGGATGCTTTATTCAAAATTATACACAGAAGAGCTTACTCTCAGGAGGAAATTGTCTGCCAGAGGGGCAGGAGGTGGGGTGGGGTGGGGTGGGGTAGGGGTGGTGGGAGGGAAGTAGGGACATTGGTGGTGGCAAATGTACACTGGTTGAGGGATGAGCGTTGGATCGTTGGATGACTGAAACTCAATCATGAAAACTTTGTCATTCTATCTCACAACAGTTCAGTAATAATAATAAATTATTGTGATTCATTAATAAAAAATTTAAAAAGAAGAGCTTATTCTCTTCATTTGTACTTTTAAGCTTTATCACTATCATGTTCACTTACTTAGGAATAGGCAGAAAGAAAAGATAAAAGAGGGCGAATTGTCCAGTGATTTTATTTTCCACCTTAAAAAAAAATTGGTTGCTTACCATTCATATTTATTCTGTCTGTGCTGGTCCAAAAAAAGAAAGACTTAGAGAAAGAACCTGATGTAGAACAGTTGGGATTTGGTTAATCTGCTTAGAACTAACACTAATCGGTGGATCAGACGCACGTCCACAGTGATGGCCTCTATCCTTGTTACGCTCCTGTTCTTTTCCTGCCCATTTTCCCTGTACTATTTCTGGTTTCATTTATTTCCTACCCAGTATTTATTTTCTGATGCTTCTTTCAGAGTTTTATTTCACATCACACTTTTTAAATTTCACTCTTGCTTTATTAGGAGGAAGTAGCCAGTCTTTTGGCATTTTATTCAGGGACTGGATCCTACAGAGATGTAATAACACATACGTCAAAAGACATTTTCTGATAGACATATGCTTGAGTGTAATTCCACATAGTTTTTAATAATCATACGTGTAAGGTATGTGTCAGAACACATATATGATTGGGGCTGGAGTGATAGCACAGTGGGTAGGGCATTTCCCTTACACGCAGCCGACCTGGGTTCAATTTCCAGCATCCCATATGGTTCCCTGAGCACCACCAGGAATGATTCCTGAGCTCAGAGCCAGGAGTGACCCCTGAGCATCACCAGGTGTGACTCAAAAAGCAAAAAAAAAAAAACCCCAAAACACATATATGATCATAATTTCCTTGAGTTTTATATCTGCATTTTATGTTTCATGTTAGCATCAATCTTTCTCACCAGATTCTAAATAAAAACTACAGACGCATGCCCCAACACACAGAAATAATAAGAGAATAAATGTCTGTTTATATTCAATACTATCCATCAAGAAATTCTTTGTCAAATAGTATTCTGAACACTTTATATAAGGTTTATGGAACAATAATGAAAGTCTAGGTGAATACACAATTACAACTTCTCTTTCTTGTGCTGCTTATTGCTACTTTGGTTTATTTAATGAAATCAAATTTAGTTATAATTTATTAAGAGCCTGTGTTATACCAGGAACTTTATTGTATACTGTATATGTCTTCAAAGTGGTCTTGTGAAAGAAGGTATTTTTACCCCTTTCTTTGAAATGTAGAAATATTCAGCCCTGCAATGTTTATTTAGGTAATGTGTCCCAAGTTTCACAGTAATAAATGTCTGCTCTGAGATTCTTTATTCCTGCCCATTTTTTCCCCTGTTACCAAGGGGCTAATGGAGGAATGTTCTAGAAAGGCCTGGAGTCAGACTGGACTTTGCTTTCAGTCTCAGTTCTAGCTGGAGAAGGTTTTTGGCGTATCTGGGCCTTTTTGTCCTCATGTGGAAAATGTGATTAATAATCTTCTCACCCCCTGTTTTGTTACTAATCCTTATATAAAGTGTTCAGAACATTTTTTGTCACAGAATTTCTTGATGAATATTATTAAATACAATTGGACATTTTACTTTTGTGTGCTGGGATATATGGGCTGGAGCGATAGCACAGCGGTAGGGCGTTTGCCTTACAATCGGCCAACACGGCCGACCCGAGTTCGATTCCTCCGCCCCTCTCGGAGAGCCCAGCAAGCTATCGAGAGTATCTCGCCCGCACGGCAGAGCCTGGCAAGCTACCCGTGACATACTCAATATGCCAAACACAGTAACAATAAATCTCACGGTGGAGACTTTACTGGGCCCGCTCGAGAAAATCGATGAACAGGAGGTCAGTGACAGTGTCAGATGTACCAACGGTTCTTTAACCAGTCATCTGTTCTAGGGCACTTGGGTTGTTTCCAGATTTTGGCTATTGTGAACAGTGCTGCAGTGAACATATAAGTACAGATGTCATTTCTGCTGTGCTATTTTGTATCCTCGGCATATATTCCCAGAAGTGGTGTTGCAGGGTCATATGGAAGCTCAATTTCTAGTTTTTGAAGGACTGTCCATATTGTTTTCCAGAAAGGCTGGACTAGTGAGCATTCTCACCAACAGTGAAAGAGTATCCCTTTCCCCCTGCATCCACACCAGCACTGGTTGCTTTTGTTCTTTTGAATGTGTGCCAGTTTCTGTGGTTGTGAGAGGATATCTCATTGTTGTTTTGATTTTCATCTTCCTGATGGCTAGAGATGTGGAGCTTTTTTTTTATGTGCCTTTTGGCCATTTGTATTTCTTTTTTGAGGAAACTGTTAATTTATTCTCCCCATTTTTGATGGGGTTGGAGGTTTTTTTTTCTTGAACAATTCTATTAGTGTCTTGTGTATCCTGGATATTAATCCCTTATCAGATGGGTATTGGGTAAATATTCTTTCCCATTCTATAGCTCTTTCTGTATTTTAGTCACTGTTTCTTTTGAAGTGCAGAGGCTTCTTAGTTTGATGGAGCCCCATTTGTTTATGTTTGCTTCCACTTGCATGGTCAGTGCTGTTTCATCCTTAAAGATGCTTTTAGCTTTAATGTCGTGGAGAGTTCTATGAGGCAGATGTTTTTCAGGCTGAAGGAGAACACCGTAGAAATATGAAAGATTCCCATCTAGTTCTGGACCCAAGAAAATATATACTGAGAGAGAAAGTGTGGTAAAGCTGGTTGGAAGAATAAGTGAAATCCAGATTAAGCAAGTCCTTGAAGGTCACGGGAAATTCTTGGATGCATTGTGACTGTACAGAATTATGAGACCCTATTACCTCCTTCTGAATTACTAGATTTTTGAGATCATCTTGCAGGATACATAACCAAACTTCCTGCTTCCAAAAATATAAATCTTCTACTTGTTCATGTTGTACAAGTAAGGAATCATTGAAGAATATATTAGTTAAATTTTAAGCTAGGACAGACATAAAAATAAATAAAAAATTAAAATAGGGTTTAGTTTGGAATGAAGTGATGCTAGTTAACAAAAATAAAATATTTCAGTTTTGCCATTTTTAAAAAGAACTAAATTAATTTCAGAATATAAAATCCTTCCTGATGGCTTTATTTGCTCATAAATAACTCTACTTGTTGATTTAGCTACTTTTATCATATGAATGCCTCATTAAACAAATGGAACTGGCTCATTATAGCCTAGTGGGGCTGTATTCAACCAAGTGGTAAAGTTGAGAGTACCCTGGTTGTTTAACAGTAAATATAAAGACCATTTATCTGGTGTTTTGCCATCTGGAAATGCTAGTATTTCCCAATCTAAGTCTTCAGTTGGCTAACTAGGCTGATAACTGGATTTCAGCTAAGATTGTAATGTCGGAAAGACCTACAAAAATACAAGCTAAAGTATTCTGTAATTTCTTTAGAGAAGAAAGCATAACTTAACCAAGAAGGAAAAATATTTTCTCCCCCAGTTATTGTCCAGAAAACAATATTTAAATTGTAGATATTAAAAAGTTATTTAGAAATATGAACACCAAAAAAGCCTTGATTTTTTTTTCTCCCTGAAAAAGATAAGTCATTCACAAGTTCAGATTTGGCTAAAAGATACTCTCTGCAATAAAAGACAATTTGGAAACCATGAAAAATGGCCCATAGATTGGAGACTTTCTCTACCCTAACCCCTCCCCTATCTCTAAACTATGATTTCTGAAACTTGAAAGCACAGATTTACCAAAAAGAAGTCTTTCAAATATACTTTGAGGTATGAAGCTTGGTTTCTAAATGATATTATTCCTTTCATCTACAAAGATTTGAAAGAAATGCCCATTTTTCTTAAGTGAAATACAGATGGGAGACTCTTCTAACAGTATGGCAGGAAATGTAATATCACATATTACTGGGCTTCCCTCACTGCAGTCTCTTAGAGCCAAAACACTGGGGGACCCTGATGGTCTCCTATGGAGTAACTACTAATCTTGCCCAAGTTTGAGCCCTTTGAAGAGTCCTTTGAAACCTGACACTCGTGGCCTTGCAGAACAAAAGGAACCTTTCAGTAACAGAGTCCCAGTAGCCAGGAGCAGCTGTTACTGCCTTTGGCCCCTGAGGAAGCTGGAACATGGGTCCTCTCTACTCGAGACTTCGGGCACCCTTCCATGTCCTTTGCAGGGGCTCTTTGCGCCTTTCTCAAGCTTAGAGGTATTTTCCCTCCCACTGTTTCCTCAGTGAGCTCAATCTCTCATGAGAATTGGGAAGCCCGATTGTCTTCAGCAGTTTAGCCTTCCACCTTGCAAAAGCCAATGAGTTAAGCCAATGCAAATAGACTTGGAATAGGTAGGAAACATATGAGAGAAAGAGCAGCACTTTTCAGGTTTATTGTTGATTCAGAGAATGTTTGTCCTCTTCATGCCTGGCTGGTTTACTCTGAATAGCATTACTGTCCTTAGAGAAATTCTCACATTGTGGGCCCACTTCCCTCCTGTCAGAAGTGAGAATTTAAATCTTGTGCAGCTCAGACTTCAGGTCTTTAGTGAAGACTAAAGACCTAGGCAAGACTATCCACAGGAAAGAGAAAATTGTGAACCAATAGTTGTCCTCTTTGATACCATCTAGAGCAACAGGAGAATATGACTTTAAGGGTTGCGGGTGTCACAGAGCTGAGTGCCAGATTGAAACCGGGAGTGATTAGTAGTTGCAGTCAGGTTCTGGCACTTAGGGTCTGCAGCCTGGGGCAGATGTAGCAGCCTTCTCTTCCGGCCAGTTCTATACACAGTTCTGGCCAGTGTATGTACGGTTCCGTGAGTTTCCTCAAATCCTCATTTTTTAATTAAAAATCACATTTTCAGATACAATGTACATAATGTCATTTTTAGGATTATATAGTTGGCTGGTTTCTGACAAAAACTTAAGGTTTTTATAATCCCTGTCATAACTGATAAAAATTTTGTCTATTCCCCAAAGGGTTCCTTCAGTTCTCTGTGCTCACTTCCGCCATCCATCCCAGCTCCAGCCACTTGCTCACAAATGGATGTTGTTTTATATGCCCCTAGAGTTTTACTGTTTATATAATATAATTTTAAAAAGTGAATTTGTACTGTGACTCGTCTTGTTCAATTTATTGAGTAATTTTCTCTTGCATATCTATACTGCTTTTGTGTTATCTATTCATAACTTTCTGTATATTTTAGTTGTTCATGCATATATTTTTTTGCTATTGTGAATAAAAATTCTGTAACCATTTTCACAAAGGTGTTTTGTAGATATATGTGCCTCTCTTGGATAAATGCCTAACATTGGGATTGCAGGATTATATGGTTAAATGTATATTTTGTTGAAAACTGTGAAACTATTCCCAAGTGACTGTACCTGTTTTGTTGTCCTTCCAGAAACAGGAGAGTTCAGGTTGTTCTGTGTTTTTGTTCGTCATTTAAATGTGATTCTTTCAAGTTGATGTGTGTTGATGTCTCAGTGTGTTTCAGTTTCCCCGTTTACCAATGAAATTGGGCGTCCTTTTATGTTCTCGTCACTCAACTGTATAGATTTCACATTTTCTGCCCGCTCCCAGCCTTTTTGTGTGTATTTTGCTTCTTCTTTGTTTGCCACCCCTGTGTTGACTTTCTGGCTCTCTGCTCAGAGATCTCTCCTGGTGGGGCTTGTGGGATCAAATGTGGTGCTTGGGATCGAACCTGAGTCGTAAGTGTGAAAAGCAGGTGCCTTACTCGCTGTACTCCCTCCAGCCCCTCAATTATATATATATATTTTTATGGTCTGTCGTGTTGAATTTTGCAATTTGTTTTTATACTATAATACAAGTTACTAATATGTTTCGAAAATATTTTCTCAGTATAGCTGGTGTATTTTTTTTTCTCTTCCCTTCCTTCTCTTTTTTCCCCCTCTTTCCCCCTCCTCTCTCCTTTTATTTCCTTTGCTCCAAAGCAGTGCTCAGGGGGTCCCGGAGTGGGGTGACCCACTGGCGAGCCTTGGCTACTTGGGCCATCACTTCAGTGCAAGGACCCAAGATGTGGTGCCCAGGGCTGCATCTGGCGATGCTTGGGGACCATTTGGTCCTGGGATTAAAAACTTGGTTCTGAGTAGAGAGAGAGTTAAGTGGAAATCATCTGCCTCACAGTCATCGGGAGGGGTGGGCAGGGGGGTATGTTGGGGTTCTTGGTGGAGGAGAATGTGCGCTGATGAGGGGATGGGTGTTTGATCATTGTATGACTGAGACTTAAAACTGAAAGCTTTCTAACTTTTATCAACTTTAATAGTCAATGCATTTCATACCCAAAGAAATCTTTTTCTAACTCAGACTAGTAGAAATGTTCTTCTGTGTTTCCACTGACAGTTTTTATCCTTAGGTTTAATTTTTAAAAATCCATTTTAGGTTAAATTTTATATAAAAGTTAAAGGTTAAAGTTCATATTGCATATGGGATTGTAATTTTTCTAGAACTGTTTTATGTATTTATTTATTTTATTTCTGGGCTTCTCCTTTCTGTGTTTCAGAGCTTGCATGCTCTGTGCTTAGGGATCGCTTCTGCCTGGAGAACCATATGTGGAGCCCGGGATTTTGCCTCAGCCGTCCGAGGCAAGCACCTTAACCCTGTGCTGTATTTCTGGCCCCTAGCACTGTTTTTTTTTTAAAAGATGATCCTTTCTCATTTATCAACCTTGATGCCTTGGTTGGAAATTAATTGAACTTATTTGTGTAGATTTACTTTAATACATATATTAGCACTGTCCTTCCGTTGTTCGTCGATTTGCTTGAGCGGGCCCAGTAACGTCTCCATCGTGAGACTTGTTACTGTGTTTGGCATATCGAATACGTCACGGGTCGCTTGCCAGGCTTTCCTGTGTGGGTGAGATACTCTCGGTAGCTTGCTGGGTTCTCCGAGAGGGGCGGAAGGGCTGACTCGGGTCAGGGTCAGGCCTGTGGGCCGCAAACACCCTACCCGCAAAACTTAATGCATATGTAGTCTTATGTAAATTCCATCCATACTACTTTCATTTCCATAGCTCAGGAGTTATAAGAATTCAAAATTTACATTTTTTTCTTTTTAGATTTGGCTATTTCAGCCTTCTATTTTATCAATACATTTTAGAAACAGTTTCATTATTTCTACAAAATTGAAAGTTTGTTTAGATTGCTTTAAATCAGTGAAAGAATTTTTGGAGACTCACCATCTTAACAGCATCATGTCTTTTCCTCAAAAGACAACAGCTTATCTCTTCTGCCTTCTTCACTGCTAGGATGGTTCAGATTATCCCAAGCACCACAGGACCTGAGTACACCTGAGCAGTATTGTCTCTCCAGGCACTTGCATTAAACCACCAGATTGTTTGTGTGAAAATTGCATGGAGGGCTCCTGGGCCTTCAGCACACCACTTGGGAGAGCACCTGCCCCCAGATAAAAAGAAAGAGGCAAGGAGGGAAGGAAGGAAAGAAGGAAGACAGAAGGAAGGAATGGAGAAGGGGAAGGGGCATGAGGAGTGAGGGAGGGAAGGGGGCAGCAACCCCTAAAGGTGGTATTTCAAATCTCACTTCCAAGTATGTATTTCTATTATCTAGAAATATAGTAGATATTTGCATCTTAGCCACCTTTATTCCTGTAATTTACTAAACTAATTTACTAATTAGAGAGTCTTTTTGGTAAATCCTTTAGGATTTTAATGTACTCCTTTTGCGGTAGGGCATTTGCGTTGCATGTGGCCTGCCCGATCAAGCCTGGTTTGATTCCTCTGCCCCTCTCGGAGAGCCCGGCAAGCTACTGAGAGTTTCTCGCCTGCACTGCAAAGCCTGGCAAGCTCCCCGTGACGTATTCGATATGCCAAACACAGCAACAAGTCTCACAATGGAGACTTTACTGGGCAAACCAATGAACAGCGGGAGGACAGTGATACAGTGGTACTTTCATTATCAAGGATAGATATGTTATTTTCCTTTCCTAACTGTATACCGTTCTTTTAAAAAAATTCTTATCAGTTCTTTTTTCTTTTTTAATCACCATGAGATACACAGTTATGAAGTTGTTCATGATTTGGTTTCAGTTATGCAATGTTCCAACACCCATCCTTTCAACAGGGTACATTTCCCACCACCAATGTCCCTAGTTTCTCTCCTGTACCCCCCTCTACCTCCCTCCACCCCCTGTGCTCACCTCTATGGAAAACACTTTTCTTTTCTTCCTCCCTTCTCTCTTTTTCTCTCTCTTTCTCTCCTTTTTTGGGTACTGTGGTTTGCAGTACTGTTACTGAGCGGTTCTCATGTATATTATTTTACCTCCTTCCAGCCCTCAGTTCTTGTCCAGAGTGGTCATTTCCAATTTTCATTTTATAGTGGATTCCTCTCTGTCGTAATTGCACTCCCCCATAACTTGTGGCAGAGCTTCCTACCATGGACAGGACTTCCTGACCCTCATCTCTACTGTCTCTGGATATTAATCTCCTACTACGTATGTGCGTTTTTAACATCCTGCAGCTGAGTGCCATTATTCCGTGTCTGTGCCTCTGCTTCTGCTCCTTTCACCCAGCATGTCCATCCATGTGTAAGAAAATTTTGTGGCTTCCCGTTTTACCTGGCATCTATGTACTATTCAGTTGTGTAGCTATACCGTAGTTTCTTGACCCGCTCACCTGTTCTCAGGCACTCGAGTTATTTCCCCAATCTGGTCATTGAGAATAGTGCTGCAATAAACATGGGAGTGCAAATGGCTTTTCCACACTGTTTTTGGGCCACTAGGGTATAATCCCAGGACTGGTATTGTGGGTCATATGGGAGCTTGATTTCTTGTTTTGAAAATTTTGTTTTTGTTTTTTTGGGTCACACCCAGCGATGCTCAGGGGTTACTCCTGGCTCTGCACTCAGGAATTACTCCTGGCAGTGCTTGGGAGACCATACGGGATGCCAGGGATTGAATCCAGTCAGCCATGTGCAAGGCAAATGCTCTCCCTGCTGTACTATCGTGCCAATCCTCAATTTTTATTTTTTTTTAAAGATTTTCCATATTGATTTTCAAAAAAAGCTGGACCAGTCGGCATTTCTGACAGTAATGAATGAGAGTCCCTTTCTTTCCACATCCACGTCAGCTCTGGTTGTTTTTGTTCTCTTTGATGTGTAGCAGTCTCTGTGGCTTGAGATGTTTATCTTATTGTTGTTTTGATTTTCATTCCCCTGATGATTAGTAATGTGGAGCATTTTATCATGTGCCTTTTAGCTATTTTTTTCTTCTTTAAGTTTCTGTTCATTTCCTCTTTCCAGTTTTTGGATGGTGTTGGATATTTTTCTTCTGAAGTTCTATCAATGCCTTATATATCTTTGTTATTAACCTCTTATCAGACACATATTGAGTAATTTTTCCCATTCCATGGTTATCTTGGTATCCTGGTCATCATTTTCTTTGAGGTGCAGAAGCTTCTTAGTTTAATGTATTCCCATTTGTTTATCTTTGCTTCTGCTTTCTTGGTCAGTGGTGTTTCGTCATTGATGATGCCTTTAGCTTAACTGTGTATCTTTTGGTTCTTGTTTTATTACTGTTATCACTAGCAATGTATGATGAAAAGCAAATAGTTTTGCCTTGTTTCTGGTAATAGGTAAAACTATTCACTTAGAAAAAGTTGTCCTTTTCCATTAAATATAATGTTATTTAGCATTTTATCATGGAGGTATGTTTTGTTTCTGGTACCAGGTTGTGAGTATTCCCTACTTTTTTTCTGTTTGTAAAGATTATAATGAATACCAGTTTTTGTTATTGTTCGAGCCTGTGGAAGAGATCATATGTGTTGCTTAACATGATAAGTCACTCTGATCTCTAACATTGAATGAATGTTGCATTCCTGAGAGTGTTATGAGTAAATGCCCTGTTTCTGTTGCTAAAGTGAGGGCTGAAGGCCAAGGGTATTAGGGAGCCTCTCTTGGCAATCCTTGGCCGTGGCTTGTGGGCCTCCAGATTTTGATGCTCAGGCCAGTGTCTTGTGTAGATGACCAGGGCCACACCCGGGGTGCTGGAGTAGAGGAGGGCACGTGATGCTGGCCACTGAGCTCTGGGTCTCCTGCGTGTTAATTTTGTATTCCTGCCCTTTGAGCTTTTTCCTGGTTTCTTGCTAACGAGTTTTATTTTTGATTATAGAAGGGATCTTAGACTCCAGTTTTCTACACATGTATTTTCTTTGTTGGAGTTTATTAAATATAGTGCTGGTCGCATAAAATTAACTTGAAGTAATTCTGTGTTTCCCCCCTGAAAGAGTTCATAGATTAAAAAGCTGGCAAAATAGTCTACTGAGATTAAGGTATTTGCCTTGTGTACAGAAGATCTCTGCTCAAACCCAGCACCCCAGGCTCCCTCCTGAGCACAGAGCCGGGACAAACACCTGAGCACGGTGGGCCGTGGCCCAAAAAGTTTATAAAGGAATAATTTTCTCTCCAATTAAGTGTTTGGCAGAGTTCACCTTTTAAGCCATTTGAACCTGCTGTTATCTTGGTGGGATGATTTTGGAATGCAAATTAAACTAATTTCCTTTAGTGACATAAAGCAATTCAGTAGTTATCTCTTAGAACAGTGTTCTTCAACATTTTTACACCTGCAGAACGGCAGGTAGCCTTCACACAGGTGCAGGGATTGGCAGTTATAACGAAGGCGATAGACCACGGATTTTCAACCTCTCTACAACCTTTCTGCACTGTTAAAGTTGAAGACCACTGTTTCATGTAGACTTCTGTGGCTTTGTGTTGTTTAAGGAATTTTGTCACTGTTTGTCACTGTTATCAAATATAGTAGCATGAAGATATAAATATCCTTGGGTTTTTCTTGTAATGTCTCTAGGATAAGGTAAGGTAAAGGCCCTCCTGTTGTTCATCGATTTGCTCGAGCGGGCCCAGTAACGTCTCCATTGGAGACTTTGTTGTTAGTGTGTTTGGCATATCGAATACATCACGGGTGGCTTGCCAGGATCCGTAGTTATGGTTTATCATTCATAATGGCAATTTGTGTCTTCTCTTTTTTATTCTTGGTAAGTCTGACCAGATACTTATCAAACTTATTGACCTCAGAGAAGCATCTTTTGTATTTAGTGATTTGCTTTTATGATTTCCGTCTTCATTTTTATTGAATTCACTTTTATCTATTTTTATATTTTTATTCTTTTGAATAAGTTTCGATTTAATTAAAAATATTTTTTCAGAGTATTATGATGCTATTAGTTTCTCTATAAATCTGTTTTATTGCTTTCCATAGAATTTTATATTCTATGTTTTCATTGTCTTGCAGTTCAGTATGTTTTCTGAATTTCTAGTAGTTTTCTTTTGGCCTGTAAATTATTTAGACATAGGATTTCATAAATATTTTCTATATTTCTTTATGTTAATGAGTTCTAATTGACATGTTTGTATGATTGTAGTTATTTTAAATTCATTAAAATTTATTTCGTATCACAGGATATAGCTTTACTGGTTGAAGGTTTTATGTGGGTGCTGGAGAGATAGTACAGTGGGTACAGCGTTTACCTTGCATGTGGCCCATCAGAGTTTGATACCTGGTATCCTGTTATGGTCCCCTGAGAACTTTCAAGAGTAATTCTTGGGGGGCTGGAGTGATAGCACAGCAGGTAGGGCCTTTGCCTTGCACGCAGCCAACCCGGGTTCGATTCCCAGCATCCCATATGGTTCCCCAGACACCGCCAGGAGTAATTCCTGAGTGCAGAGCCAGGAGTAACCCCTGTACATCGCTGGGTGTGACCCAAAAAGAATAAAAAATGAGTAATTCTTGGGTGCAGAACTAGGAATAACCAATGAACACTGCTGGGTTTAATCCAAAACACAAAAATAAATAAATAAATAATAAAGGCTCCTTGGCTCTAGATAATTATATACATTCTATTATGCTGCGTAGAGTGAACTGGAAAAAAATTTAAGTTCATTGATACTCTTGCTAAACTTTCATATTTTGTTTGAGTTTAGTCTGTTGTCTGTCATATTTTTATCTTTTATAGTTTGTTTGGGCTGGAGAGATAGCACAGCGGTAGGGCGTTTGCCTTGCACGCGGCCAACCTGACCAACCTGGGTTCAATTCCTCTGCCCCTCACAGAGAGGCCAGCAAGCTATCAGGAGTATCTCGCCCGCACGGCAAAACATGGCATATCCGATATGCCAAAAACAGTAACAACAAGTCTCACAATTTGTTGTGAGATATTACTGGTGCCTGCTCGAGCAAATCATTGAACAACGGGAGGACAGTGACATTGATATTTTGAGTTTAGTCTGTTGTCTGTCATATTGCTAATGGGAGAAGAGTGTTCTACAGCTCTAATTTCTCTTTTTCTGGAGAGCATTTCTATCAGTTTTTGCTTTAGGCCATCTGAAATTTTGTTGTTGGCTGCTTATACAGGACAATTATGTTCTGGGTGAATTGTCTCCTTTATAGTTTTTTTTTAAAATTTTTCCTTTATTGTTATTTAATGTGATTCTTTAACTCATTTTTTAGTGACATAACTCATCCCTCTTCACTTGCTTTTCTTTCTCAACCTGTCTTCCAAAAGAGAGACAGTCCTATTGGATTTTCTAGGTACAGTTGTATTTGGCACACCGAGGATCTTATGACAAAATATATCTGGTAAACACCTGTTCGTAGTTTAGGAGGTGTTCTGGTTAACTATTGATTCATGGTATAATCACGTGTATCTAGGCCATGAAGGAGATCCTGTACCATGGATGTGTTGTTCTGTGTTAAGGGATTGTTTCACTCTGCTTTCTCTGAGGGAAATTTTAAGCTGAAACGATAGCACTGCAGGTAGGGCATTTGCCTTGCATGCGGCTGACCCGGGTTCGATTCCTCCATTCCTCTTGGAGAGCCCGGCAAGCTACTGAGAGTATCCTGCCCACACAGCAGAGCCTGGCAAGCTTCCCATGGTGTATTCAGTATGCCAAAAGTAGTAACAACAAGTCTCACAATGGAGTTGTTGCTGGTGCCCGCTCGAGCAAATCGATGAACAACGGAAGGGCCGTGCTATAGAGCTACAGTGCTACAATGCTCATAATATCTTTCCCATAATAACTTTATGAAACCTGGTTCAGATTTTATAGTTTATTCTTTGAAAAGTCAATCATAATCAAATTATTCATTTAATCTTTACAAATACAAATGCACATAGAGATTGGGTGGGTGTCCTGAGTGAAGTGGATGATGTTACAGAATACTGAGGAGTGATGAGGATTGCCTCAGTGTAGTCATGCTTTGTCTCAAGGAAGACAACTCCTGGAAATTTAAGTTCGATGTTGCTCACTCTTACAATTTTCCAGATAGATTGATAATATATATAATTTTGTATCATTTAATTATAGAAATTAAAAAAGTATTATTCAGGATAAAAACAGTTCTGGCCATTAGAAAAACTGGGATAAACAGAGTATTTGTACAGCTCACTTCCTCCCCTTACCAGACTGTGGTAGCCCTTTTAAGCAGGAATTCTGAAATGAAATAGAACACCCATGCCCCTACCCAGGAGAGAGTGATGATGATGGGAGACTTGGTTTAGAGAATTCTGACCAAGTCCACAAGGGGAGCAATCACTGACTAAATAATCACCCGCATAATAAATATGCCATGGCGTGAAGGGATCAAGTATAAAAAAAAGGTACATTTTCTGCACCAAAAAATGACAAAGGAGAGTGATAACATCCAGTGTGTGCATTGGATTGTTGGTGCTCAGGGATCACTCCCGGTGAGACTTAGGGGGCCGGGTGAGTGCCAGGCAGTGAACCTGAGTCAGCTGTGTGGAAGGCAGAAGCCTCAACTTGGACTGTCTCTCAGCTCCCAGACATGTTTTACAAGACAAACCCCTCAGGCCCTGCCAGTCCTGATCTTAAGTAATATGTTTTACAAGTAAATATTATGAGTCATAAGAATTTCAATAAATTTTAAATCCAATATTTAGCATTAAAAGTTTAAATTCCTATCTAGATCTTCACACTTAGAAATACGCTCTGAAAGGATATAGGGTTTTTAGTTTTTAAAAATTAGTAAAAAAATAAATTTGACATTTAAAAAAATTGAAAAATAAATTATTTTCCTTCTTCATACTCTTTTAAAGAAAATTTGCCATGATGCTTAGCTTGACTTTTTATGCTAAATAGGAACAGAGACATAATTGTAAAGCAACTTTGTTTCTTCCAATTTCTTTTAAATCTTTTTGAATGCCATTTTTTTCCTCTAGATGAAAATATAAACAGGTTATACAACTTTTTTGATAAGCCTGAGTTTAATAAACATGAAGAAAAACAAGGTAAAAGGTAAAAGGTAAAGGCCCTCCCATTGTTCGTCGATTTGCTCGAGCGGGCCCAGTAACGTCTCCATTGGAGGCTTTGTTGTTACTGTGTCTGGCATATTGAATACATCACGGGGAGCTTGCCAGGCTCTGCCGTGCGGGCGAGATACTATCGGTAGCTTGCCGGGCTCTCTGAGAGGGGCGGAGGAATCGAACTCGGGTTGGCCATGTTGGCTGCGTGCAAGGCAAACGCCCTATCGCTGTGCTATTGCTCCAGCCCAAGGCAGTCTCAATTTATGCACAGATACATATGGGTTGTTTCCGTAATGATTGTGACCCACCCTCTAGGAACGGAACGTTAACTTTCTGCTGGAGACTCATTTTATGACCCTCTTAAGGTCTAAGATGATCTTGCTCCAGATCTTTGCATGTTTACTTTGGACCCATTTGAAAGATGAAGGAATCCTTTGTCCCGATACTTTCAGAGGAGGTAGGCTCTTTATCTGGCTTGGAATGGCATAGAGTATAGAGCACACCACAGTATAGTAATTTTTCCATACTATCTCAGTATTACTGTGGAAAAATATTTTTTACAGACTATCTGATTAAAGTTCTTTCAAATGATTATTCATCCCCAATCCATTATTCCCTATGTAGACTTAAAAGTTATATAGGGGCTGGAACGATAGTACAGCGGATAGGTCGTTTGCCTTGCATGCAGCAGACCTGGGTAAAATTCCCAGAATCCTATATGGTGCTCCAAGCACCGCCAGGAGTAATTCTTGAGTGCAAAGTCAGGAGTAACCCTTGTGCATTGCTGGCTGTGACCCAAAAAGCACACACACAAAAAAAGTTATATAGTCATTTATTTTTGTCCATTTTTTTTTGTGCAAATCATTTAGGAGGGTAATTTAAAATGCACTTTGATATCTTATGTATTTTTTTCTAACTTTATATAACACCATGTCTTACAGAGTTGTTCATAGTACAGTTGTTTGGGGCATTTAATGTTCCAACACCAATCCCACCATCAAGTGTGACCTCCTCTCCACCATTATCCCCAGTTTTTCACCCCCACCCCACCCCCAGGTACAAGATAATTTGTTTTATACTGCTTGTTACAAGATGGTAATTGAAATTATAAGAAAACTAGTTAAATAAAAGAAAATCTGTGAAAAGTGTTGTATCTCACAAAGGTGTTATTAAACTCATTGTTTGGAGATTTACCAAGCTGTCTGTTGCTAGCTAGTAGGTGAGCCTTCTGTGTTATTGTTCCTGCTTTTTGAGCCTAGTGGGCTTCAATGCTGCTTTCCCGTCTAATTTGGTGCTCCTCCTGGGCTGCAAGTATTGTGGAATTTGGAGGTATTGTGTGGTAGCATATGTGGCTGTGCACTCCAGAAGCTGTGGAACTGGGGTGACTATTTGGCTTGGATTCTCTTTTGGGTCACACCTGGCAATGCACAGGGGTTACTCTTGGCTCTGCACTCAGTAATTACTCCTGGTGGTGCTCAGGGGACCATATGGGATGCTGAGAATTGAACCCGGGTCAGTCATGTGCAAGGCAAACGCCCTACTCACTGTGCTATTGCTTCAGGCCCCTCCCCCCCCTTTTCTTGGCTTGGATTCTCTTGAGCTTACTTTATATACCAGAGATAAAGGGTGTGGGTATGGCTGCTGAAACTTCAGCAAGGTGGGAATTAGGCATGCCCCCCTCCTGAGAAGGCCCCAGACTTTGCATCCTGAAAACAGGTTTACCTGGAAGTTTCATAAAATCGGTGGGGTTTTTTTAGATTAGTTGATTTTATCTGATACATGTCATTTAAAATGACTTTTATATTTTGTTTTATAGAGAATCTCATAGTGAAGAACATAACATACTTCTTTTCTGTTAAATATTTTTATGTATATGAGACTGATATTAGAGCAAATGTGTTTACAAATAAATTGAGGGCTTTCCCCCCTTTCACTCACCATCAATTCTGTTGGTAAATAATCCTCTATTTAGCCTAAATCTTGTAAGGGAAATTTTTGTAGCTGGAGAGATGGTGAAACACATGAGGTGCTTGCCTTGTGGGCAGCTAATACAGGTTTAGTCCCTGGTAACACATATTATCTCCTGAATGTTCTAGAAGCCACTTTGAGCACTGAGTCAGGAATAGTCCCTAAGCACTGCAAGGTGACTCATAAAACAAAAGCAGTGTTACCGCCACTGGCCGAGCAAGTGAAAACAGAGATAGATAAATGGGACTATCTTAAACTAAGAAGCTTCTGCACCTCCAAAGAAACAGTGACCAAAATACAAAGACTGTCTACAGAATGGGAAAGGATATTCGTTGAATACGCATCTGACAAGGGGTTGATATCCAGGATATACAAAATACTGTTAAACTCCACAAGAAGAAAACATCCAACCCCATCCAAAAATGGGGCAATGAAATGAACAGAAACTTTCTCAAAGAAGAAATCCGAATGGCAAAAAAGCACATGAGAAAATGCTCTACATCATTAATCATCAGGGAGATGCAGATCAAAACCACAATGAGATACCATCTCACACCTCAGAGACTGGCCCACATTCAAAAGAACAAAAGCGACCGATGCTGGCGTGGATGTGGCGAGAAAGGGACACTCCTTCACTGTTGGTGGGAATGTCCACTGGTTCAGCCCTTCTGGAAAACAGTATGGACGATTCTCAAAAAATTAGAAATTGAGCTCCCATTTGACCCAGCAATACCACTCCTGGGAATATATCCCAGAGAGGCAAAAATGTGTAGTCGAAGTGACATCTGCACTTGTTTGTTCATTGCAGCACTCTTTACAATAGCCAGAAACTGGAAGAAACCTGAATGCCCAAGAACAGATGACTGGTTAAAGAAACTTTGGTACATCTACACAATGGAGTACTATGTAGCTCTTAGAAAAGATGAAGTCATGAAATTTACATACAAGTGGTACTACATGGAAAGTATCATGCTAAGTGAAATGAGTCAGAAAGAGAGGGATAGACATAGAATGATCGCATTCATCTGGGGGATATAAAGTAACAAAGTATGAGATTAATACCCAAGAATAGCTGAGATCAGCACCAGCAGGATTACTCCATAACTTAGAGGCCAGCCGGGTATCCTAGAGGAAAGGGCAGTTCAGATAGAGAAGGGAGCACCAAATAAAGGATGTTTGGAGGATCCTCCCAGGAGGGGAGATGCATGTCGAAAGTAGACTATGGACTGAACATGTTTGCCACTCAATGCCTCTTTTGCAGACCACAACACCCAAAAGGAGAGAGAGAACACAGGGGATTGCCCTGCCACAGAGACAGGGGGGATGGGGGGATGGGGGTGGGGGGGATATTATCCATGGTGGTGGAAAATGGGCACTGGTGGAGGGATGGGTATCTGATCATTGTATAATTGAAACCAAAGCACAAAAAATTGTAAATCTACAACTTTAAAAAAATAAAATAAAATAAAGGGGAAAAAAAAGCAGTGTTACAATCTTTTGTTTTCTGCAGTATGCTATGTGGAAGAGTTTAGTATAGTAAAAAGTAGACTCTTGAAAGTTCAGGCATGAAGGGTAGGATCAAGAATTTATTGAGGAACCTGATAAATTCTGACACTGATACTTTACAAGCATTTTAGAAAAGTTTCTATACTCTTTCCCCTGACTCACCAATGTTCCGTCTTCTGTCTACTCATACTCCCTTACCACTCAACCCCACTTAAAAAAATGTTTAAATTTAGAGTTCCCAGCAACTTTCTAATGGCTTCACGACCATAGTACTCCTTATTGGAATCTCAGTAGTGTCTTATAGAGATGCACATATTCCCTTTCCTTCTTAAAATACATTTACAATATGCTTTCACCCTTTCTGGATATTTTCTTCTTATAAGAATTATTATAACTCCTAGATTTACCAAGTTGTTCAAAATACAGTTGTTTCGGGCATTAAATGTCCCAACACCAGTTCCACCAGCAAAGCGTCCCTAGACTTCTTCCCTCCACCAATGTCCCTGATCTCCCACCCACCACCCCAGTCTGCCCCTTGCAGTCAAATTTATTTCATATTATTTGTTACAACACAAAGGCAAAAAGAAGCATCAAATCTTAGATCAATGAGAGTCAATTTGGGTTAATTGTTATATCTCACAATGATATTACTAAAGTCACTGTCTGAGGATCTACTGTGCTGGTTGGTGCAAGTTGGTGAGGAACGGGGATAGTGGAGGTGTGGAATTAGGTCTACTCCCATTCCAAGGAAACCCCAGAGTTTTTGCCCGTAAACTGGTGCCAACTGAAAAGATTAGCTGCTCGTCACTCTTCTAAGACTGGATGTGGAGCTGGACCATCTCTGATCTCTGAGTTGGAGGGTGTGTCTGTGAGTGGCTGAGCCATGAGGTAGAAAGGGCAACCTACCCACCTCTATTCTGTGAAGACCCCAGAGTCCCAGTGCGGTCTACCTGTGAAGACTCAGCAGTACGTGCTCTCTTAGCACTGTGTTCTGTCTGGCTATTCAATGTGATAATCCTCAAAGGGGAGCTTATTATTTTCACGCTAAACTTTCTTTCTACAGACTCTCATCTTCTACCATGACTCACATATATGCCAGTGACTTCTTATTGTAGCCCTTATTGTAGACTTCTTATTGTAGAGACAGCACAGGCAATAAAGCACACACTTGTGTGTACCAGACACTGGTTCAATCCCCATCACTGCAGGTGGTCCACCAATCCCACTGGGATCCCTGAGCAGAGCTATGAATAAGCTCTGAGTATCACCATGTGTAGCACCAAGACAAAAACAAATTTCTCTAACCAAAATCTCTTTCCATATCCACTATCTTCTGACAGGTTAATGTAGCTAACTAAAAGGATCCTCAATAAACTCTCGATCCTACCCTCATGCCTGCACCTACACAGTATAGCTGGCTCCATTCTAGGCTCCCATGCCAGCAAACAAACCAGTCATCCCTAATGGTTAGGCAAGTCTGAAACCTAGAAATCTTTCTTGATTGCTTATATTCTTTTTTTTTTTACAGTTGTAGATTTACAATTTTTTGTGCTTGGGTTTGATTATACAATGATCAGATACCCATCCCTCCACCAGTGCCCATTTTCCACCACCATGGATAATATCCCCCCACCCCCATCCCCCCATCCCCCCCTGCCTCTGTGGCAGGGCAATCCCCTGTGTTCTCTCTCTCCTTTTGGGTGTTGTGGTCTGCAAAAGAGGCATTGAGTGGCAAACATGTTCAGTCCATAATCCACTTTCGACATGCATCTCCCCTCCTGGGAGGATCCTCCAAACACCCTTTTTTTGGTGTTCCCTTCTCTATCTGAGCTGCCCTTTCCTCTAGAATACCCGACTGGCCACTAAGCTATGGAGTAATCCTCCTGGTGCTGATCTCAGCTATTCTTGGTATTAATCTCATATTTTGTTACTTTATATCCCCCAGATGAATGCAATCTTTCTATGTCTATCCCTCTCTTTCTGACTCATTTCACTTAGCATGATACTTTCCATATTGTACCACTTGTATGTAAATTTCATGACTTCATCTTTTCTAAGAGCTACATAGTACTCCATTGTGTAGATGTACCAAAGTTTCTTTAACCAGTCATCTGTTCTTGGGCATTCAGGTTTCTTCCAGTTTCTGGCTATTGTAAAGAGTGCTGCAATGAACAAACAAGTGCAGATGTCACTTCGACTATACATTTTTGCCTCTCTGGGATATATTCCCAGGAGTGGTATTGCTGGGTCAAATGGGAGCTCAATTTCTAATTTTTTGAGAATCGTCCATACTGTTTTCCAGAAGGGCTGAACCAGTCGACATTCCCACCAACAGTGAAGGAGTGTCCCTTTCTCGCCACATCCACGCCAGCATCGGTTGCTTTTGTTCTTTTTGATGTGGGCCAGTCTCTGAGGTGTGAGATGGTATCTCATTGTGGTTTTGATCTGCATCTCTCTGATGATTAATGATATAGAGCATTTTCTCATGTGCTTTATTGCCATTCGGATTTCTTCTTTGAGAAAATTTCTGTTCATTTCATGGCCCCATTTTTGGATGGGGTTGGATGTTTTCTTCTTGTGGAGTTTAACCAGTATTTTGTATATCCTGGATATCAACCCCTTGTCAGATGTGTATTCGGTGAATATCCTTTCCCATTCTGTAGACTGTCTTTGTATTTTGGTCACTGTTTCTTTGGAGGTGCAGAAGCTTCTTAGTTTAAGATAGTCCCATTTATCTATCTCTGTTTTCACTTGCTCGGCCAGTGGCGTGGCATCTTTGAAGATACCATTAGCTTCAATGTCATGGAAGGTTTTGCCAACTTTATCTTCAATGTACCTTATGGTTTCTGGTCTGATGTTGAGGTCTTTAATCCATTTTGATCTTACTTTTGTACATGGTGTTAGGCAGAGTTCTGAGCCTATTTTTTTGCATGTAGCCGTCCAGTGATGCCAACACAATTTATTAAAGAGGCTTTCCTTACTCCACTTCACATTACTTGCACCTTTATCAAAGATTAGATGATCATATGATTGAGGGGAGATGTCAGTGTATTCAACCCTGTTCCATTGGTCTGCAGTTCTGCCTTTGTTCCAGTACCATGCTGTTGTAATTATTACTGCTTTGTAGTACAGTTTGAAGTTAGGGAGGTTGATTCCTCCCATTTTCTTTTTCCCAAGAATTGCTCTAGCTATTCGTGGGGGCTTATTGTTCCATGTAAATTTCAGGAGTGTTTGCTCCATTTCTTTGAAGAATGTCATGGGTATCCTTATAGGGATTGCATTGAATTTATACAATGCTTTCAGTAGTATTGCCATTTTGACAATGTTAAGTCTCCCGACCCATGAGCAGGGGATATCTTTCCATTTCCTCATGTCCTCTTTTATTTCCTGAAGTAGCGTTTTGTAGTTTTCTTTGTACAGGTCCTTTACTTCCTTAGTTAAGCTGATTCCTAGGTACTTGATTTTCTGGGGCACAATTGTGAACGGGATTGTTTTTTTCATGTTGCTTTCTTCTCTCTCACTGTTTGCGTATAGGAAAGCCATGGACTTTTGGGTATTGATTTTATAACTTTCAACTTTACTATACGAGTCTATTGTTTCTAGGAGTTTTTTGGTGGAGGTTATTGGGTTCTCTAAGTAGAGTATCATATCATCTGCGAATAGTGAGAGCTTGATTTCTTCCTTTCCTAACTGAATGCCCTTAATATCTTTTTCTTGCCTAATCGCTATTGCAAGTACTTCCAGTACTATATTGAACAGCAGTGGAGAGAGTGGGCATCCCTGTCTCGTCCCTGATCTTAGAGGGAAGGCTCTCAGTTTTTCCCCATTGAGGATGATGCTTGCTGTAGGCTTGTGGTAGATGGCTTTAATTATGTTGAGGAAGGTCCCCTCTATACCCATTTTGGCTAGGGTTTTCATCATAAAGGGGTGCTGGATCTTGTCAAATGCTTTCTCTGCATCTATTGATATAATCATATGATTTTTATCTTTTCTTTTGTTGATATGATGGATTATGTTGATTGATTTTCGAATGTTAAACCATCCTTGCATCCCTGGGATGAATCCTACTTGGTCATGGTGTATGATCTTTTTGATAAGTAGTTGGATTCTATTTGCTAGTAGTTTGTTGAGTATCTTTGCATCTGTGTTCATCAGGGATATCGGCCTGTAGTTCTCTTTCTTTGTGGTATCTCTGTCTGCTTTTGGTATCAGTGTGATATTTGCTTTGTAGAAACTGTTCGGAAGTGTTTTTGATAATTTAATTTCGTGGAAAAGCTTAAAGAGCATTGGGAGTAAGTCCTCTTTAAAGATTTGGAAGAATTCACTAGTGAATCCATCCGGGCCAGGACTTTTGTGCTTGGGGAGACTTTTTATTACCATTTCAATTTGCTTGATGGTGATAGGTCTGTTCAGGTATTCCAGGTCTTCTTGGTTCAGCCTTGGGAGTCTGTAGGAGTCTAGGAATTTATCCATTTCCTCGAGGTTTTGATGTTCCGTGGCATAAAGCTTCTCAAAGTACTCCCTGAGGATCCTCTGAATTTCTGTAGTTTCTGTTGTAATGACCCCCTTTTCATTTCTGATTCGGTTTATTAGGGTTTTCTCTCTCCCTTTCTTTGTGAGTTTTGCTAGAGGCTTATCGATTTTGTTAATTTTCTCGAAGAACCAGCTCTTGGTTTCATTGATCTTTCGGATTGTTTTTTGGGTTTCCATCTCGTTAATCTCTGCTCTGAGTTTTATTATTTCCTTTCTCCTGTTCGGGTTGTGCTCCTTTTTTTGGTCCTTCTCCAAGCTCTTAAGCTGTGAGGTTAGGTTACTTATGTGTGCTCGCTCCTCCTTCCTGAATAATGCTTGTAGAGCTATAAACTTTCCTCTTAACACAGCCTTTGCTGTGTCCCATAAGTGTTGGTAACTCGTGTTCTCATTTTCATTCGTTTCTAGGAATCTTTTGATTTCCTCTTTGATTTCCTGTCTAATCCACTCATTGTTCAATAGTGCACTGTTTAATTTCCAGGTGTTTGATTTAGTTTTCTGTTTTTGTGTGTAATTTACTTCTAATTTCAGCGCATTATGGTCTGAGAAGATTGTTGATACAATCTCTATCTTCTTAATTTTATGGAGGCATGTTTTGTGGCTCAGCATGTGGTCTATCATGGAGAATGTTCCATGTACGCTTGAGAAGAATGTGTATTCAGCTTTTTGTGGATGAAGTGTCCTGTATATATCTACTAAATCCCTTTCTTCCATTGTTTCCCTCAAATGAAGTATGTCCTTGCTAAGCTTGAGTCTGGTTGATCTATCAAGAGGTGACAAAGCAGTGTTGAAGTCTCCCACTAGTATTGTGTTATTATTGATGTCTTTTTCCAAATCTATGAGTAGTTGTTTTAAGTACTTTGCTGGTCTCTCATTAGGTGCATATACATTTATTATTGTAAGTTCTTCCTGTTGTACAGATCCTTTGATCAATAAGAAATGGCCTTTACTGTCTCTTATGACCTTCCTCACTCTGAAATCGATGTGGTCTGATATAAGGATGGCTACCCCAGCTTTTTTATGGGAACTGTTTGCCTGTAGGATTGTTTTCCAGCCTTTGACTCTGAGTCTGTGTTTGCTTTGACTATTGAGATGTGTTTCTTGCAGGCAGCAGAATGTTGGGTTCAATTTTCTAATCCACCCTGAGACTCTATGTCTTTTAATTGGTGAGTTTAGCCCATTGACATTGAGAGAGATTATTGTTATGGGATTTTGTCCCATTGTTGTGTTAAAATTTGGTGTATTTGAGGGGCCTTTCTTGCCTTAAAGTAGCCCATTTAGTTGTTCTTGTAACCATGGTTTTGAGTCTATGAATTTCCTGAGCTGTTGTTTGTCTGTGAAACTGTGTGTTGTTCCTTCTATTATAAATGAGAGTCTTGCTGGGAAAAGTATTTTGGGGGAGGCATTTATTTCATTGAGTTTTTATCACTATGTCCCACCACTGTTTTCGGGCCATGAGGGTTTCATCAGAAAAATCAGCTGTGAATTTTAAGGATGCTCCTTTGTAAGAGATTTCTCTCTTCGATCTTGCTGCTTTCAGAATTTTGTCTCTGTCTAAGGTTTTAGTCATTTTGATCAGAATGTGTCTTGGGGTATTTTTATTCGGATTTCTTCTAGCTGGTACCCTTCGGGCCTCCTGAATGTGTTCACAAGTTTTCTTCAGCTCTGGAAACGTTGTAGCAATGATGTCTTTGACAGTTTCTTCTTCATCAAGATTTTCTTCCTGTCCCTCTGGGACTCCAATAATTCTTATGTTACCCCTCTTGGCTTCACCATGATCTTCTCTTGCCATCTGTTCCCGAATTGTGAGTCTCTTTTCCATTTTCTGCTCTTTTCTGGAGAGTCTCTGAACTTCATCTTCGAGCTCACTGATTCTGTTCTCAGCAGCTCTTACTCTGCTGCTGAGGCCTTCCACTGAGCTTTTCAATTCGCCTACGAGATTTTTCAGGTCTGACATTTCTGATTGCATTTTCCTCATTTCTGCCTTCAGATCCTCTTGTCTTCTATTGACATTGCTTTCCATTGTTTCTTTTAATTCCCTAAGCATCCTAAGTAGCTCCCTTCTGAATTCCTTGTCAGAGAGGTTGTCTAACACTACAGTACTGTTGGTGTCATCTGGGCTAGACTCTTCAATATGAAAGTTTGGTGGGCTTTTGCGTTGCTTTACCATTGTGAGAGGTGTGGTTTAGTCCTTCACGTTCACTGTTACTATTCTGCTTGATATGCAGTGTGAGTTAAGGTAGGCTTATGAGTTATTGGCTACTGTGTTTCTAGTGGCTGAGCTAAAATAGAGAAGTTTCCATCTAAGAAGGTAGCTTATGGTTCCTATGGGATACGTAGTGGGAAAATATTTCACGGCCGCGTTAGTGGCCGTGGCTCCGGTAAGAGTTCCTGGCACTGGGAGAGGAGTTGGGAACGTCTCCTGTTTGGAATTGGAGCCGTTCAGCTTTGTTGCCCAGAGCTGGGCCTCCGTGCCCGTCCCGCGCAGATCAGGGGTTGAAAACTGGCTTTCTAGGAGCTGGATCTAGCTGCGCATGCCCAGAGAGGGTCCCAGGCCCTTGGGGGCGGGCTGTACCTGTTTGGAATTGGAGCCATTCAGCTTGGTTGCCCAGAGCTGGGCCTCCGTGCCTGTCCCGCGCAGATCAGGGGTTGAAAAAAGATTGCTTATATTCTTATCTCTGAAACCCAATCTCTGATCAAATGTGATGCATTTCACCAACCAAATTTAATTTTTTGTTCTCCTTTTTCTGTCTAATTTTTATGTCTAAACACCAGCCCCTTTACTTAGAAACCTCCTACTTATCCTTCATATTAACATGTGTTTCTCACACAAAATACACCTTTCCTGACTCTGTAGACTAGGTGAGAATCTCTATTTTCATTCTGAACACTACCTTAACTTATAATCAAAATTCACCATGTGGTTATTTCAGATAATAAATGATAAAATCTATGAAGAACTCCATTACTATAAGGACATAGAAAAAGCTCAATAAATACACATTGTTGAAGTATATTAATTCAGCCACTAATCCTTTCAATTTTTATACTCTTCATGTTCGCATGAAAATATTAGAGAAACACAAAGAGAAAAGCTGGTAAAAATATTAAGATATATATCTGTGTGTTTTGGACTAGACCCTGGAAGGGAACTGTGGTGCAGAAGAAAGGAAGAATTTCATTTAAAATGGAAGTATTGGAGGGTGTTTAAATGCTATTAAGATTCTAATACAGAAGGAGAGTTGAAACTATAAGAGAGTTTAATGTATAATAATAATATCAATGAAGCCAAGAGGAATTTACTATAAACTAATTTTAAGTTAGAGATGGCCTTAGGTGGGTTCATCTGACCTAACAGGATGGGGAGAAAAAGAGGAAGATGGAAGCAAATCTGTAGGTTTGGGAGCAGGCAGTTTAAGGAGCTTTTGTTAATTATGGCTTTAGGTAGATCTATTCTAATGAAAAATCTTGTAATTGTATGATATAGTAGTGATAATGGGCTGGAGTGATAGCACAGTGGGTAGGGCATTTGCCTTGTGGGCGACCCAGGTTTGATTCCTCTGCCCCTCTCGGAGAGCCTGGCAAGCTACCGAGAGTATCTCACCTGCACGGCAAAGTCTGGCAAGCTACCCGTGACGTATGTGATATGGCAAACACAGTAACAAGTCTCACACTGGAGATGTTACTGGGCCCGCTCGAGCAAATCTATGAACAATGGGAGGACAGTGCTACAGTAGTGATAATGAGAAACACATTTGTTTTTTATGTATGTAGTAATTGCAGTAGTTTCATGTCCTTTCACCGATAAACTGAACTTGAGTCCATACCTTACCATTTCTTTCTTTGCTTTTTGGTTTGGGGGCCACATCCAGTGGTGCTCAGTGTTTTCTCCCGGCTCTGCTCTGGACTCATTCCTGATGGGACTCAGAGGACCCTCTGTAATGGGGATCAAACCTGGGTTTGCCGTGTGCAAAACAAGCGCCCTACCTGCTGTACTCTCACTCCAGCCCCATAGCGTCTCTGCCTCCCTGTTGAGCAATCAACCCCGAGTCTGTGCCAGGCGGGAATAATCACCTCTAAACTAATAAAGATGGCCTTTACCACTTTTTATGTGACCTTGAGCAGGCTTTTTATTCTCGCTAGTCTTCAGGTTTTTTCCTATAAAACTTACTCAGAGATTGACTTATTTGAGACTGCAGAGCTAAATAGATTAAGATGCCAAGTTTCAAATCGGACAGTCCTGCTCTAAGTGATCACTTTTACGGGAAGGTTTTACTAGAATATTTCTCCTGCAGCACTCTCAGTACTTGAGATTTGAGAGATAGTCTTTATATAAAAATGTTTAGTCAGGAGACTTCACTTGCCACCCGCCTTTAATGATATGTTCCCACTGGCAAAGGCAACAGAATAAAAAATAAAGGAAGGGAACTGCATCAGTTTAAAGAATTTATGCATGGAAAAAGAAACTTGGGATAAAACTAAAAGACAGCTAACTAAATGGGAGAAAATATTTGCATTCAACGCATCAGATAGAGTTGATATACAGAATATATAAAGTACTAACAAAAATAAACAACAAAAAAGTCCAAAAACCCCATAAAAAATTGGGAGTAGAAATGAACAGGGACTTCTCTGAGGTAGA
The DNA here is from genome assembly GCF_029834395.1 of Sorex fumeus. Lineage (NCBI taxonomy): Eukaryota > Metazoa > Chordata > Mammalia > Eulipotyphla > Soricidae > Sorex > Sorex fumeus. The sequence continues at coordinate 4,073,587 of NW_026606322.1, forward strand.
CTATTAGATGACCAACACTTAATCACTTAACTTCCCGTTAGTCGTCGATTTGCTCGAGCGGGTGCCAGTAACGTCTCCATTTGTCCCTGTCGCGTGCTAGTTTAGCCCAATGGCATCTGTTCGCTCCGGACACATGAAGAGCCTCAAACCGATTGTTCATGATCTTGACGAAGAAGTCTGATCATCTGATAGGTGGGCGGCCACGCGGTCTTTTGACATCCCGTGGAATCCAGTCGGTAACAGCTCTAGTCCAGCGGTCATCTTTAAATCTCATTACGTGACCAGCCCATCTGATTTTTGACACCTTGGCAAATGAGACAGCGTCCCTGATTCTTGGTCGTGGACGGATGTCGGAACTCCGGATTCTTTCTCTCATTTGAGTGAAACGTGATATTCCAAGCATAGCTCTTTCTATTCTTCTTTGGGAGGCCTGAATAGCGTTCTCATCCTGTTTGCGTAGGGCCCAGGTCTCTGAGACATATGTTAATGCAGGAAGAACAGTGGAATCAAAGAGATGTGCCTGGAGCCGGAGGTTCTTCATCCTCTTAGCTATTTCTTCGACGTTCTTGAAGGCGTTCCAAGCCGCTCTCTTCCTCTTGCGCAGCTCGGGAGCCAGGTCATTTGTCATGTTGACTTCTCGACCTAGGTACACATAGTTGTTGCATTCGGAGATGGTCATTCCGTTGAGAGCGAATGGCGCGTCAGGAACGAGGCTGTTTCTCATAAACATTGTCTTCGTAAGATTCAGCTGTAGTCCTACCTTTCCACACTCACGGTCAAAGTCGGCCAGCATTTGTGCCACTTGGCTGATGTTTGGTATTATTAAAACAATGTCATCAGCAAAGCGGAAGTGCTGTAATTGCCGACCATCTATCTTCACTCCCATTCCTTCCCATTCCAGTCGTCGCATGATGTTCTCGAGGGTGGCACTGAAGAGTTTCGGTGAAATGGTATCACCCTGCCGAACCCCTCTCTTGACATCAATGATCACTTCTTTGTAGAATGGTGAGATTCTGGTAGTGAATCCGCAATACAGCTCTTGATGTATTGGGCTTGAATGCCCTGATTGGCTAGGGCTTCTATGACCGCTTCTGTCTCAACAGAATCAAAGGCCTTCTTTAAATCAATGAACGTTAAACAGAGCGGCATCTTGAACTCCCGAGAAACCTCAATGAGCTTGGTTATCGTGTAGATATGGTCGGTGGTGCTGAATCCTTTGCGGAACCCGGCTTGCTCACATGGTTGTCATTCATCTAGTGTTCTGCCAATCCTATTTAGGATGACTCGAGTGAACAACTTGTAGATGACAGACAATAGGCAGATTGGGCGATAGTTGCCAATGTCATGGATGTCTCTCTTCTTGAACAGTAGTACGGTCCTGCTGGTTTTCCATTGGGACGGAACCTTGCATTCAGACAGGTAGCAAGTGAAGAGCCGAGTCAGTGTATTGATGAGTACTGATGGCAGGTTCTTCAGGTGTTCAGGTCTGACCTTGTCTGGGCCGGGTGCTGTTTGTTTCTTTACCGATGAAATGGCGTGTCGGATTTCGGAAGGGAGAACGTTGGGAACGACATATCCATCCTGTGGAATTTGGTATGTCGGCAAGTGGACATGGCTATCGAAGAGATTTGAGTAGAAGTCATGGATGATCTTCTCCATTGCCGTTCTGGAGGATGTGATGTGGAGTTCCCAACTGGGAACTCTTTGGCACTATTGCGGCAACATGGGAAGATTTCATTGTTGACAACATTGACGAGGAATACGATCGACTGGTTCAGCATCTCCATGAATGTGCGAGGAATGCCAAGAGAGAGATAGCCACAAAAAAAACGCCTGTCTTTGAAAACTCTTCAGCTAATTCGCCAGCGTGGTTTGGCGCATGCCTCAGGCAACTGCAAGCTAACGTCCGAGCTCGCAAAGCAGTGCAGAGATGCAATCAAGGAAGACCTCAAAGAGAGAAGAGCAGAAGTACTGGTAGATGCGGCAGAAGCTGGGAAAAGTATTCGTTATGCCCGCCTGTCCTTTGCCAACTACAAGACCAAGATGACTGCCCTCCGACGTCCTGATGGATCCATCACATCCTCCAGATGACCAACAGGCACATAAAAATTCTCATTATCACTTATTAGAGAAATCTGAATCGAGACAAAAATGAGATACCATCTCACACCAATGATAATGGCACAGATCAAAAATACTGAGAACAATCTATGTTGGTAGGGATGTGGTGAAAAGGAACACTCACCCATGACTGGTAGGAATATTGTATGGTTCAACCCCTGTGGAAAACAGTACAGCGAAAACTCAATAGACTAAAAATTGATCTGGCATATGACATAACAATTCTGCCTCTTCATATCCATCCCCAGGACATAAAACTTTCCTTCAGAAGGAGTATTTACACCATTATTCATTGCACCACTTAGTTCAATCGCTAAATACAGAATCACCGTAGGTGCCCAAAGATAGGTAAATGGATCATGAAGGTACGATATATGTACACAGTGGTATCCTGTGCAATGAAAGGAGCAATGAAATCATGGGATTCCAACTAGAGGATACCATGTTAAATGGTGTAAGCCAGAAGAAGGAAAAAATTTAATGTGGTATATAGAATAATTGGATGAGGGAATGCAGTGTTTTAAAAGGGATATGCCTAGATCTTCTTGGCCCAAAGTATAGGGAGGAGGACAGAGAAGGAAAGAAGTTGAGGGGGGTGAAGAGATAGGAAGTATTGGTAGCGGGGGTGAAGGGGATCCAAGTGCATCAGTGGTGAAAAGGAGTGTAGCCAAGTATCCAAACCCAGAATCAGCAACACGGAAAACAAGAGATCTAGACTTTAGCAACCAATTCAATGGCGTGCCTCAAGGGGGCTGACTTGGGCTGGGGGAGGCTGAACCCTGGTGGAGGGAACGTTCCTTGGTGGTGCCATTGGTGCTGGAACATAGTATGTCTAAAGCTCGTGGTAGAAACAGCTTTGTAAATCATGGTGCTTTAATACAAATTGTTGAGTCAGTCTTGGCTGGAAAGAGATGTCAGGGACTTGAGTGCGTGTTTTTGCACTCAGGAGGGCTGGGTTTCATCCTGTACCTCCTGGTTCCCCACGCACTGCCGGGAAGTAACACCCAAGCATGAGGCTGGGAGTAGCTCTGGAGCTCTGCTAGGCATGGCCCCACAATCTTAAAAAGAAGTCAGTATTTCATAGCTTTTACTGTCCTGCGGACTTGCTATTCCAGCCTGCTCTCTCTCCCCCACCTCCAACCCATCCTGAACATCTGCCCTTCCTTTACTTGAGCCCTCCTGTCTTATTTTGGTAGTTTCCTCTATTTTGCCCAGTACCAGTACCGTCTCCATTTTGAGACTTCTTGTTACTGTGTTTGGCATATTGAATACGTCATGGATAGCTTGCCAGGCTTTGCCACGCGGATGAGATACTCCTGGTAGCTTGCCAGGTGCTCGGCCAGGCTGCCTGCGCCCAAGGCAAACGCCCTACAGCTCTGCTATTGCTCCAGCCCTTTCATCATCTAAAACACTTTCATTCCTAGTTTTCACTGACCTTTAAAAATATTGTATTACAAATTGTATGAGTTCTACTTTGGAGGACAGTAAGCATCGTTCTGTGTCATTTTGGGGGGCATAGTCCCTTCACTTCTTCCTGGGAATATAATCAAAAGAATGAAGTGATGGAGATTTTGTCACCTGTTTGGCTTCAGTACCTACTCTAAAAAATCTCTGGTGACATCTGTCGTGATTTATGTAACAAATAGATTCCTTTTGCCCACGTGTGCCAGGCACTTTTTTTTCCCTGGTGTTAAGTGTTTTTTATCCTCTCGCAGATGATCTGTTTTATGAAGTATTTTCTCCTACAAATTTAACTTCTGAGAACATCACCAGACTCTTTGTGAAGAACATGAAATTCTATAGAAAGAAGGTGTTATGTCCATTTTCTTAAATTCATTTTTTAATTGAATCACAGTGAGATACACAGGTACAAAGTTGTTCATGATCTGGTTCTAGTCATACAATGTTCCAATACCCATCCCTTCACCAGTGTACATTTCCACCACCAATGTCCAATGACCCCAGTTTCCCACCCACCCCTGCCCCCTGCCTCTGTGATGAATATTTTTCTTCTCTCTGTGTGTCTCTGTCTTTCTGTCTTTGTATCTCTCTCTCCTTTTGGTTTGCAGTACAGATACTGAAAGAGTATCAGGTGTATCCCTTACTTCCTCTCAACATTCAGCTCATGTTCAAAACCATCATTTCTAGCTGTTATTGTCATACTGGTCCCTTCTCTTTGCTAACTGCCCTTTCCCCCAGACACTCTTGCGGCAAGTTTCCAACCATGGAACAGTCCTCCTGGCCCGTTTTCCCTGGCTTTGAATTTTAGTCTCATACTACTTTTTTATATCCCACAAATGAATGCAGTCATTCCATATCTGTCCTTCTCCTTCTGACTTATTTCACTCAGCATGATACTCTCCTGGAGGTCTTTGGCCACCACCATGCTGAGACCACTCTCCGCATACATGAAGGTACTGGCAGAGGGACAAAGTCACGCGGGTTCCGGGGCTGAGATCTCCAAGCCTACTCGGATTTGGGCCGAGCATCCTCCACCCAGATCCTTCAAATTCCAGTAGGCGGGGGTCACACCCACCACCTGGCCCCCTGGTGCCGTGTAATCCCATCAACGGCCAAGACTCAGAGACTATAAAAACCAGCTCCAGGAACCGTGCGACTGCATTCGCGACATCCTATTATGACATCTTATTATCTCATTCCTACTTTGGACAAACTGGCAGGCTACCGAATGTAGCCTGCCCACATGGCAGAGTCTGGCAAACTCCCCGTGGCGTACCCAATATGCCAAATTCCAGTAACAATGATGGGTCTCATTCTCCTAAAGAGCCTTGAATATAATCTCAGGGCTAGGATGAAGGAGACGTTACTGGGGCCTGCTCGAGGCAATCGACGATTAACAGGATGATTTGTGATTGTGATTGTGATGATATTCTCCATGTCCATCCATTTATATGCAGATTTAATGACTTAAGTTTTCCAACAGTTTTCAGTGTAGTATTACATTGAGTAGATGTACCAGTTTCTTTATCCAGTCATCTGTTCTTTGGCACTTGGGTTGTTTCCCGATTCTGGTTATTGTGAATAGTGCTGCAATGAACATACAAGTGCAGATGGTGTTTCTGCTGTGTGATTTTGGGCCCCCACAGTCTATTCCCAGAAGTGGAATTGCTGGCTCTCATGGGAGCTCAATTTCTAGTTTTTTGAGGAATGTGCATACTGTTTTCCAAAAAGGCTGGACCAGTCAGCATTCCCAACAACAATGAATCAGTGTTCCTTTTTTCGTGCATCTACATCAGCATTGGTTGTTCTTGTTTTTATGAAGTGTGCTGATGTCTGTGGTGTGACATGATATCTCATTGTTGTTTTTGTTTTGATTTGCATCTCCCTGATAATGATGTAAAGCAGTTTGTCATGTGTCTTTTGGCCATTTATATATCTTTTTTGAGGAAGTTTCTGTTTACTTCTTCAACCCATTTTTTTCTTGTGGTTGGATTACATACTTTTAAAAAACTAATTAAAATCATAACTGTATGCTATGGTGTTACTGTTGTGGAAAGAACTGAGATAGCTTTAAAATAAAAATGGTTTCAGATGCTGCAGGGGACTTAATGTATTTTTATCATTACAATTACTTCCTATTGAATATGCCTGGACTATTTTAATCCCCATCTTGTCCCACAACGTTCTGTAGTCCCAAGGGCAGGCATTATTTTAAGAGCTAACAGTTTGGTTTTAACTTTAGTCTCCTCTCCTATCCCCACCTCTCCTTCCCCTCTCTATCCCTCCGCACCCCTCCCTTCCTCTCCCTTTCCCTCTCTTGTATTTGGGATTGCATAGACAATAGTGCTGTGAATGTTCGTGGTCCGGTTGTGACATATTTTAATTTTACTTAGATTTACAGTAATGGAATTGGTGAGTTGTATGGTCACTTTCTGATATACTTTTTAAGAAACAAAATATTTTCTAAAGAGGCTGTGACTCTTTACATTTCTACTATCACTGTAGTACTGTAGCACTGTCCTTCTGTTGTTCATTGATTTGCTCGAGCGGGCACCAGTAGTGTCTCCATTGTGAGACTTGTTGTTCCTGTTTTTGGCATGTTGAATATGCCACGGGGAGCTCGCCAGGCTCTGCAGTGCGGGAGGGATACTCTTGGTAGCTTGCTGGGCTCTCCGAGAGGGATGGAAGAATTGACCGCAGATGCCTTTCTTGAGAGCCCAGCAAGCTACCGAGAGTATCCAGCCTGAGGCAGAGGACTCGAACCCGGGTCGTCACATGCAAGGCAAACGCACTACCTGCTGTGCTGTTGCTCCAGCCATTATCAGTGGCTGAGAATTCTGATTTCTTTACATCCTCATCAGTATCTTCTTTAGTTTTTCTTAGTTCATTATAGTTTATATATAATGGTATCTTACTGAGGCTTTAATATTTTTAAGACAGTTTTAGAACAGTTTTACATTCACAGAAAAGTTGAAAGAAAGACACATATACTTTCTACTTCCACATAAGTAGAGCCTCCCAATTATCAGCATCACTACTGGACTGGTCCAGCTGATGATTTACATGGACTCTTCAGAGGTCCTAGCACCCATAGTTTATAAGAGGGTCCACTTTTTGTGGTGTACGTATTTTAAGTTTGTTCAAATGCATAGTGACAAGTTTGCATCACTTTTCTGTTCATCTTCTATTTGTTAGTTTTCCAACACCCTGGCAGCTGCTGATCTTAAGCCTGTCCGTTGTTATGCCTATAACTGGAATGATACATCATGTACATTTTTTTGCGGATTAGCTATTTCATATAATAATCTGCATTAAGATATCTTCATATCTTTGTGGCTTGGTGGTTCAGTTCATTTTAACACTGAATATATTTCCATCTGTATACAAATCATTGTTTGTAATTTTCCCTTAGAAGGACTTGTAGGTTATCTCTAAGTTTGGGCAATTATGAACAAAGTTGTTATAAGAGTCTAGGTCCAGTTTTTTGCTTCACACATAAATTTTCAACCCCCCCACACTTCTTTTTTTATTAAATCACTGTGAGCTACACTTACAGAGCTTTCAGGTCTGCGTTTAAGTCATACAATGTATGAACACCCATCCCGCCACCAGTGTACATTTTCCACCTCCAATTTCCCCAGTATCCCTCTCCCCGTCCCCATCCAAACCCTCCCCCTGCCTCTATGTCAGACAGTTTCCCTCTTTCTCTCTCTCTACTTATGGGGATTATGGTTTGCAATACAGAAAATGAGAGGCCATCATGTTTGGTCCTTTATCTACTTTCAGCACATATCGCCCATCCCAAATGATCCCTTCAACTATCATTGACTTAGTGATCCTTTCTCTGGTCCAGCTGTTTTCTTCCCCAGCTCATAAATCAGGCTTTCAACCATGAAGCAATCTTCCCGACACTCTCTCTACTGTCCTTGGGTGGTATTCTCATTTACGATATTTTATATTCCACAAATGAGTGCAGTCATTCTCTTTCTGACTCATTTCACTTAGCATGATACTCTCCATGACCATTCACTTATAAGCAAATTTCAAGACTACATCTTTTTTAACAACTGTATAGTATTTCATTGTGTATATGGACAAAAGTTTCTGATCTTGGGCACTTGGGTTGTTTTCAGATTCTGGCTATTGTGAACAGTGCGTCAATGAAAATACGGGTGCGGATGTCATTTCTACTGTGTTTTTCGCACCTTCGGGATATATTCCCAGAAATGGTATTGCTGGGTCATATGGAAGCTCAATTTCTAGCTTTTTAAGGGAATGCCCATATTTCCAAAAAGGCTCAACCAGTCGGCATTCCCACCAACAATGAAGTTTGTTTCTCTCCACATCTGTGCCAGCACTGGCTGTTCTTGTTCTTTTTGATGTGTGCCAGTCTCTGTGGTGTGAGATGATATGATATCTCATTGTTGATTTTTATTTGCATCTCTCTGATGATTAGCAATGTGGAACATTTCTTCATTTTGCTTTTGGCCATTTGTATTTCTTTTTGTTTTTGAGGATGTTTCTGTTCATTTATTCTCTCCATTTTTTATGGCGTTGGAAGGTTTTTTCTTGTACGATTCTACTAGTGTCTTGTATATCCTGGGTATTAACCCCTTATCAGATGGTTTTTGGTAAATATTCTTTCCTATTCTGCGAGCTCTCTCTGTAATTTGGTCACTGTTTCTTTTGAGGTGCAGAAGCTTCTTAGTTTAATGTAGTCCCATTGGTTTATGTTTCCACTTGCTTGATCAGTGGCGTTTCATCCTTAAAGATGTCTTTAATTTCAATGTCACGGAGGTTTCGGCCTACATTTTCCTCTGCCCTTAAGGATTCAGGTCTGATATTGAGGTCTTTAATCCATTTTGTGCCTGTCATTAGGTAGAGGTCAGAGTTCATTTTTTTTTTTTTTGCAGGAAGCTGTCCAGTTTTCCCAGCACCAAAGAGATTTTCCTTGTTCCTCTTCACATTTCTTGCTCCTTTATCAAAGATTAAGTGATCATATATTGGAGAGCCTGTGACAGAATATTCACTCTGTTCCATTGGTCTTTTTCTGGCTCAATTCCATGCTGCTTTAATTACTACTCCTTTGTAGTATAGTTTGAAGTTGGGGAAGGTGAGGCCTCCCATCTTCTTTTTCTCAAGGATTGCTTTAGTACTCATGGAGGTTTATTGTTTCATATGAATTTCAGGAGTGTTGTGCCTATTTTTTTTGAAGAATGTCATGAGTGTCCTTATAGGGACCACATTAAATCTGTATAGTGCTTTGTGGAATATTGCCATTTTGTTAATGTTAATCCTCCCTATCCATGAGCAGGGCATTTTTCTCCATTTCCTAGTGTCTTCTCTTATTTCTTGAAGTAGTGTTGTGATTTTCTTTGTGTAGGACCTTCACCTCTTTAGTTAAGCTGATTCTGAGGTACTTGATTTTCTTAGTCACTATTGTGAATGGGAGTTTTTAAAAAATATCTCTCTTCTCTTTCATTATTTGTATATTGAAAAGCCATGGATTTTGGGTGTTGATTTTTAGCCTTCCATTTTACTGTATAAACCTATTGTTTCTAGGAGCTTTTTAAATAGAGTCTTTAGGATTTTCTAAGTATAGTATCATATCGTCCACAAATAGTGATAACTTGATCTATTCCTTTCTTATCTGTATGCCCTTGATAGCTTTTTCTTGTCTAATTGCTATGCAAGACCTTCCATTACTATATTGAATAAGAGTGGTGAGAGTGGGCAACCTTGTCTTGTCCCCAGTCTTAGAGGGAAGGCTTTTAGTTTCTCCCCATTGATAGTGATGCTTACTGTGGGCTTGTGGTAGATGGCTGTGACTATATTGAGGAAAGTTCTTAAGTGCCCATTTTGCTGAGAGATTTTATCATAAATGGGTGGTGAATCTTCTCAAATGCTTTCTCTGCATCTGTTGATATGATCATATGTTTTTTCCCTTGATTGATATGATGGATCATATTGATTGACTTGCAAATGTTAAACCATCCTCACATCCCCAGGATGAATCCTACTTGGTCATGGTTTATGATCTTTTTAATGAGTCATTGGATTCTGTTTGCTAGGATTTTGTTGAGGATCTTTGCTTCTGTGTTCATCAGGGATAAGGTAAAGGTAAAGGTAAAGGCCCTCCCGTTGATCGTCGATTTGCTCGAGTGGGCCCAGTAACGTCTCCATTGGAGACTTTGTTGTTACTGTGTCTGGCATATCGAATACTCTCGGTAGCTTTCCGGGCTCTCTGAGAGGGGCAGAGGATTTGAACTCGGGTCGGCCATGCTGGCCGCTTGTAAGGCGAACGCCCTACCAGCTGTGCTATCGCTCCATGGGCCTATAATTTTCTTTCTTTGTGGTGTCCTTCTGTTTTTGGTTTCAGGGTGATATTTGCTTCAGAGTAACTGTATATTTGCTTCAGAGTAACTGTTTGGAAGTGTTTCTGATTCTTAAATTTCCCTGAGAATCTTGAAAAGGATTGGGAGTAAGTTCTCTTTAAAGATTTGAAAGAATTCACTAGTGAATCCATCTAGCAGGACTATTGTTTTGGGGAATACTTTTTATTACCATTTCAATTTCCTGAATGGTGATAGATCTTCTTGGTTCAGCCTCGAGAAGCTATAGGAATCCAAGAATGTATCCATTTCCTTGAGGTTTTCCTGTTTTGTGGCATAAAGATTCTCAAAGTAATCTCTGAGGACCCTTTGAATTTCTGTAGTGTCTGTTGTGATGTACCCATTTTTTGTTTCTGATTCAGTTTATTAGGGTTTTCTCTTTCTTTCCTTGTTAGTCTTGCTAGAGATTTATCAATCTTGTTTATTTTATCAAAGAACCAGCTCTTGGTTTCACTGATTTCATGTTGCATTTTGGGCTTCCTACTTGTTAATTTCTGCTCAAAGTTTTATTGTTTCCTTCATTCTGCCTGGGTTGGGCTCCTTTTGTTGGCCATTCTCCAAGATCTTAAGCTGTGAGGTTATATTACTTATGTGAGCTTGCTCTTCCTTCCTGAGGAATGCTTGTAGGGCTATAAACTTTCCTCTTAACACAGCTTTGCCATGTCCCATAAGTTCTGGTAACTCGTGTCTTCATTCTTGTTTGTTTCCAGGAATCTTTTGATTTCCTTTTTAAGCCACTCATTCAGTAGTGAGCTGTTTGATTTCCAGGTGCTTGATTTGATTTTATGTTTGTGTGTGTGATTCACTTTGATTTTTTTCAGCGCATCATGGTCTGAGAAGATCGTTGATACAATCTCTATCTTCTTAATTTTATGGAGGTATGTTTTGTGGCCCAACATATGGTCTGTCTTGGAGAATTTCCCTTGAACACCTGAGAAGAATGTGTATTCAGCTTTCTGAGGATGAAGTGTCCTGTATATATCGACTAAGCCCCTTTCATCCATTTCGTCCCTCAGATAAAGTATGGCCTTGCTAAGCTTGAGTCTGGTTGATCCATGAGAGGTGACAAAGCAGTGTTGAAATCTCCCACTAGTATTGTGTTGCTATTGATGTCTTTTTCCAAATCTATGAATAGTTGTTTTAAGTATTTTGCTGGTCTCTCATTATGTGCATATACATTTAAAAGTGCAAGTTCTTCCTGATGTACAGATCCTTTGATCAGTAAGAGATCATCTTCACTGTCTCTTGTGACCTTCTTCAGTCTGAAATCAATGTGGTCTGACACCGGAATGGCATGTGTTTCTTGCAGGCAGCAGAATGTTGGGTTCAGTTTTCTGATCCATCCTGCCACTCTGTGTCTCTTAGTTGGTCTGTTTAACCCATTGACGTTGAGAGAGATTATTGTTATGGGTGTTTTTCCTGTCTTTCTGCCAAAGTTTGGTGTATTTGAGGACCTTATCTTGTCCTAAAGTAGTTCATGTAGTCGTTCTTGTAACCATGGTTTTGCGTCTACGAGGTTCCTGAGTTGTTATCTATAAAACTGTGTTGTTCCTTCTAATATGAATGAGAGTTTAGCTGGGTAAATTATTTTTGGTGAAGCATTTGTTTCATTGAGGGTTTTTTTTTTTTTACTATATCCCACCACTGTCTTCGGACCCTAAGAGTTTTATCAGATAAGTGTCTGCAAAGCTTAAGGTTGCTCCATTATAGGCAATTTCTTTTTTTGATCTTGCTGGTTTCAGAATTTTATCTCTGTCTATGTTTTTTATCATTCTGATAAGGATGTGTCTTGGAGTATTTTTATTTCTATTTCTTCTAGCTGGTACCCTTTGGGCCTCCTGAATCTGGTCGCGTGTGCTCTTCAGCTCTGGGAAGGTCTTAGCAATGATGTCTTTGACAGTTTCTTCTTCGTCAGAGTTTTCTTCATGTCCCTCTGGGACTCCACTGATTCTTATGTTATTCCTCTTGGCTTCATCCCGATTTTCTCTTGACATCAGTTGGTTCATTTTGAGACCCTTTTCCATTTTCTGCTATTGTCTGGAGATTCTCTGCACTTTATCTTGGAGCTCACTGATTCTGTCCTCAGCAGCTGTTACTCTGCTGCTGGGGCCTTCCACTGAGTTTTTCAGTTCATCTACCAGGTTTTTCAGATCTGTCATTTTTGTTTGTAGTTTTGTTTGCATTTTCCACATTTCTGCTCTCAGATACTCTTGTATTTTTTTGGCGGTAGGTTTCATTGTTTCTTTTAGCTCCCTATGCGTCCTCAGTAGCTCCTTTCTAAATTTCTTGTCAGAGAGGTTGTCTAGCTCACTATTACTGGTTGGGTCTTCTGGGCTAGTTTCTTCACTGACTAAGCTTGTCTGGCTTCTGCATTGCTTTACCATTATGACCTGTGTGATTTTGACTTTCGCTGTCACTGTTACTGTTGTCTTTTTGGTGTCATATAAATTGAGGTGGGGCTAATGAATTATTGGCCTAATGTATTTTTGATGATCAGTCTGCCCTAGTGAAAATTCCACATGAGAGGCTAACTTATGGTTCTTACAGGATATGGAGGGCGGGAATAAGGCTTTGTATGCTACCCCCCTCCAGGGTTCTGACCTGGATTGGAAGAGATGGATTCCTTGGCGTTTGAATCTTAGCAGTGGCTTGCCTGGGATTCTGTCCCTCCAAATTCCCTTCTCAAAAACAGTCCCAACCCACGCCTGGCCGTGGCTCTAGACGCCATCCCTTCTGGGCCTGTGACCAGAAAAAAAGAGGGGACAAAATTCTAGCTCTGGGATTCTTTTTTTTAAAAAAAAAATACCTAATACCCTTATATTTGCATTCTAGTCAGAAGGTTCATGTCTTCTTTACTCTGTATTCGTGCACTGGGCATTTTGAAGATTTTCAACCCTTTTTTGTAGACAACAAGGAGTATGATTGCTGTAGTATATGGTGACAGAATTGTTTAGTTTTGTAAGAAATTGAAAAATGGTCTTCCAAAAATAGCTATACTGTTTTTCTTTATACCAGCACTGAAAGAATACCTGCTACATGCCATCAGTATTCTGTAGTATAGTAAATTTAATAAGTGTGAAATGGTATACCCACTCTTGTAATTGGGTGTTCCAATTTGCATTTTCATGATAACATAATATGGATCACCTTTTCATATTCTTAATTTCACTTTGTATATGTTCTTTGGTGAGGAGTTTATTAAGAAATTTGGTCCATTTTTAATCAAACTGTTATTTTTTAATCTTTTTTTATTGAAACACTGAGATAATCCTTACAAAGCTGTTCATGATCGGATTGCAGTCATACTGTATTACAATACCCATCCCTTTACCAGTGTACATTTTACATGGTGAAGTTTCTCTTGTTATTTTTATTAGATTAATATTAGAGAGCTGGAGCGATAGCACAGCGGGTAGGGCGTTCGCCTTACAAGCGGCCAACATGGCCGACCCGAGTTCGATTCCTCTGCCCCTCTCGGAGAGCCCGGCAAGCTACCGAGAGTATTCGATATGCCAGACACAGTAACAACAAAGTCTCCAATGGAGACGTTACTGGGCCCGCTCGAGCAATATTAGAGAATTACATAAGTTTCAGTTGTAGCATAATTAAGACCAAACATATGTATATATTTTGTGAGGTTTATCCTTTAAAGTTTAATTCACAATAAAAGTTATTTCTGAGAAATGCGTGGAGAGTAGACTATAGTCCGAACAAGATTGCCATTCTATGTCTCTTTTACAAACCACAGCACTCAAAAGGAGAGAGATAACAAAAGGGAATTCCCTGGCACAGTGGTATGGTGGGATGGGAGGATGGGGGGTGGGAGGGAAACTGGGACTGGTGGTGGTGGAGAATGGGCACTGGTGGAGGGATGGGTATTCGATCATTGTATAACTGAAACCCAAGCACAAAGGTTTGTAAGTCTACAACTGTACCTCATGGTGTTTCACTAATAAAAATTTAAGGGGAAAAAAAAATAAATGTCCAAGCTATCTCATAAAAAAAAAAAGAATACAATCGAATGGCCAAAAGAAAGAAAAGTTATTTCTTTTATCCAATTTACCCCTCTCTTTTAGTAACCATAAATTGGTCTTATAGTTTACAGATTTTATTTTTGCTTGAATAAGCTGATCTCTTTGTTTTCTCGATAACATATAAATGAAATCATACGGGATTTGCTCTTCTTGTCTTATTTCACTAAGCATAATTTCCTGTAGGTTCACCTGCATTGCTACAAATGACAGGAAATTTATCTTTTTTTAGAACTGAGTAGTATTCCATTTTATACTACATCTTTACATAAATCCTCATTTATGTAAAGCTCATTTATGTAAGGCTCACTGGGCCTTGCTTTGTATTAAAACTGATGCTTCAACAAACATGGAGTGCATACCTCTTCATCTTCATTTTTTCCCCCTTAGGTACCCAGAAGTGTGATAGGTAGATATCATGGATTTTCTGTTTTCAGATATTTGGGGAGTCTTGAGACAGATTTCCACAATAGTCGCACCAATTTACATTTCTGCCAGGAGTGTCTAAGGGTCCTTCTTTCCACTTCCTCTTCAACCCTTCTTTTTCTCTGTGTGTTGGATAACAGCCATTCTCACAGGTTTGAAGTTCTATCGTATTGTTATTTTGAGTTGCATTTCCCTAGTAAGAGACAATGAAGATCTTTTCACATGCATTTGGTGACCTATATGTTTTGTTCTGAGAAGTGTATTTTTGATCTTCTGATTTTTTTAATTCAGTATTTTTTGCTGTTCTTTGTGTATTTTTGATGATTACTAACTAGTGTATGTATAATATGCAAATATCCTCCATTCAATAGTATGCTTTTTCAGTTTTGATGTAAGTTTCTTTTGTTGCACAAAAGTCTTTCAGTTTGATGTAATTTCATTTGTTTTTGCTTTTATTTCTGTTCCTATTCTAATTCTCTAGGGCCTGTCTATGACAAGGAAAAAATTACCTAGATTTCCTCAAACCTTTTACGATTTAAGATCTCATGTTCAAGTCTTTAACCCATTTAAAATTAATTTCAGTGTATTGAGAGAGTGATTTAGTTTGAGTTTTTGTATGTGTATATTCAATCTTCTCACTGTATTTTGGTTTGTTTGTTTTGGAGGCCATACACAGTGGTGCTCAGGGTTTATTCTGGGTCTGTGCACAGGGATCACTCCTGGAGGGCTCAGGTGACCATACGGGGTGCGGGGATAGAACGCAGGTCAACGGCCTGCATGGCAAGCACCCTACCCACTGCCCCAGTCCCCCTCCGACTGTCCTGTCATCAATTTTGCCTTTTAGCTCATGCCCAGTGATGCTCAGAACCTATTGCAGTTTGGCCTTTGGGCATTACATCTGCTGGTTCTTGTGGATCATACAATACTGGGGATTAAACCTGGACCTTTTGTGCTCCATCTCTCTAAATCCCACCATGATTTGCTGAAGAGATTTTTCTGCCTCTGTTTTAGGTTCTTGAGTCCTTTGTTACAAACTAGCAACTCATAGATATGTGGTTTTATTTCTCAGATCTCAGCCATGTTCCAGGAATCTGTCTTTTTATTCCAGTACCATTGCTTCATTAATTGTTATCACTTTTCTGATATAGTTCTATAAAAGGCAAGGAAACCCCACTCAAAAGAAGAAAGGTACATAAAAGACATAAATTGGGGGGAGAGAAGGGAGGATTATAAAGAGAACTTCCAGAATGAAGCTCAAGACTTCTTGTAAAAGAAGAAAGAAGCTTTGAATTTAAGGTGTAAAGTACACAGTAACCATAAAACAAAAATGCTTAAAAAAAACCCAATAATGAATAACTTTGTAATTTCACGCTAACCAAATAAAAACATATTAAAAATTAATGAGGTGAATGGAAACAGATAACTATGTTAAAGGCCAGGATCAAAGTGTAAGTGGAGAAAATTTTTAAAAAGCCAGAGAGCCGACACTCCACTGACCAACCAAGTGGAAACAGAGATAAAAAAATGAGACTATCTTAAATTAAGAAGCTTCTGAAACTCAAAAGATACAGTGACAATACAAAGAATACAAAGACAATCTACAGAATGGGAAAGGATATTTACCCAATACCCATCTGATAAGGGGTTGATATCAAGGATATACAAAGCACTGGTTGAACTCTACAAGAAGAAAACATATAACCCCATGAAAAAATGGGGTGATGAAATGAACAGAAACTTTTACAAAGAAGAAATCCGAATGGCTAAAAAGCACGTGAGAAAATGCTCTACATCACTAATCATCAGGGAGATGCAGATCAAAACAACGAGATATCGTCTCACACCACAGAGACTGGCTCACATCCACAAGAACAAAAGCAACTGGTGTTGGTGTGGATGTGGCAAGAAAGGGACCCTCCTTCACTGCTGGTGATAATGCCAACTGGTTCAGCCTTTTTGGAAAACAGCATGGACGATTCTCAAAAAATTAGAAATTGAGCTCCTATTTGACCCAGCAATACCACTCCTGGGAATATATCCCGGAGAGGCAAAAAACTACAGTCAAAATGACATTTGCACTTCCATGTTCATTGTTGCACTATTCACAATAGCCAAAATCTGGAAAAAACTGGAGAACAGATGACTGATTAAAGAAACTTTGGTACATATACACAATGGAATACTATGCAGCTGTTAGAAAAGATGAAGTCATGAAACTTACATACAAGTGGTACTGCATGGAAAGTATCATACTAAGTGAATTGAAAGAGAGGGACAGACATAGAAAGATTGCATTCATCTGGGGAATGTGAAATAACAAGATAGGAGACTAACTTCCAAGAATGGCCGAGATAAATACCAGGAGGTTCACTCTATGGCTTGGAGGCCAGCCGCACATGCTAGGGGAAAAGGCAGCTCAGATAGAGAATGGAGCACCAAATAAAGGGTGTTGGGAGGATCCTCCCAGGATGGGAGATGCATGCTGAAAGTAGACTATAGACTGAACATGTTTGCCACTCAATACCTCCTTTGCAAACCACAGCACCCAAAAGGAGAGAGAGAGAACAAAAGGGAATACCCTGCCACAGGGGTGGGGTGGGATGGGGGGGAGCAGGGGCGTGAGAGGGATACTGGGATCAATGGTGGTGGGGAATGGGCACTGGTGGAGGGATGGGTACTCAATCATTGTATAACTGAAACCCAAGCACAAAAATTTGTACGTCTACAACTGTACCTCATGATGTTTCACTAATAAAAATTTTTAAAAAAGCCAGAGAGCCAAAACAAAACATCCTAAATCCTCATAGAAAAGTGGCAATGAATCCCAATACATTGGAATCCCCAGTCAAGAGTTACAGATTATGACTGGATGGGGAAGCAAAATCCAATCTTCTGTTGTTTACAAGAGATATACTTGAACAGCGACAGTAAACATAGACTCAAAGCAAAAGGCTGGGAAATAAAATCAAGTAGGTGCAGAATAACTTTTAAAAGGGCAGAGACAACTACACTTGCGTGAGTCAGCAGAGAGTTCAAATTTAAATTTGGTAATAAGAAATAGGGTTGGTTCGTGGAGGGATGGGCGCTCGAACATTGTATAATCGAAACCCAAGCACAGAAATTTGTAAGTCCACAACTGTACCTCATGGTGTTTCACTAATAAAAAAAAATAAAAAAAGAAATAGTGTTGGACATTATGTACTGATTAAGATATTAAGTGAAGTTAGCTCTTTCCAGCAATATGCACCAAATGAAGATATAGCAATGTTTTTAAAGCCACTACTTACAGAATTGAGGAGGAGCTACATTAATTGCAAGTTGGTAATAGTAGTAGTAATAGAAGATGAAGTCGATTAAAACCTCATTCTCATTCACTGGACAGGTCACTCAGGCAGAAAATCGGTGAGAAAACAGTTGCCTCCGTGTATCTAAAGCTCAACTATTAAAATTTTGTAAATCGTGATTTTTTTTAATAAAATAAAAAACTTTAATAAGGTAAAGGCCCTCCCATTGATCGTCGATTTGTTTGAGCAGGCCCAGTAACGTCTCCATTGGAGACCTTGTTGTTACTGTGTTTGGCATATCGAATATGTCACGGGGAGCTTGCCAGGCTCTGCCTTGCGGGCGAGATACTCTCGGTAGCTTGCCGGGCTCTCCGAGAGGGGCAGAGGAATCGAACTCGGGTCGGCCATGTTGGCCGCTTGTAAAGCGAACACCCTACCACTGTGCTATCACTCCAACTCTTTAATTAAAAATTAAATTAAAAACTAGCAGTTAGAGTGATAGCACAGCGGGTAGGGCATTTGCCTTGCATTTGGGCGACCTGGGCTTGATTCCCAGCATTCCATATGGTCCCCTGAGCACCACCAGGAATAATTCCTGAGTACAGAGCCAGGAGTAAGCCCTGTGCATGGCCAGGTGTGACCCCCCCCCCCCCCCCAAGCAAACAATAAACAAAAAACAAACAAGTGAACCACTCAAAAAGAATAAATTGGAATGGCTGGGCTTAAGAGACAGATGGGACCTCCCACCGCCTCAAAATCAAATACACAGGGACAGAGCAGTAGTACAGCAGGAAGTGGGTTTGCCTTGCAGGCAGCCAACCTGGGTTCAGTCCTCAGCATTCCATAGGTTCCTCTGAGCACCACCAGGATCAGTTCTTGATTGCAGAGCCAGGAGAACCTCTGAGCATTGCTGGTTGTGACCCCAAAAGCAAATCACAATCACAACCATCCTGTTATTTGTCAATTGCCTCGAGTAGGCCCCAGTAACGTCTCCTTCGTCCTAGCCCTGAGATTTTTTTTTTTAAAGTGCCATATTCAAGGCTCTTTCAGAGTTAGGAGAATGAGACCCGTCATTGTTACTGGTATTTGGCATGTTGGGTATACCACGGGGAGTTTGCCAGACTCTGCCGTGTGGGCAGTTTACATTCGGTAGCCTGCCAGTATGTCCAAAGTAAGAATGAGATGATAAGATGTCGCAAGGTCGCAAATGCGGCCGTGTGCTTCTGGGAGCTGGGTTTTATAGTCTCTGAGTCTTGGCCGTTGATGGGATTACACGGTGCCAGGGGGCCAGTTGGTGGGTGTGACCCCCACCTACTGGAATTTGGAGGATCTGGGTGGAAACTCCCCAAAACCAAAACCAAGTATACAAATACACATTTGTCTCAATGGACATGGAACAGTTTTTAGGGTAGAATGCATGCGGGGACACAAAACAAATGTCCACAAAGTTAGAAATCATATACTGCAGTGCCACGAAGGTAGAAGGTAATTATGAAAAACAAAGCTAGGTGAAGCGCGAGTGTTTGCAGAATGAAGGGAAGCAGGAAGCACAATATCTTCATATTTACTTTTCTCCCATCATAGTTATTTTTGCTAGTCATAGTGTTTCATAGTTCCAAATAAATCTTAAGTTTTCGGGTTCTACTTATATGATGAACAGTTAGGATTTTGATAGGTATTGTGTTGAGTTTATAGGCTAGAGCGATAGCACAGCGGGTAGGGCGTTTGCCTTGAACACAGCCAACATGGCCGACCCGAGTTTGATTCCTCCGCCCCTCTTGGATAGCCTGGCAAGCTACCGAGAAAGTATCTCGCCTGCATGGCAAAGCCTGGCAAGCTCCCCGTGACGTACTCGATATGCCAAACACAGTAACAACAAGTCTCACGATGGAGACGTTACTGGGCCCGCTCAAGCAAATTGGTGAGGACAGTAACAGTGACAGTGTTAAATCTATATATTGCTTTAAATAATAGAATGATTTTCACAATGTTCATCAGTCTGTAAGGAATGTCTTTTCACCAGCCAACTCCTCTAGCTACTTAGGCCAGTCGTAGCAGTTTATGGGATGAAAGAAGGTCTGTAAGGAGCCGGCTGTTATTGTGACTATGCTTCGTGGGGGCCTGACTCATGTTCATGACACTTCCAATACCCATCATCCTGGGGTCCCAGATCTAAGACTCACTAGTCTGTCTACTGATATTGTAGTTCATGAGCTCAATACAGGTCCTAAGTCCTAAGTGGTGGTGGAGGAGATGTATATTCTGGTACAGGCTTCTTAGACTTTTTCCAGTGACCCCTTTTCACCTCAGAAAATTTTATGCAGCCACTGGTGACTAGGTATCAAGCAGTTAGGCGAATCAAACATTTACTGGTAATAAATCACAAAGAAATTGTATTTTAAGCAGTTGGTGGGAGGTAGGCCTTGCTCAAGCAACTCTTAGGAAAGAGGCCTGCTCCTTCCCGGGATTCTTGGCTAGCTGAGCCAGCAGTCTTTCAATGTGAGGGCTGAGAAGGTGCTGCTGCTTGGGGCCTGTCTTCCTGAGTTACGGGCTTGCCTCATGGTACTGAGGGACCATGAAGGGCCGTGCTCTGTAATTCTCTGGAGACCACATGATGCTGGGTACAGCGTATTCCCCAATCACCATGCCATGTCACAGGCCCCAAAACAACTTAAAGATTTTTTGCAATCTCCACATTCAATGATGTCACCTCCTAAGGGGCGTGTCCCACAAGGAGGCTGGGTTTTAGGGCGGGAGGGTTGATCTGGTTATGACATCTTTAGTTGAGTCAACGGATTGGCTTGGCTTGGCAGGTGTCCCCTTCTTGTTTTGCTCCATGCCCCTACTGAAGTTGAGTTCTCTGTCGAAGAGGACGGCTTTCTCCGGACAGAGATGGACAATTCTTCCATCGAGGGTAGACAAGCAGCTGTACCTCCATGCCAAAACTTCCCCACAGGCTCAAGACGCTGATTCCAGAATCCTCTCTCTCTCTCTCTCTCTCTCTCTCTCTCTCTCTCTCTCTCTCTCTCCCCACAGCTCCCACTCCTCAGACTTGACCCGAGCTTAGGGCATGTGCCTCCACACTGTCTCTGCTCTTTCTTTTCCAGGACTCATGGCTCGTCTGGCAGCTTTTCTGTGCCCCCTGCCCCCAGACACCACCTCTGCTGCCCCATCTTCACACTAATGTGTGGATTTTCTCAGCTTCCTCTCTAGTGCATGCGAATTTGCCTCTGAGCTGCTGGCACTGTTTCACCACTGTACTTTGGGATTCTCAGCAGGGTCTCTTTCTGAATAATTGCTGCTCTCTCTCAGGAGCAAACTAGGGAACCTCCTCTGTCACCATCTTGGCAGCTTCTCCTGATCTCACCATATGGGAGCATTGCATACCTGTTCTCTTATTTAGTCTTATTTGATTTACTTCAGCAGCACTTTATGAATAGTTAATGATGTGAACACCTTTCCATGATTTTTTTTTTTAGATTCTGTGTCTGTATATTTAAACTTTTTACCTAGTTTAACATTTTAAACTTTTTTGTTATTGAACTCTGGTATGTAGTTGTTTAGCGACGCCATCATGTCAACTCACACTATTGATAATATGAAGAACAAACTATTTTTCAAGGGATTTGGACTTTCAGGACCGCTTCTGTGATTCCTATTTCTTTTTCTGCAGGTGTTGCTGTGTCCCTGGAGGTCTCCGAGAGCCCCGGGAGTGTGCAAGTAGCTCGCGGTCAGACAGCAGTCCTGCCTTGTACCTTCACAACCAGCGCTGCCCTTCTTAACCTCAATGTCATTTGGATGGTCATTCCTCTCGCCAATGCTAACCAACCCGAGCAGGTAATCGGGTGCCAACCCCTGCTACCACTGACACACAATTCTCCTAAGTTCTAGTACTTTGAGGGAAATCTGAAGTGTATTTGAAGAGTTAGGGGAAAAAGAAAATAAAATCTAAAAGGGATTGCACAAGGACAAGAATGTTTTGAAGCAAAGGAAGAACTTCTTCAATGGAAAAGGGAAAATCAGAACTAAAGATAGAGAAACAGCAAAGATAGGGAAAATGACAGGGTCTAGAAAATGAGAGGAGAAGTTCTTATTTCTTGAAACACTTTGTGAACCACACACTTCACAGTTTAGAAGCAGCTGAGGCGGGCAATAATGACTGTATATCAGAGGAGCTTGTCTTTCTTTCTCGCTGAACTTAGGCCTCAGACCTAAATAGGTCTTCTCTATCCCAAGCCAGATTTCCAACCTGAAGCTGTCCTTAGGCTTGTTTTTATTTATTTATTTGATATAAAGCATATTTTAAAAAGTCCATAGCATTGAACTTTTGGTGGTGATTTAATGTGGTATAATACATATTCTGATTTTAAATGATGCATGCCTGAAACATAAATGTTACAATACAGTCTGCTTCAGTTAAAAGAGAAAAAAGAAGGTTCACATTATGATTTTATGTAGAAACTTGAAATTTGTGTGTCTAATAAGCATATCTATTGTAAAAGTGAAAAATACAGGGGAGGGAGGTATGGTGCTGCCAGCAGGTCAATCTATACCTGTGAGGTGAGTGCATCAGCAGCCTGATGTCACCATCAGACTTTTAGATACCCCAAAATTGCTGCAATGCCTTTGGCCAGACTCCAACAACTTGGGGCAAAGTTTACCAAGAAAGTAAATGGCCAAAAGTTAGGTATGTGGGAGACACACCCACAAGCCACCTCTGGCTCAGCTATACAATTGGAGGCATGACCTCTCTGGTTCCTGATGGAACTATTTAACCGCCATGATCCCAGAGACTCTGAGTCTTGGCCGTTGATGGGATTACACGGCGCCAGGGGGCCAGGTGGTGGGTGTGACCCCCGCCTACTGGAATTTGGAGGATCTGGGTGGAGGATGCTCGACTCCAATCCGAGTAGGCTTGGAGATCTCGGCCCCGGAACCCGCGTGGATTTGTCCCTCTGCCAGTACCTTCATGTGTGCGGAGAGTGGTCTCAGCATGGTGGTGGCTGGTCCTGGAGGTCTTTGGAGAACAGTGCAGTCTTCTGCCCCTGTGCCTGGCTGTTCCTCACCGGGGCCCCTTGGAGGGGAGCAGGTTGAGCTTTCCTCCCCGCCCTGACCAGGGCTCCGGCAGCCGAAGACCTCCAGGACCAGCCACCACCATGCTGAGACCACTCTCCGCACACATGAAGGTACTGGCAGAGGGACAAAGTCACGCGGGTTCCGGGGCTGAGATCTCCAAGCTTACTCGGATTGGAGTCGAGCATCCTCCACCCAGATCCTCCAAATTCCAGTAGGCGGGGGTCACACCCACCACCTGGCCCCCTGGCGCCGTGTAATGGCCAAGACTCAGAGACTATAAAATTCAGCTCCCGGAACCGCTCGGCCGCATTCGCGGCTGTGGACATCTTATCAGGACATCTTTTTTTTTTTTTTAATGACATCTTATTATCTCTTTCCTACTTTGGACAAACTTGCAGGCTATCGAATGTAGCCTGCCCACAGGGCAGAGTCTGGCAAACTCCCCGTGGCGTACCAAATATGCCAAATACCAGTAACAATGATGGGTCTCATTCTCCTAAAGAGCCTTGGATATAATCTCAGGGCTAGGATGAAAGAGGCGTTACTGGGGCCTGCTCGAGGCAATCGACGAATAACAGGATGATGGAAAAAAAAATGAAATGATCCCAGAGACTCAGAAACGAATCTCGGAACCCAACAGCTTTTGGCAGAACTGTGTCCGGTCCCTGTAGTAGGTTACTGGTGTCAGGCCACCCCAGGTGGGAATAGGTTTCGTGCCTTGGCCTGTCCCCACTAACGGCCTGGTGACTGCCATCCTCCAGAGGCCACTGGACAATCAGGTTTGGGCCTGCAGTGACGAGTCATGCAGGGCCTTATGCAATGGGGGTGGAGCTGGACCTTTCCTCTCTGTCCCAATGAGACCTCGAATCGCCACCCACAAATGGCCTCTCTGGCTCCTGATCAAGCTGCTTAACAGCCATGATCCCAGAGGCTCAGAAACAAATCTCAAAACCCAACAGCTTTTGGCAGAAATGCGTCCAAACCCCACAGTAGGTTACTGTCACCAGGCCACCCCAGGGGGGAAAGGGTGCTGTCCCTCCACCTGCTCCCCGCTGGTGGTCTGGTGGCCGCCATCCTCCAGAGGCCACTGGACAGTCAGGTTTGGCCTGCAGTGACGAGACACATGGGACCTTGCAGGATGGGGATGGATCCGGCCCTTTTCTCCCTGTTCTAAGGAGACCCCGAGTCACCGCCCACGAACGGCCTCTCTGGCTCCTGATCAAGCTGCTTAACGGTCATGATTCCAGAGACTTAGGAACAAATCTAGGGACCCAGCAGGTTTTGGTCGAAATCCCTCCAGATTTAATTGTTAAAATTTCAGAATTTCAAAATCGCACAGCCACTGCTGAAGCCGCACATCATCATATGTTATTCATAACCAGCAATAGAAAACAAATTGTCTACTGTTGCTTTTTGGGAAGATCTGAGTATTGGGGTATAATCCCAAATAATAATGGTAGGTCTGGTGTTAAAATATTGAATGTAATCAAAGTAGAGAGAGAGTGATGTGGAAATCATCTGCCCCACAAGTAGGGGGAGTGTGTGGGATGGGGGTATACTGGGGTTGTTGGGGGTGGAGAAAGGGCATTGGTGAAGGTACGGGTGTTTCATTGTATGACCAAGACTTAAACCCGAAAGCTTTGTAACTGCTCTCACAGTGATTCAATAAATAAAATTATAAAAAATGGAAAAAAAAGTAAGGTGGAGTTCATGGCCAATTCAATCAGCCTAATCAGTGGCTGAATAAATAGCAGTACTCCTACATTTAAAAGAAAAAAAAATAATTTGAAGTGTTTTGTGAGTTGAGAAATTTTGGAGGGAGCTTGGAAAAATGTATTTATGTATTATGATTTTGAGTAAGCTCTCTGGAAGCCTAAAACATTTCCTATGTGATTATATGTATTCTAAATGAATTTTGTTTCTTTTGGTAGATGCTTATTGTCAGTTTCAGTGTTATAAGCATTTTAACAGTGTCAGTGTTATAAGCATTTTAAAAAGTACATTTATTTTTCTGTCAAGACCAAATGTTTAAAAACGAAGTTTTGATTGCAGGTCTCGTTATTTATTAGCTACAGTTGTGAATAGTAAATGGATAATTTACTCTGTGTGTTGTACTAAAAAGTAGTAACTGTTGATAGTGGTTAATTAATAGCTGTAGCCTTTAATCATTATTAATATATTGGCCTCATAAATTGCTAGATGAAAGATGTGTTATCGGGAAAAATAGTTTATGAATAAATAATTCTCCAGGCTAAAGATTTTCCTCTTCCTTTATAAAAAGAAATACAGTGGAAACTTCTTCCCTTTTCTGTTATTTTCTAAAATTTTTTTAAACATTCTGGTTTACAAGGATGTTCCTGATATAGCCGTTTCGGGCATTCAGTGTTCCATCCCCACTCCCGCTATCAGTGTCACCTTCCGTCCACCATTGGCCCTGGTTTCCCACCCACTCTGCAAGCTTTCCCCCTTAGAGAGAAAAAAATAATTTATTTTGTATTGCTTGTTACAACAAAATGGTAAATGGAATTAACAAAAAATAGAAAAATAGTAAAACAAAATTGTGAAAAGAGTTAAAGTTCACAACATTGTTACTAAAGTCATGGGGGATTCCTGAGCTGTGTGTTGCTAGTTGAGCCTTCTCTTTTACTGTTTTGGCTTCTTGAGCTTAGTGGGCTTTCATGCCACTTTTGCATCTAATTTGCTGTGCTCCTACTGGTTTGTCAGGGTAGTGAGATTTGCCAGTGTCCGGTGGCCAAGTACGTGACCATGCACTTCGGGAGCCGTAGGAGTGTCCGGTGGCCAAGTACGTGACCATGCACTTCGGGAGCCGTAGGATCATTCGAACTGGGAGGGTTCTTGGTCTGGCCCCTTCCCAAGGAGACCCTAGAGTTTTCAGGCTGAAAAGACGGGTGTCTCTGGGAGTGTTTTTGGCTTTGTGTCTCTTCTAAGATTAGCCATGAAGCTGTCTGCTTAAACATAATTTTTTTTTATCAAAAGACAAACGCTTTTGATAAAGTAAAAAATGCTGGGACAGAAATGGCAAAACATATTTTGACAGCGAGTGACTAGCACTAACACAGGTGGGCGAGAGAATATTTTCTAAAGATAATGATTTTATTAAAGAAGTTTCATGTGGTGGTAATGCTTGGTTTATTTGTCTAATATTACTAGTATTTTATAATTAAATGTAGCTGGGCATACTCGCCTGCTTGTACATGAAAACAAGCTACTCCCTTGGAATCTGCATTGAAGGTAAAAGACTCATAATTTGTGTACCTACTACATAAAACAGTGCTTGAAAATTAATGAGACGTAAGGGTAACAGTCATGGACTTGAAAGCCTTCTCTTTTATGGCATTTATTTATATTTATCAGAGATTTGGTGACCTAGTCAACTTGAGAATATCAGTGCTAATTTTTACAATAAATTTTATTTTGGAATTATTTTTCTGAACTGATAAAACTAGGTACAAATAGTTTAGTAGCATTAAAGTCTTTCATACATGATAGTGAGTTAGACGAGATAAAAAAGAAAGGAAATAAAAAAGAAGACAGTTACTCCAACCTGGTTTGAAAAGAATATAGAACCGCAAGGTATCTATCTGTGGACAAATTCTATAGTAAAGAGCTGGTAGCTAGCTACTCTTACTAGAAAGAAATGGTCTCATATTTGTTACAGTCTGCTTTATCTTAGGTATTTATTATATCTCCAGAAGTGGGTGCCATGGTCGTCTTGCTTATTTTGCTTTCTCCTTCAGGTCATTCTGTATCAGGGTGGGCAGATGTTTGACGGCGCCCCCAGGTTCCACGGGAGGGTTGGCTTTACAGGCACCATGCCTGCCACCAATGTCTCCATCTTCATCAACAACACCCAGCTGTCAGACACAGGCACCTACCAGTGTCTGGTCAACAACCTGCCAGACCGAGCAGGCAGGAACATCGGGGTCACTGGTCTCACAGTTTTAGGTGAGTGACAGAAAGTGTTTCGGGCACTGCCGCTTTACTTAGGATCTACTTGGAAGCATCTTTACTTTGACTTGTCCTCCAGGTAATTGGTTGCTGCTTCTTTTCCTTTTTCCTTTCCTCTCAGCCCCCTCTTGACTTTTCCCCTCATCCTGATAGTCACCTTTCTTTATTCCCAGTAGCTTTCTAAAACATTTCTTAAATCAGTTTTTTTCTGTACATGGAGAAAGAAGGTATGGAATATGCTCAGAAATGGCCTTTTGCCATTCTTTAGATTCTTCAGTACAGGTCTGGAGAAAACATTGGGATTGCTCGTATTAATTTTGAGAATAACCACTGCAGTTTTGAGCTATGTGACACCGAATAGGGTCATTACAATTCTCAGCTTACATCTGCTGTCCTGGCATTGTTTTAATAGTGCCTCCTTTTGTTTGATTTTTATTTTGTTTGGGGGCCACACCCAGTGATACTCAGGCGTGAGAGGCAAGAACCTGTTCCCGTACTATAACTCCAGTCCCATGATGATGACTTTTTTACTTTCAGAAATATCCTTGTTTGAATGAGAGATTTCCCTCATAAACATATGATCTATTTGGTCTCAGTATTGAGATTTAGAACCTCTTTCAAACTTATATAAACAATGAACACCAGTAAAGTTTAAATTAACATGTAATTCTTAACCAGAGCTCTTCTAGTAAGTAATTTAGGGATGAACAGAGAGTTCAGTGGAGTAGAGCACATGCTTTTCATCCCGAAGACCCACTTAGGTTCTATCTCTGCCACTGCATGATTCCCTGAGCACTGTTCCAGGTGTGAATCATGAGCACTGAACCAGGAATAGCCCCTGTACCACAAGTGTAACCCCAAAACAAAGAAAAAGTTGAATGGCTGTACAATACGCATCGTATAACATTTATTATGCTATAAGTGTCTATTTCGAGCTTCAGGTGTCCATTTCAGTATTTTTAAATCTATTTTGATCAACCTACCATAGAGCATCTTGTACAATATAAACTCTGTATCTATTAATTAATATTTTCCCCTCTCTCAAACACTTCAACTTTGTTTCTGTGAAATTGCCTATTATATATACTTCAACTAAATGGAAACAAAACAGTTGTTTTTTTTTAATGACCAATTAACTCACTTAACACAATGGCCTCAAGACTCATCCATGTTGAAGCATGCATCAGAATTTCATTTAAATACTGAAACTATTTCACTGGGTAGATATACCATTTTTGTCTGTCTATACGTTGACACTTGAGATATTTTTTCATATTTTTTATTGTGATAATGCTACTCTGGATTTTGTTATGTATTCATCCAATGCTGCCCTTAAAAGCATCCTTAATGCGGTATAATACTTAAGGGCAGTATTCCAGGAGGGATTTTAAGAATTCTTTAAGGAAACAGTAAAACCAATACCATAAGAAATCTTGAAAATATACCCAAGGGTGTATCTCTTTCCAATATTTGCTGTCTAGATAATGGATGTTGTAGGCTCAGCATCAAAGTGCGAATTCTGTAAATAGCACTTGACTGTTCACTGTCGTCCCCCATGTGGTACCTTCCTACTATGCTCAAAAACAGTCAAATATGAAGTCCCAGTATACTGAATGTTGCTTTCTTCCCCTGCCCCCATCATCATTCAGCTCATTATAAATACACACATTGTTGCTGGCTTTTCTTATTATAGTTCCTCCTTCTGCTCCACACTGCCAAATTCAAGGGTCCCAGGACATAGGCAGTGATGTCGTCCTTCTCTGCAGCTCAGAGGAAGGCATTCCTCGACCAACTTACCTTTGGGAGAAATTAGACAACACCCTCAAACTACCTCCAACAGCTACTCAGGGTATGTACAATATTACTGTACCACATTCAATAAATTGTTATGGAAATTTATGATCTAAGACTCATGAAAGAACTTTATTAGATTACAATTTACCAGAGTGTATTTGTGACTATCAGTGGAAATTCTTTTCTGTTCTGGAGAAGATTTAAAACAGCTAAATGGGAGTTATTTGTTGTTATAATACTTGAAGAATATAACTGAAAATCTATTTTGTTTTTGATACTGAACTACTGTTTTAGTATGAGAAACATCAACATGGTCATAAATGCTGGTTTGTTTGTTTTATTTTGCTTTTTGGGTCACACCATCCTGTTTTTTGAGGGGGTTGGGTTTTTTTTCTTTTTGGGTCACACCTGGCGATGCTTAGGGGTTACTTCTGGCTCATGCGCTCAGAAATTACTCCTGGCAGTGCTCAGAGAACAATATGGGATGCTGGGAATCGAACCTGAGTTGGCTGTGTGCAAGGTAAATGCCCTGTCCATTGTGCCCATTGTGCTATCACTCCAGCCCCTCAATCCTGTTTTTTTCACCTGAAGTTTAATTACAAGAGGAACATAGGAAAGCAAATGGGAAAAGGCCACAACATAGATCCTGGGAGACCAGGAGTTTATCCCACCAAATTGGTAGAGAGAGAGGAGGTCTGGCCTGGGCCGTGGGAGAGCCCAGTGGTGGTGCCAATGGGCAGAAATGAGGACTGTAGTTTGGATCTCTGCTATCACTCCACTTTCCAAGTGTGATCCTGCAGCACAACTAAGTGTGTGTTCTCTGGCACACCAAAATCAAATGTGTGCAATCACGACTAAAGTGTGCGATCCCCACAAGCTAATCGGAACCCCCTGGTGAACACAGCCAAAGTGTGCAAGCAGCACAATTCACGTGCAAGCAGTGAACCCCAGGATGTTATCCATATCCGTCTCAAAGACAGTCACAAAAAAAGAAGGTGGGGAGCATAAGATAGAATACTGTAAAGACATGTCAAATACAAGTCATTTCAGCTCTCTCAACTTTGTTGATGGAATATCTTTTAAAATACGAGAAAATTTTATTAAACGAAATAAGGCAAAATTACAGCATTTTATAGAAAAACTTCTATTTTAAGGAATTAAAATTAAGCAGACTTGAGCTTACAGTATATAAAGGCATCCTCTTAATTTGCCCTTATTTACATGGCAAGCCTGTCTCTTACAAAAGAAAACAATACACAGTAATGCTGGTATAAAGTGAGTCCGATGGTCAAACACTGTGAAAAGACTCCACCATTTGCTCCTTATCCCCCACAAAGAAAATCCAAAAGCAAACCTCAGAACAAAAAAACCTGGATTGGAGTCTAGACAGGGGAAGTTAGCATTACAGGGCGTTATAGGGAATTATTGAAGCAACTGATAGGATAGATCTGAGTGTAAACTAGATTAGACCATACTAATTGTGTCAATGTTAATTTTTTTTTTTACTTTGTTACGTGCACTGTGATCATATACAAAACTCCTGTTTTTGTCTCTGGGAAAGGTAGCCCAGAGGGCCGGAGTAGGGCCCCTGGTTCAGTCCCCAATACCAGACAACCGTCCTGGTGCCCAGATAGAGCTCTAGTGGCTCTGCTGCCATTGGGGAGACTTCCTGACAAAACAAAATAGAATGTCTTAGTAACACCAAGTACTTAATGATAAAGCAGCATATCTTCTCTTAAGAGGGTCAGAAATATATTTAGAATTTAATAAAAAAAAACTTGATAATCCAATTAGGCAAGTAATAGTAAAATCTGAGTAGATGACACAAGGATGTGCAGAGTCCTTTGTAGGTTTCAAATGATCTAAATGAAATTTACCAAAATGATCTCATCTGATTTTTATGATGATGGTCAAGAGTTGAGTAAGTAGGGGATCATAGGAGCAGGATCCTGTGGCATATGCCTCATTTCTATGCCTGGGAATAGCGAGGTGGATTCAGTGTTGCTTTCTTGGTACACATTTCTAAGGTAAATGAAAAATACGTTTAATATGGATGCTTGAAACACAATGTCGTCATTTGGCCTACACTGGGCCATTGCCCAGGTTTCATTGAGAACATAAAGCATGAGACAGAGATTACAGTCTCCATGACACTGGTTATCAGTTGATGACAGCTTCATTTAGCAGCATCTGAAGATATTTTTGGCAGCTTGATACGATGGTGTTCTGGCAGTGGGTAGAGGCCAAGAATATGTGAAACTGCCTGTAAAGCACAGGATGGCTCACAACAAAGAATTATCCAACCCCAAATGTTAACAAATGATTTACGCTACAATCTGTCGACTACATTAATGGATTTTTCTAATGTTAACATATGCTTAGATTCCTAGAGTGAAGATTATTTAATTGTGTTTTTTTATAAATTGATTTATTTGGTATATTTGCTTTATTTGGTATGCCGAATATTGCTGGAGCGATAGCACAGCGGGTAGGGCGTTCGCCTTACAAGTGGCCAACATGGCCGACCTGAGTTCGATTCCTCCGCCCCTCTCGGAGAGCCCGGCAAGCTACCGAGAGTATTCAATATGCCAGACACAGTAACAACAAAGTCTCCAATGGAGACGTTACTGGGCCCGCTCGAGCAAATCGATGATCAACGGGAGGGCCCTTTGGTATGCCGATAGTATAATAGAATTTTTTGTCTCTATAATCATAAGTCAGAATGACTTATTAATTTTTTCTGTCTTCTGTTCTAGTTTTAATATCAGATGATATATAAGGGAACATAATGGCCCATAAAAATGAGTTGGGCAGCTTTCCCTCTTTTTCTGTTCTCTGAAGCAATATAAATAAGATGAAGCTTAGCGGATGCCTTTGTAGAGTTGGTCTTTCAACTCTGCTTTACTGTTTCATTTATTCTTTTAATTTTCAGCGATTTACAGTATTGCTACTGATAAGGTTTCGTACATAAAACATTTCAGCACCACACCTTTCACCAGACTGTCCTTTCCCCTCCACTGCTGTCCTGGTGTCCCCCCACCCCTGTTTTCTATATTCTCCCCTCTCTACCCTGCTCGGGTGAACTTATTGAAGATCAGTTTTCGGTTTCTGTTTTCTCTGGGTATTTGTTATTTACTTACCGTTTCTTTATAGTGCTTACATGAGAGAGGTTATTCTCTGTCTCGCCTCTTCTGGCTAACTTCCGTCCACGTGATACTTCGTATCTACACAGCCTCAGATTGCATGACTTCATCTCTCCTTAGAATGGAGTCGTAGTCCATTGTGTATATGTGCCCTAATTTCTATATCCAGTCATCTGTTCTTGGAAACGTGCATTGTTTTCAGATTTTGACTGCTGTGAAATTTGGTTATTAAAGTTTGGATCTCACGATTTCAGTGTTTTTTACTCTGTGGTTTGGATGTTTAGCTCTGTCATTCCTTAACACCACCAACATATATCAACCTTGACCCTTTTTTTGCTACTCATCCGTCTCTTTTCCCCCTCCCCTCCCCTCGTTGTCTTTCCGTTTCCTTTTTAAACCTTGGATGAAGGGTGATCATTCAGCTTGTCTATAAGTACAATTTCAAAGTTTAAACGCCATGATTTATGAAGTTGTTCTTAATACAGTTGTTTCAGGCATTCAGCATCCCAATACCAGTCTCCTAGCAGTATTACCTTCCCTCCACCATTGTCCATGATTTCCCACCTATCCAGCAAGCCTTCTCCTTAGCAGGCACAAACAAATTTACTTCATAATGCTTATCACCAAAAAATTACAAATGGGATTACCAAAACAAAAACCCAATAAAAGTAGTTTGTGATAATAGTTTTATCTCACAGTGGTGTTACTGAAGTCCTTGTCTGGGGATTAACTGAACTGTGCTCCTACTGGGAAGTCAGTACTGTGAAATTTGGAGATTGTGAACTCTGGAAGCTGGGAAGCTGGGAAGATTTGGTGGCTTGATAAAGTCTAGTTGTGGAGCTCTGGTATGGGTGGGGTCTTCTGGGCCATCCAGCAGGCAGGGAGTAGGGAGTCTGTCCTTCCGTATTTGGAGAAGGTCTCAGAGTTCTTAGCCAGAAGATCACCATCTATCTAGACAATCTAGAAATCAGTGGCTTGGCATTTTCTCCTGTTTATGTATTTATTTATACTAGTAAATACCACTTCCTCATTCTCTTCTGACCCACAGAGTCTCATTTAATATATCTGCTGTGAATCTTATGGAGTTTCTGTTGTATGTGAGTTCCTTCTTTAATCTTGTTTCTTTCAAAATTTAGTCTATGAGTTTATATATACTGCATCCATTTGTTTATAGTATTGCCTCTGTGAAAATAGAATGTTTTTAAGATGGCAGGTCCTGGAGTCATAGGAAATGTTTTGGAATCCTGGATCCGGAGTTGCTGACTCTGTGATTTGTGCTTTCGTATTCTTGTATCTAAACTGTAAGGATTATAATAACAGCCCCCACCTTCCCAGTGGTAGAATAAAGATTCAGTAAAAACTTGAAATAGCAGCTGGCATGCCTAAGCACTAAATAAATTTTGGCGTTCATTTTAGTGATCATAATATCATTAGCATTACGAATTTTAAAACTACCTATATTCCCCTCATTTTATTTGTAATTGTTTCTTCGTGTTTTATGCCATTTAAAAAAATCTGCTGAACTCAGCTATTGTTTTATCTATCATATTTGATCCCTGTATTAATTTTAGTTCTTCATTTCTTCATTAATTCTTCAAATAGTAGTTTTGAATCTACCAGGTGCATAAGAGATTACCTGTATGCTAGAAATATATCCGTGAACTGAAAAAAATCCTTTCTGCAGTTTTATTTACATTCTAGTAAGTAGAAATAGAACATAATGATTCAGTAGATTGTATCCTTTATTAAAAGGCCTTTGGTGGAAGAAAATGAAAAAAGTTTGGTGGAAGAAAAATAGATCAGGCTGAAATGGATTAGCTAGGGCATCAAGATGCTGCAGCTTTTAGATACAGTGCCTAGAGTAAGAGTGCATAACATTCTAGCACAGGCTTTAAAATGATAAAGAAATAATACATGTGACTGTCGGACTGGAGAGAATTGGGGACTGAGGGGTGACCCCGTGAAACCCTGGGATATGTTCTTAATAACTAGCGTTGAGTCTATGGCTGAAGTGGAATAAGACTGAAATTAGTAACATTATAATTACAAATTAGTTATGTCTAGTTACAAGTGCTAGGATATATTATTTCTAATATTTTATTTTTATTTATTGAAGTTTTTCTTTACCTCACCTCATTCTATATCTTCTACTTATTATTTCAGTACTCTTTTTGAGTTACTCATTTTTCTTCATGATTCCTGAGAAATCCTCTGTTGAACTCATCTTTCCATCATTTAATATAGTGAAGAGAGGTACATTTTTTTTTTTGCTTAAGGATTCTATTCATAACTGTCAATGGAAGTCATCTAAGGAACTCTGTGTATAATCTTTTCCCTGTAGTCCAATATTATCTGTGTTACAAGGGAGAAGACTTATTCCAGATGCCCAGAGAAGGTATCAGGTTGCCCAGCTGTCCTGATATGCTTGGTAACCTCAGAAATCTTGATTAGCATCCTTGAACTGCCATTTCTCTTTCCCTTCCCAGTATTGACCTGGTGTTCATAGTGAGTGGTTTCTCCTACTAATGTTCATGGCGAATGATTTCTCCCACTTGTTTAATAAGCAAGCTTAGTCCTCCTTCATAGTCAGAATAGTTTCAGGGTATCATTCTGACTTAGGGCACGCGGTCTTCAGAATCTTCATAATCCATACATCTGTCATTGAATACCCAGATTGATTCTATACCTTAGCTATTGTTGTACTGAGTACAGCAATAAATAATGATGTGTAACATCCTTTCTCTAAAAATTTTATTTATTTATTTATTTGTGAGACACCATGAGATACAGTTGTAGACTTTTGAGAGAGTGATTTTATGTCCTGGGGATAGATGTCCCAAAGTGGAATTTCTGGGTCATATTGCAGTTAAATTCTAAGTTTACTGAGGACCCGCCTTACTGTTTTCCACAGGGGTTGTAATAGACATCATTCCCACCAGCAGTGGATCAGAGTTCTGTTCTCACTATATACCCGCCAACACAGATTGTTCCTATTATTTTTGACATATGTCATTTTCATTGGTGTAAGATGGCATCTCATTGTTGTCTTGATTCGCATTTCTCTGATGAGAGTGATGCTTACCATTTTTTTATGTGCCGACTGGCTATCTGCCCTCATCTATTTATTTCTTCTCCCCACTTGTTTTGAATTTCTTTTTTGTTGATCTTTGTGAGTAATTTATATATCCTGGATATAAAGCCTTTATCTGATGTGTTGACTGCAAATATTTGTTTCGTTTGGATGATTTCTACTTGTGCTCAGGGCTTACTCCTGGATCTGTGCTCAGGGATTACTCCTGGGAGATTCAGGGGACTGTTTGTGATGCCAGGAACCAAACCTGGTTAGCTGCATGTAAGGCAAGTACTCTCCCTGCTGTACTACCCCTGCAGCACTGATTTATTCTTTATACATGTATCTTTGTTTATATAACCCTTCTATAAAGAAGACCACACCTTCTACAAGATCATTGTGGGTGATTTTAATGCCAAGATAGGACCGAGAAGATCAGCCGAAGAACTTCACATCGGGACCCATGGCCTAGAATGCAACGAACAGGGTGAGAGACTGTCTGAGTTCATCATGTCGACCAAGACCATCCATGGTAACTCAAGATTCCAGAAGGCTGAATCTAAATGTTGGACATGGGAGTCTCCCGGTGGATGGTTCAACAACGAAATAGACCACATCATATTCAATCAACGGTTTTGCCTGACCGATGTCGCTGTTGTCCCAAAATTCCAAACGGGATCGGACCACTGTCTCCTTTGTGCAAAATTCTACTTCATAGAGCGGGGAGAAAGGGCTGCAAAGTTTAAGAAGAGAACTCCCAGAACCACTACTAACTGGGAGCTCTTTGGCACTATTGTGGCAACATGGGAAGATGCCATTGTTGACAACATTGATGAGGAATACGATCGACTGGTTCAGCACCTCCATGATTGTGCAAGGAATGCCAAGAGAGAGATAGCCACAAAAAAATGCCTGTCTTCGAAGACTCTTGAGCTTATTCGCCAACATGATTTGTCGCATGCCTCAGGCAACCACAAGTGAATGTTCAAGCTCGCAAAGCAGTGCAGAGATGCGATCAAGGAAGACCTCAAAGAGAGAAGAGCAGAAGTGCTGGTAGATGTGACAGAAGCCGGGAAAAGTATTCAGAACGCCCGCCTGTCCTTTGCCAACTACAAGACCAAGATGACCGCCCTCTGACATCCTGATGGATCTATCATATCTTCCAGAAGGGCAATGGAGAAGATTATCCATGACTTCTACTCAAATCTCTTTGATATCCATGTCCACCTGCCGACATACCAAATTCCACAGGATGGATATGTCGTTCCCAATGTTCTCCCTTCCAAAATCAGACACGCCATTTTGTCAGTAAAGAAACAAACAGCACCCGACCCAGACAAGGTCAGACCTGAACACCTGAAGAACCTGCCGTCAGTACTCATCAATACACTGGCTCTGCTCTTCACACGCTACCTGTCTGAATGCAAGGTTCCATCCCAGTGGAAAACCAGCAGGACTGTACTACTGTACAAGAAGGGAGACATCCATGACATTGGCAACTATCACTTGATCTGCCTATTGTCTGTCATCTACAAGTTGTTCACTCGAGTCATCCTGAATAGGATTGGCAGAACACTAGATGAGGGACAACCATGCGAGCAAGCTGGGTTCCGCAAAGGATTCAGCACCATCAACCATATCCACATGATAACCAAGCTCATTGAGGTTTCTCGGGAGTTCAAGATGCCGCTCTGTCTAACGTTCATTGATTTAAAGAAGGCCTTTGATTCTGTTGAGACGGAAGCGGTCATTGAAGCCCTAGCCAATCAGGGCATTCAAGCTCAATACATCAAGATCCTCCATGAGCTGTATTATGGATTCACTACCAGGATTTCACCATTCTACAAAGAAGTAATCATTGATGTCAAGAGAGGGGTTCGGCAGGGTGATACCATTTCACCGAAACTCTTCAGTGCCACCCTCGAGAACATCATGCGATGACTGGAATGGGAAGGAATGGGAGTGAAGATAGATGGTCAGCAACTATACCACCGCCGCTTTGCAGATGACATTGTTTTAATAACACCAAACATCAGCCAAGCGGCACAAATGCTGGCCGACTTTGACCGTGAGTGTGGAAAGGTCGGACTACAGCTGAATCTTATGAAGACAATGTTTATGAGAAACAGCCTCGTTCCTGATGCCCCATTTGCTCTCAAACGAACGACCATCTTTGAATGCAACAGCTATGTGTACCTAGGTCGAGAAGTCAACATGACAAATGACCTGGCACCCGAGCTGCTCAGGAGGAAGAGAGCGGCTTGGAACGATTCAAGAATGTCGAAGAAATAGCTAAGAGGACGAAGAATCTCCGCCTCCAGGCACATCTCTTTGATTCCACTGTTCTTCCTGCATTAACATATGCCTCAGAGACCTGGGCCCTATGTAAACAGGATGAGAATGCTATTCAGGTCTCCCAAAGAGGAATTGAAAAAGCTATGGTTGAATATCACGTTTCACTGAAATGAGAGAAAGAATTCGCAGTTCCGACCTAGAGGTCGATGATCAAGAATCAGGGACGCTGTCTCGTTTGCCAAGGTGTCGAAAATCAGATGGGCTGGTCACCTAATTAGATTTAGAGATGACCAATGGACTAGAGCTGTTACGGACTGGATTCCACGGGGCATCAAAAGATCGTGTGGCCGCCCACCTACAAGATGGTCAGGCTTCTTCGTCAAAACCCTGAATGATCAGTTTGAGGCTCTTCATGTTCCCAGAGCGAACAGATGCCATTGGGCTACACTAGGACGCGACAGGGACAAATGGAGACGTTACTGGTGCCTGCTCGAGCAAATTGACGATTAACGGGAAGTCAAGTGATCAAGTGATAACCCTACAAGTACAACCTTTATTTCATGCAACTACTTCAGAATAGAATGTTATAGAGAAGTAGGCAAAATTAACTATACGGAAATGTGTCACCTTTTTAAAAATTAAACTGTGATTTACAAAGTTCTTGATAGTTGAGTTTTAGGTATATAACATTTCAACACCAATCCCACCACCAGTGTCAATTTCCCTCCATCATTGTTCCCATATTCCTTCCCCACCACATATTCCTTCCCCACCACATCCCCACCTGCCAACTTGACAGGCACATTAAAAGTTTTACTGGTTTCCTCTTAGCTCTCATGTTTTCAGTTCTGTTGAGTCTGTGTTTTGGACATAAGGCTATACCCCTCACTCATATCACTGGTATAACTGAAGCCCTGATGCCTATTTGCCTATTACTACCCATTCTTTTCTCCCCCTTGATTTCTTTCCTTCTCTGTTCTTCTCCTCGCTGCAAACCAGGGTCAAGTGTAGTCAAGGCGTTTCCCTTTTACTATAATACAAAAATGTATCAACATTCTAAAGCTTGCTGTCTAATGGTGGAGACAGATAAATGGATAATTATAGTAAAGGTAAAGGTAAAGGCCCTCCCGTTGTTCATCGATTTGCTCGAGCGGACCCAGTAACGTCTCCATTGGAGACTTTGTTGTTACTGTTTTTGGCATATCGAATACGTCACAGGGAGCTTGCCAGGCTCTGCCATGCGGGCGAGATACTCTAGGTAGCTTGCCGGGCTCTCCGAGAGTACTACATATTTAATTCTTTAAACGTATTTATAATGCTTTTAAATTGAGCATTGATAAGTTTAATAATAGCTTTATGGGGAAAGAGATTCCTGAGAATAAAGGACCTTAACGAAGTAGTAGTTTAAGCAGGTGAGGGGGTGTTACCAATAATGGGAAGCATGCTTTCCAAATCATGCGACTATGTTTGAAGTTTTAAAATTAAAAGGTGTAAAGTTGACAAGATTTGTGGAGATAGAGCTAGAGAGAAGATATAAATTATATAAGGCATATCAACACTCAAGGAGTTTTTATCTTTGAGACTTGGGAGTCTGTAGAATTTATAAAGCAAGAGACAGTATTCAGTGGTGTATTTTAGGAACAGCTTGAACAGCCAGGGTGAGAGATCAGAATCCTGGTGCCAAGTGACAGGTTTTGATCAAGGGAGTGCCATGAAGAAATGAAGAGGGTGAGGTTCTAGTAATGGAGCTACAGGAGAGATGTAGTTCAACGATGGGTTTTGAGAGAGAATGAAGATTAAATTTAAACTGGGCATGATTAGATTTTGGAACACACAGAAGAGCCAAATTTGACTCAGACTCTATTATATTTCATCAACTGAATGGTAACTGTATTAATGCAGAGAAGAAGTACTTAAAGTCTTGCTGGAGGAAGGTAGTGAGGGGATCCTCTGAACCCCTAGATAGGGACTGCAATATGGGAATAGGGAACAATTTCTGATCACTAAGCACCTGGCTCTTTTGAGATAATTCACCTATTAAAAGACACTGGTTAAAATAGGACAGTGATATTAAATTGAAAACAGGGACACATAGAAATCAACATTTCTGGGATACTGAATAGGAGAGAAGCATCACTGTCTAATCAATTGGTCTTGCTTGTAGCTGTTGCCTCAAGTGTGTCTTCCTGACTCTCTTTGCTAAGGGTGAGTCATTCTTGCAAAAATATACTGGTATTAATATGTTTGTATATAGTATATTTTATTCAGTGTCATGCATACTATTATAATAAGCTTTGCAAGTAAACTATTTCCTTCTCATTTGGGAACAGACCATGAGTTTGTAGCTAAAATAGTATGGTGCTTGCTGAACCGATGCTCCATCTCAGGTTCTCC
This sequence comes from Sorex fumeus, assembly GCF_029834395.1. NCBI lineage: Eukaryota > Metazoa > Chordata > Mammalia > Eulipotyphla > Soricidae > Sorex > Sorex fumeus. The sequence continues at coordinate 4,113,043 of NW_026606322.1, forward strand.
GTGACTGCGTAAGCAGCCTGGTTTGGGTTCTCATAGTCCTCCCTTATCACTCTGCCTGTATCATTCCCTGGTTAGTTATAGCAACAGCATGTCAATCTTGCTGAAAATACAGCCTTGGTATCTATGTCTAAGAGATAAAAGGAAGAACAGTGATTTCACCTTTTAAAAATAACTTTCTAAAGCAAGAGTCCTTAAATTCTACCTCTTTCTACATGCCAGAATGCTGTTTAGATCACTTGTTTAAAATTTCTCAAATTATCTCTGTAGAAATGTCAACAAAATTACTGGTTCAGTGTAAGCTGATCAAATTCTTAGAATTTTAGGGCTTAGTAAGACAGCGACAGTACTGAGTGTAGAATTGTGGGTTTAGTTACCTGGAGATTATGGTTTTCTTGCGTGATGTCATTAGGGTATATATTAAAGTTCGTGAGGCAGATGGCTTAGTTTAATAATAAGGATAGCATCATTGCATGGTTAGGCAATGCCCTATAGAGAACCCTATAGAACTTTGTGGTTTCAAAGGCAGATATGTGGTAATTATGAGCTTTGGATATGGATCTACCTGATTTTATAGACTGATACTCATTGTATAGTTTGTGATCTTGGACAAACTACATGGCTTCTCTGAGGTTTTTCATCTTTGAATGATAGGAATATATATATTCATCATAAAAATTAAATGAGAAACGTGTAAGCCCTTAGTTAACAGTGGGTGTGAAATATAGTAGACACTTAAGGGGGCCCCTTTCTGTATACTGGGTAATTTCTTAGAATAATATAAAAGGGTGAATAAAACAAACTTGCTCACTTATCTTAATGAGGGCAATGAATGAGGATTTGAAGCAAATGGGGTAAGTGCCCTCATTTACAATTATAGATAATATAGGGTACTGGAAAGCACATAGGAAGGCATTAATGAGGGGATGAGAAACAATAGAACACAAAGGAGAATTAAGCTTCCCCCTAACTTACCCAAGTATATGAATTCACTGGAAGTCTGTCCCATATTGACAGCCCCAAAGCTTGCTTTTTAGGAGCAGAAAATAAGACACAGGTACAAACCAGATACCACCAAATGTATACAGTATAATTCAGACATCTAAATTCATAGTATACAGCTGTGGCTAAATAAGATATCCATAGAGCATGGGTTTTACTCTTTAAATGCTCTTCAAATTTAAATTTCTTTAAACTCTTTAAATTTCACTATGTGTTTGTTGATACTATATTCAAAGGTGGAGAGAGTGCATTGCTTTATTGTTTTTGATTTGGGGGCCATACTTAGAAGTGTCCAGGCTCACTCCTGGCTATGTGCTCAGGGATTACTTCTGGTGAACTGGAAGACCATTCTTAGTGCCAGGGATCAAACCCAGGCCAGCTGTCTGCAAAGAAAGGTCCCCCTCGCCCTCGCACTTTTGATCCACCCTTTTGGATAAAAAAAAAACACCTTTTTTATAGACCTGTGTTTTAAAAGAACATTTTCATACCTCTTCAAAATATATGTTGCCACTCTAGAACCACCTACAGAATAGCAGTGTCCTTACACCACTGTCCACTGGAATTCCTGGAGCCCCTTCAGTTTGCTTATCCTCATGATGTGCCTATGTACCCCCTTCCAGACATCTGTCTTGTGGTGCTCCTACCCCACTTATTGCAAAATTGTTACCTGCTTGCTTCATTGATATAAGGGACAGAGTTTTCCTTCTTCATTTTGCCACCACTATCCTTAGAAATTACCTAATATGCATAAAAGTTTCATAATAAATATCTGTTAAACGAGTAAGAGTATGGATGTGACATTTGTGCTGGTTTTGCTTATCAGTCTTCTCTGCTTCTGTAGATCTCCATAGAATTTGAGGTGCCCCTTAGAAAAATGCTAACTAGATCTTAGTGCCATTTAAAAGTCAGTCAGTCCAGGATGGAAATAGCTGCAACTAACACAGAAATGTGTTAGTTGGAGGTTTTTCTATTTACTCTTAGACTTGCAGTTATTTCGGGTGGTTGAGACGACTGAATGTATTATGTTCTGCCTGAGAGAGACTGTGAGGCCCAGAGCTTAGAGGTGAGACCATCATCCATCCAGGTCTAATTCCATGTAACAAGCTATGTAATCTTGCTACCCACTGAAATTCTCAGTCTCTCTTCATGTTCAGCGGGATCAACAATATTTCACAAGGTCATTTTCAAGATTCAGATAAGGTAAGCAGTTCTTGGCATGTAATAGTAACAAGTATGTTTAACTTGTATTTATTTAGAAGGTATAAACATGTCATGCTCATACTGATTATTAAACTGTGGGATACTAGAAATTGCCTTGGAAATACCAGTCTTGCAACCTTTATTCTCTACTCTGCTCAGATCCCTTGCTCTGGAAACAGCTGACTGACAGTCCCAAATGCTTCCTCAGGGATCCACCACTGCTTGGCACCCAGGCCAGATTCCTTTGTTGCTCTTAACCAGTGACCGAACAAGTGGACAGTTAGTACAAGCTTAATCCTTAAAGGAATGGCCTTTACTCAAAGATTCCTCAACAGGCTAGTGGAGACATCTATGAATCTTTGCTCTGCACCTGCATGTTCATTGCAGCACAATACACAATAGCCTGAATCTGGAAACAACCCAAGTACCCGAGAACAGACAACTGATTAAAGAAACTTTGGTACATCTACACAGTGGAACACTATACATCTGTTAGGAATGATGAAGTTATGAAATTTGCTTTTAAGTGGTGATCATGGAGAGTATCATGCTAAGTGAAATGAGTCAGAAAGAGAGGAACAGACATAGAAGGACTGCACTCATTTGTGGAATATAAAATAACAAAATATGAAACTGACACTCAAGGACAGTAGAGACAGGGCCAAGAATATTGCTTCATGGTTGGCAGCCAGCCTCGTCAGCTAGTGAAGAAGGCAGCTGGAACAGAGAAGGGAATCACTAAGTCAGTGATGGTTGGAAGAATCATTCAAGATAGGAGATGTGTGATGAAAGTAGACAAAGAACCAAACATGATAGCCTCTCAGTATCTGTAATACAAACCATAATGCCCAAAGTAGGAGAGCAAGTATGGGGAAAATTGCCTGCCATAGAGGCACAGGGAGGATTGGGATGGGGATGGGCAGATACTGCTGACATTGGTCCTGGAAAATGTGCACTGGTGGAGGGATGGGTTTTTGATCATTGTGTAACTGAAACTCAAACATGAAAGCTTTGTAGCTATCTTACGGTGGTTCAATAATAATTAAAAAAATCTGTGCTGTACTGAGAAACACCCTCTCTGGGTTTTCTTCCTTCCCTGTCCCTTCCCAGGGGGCAGACCTCCACTGTAGATAGGTCTTGTAGCCTGTGGCTCTCCACACCTCTGCCACTTCTCCCTCACCCCATCCATCCTCCTTTACTGGAGTTTCATCCAGACTGTTTATGTAAGATCTGGACTGAGACAAAGTTATAATAGTTGTTTGAAGGGAATAAGAGTCAACAGCACACAGTATTTTCCCCAGCAGTGATGAGGTGAAAATTGTTATAAAGATGAACTTGATCACTTGATCACTTGGCATCCCGTTACTCATCAATTTGCTTGAGCAAACACCAGTAACGTCTCCGTTCATCCCTGTCACGTACTAGTGTAGCCCAATGGTGTCTGTTCACTCCAGGAACACGAAGAATCTCAGACTGATCCTTCAGGGTCTTGATGAAGAAGTCTGATCATCTCATAGGTGGGCGGCCATGCCATCTTTTGACGTCATGTGGAATCCAGTCAGTAACAGCTCTAGTCTAGCGGTCATCTCCAAAACGCATTATGTGTCCAGCCCATCTGATTTTTGACACCTTGGCAAATGAAACAGCGTCCCTGATCTCGATCATCGATGGAGGTCGGAACCCCGGATTCTTTCTCTCATTTGAGTGAAGTGTGATACTCCAAGCATAGCTCTTTCGATTCCTCTTTGGGAGACCCGAATAGCATTCTCATCCTGTTTTCATAGGGCCCACATCTCTGAGGCATATGTTAGTGCAGGAAGAATGGTGGAACTGAAAAGATGTGCCCGGAGCCGGAGATTCTTCATCCTGTTAGTAACTTCTTCAACACTCTTGAGGGCACTCCAAGCTGCTCTCTTCCTCCTGCACAACTCAGGTGCCAGGTCATTCATCATATTGACTTCTTGACCTAGGTACACATAACTGTTGCATTCAGAGATGTTCTTTCCATTGAGATCAAATGGAACATCAGGAATGAGTCTGTTTCTCATAAACATTGTCTTCATGAGATTCAGTTGCAGTCTGGCCTTTCCACGATCACAGTTGAAGTCGGCCAGCCTTTGTGCCATTTAGCTAATGTTTGGTGTTATTAGAACACCAATAACTCCACTACCTCCACTTCCCAGCCGCCACCATACTCCAGGCAGCTTTCTGGATGCTCAGGCTGAGACTCATGCATGAGTGAAGCCCCATAGAACCAGGTAAGTGGAACTTTGTGTCCTTGGACTCCAGGCTCGATGGGACCCGGAAACAGAGATCCTCTACCTGCTCCCACCAATCTGCAGCGACCCAGGGATCACACCCAGAAACCCCACCCTACTGGTACCAGATAAATACCTCATCGGCTGATCTCCACTATTTCCACTAGCTCCACTACCCAGTCACCACTACGCTCCAGGCCACTTTCCGGACTGTGCGACACTTAATACTCATCTTCCAAGATTACCATCTTCACCATATTTGATAGGGTTAAAATATGGTTTGAATATGGTCAAATATGGTTTGAACCATGGGAACACCTGCAAGAGCGATTAGAGGCCATCCTAAAAGCCTCTATTCCTCTTGGAGAGCCTGGCAAGCTACCGAGAGTACCCCGCCCGCATGGCAGAGCCTGGCAGGCTATCTGTGGTGTATTTGATATGCCAAAAACAGTAAATACAGTAAAGATGAACTATGTTTCTGTATTTCCTTAGAATGAATATTGGGTGTGACTCATCAGAAAATGTCTAGGAGAGATGAAAGTCACACTTTCTTCAGGGAAGGCTGCTAACATTTAGGACTGCAGGTAGAATAGATTTAAGGTTGCTCTTAATTTAAAATAATCCTTCACAGTTGTAGGTCTGTAATATGATGCATGATTTTAGTTCTGAATAAGCCAAAAACTTTCTCAAAAATTCTCGTGGGGGCTGGAGCGATAGCACTGTGGGTAGGGTGTTTGCCTTGCATGCGACCGACCCAGGTTTGATTCAGAGCATCCCATATGATTCCCTGAGCATTGCCAGAAGTAATTCCTGAGTGCAGAGCCAGGATTAACCACTGTGCATTGCCAAGTGTCACCCACAAAGCAAAAAAAAAAAAATAAGTTCTTGTGGAGTTTATCTGTTTTCATCTACAGACTTTTGCTTTTTATTTTTCCCTTCTGTCTTCACTGATGATTCTGTCTGGGACAGACCAGGTGCAGGGAACCGTCACCATCCGGAACATTAGTGCTCTATCTTCAGGTCTGTACCAATGTGTGGCTTCTAACGCCATCGGAACCAGCACCTGTCTTTTGGATCTCCAGGTTATTTCCCGTAAGTCTATATAAAATTTGGATGTTCACTCTGGAACATTTCTGCCAAGAATTTTGTGAATCCAAGGACTGAAGAGTTAATTGTCTGTAGACATTCTGAAGAGTAAATAATATTTCATTTTAATAGTTGTGGAAAAGATTTATAACCGTATTAATATACCCTCCAGCCTCAATAATATGCTATGTTCTTTATTGAAAAATAGATTTCTTTTCCCCTCAGGATCTCTAGTATCAAATTTGATTTTCAAGTGCTATAATAGTAGACAGTATAGGCATTTGTAATGATCTACAACTGTCTCAAGACCATTTTGTTCTTTAACCTTATCCCTTACATCTATGTACAGGGGAATACATGGGTCATAAAGATAACTACAGAATTTTAATGTTAGTATAAGTTCAACAATTTGTCTTAGGTTGAAAATTCTGGGTTATTTGCATTCCATTTGAAAAGGGAGAGAGATCTAGCTGGAAGGAGGTGACAAGCCATCTCCCTGAGTGTCAGGGGGTCTGAGGGCTACAGTGGGCTAGGCAGGCCCCCTCTTTCGCCTGCTGTCCTGTAGATGGGCCCCCAATTGCTCTGAAAATTATAATTGTTTATCTTATCAGAAAGTATTTGTGTATTTGGCCATGCATCAGTCCTGCCTCTGGGAATGCAGAAAGTCAAATGAGGTTAGACTTTACATGGATACAAATATGTAGGCAATTTTTATACATTTTAAGAAAATTATTTAAATTTATATTTATAAAGTTGCATGGACATGTATGCTATCTCTCATCTTAAATATGTTTTTCAGCCCAACCCAAGAGCTTTGGACTAATTGCTGGAGCCATTGGCAGTGGTGCAGTTATTATCATTTTTTGCATTGCACTAATTTTAGGAGTATTTTTTTATTGGAGAAGCAAAAATAAAGAGGAGGAGGAGGAAGAAATTCCCAATGAAATAAGGTATGTGTATCAGATCATCTTATATCACCACTGTCTATAAATTTTTTTTATTTTGGCAGCTAAGCTTTCTTTTCCAGCCTTATACTGTGATTTCCTTGATAGTTAAGGTAGGCAATGGTGTTTTCCGTCATGTGATGTCACTCAGTCCTTTATAGAACTGTTTGGTTTTCATTCCCAGATTGTTAAAGCGGCAGGGAGGATGCAGCAGGTGCCCATCTAATTGTGAGGATAAAAGTGAGGAATTTGCTCTACCCGTTCCACTGCTCCAGGATAGGCAGGGTCAGGTGCTGCCACTTTAGAAAAGTTCATTGAGAATACATAACTTACACTGGTCTCTGTAACACAGGAAAATATAAACACAGGAATATCACAGGAGCCTATAAGCTTTATACAATGATGGGCCAAAACGTGGTGGCTTGGAGTGAAAGAAGGCTCAGTTCAGAAAATAAATGTCTTGAGAAACCAATGTCAAAATGGGATTTAAGGGATAAGAACTTTAGGAATATTGTGGCAGTTTGAAGGTTGAGGATCAGTCCAAGTTCCATGACGACAACTCCTTACTGGAAATACATTCAGGAATCCTGTCTACTTGGCGTGCACAGCCGTTGGGCTTCAATCTCATTTGCTTGCCTGGTTTTAGCTTTTACCACATCCCCTGTTGTAATCATGTTGTATTTCTTGTGCTTTGATCAAGTCTCTGCCTGCTCTGTGCCTTCTCTTTTCATCCATCTCTTCATTAATTCTTTACTCCGTCAGAGTCAAGAATACTCCAGGCATCACGTCCTCATCTAACTTGACTTCAGGTTCTCGCCCCTAGAGCTGCCCCAGTGACTATGAACTTTCTGCACTCTGGAGCTGTTTATTTTTTATTTATTTATTTATTTTTACATAAAACATCAAGTAGACTTCCTGGAACTCGATAAAATGTTAAATGAATTAGTTGGTATATTTAATGAAATGATGGCTTCTCTTGACTTCTTGTTAATTTCCAGTGGTTTTGAGAAAATACAGGGAGATAACGTGTCACAGTGTAAGATAATCAAAGAAAATATTTTATCAGTATATACCAATGATTTTTCAAACTTTGAACTACAAAAATATCAAGACTGCTCCAATATTTTTTTAAAATAAAATTTTGGTTCTTCTATTAGTTTACAATGCTACTTCCCTTAGTTTAAAATTTTTCAGGGGTAGAGCATCATACCTCAAAATATATATATCCACACTCCCCCAGTGCCATTCCCAGGGCCTCCTGCCAGTCTTGGCACTTCCTTCCTCAATTTGTTCTAGCAAACACTTCATTTTTTTTTTTTTGAGTTTGCTATTTTCCTTGTATCTTGTTGGTTTTCTTTGTTAGTTTATACTCCACGTGTGAGTAAAACTTGCTATCTTTGTTGTTCTGCTTCTGAATTATTTCACTACCTTAGTGTAATTGCCTTAAGTTGCATTCATGTTTTTATGAAAGTCAGGGTATTATCTTTTTTTTTTTCAGTTTTTGGGCCATGCCTGGTAGAGCTCAGGGTTTACTCCTGCCTTTACACTCAAGAATCACTCCTGTCGATGGGTTTGGGGGACCATATGGGGTGCCAATGATCAAACCTAGGTTGGGTATATACAAGGCAAACATTCTACCTACTGTACTATTGTTCTGATTTAAGATTTTATCTTTTTAATAGAAGAGTCTAATCATGTTTTGAAGTTTCCCCTACCAGGAGCTTGACTGCCTAATTACTTTTAGAAAATTTCTCAGTGGATTTCTTTATGGACTATTTTAAGCAAAAAATAATAATCCCATATATAGTTTTGGAGCAAAATATATATATATATACATATACTCCAAAATGTATATATACACTTTTATATACACACATGCTTGTATGCATATAAATATACACACATATGTATATATACAAATGTGTGCACATTATATACTCCTATTTCACTCATGCTGGAAGATAATCTTTAAGATAACCTTTAAGAGATAATACCTTTTTTTATTTGTGACTGAGATCTGAGGGAGAGCAATAGCACAGCGGTAGAGCATTTGCCTTGCATGCGGCCAACCCTGCCGACCCGGGTTCAATTCCTCCGCCCCTCTCGGAGAGCTCAGCAAGCTACCGAGGGTATATCACCCACATGGCAAAGCCTGGCAAGCTCCCCGCAACGTATTCCATATGCCAAACACAGTAACAAGAAGTCTCACAATGGAGATGTTACTGGGCCCGCTGGAGCAAATCGATGAACAATGGGAAGACAGTGACAGATACCTCCAAGGGAATGGACTTGTCAGAGCAGAGGTCCCCAGGACCTTCTTTGCTTTCACAACAGTTTGAGCTGTCCCAAGGATTTGTATATTGTAGACATGTTTGCCTTCACAGTTGGAAAAGATGTGCTGTGCTGGATAGAAGGGGCGTGGAATAGACCCCAAGAAGAGCCTAAGGAGAGAGGGCTTGGGGAGAGGGGAGGTGCTTGTCTCAGGTATGGCTGACCCGCCTGACACTGCATGTGGTCCTCCCCTCTCCCCTCAAGCCAGGAGTAAGCTCTGAGCAACCTGGATGTGCTTCCACTCCCTTGCTCCCCCCTACCCACCCACCCACCCACCCAAGAGAAGGGAAGAAAGCCTAACAGCATCTTGACGTTTGTTCCTTTGCAGAGAGGATGACCTTCCACCCAAGTGTTCCTCTGCCAAAGCATTGCACACCGAGGTGTCCTCCTCCGAGAACAACACGCTGACCTCTTCCAACACCTACAACAGCCGGTACTGGAGTAGCAACCCCAAGGCCCGCAGGAACATGGGGTCGTTCAACCACTTCAGCGACCTGCGCCAGTCCTTCTCTCTGCACTCGGGCACCGCTACCGTGCCGTCCATCTACGCCAATGGGACCCATCTCGCCCCTGTGCCGCAGAAGACTCTGGTGGTCTCGGCCAACAGAGGGTCCTCACCGCAGGTTGTGTCCAGGAGCAACGGTTCAGTCCCCAGGAAGCCTCGGCCCCCCCACGCGCAGACTTACACGGTCAGCCAGGCTGCCCTGGAGCGGATTGGTGCTGTGCCCGTTATGGTGCCAGCCCAGAGCCGGGCTGGGTCTCTGGTGTAGACTTTGGGCAGGGAAGAATCGGTGGGACGCCCCCTCCCCCAGGGGAGTGTGGAGTCGAGGTGTGCTGCCAAAGGAACACTTCAACACTTCTTGGCTAACAAGAACAGCAAAAGGCGGAGGAGGAGGAGGAGGAGGCAATGCATTTTCCCGGTCGCCAAGATGTGTGCAGTGACTATTCGGTGAAAGACTGGTGTCCCCACTGTGATGTCCCAGGATTCTGTCCACAAAGCTGGATCTCAAAGATGTGCCAAGCCAAGGGGGGGTGGGGGAATAGGAAAGCAGAAGAGCCCTTGAAGTTGCAACTGAAGTCCGACAGGCTTGCTCTTTAATACATGCCTAACTTGATAATAATTTTCCAAAAGACTCAAGTGCCAGATGGAGTTTAAATAATGAAATTATTTTAAAAAGATAGGTGTCTTTAGGAAAAACAGTGAGCAACCCTGTGATCTGTTCTGCCTTTCCAATTCACTCTGTGTCGAGGGCTTGATGGTTAATACTGGTCTCAATAACAAGGCTGGTTCTTGTATCATTTTTACACAAAATTCAAAAGAAAAGGGGGGAGGGAGAAACTTCTTTGAGAAGCCCTTTCATTTTTATATATTATCTCTTCCCAAACCATGAATTTCATATTTGGAATATTGCTCTATGGACAGACTGCCTCTCTTGCCTGTCTCTTTTTCTAGGGCCAGTTGTTGGTCCATGACAATTACTGTTCATTATTTCCTAAGAAAATACTTTTAAAAGAAAACTTTTGTATTAAAAAATATATATATATGCAAGGCATTGGGCTAAGGACAAAAAGACTGTGGTCAGCGCCCTCCCCCGACCAGGGGTGATTCAGAGATTGTTCGCTGACCCTGCAGTAAGGAGAGCAGCTTCTGACGCCTTTCCCACGGGCCATAGATAACTCTCTCCGTGTTTGACGAGTGGAGGGTAGTAAGGCTGTTTCAGGGACCACAGGGATATTTGTTTTGGTTTGTTTCCCTCCAATTATTTCTGTGAAAGAGATGAGACAGATATCTTCAGGTATGCATCGGAGGCGGTCTGCCCTATATTTGTCACAGCTCAGGGTCGCAATTTTGCCCAAACGCATTTTATACCACTGTAAAGAGACTCCCTTTGTGTTTAATAACCTGACTCGGTGGCTCTGGCCTTTATCAGATACTTTACAGACTCTCGGTTTTGTGCTGTGTAGATCCGAACTTGTACTGGTAACTTGTCTTGCCTGAATAATTCACATGTTTAGCAACACACAACCGATTTCTTGCCAGATTCGTGTTGTAAATTATTTAAGATATGATGCCGATGAAAGATTGGATCAGAGAATCTTTTCTTTGCTGATGCTTTCTCACTCTCTCTTCACACTAGGCTTCTTGCCCTCTGTTCCTGCAAGCAGAGTCATGCTTGCAGTCATACTTGCAGGAGGACAAGTAGCCGCCTGATTTTCACATAGATAAATATATATAAATATATGTGCAGATATATTTATATATACAGAAACCATCAGCTGCTTCATACGCTCTTTTTCTAAGAGGGCTAAGTGCAGAGTCTAACCAATATGGCGAAAAGCTGAATTGACTTTAGCGTTACTTATTTTTCTCCACTTGATGGTTCTTGACTTTGTAAAAATTTAAATGAATGTCTATACTTTTTTATAAAGAAAAATGAAAATACTATGACACAAAAGAAACTATCAGATGTCTAGAAAGCATTTATCTTGCGATTCTTTATTCTTTCTAATGATCTAAAATTAAATAAAATGTATTCATATAAAAATAAGTTGTCTTTTTCATATGCTAATGAAAATATGATTTGGTGTTACCCTTAACATTATTATGAACATTTCCCTTTGATCACAGTGTTTAATCATTTTAATAATCACATATTCCAAAATTATTAAGCCTCACTGTTAGAAATCTGAGTCCAGTTTGCACACTTACCCTGAGGTGTTGTGACCCCTTTGTGTACAGTGAGCTATCTTTCCATTTCCTTTTTTAAGAAAACAACACTCGTGATTGCTTTTTCATCCCTTATCACCTAGCATAGCCCCTGGCATGAGCATTGAGTAGATAAACAGCATTATTTCTGAACTGATGTGCCCAAGTTTCACTTTAGAGAGTTATCATGATAGTAACTTTTGACTTATATTAGACGTTACTACGTTTTCATTGATTTGCTATAATTTTATATGAACATGTAATGGTAAAAAATAAAGTATATAGTTTCCCACATACCCTGTCCCTGGTCTCTCCCTTCAGTAACATCTTGTGTAACTATTAGAATTTATCAACCATTGTGTTGCACTCAGCTGTGTACGCATGGGCACCAGTTCATCTAGTTACCTTCAGTCTATCATGTCTTCACCTCTCGTGTGCTGCCACAACCATCTTCCTTCTTTGCAAGTCGCATGTTCTTAGTTATGTTGTCATCTCTTTAAGTCTGCCTTACACAAGAACTCAGTCTCATCCATGATACTTCACTTGATTTTTCCACTCAGCATAGTGTTATGACACATCGAGGTTGTTGCATGTATCAGTAGTTCGTTCATTTTTATTATTGCTGAATAGTATTTCAAGCTATGGGTGTTGTGGTTTGTTTTGCCATTTGCCCATAGAAGGAGATAGAGCATTTTCAGTTCTTTACAATCTGGAGCTATTACGAATCAAGCTGCTATGAACATGTTTTGTACAGGCTTCTATGTGAACAGTAGTTTTCATTTCTCTGAAATAAATAGTCATGCATTTATCAGTATCAATATGTCGAAATATATTGATATTTCTTCCTCCAATGAATTTTTTTTTTTGCACCTTTGAAAACAATTGTTTATCCCATAGTTGTGTGGCTCTCTTTCTGAGTTCTTAAGCTGTTCCACAATATCTTTGTATCTTCCCCTGCACCAAATACTGTGCTGACCACTGTAGCTATTTAATAACTTTTAGCATCTGGAAAATTTTCTCCTCCCACTGTTGTTTTTCAATTGTTTTGGCTATACAGGTTTTCTGTTCTCCCAGAAAATTTTGACTAGATGGTCAATCTCTACAAAACATCTTGCTATTTCAATAGGAATCACACTAATTGTACAGTGTAATTTGGAAAAAAATGTAATGTTCGCTATAATTAGTCTTCCAAGCATTGAACATGAAATATCTTTCCACTTAGATCTTGATTTATTTCAGTAGCATTTTGTAACTTGGGAGAACGCAAATCTACTTAATTTCAGAAATAAATTTTAGATATAAAATTTTAGGTATAAATTTTGGGTTTTTTAAAACTGCATTTTATTTTTATTAAGTTGTTCACAAAGATATATAAAATATTGATTATTGTAATCATTTATTACATTTAAAATTCCAACATTGATCTCAGTACAATTACACCTTCCCACCATCATTATTTCCAATTTTCCCAACCATTTTCCAAGCCTGCCCCAAAAGCAGGCTCTAAATAATTTATTTTGTATTGCTTGTTATAAATAATAGATAAAAATGATCCAAAAAATTTCCTTAGAAGAAAATGTGTGAAGATTGTTGAATGTCCCCCTGGAGCCATTAAGCCCTTATACACAAACTACTAACATGTTGTTACAGGTTGTTACTTGTGTGTTAATATTTTCTTAATTGAGATTGGTTTGTTATACTTTGTTATACTTTGCATCCCATCCAATGTGGAATGCTACTTCTGATATATTAGTGGTGTAGAGAATGAGCTGTTGCTCCAGAATTTCTAAAATTTTGAATGGGGTGATATAATTGGAGTTAAATTTTTAACTGGATGGTGACTTTGGAGTCCGGAAGCATCTCTGCAGGTTGTTGATCTCTTTTGAGATTTATTTATGAGTCTCTAGATCGTGGCCAGTTAATGAGTTCTATTAAGCATCACGAAACACCAGAGGCAGTTCTTGGGTATGACTGCTAGACTCCCAGAAGAAAAGGTGGATGGGAGGAATGAGAGGAGGTCTCCCATCCCTGACTCTGAAAACCGGAGATTTAGGTCACAAAACCCGTGTTAGGAATACATTTTGTGGGATTTATACCTGAGAATTTAATTTTCTTTGAAGAAAAGCAAATCCCTTTAAAGTTTCATACACACACACACACACACACACACACACATATATATATATATATATATTCATGCTTATATAACGAAAAGTATCTATTCTAGGAATTGTGTCAGGAAATTTTATCATGATGAAAACATCATAGAGTGTATTTACACAAACTAGATACATATGCATATGTGGTCTGAAGCAAAAATTATAGTCATAAAATATATGACTATTTGTTGTTGATGGAGATTTAATTGAATTTTTGTGTTAATTTTGTATTATGAAGTATACTCAACTTTCTTCATTTTTAAAAATTGTTTTTGTAGCTCTCTTGGGATTTTCTACACATGACATGTGAAATCATGTTCTCTAAGAACAAGGATAATTTTCTTTTTCTCCAATCTTTTTTTGTTTTGTTTTGTTTTGTTTTGTCTTATGATAATCACTGAAGCAATAGCACAATGGGTAGGGTCTTTGCCTTGCAGGCGGCTGACCCAGGTTCGATTCCTCCATCCCTCTCAGAGAGCCCTGCAAGCTACGGAGAGTATCCCGTCCTCACGCAGAACCTGGCTAGATCCCCATCACGTATTTGATATGCCAAAAACAGTAACAAGTCTCACAATGTTCCCAACATTGGGGAAAATTATCCTTTCACCATTATTGATGTTATATGTTTATAAAATGCTTTTTTTGTTGTTGTGGAGCTGCACAAATTGGTGTTAAAGACTTATTTCTTACTCTGTGCTCAGATATCACTTCTGGTGGTGCTCAGAGGACCACATATGGTGCCAGGTATCAAAAACGCTGGGGTACATGCAGAGCCAACACCTTACCCTGGACTGTCTCTCTGGTCCCACAGTGTAGCTACTGTTTTTGTTTTTAAGTTTTATGCTTACTAGAGACAGACTATCATATATAAATGGTAGAATTTTCCCAATTTTTATTTATCCACTGAAAAGCTCCTATGATTTCTTTTCATCAGTCAGTGAAATGCAGGTTTACATTGAGTAATTTTTGAATCTTGAATCAACATTGTCTACCTGGATAAATTTCAAGTTGTCATGGTATATTGTAGGATAGCATTGGTTTGTCCTTCCTGCCTTGCCATAGGGAGCTTAGGTTTTTTGGGTTACCCCCATCACAGTGCTCCCATTCCTCTGTTTTGATTTGTAACCTCTTTCCTTGTGCTCTATTGTAAATATTGCTTTTCTCTTCTCCTTAAGTCCTTTACATAGTTAATTCAGAGTATTGTTTTTTTGGGGGGGGCTGGGGGCCTGGAGAGATAGCACAGTAGGCGTTTGCTTTGCACACGGCCGACCCAGGTTCAATTCCTCCATCCCTTTCGGAGAGCCCAGCAAGCTACCGAGAGTATCCTGCCTGCATGGCAGAGCCTGGCAAGCTTCCCTGTGGCATATTCGATATGCCAAAAATAGTAACAACAGGTCTCACAATGGAGACGTTACTGGTGCCCACTTGAGCAAATCGATGAACAACGGGAGGACAGTGCTACAGTGCTACAATATCCTTTCTGTATAGACACAAGAAGACAGTTAATACTATGCCTTTGTTAACTTGGGAGTTAATAAACTCCGGATGATATTCACTTCTGGGCATCTGTTTCCTCAACTTAAGCCTCAGTTGCCCTTAGTTCCTAGCACCCCAAAAGCAGGATCCCGACAAGGGACTGAATGGACCCAGGGCAAGTAATGAGCTACCCTGCCATCGAAATGGGTCAGGCCAAAGTGCCATAATACTTACCTATAAGTTAAGAGCATGGTCATGGACAAGCTTTTTCATGATCCAAAAAGTAACATCTAGATTAGTACCCTGCTAGGGTTAGGAAAGATTAATCTGGCCTGAGCACTGTAGTCTGAGATCTATAGTGAGATGTCCTCAGGAGAGCCACCCCACAAGCTTAATGTATCTCTGACTGTGTCCATACAACATAAAATTAAGAAGTAGAATTAAGATGTCGATTAAGATGTTAAGTTATTGGACTAAGAAGAGGAGAAAAACTCCTCGGTGGTATTTCCCACCCTTAAGCCTGAAGGGCCTTTGATATGTTGATTCTGCCACCTGATGGGGTGTGGTGACTATCCCCAATGCGGGGAGTTGGCAGGAGCAGGCGAGGGGTGGGGTGGGCCCGGAGAGGAGAGACGTGGCTGTGAGAGGGTGTGAGGAGAGATGAGCAGATGAGCGGGAGAGACAGGAGGAGACGAGAATGCGGGGCAGTGTGAGAGTAGAATGGGGAGTTTAGAGAGAATGGAACAGGCGTGTGGGGAGAATGGGAGAAACGGCAACTGGTCATCAATCAGCCTGGCTCTCATTTCCTCCTTGGTCCGCCCATGGCATCGGCCGTCCCGGGTGGGGAAGTGGCCCGATTCCACCGAACACAGGCGGCAGGCAAGAGGGATCTCCCTAGCCACCCGGAGGTTAGACAGTATATAGTTGTTTTAAATATTGAAGGACTTGATTTGCTAATACTGAGGATTTCTATGTATAAGCACATAGAATTTTCTAGTCAAATGATCCGTGTTTTTTAATCTTTAAAATTTACTCATTTACATTTTGGTTTTTGTGTTGTTCATTCACAGGGTTGCTTCAGCCCTGTTCTGCCTCAGTGCAGGCTCACGTCTGGATGCTGATCCTGGCAAGGCAATGCTTCTTGAGCCTAGTGGGGCCCAGGCTACTCAGACCACTCTCACCAGGACTTGGGGTCATGGGTTGCTGGGGAGGGAGCACCAGACCTCACGCATGCTAGGCATGTGTTCCATCACTTGGCCCCTCCTGTGTTTTTTTAAATGTAGAAGTATTACTATTTATTCAGCCACTGACCAGGCTGATTGAATTGACCATGAACTCCACCTTACTTTTATTTTTTCCCCTTTTTATAAATTTATTTATTGAGTCACTGTGAGAGCAGTTACAAAGCTTTCGGGTCTAAGTCTCGGTTATTCAATGATGAAACACCTGTCTCTTCGCCAGTGCCCATTTTCCACCACCAAAAACACCAGTGTACCCCCATCCCACACCCTCCCCCTACCTGTGGGGCAGATGACTTCCACATTTCTCTCTCTCTCTCTCTGTCTCTCTCTCTCTCTCTCTCTCTCTCTCTCTCTCTCTCCTTTAATTACATTCAATATTTTGACACCAGACCCACCATTATTATTTGGGATTTTACCCTAACACTCAGATCTGCAGAAAAGGCAACCGTAGACAATTTGTTTTCCATTGCTGACTATGAACAGCAAGTGATGTTGTGCGGCCTCAGTAGTGGCCACACAACCTTGGAATTCTGAAAATTTAACAAATCTGGAGCGATTTCTGCCAGAACCTGCTGGGTTCTGAGATTTGTTCCTGAGTCTCTGGGATCATGTCCGTTAAGCAGCTTGATCAGGAGCCAGAGAGGCCATTTGTGGGTGGCGACTTGGGATCTCGTTGGGGCAGGGAAGGAAGGGTCGGCTCCATCCCCATCCTGTGAGGACCTGCATGTCCCATCACTCAGGCGCAAACCTGACTGTCCATTGGCCTCTGGAGGATGGTGGTCACCGAGCCACCAGGGGGAACAGGCCAAGGCACAAAACCCATTCCCCCCTGGGGTAGTCCGCCGCCAGTAACCTACTGCAGGGACGGACGCATTTCTGCCCAAAGCTGCTGGGTTCTGAGATCTGCCTCTGAGTCTCTGGGACCATGGCCACTAAGCAGCTCAATCAGGAACCAGAGAGGCCTTGCCTCCAGTTATATAGTTGAGCTGGAAGTGGTTTGTGGGTGTGTCTCCCACATACCTAACTTTTTTTTTTTTTTTTTTCCCCTTTATTTTATTTTATTTTTTTTAAAGTTGTAGATTTACAATTTTTTGTGCTTTGGTTTCAATTATACAATGATCAGATACCCATCCCTCCACCAGTGGGCGTGGCCTATTTTCCGGCTTCAGAGTGGGCGTGGCCTATTTTCCGGCCGGCGGCCGCTTACGCGGCCGCAGGGTGTTTACTAATTCAAAGGAACCTAGTTCCCAAGGAATTTGGTCCCCAACTTACTCAGCAATATGAAGAAACAAAGAAAATCCCCACCTCAAGCGGAGGAGAACAAAAACAATCCAGAACATTCTGTCGATACAGCTCACCTAAGGGATCTCTCTGACACAGAATTCAGATATGAAGTCATCAAGATGTTCAATCAACTAAATGAAACGGTCAGACAGACAGCCAGCAACACCACAGATAAAATCGACAAATTACGCGAAGAAATGAGAGCAGAAATGTCACGATTAAAAGACTCCATAGATGAAATGAGAAACTCAGTTTCTTCTCTTAAAAATAGAATGACTGCAGCTGAAGAGAGAATCAGTGACCTAGAAGATCAGCTGCAACAAGCCAACACGCAACAACAAACACTGGCAAGGGACCTCAAAATGGCTCTACAGAGAATCAGAGTCCTAGCAGATGACTCCAAGAGGATCAATATTAGAATTATGGGACTACCTGAACCTCAGGGAAACAATCCCAACGAAAAAAACACCGTCAAACAAATCATTGCTGAAAACTTCCCAGAGCTGCACAATGCAGCCATTCAGGTTCAAGGAGCCCGAAGGGTGCCAGCTAAAAGACACCCCAACAAAAACACTCCAAGACATGTCATACTTAGAATGATCGATACTGCCGATAGAGACACAATACTGCAAGCAGCAAGAGCAAAGAAGGAAATCACATACAAAGGAGCATCCCTTAGATTCACAGCAGACCTATCAGAGGAAACCCTACAAGCCCGAAGGCAGTGGCGAGATATAGTCAAAAAACTCATGGAAATGAATGCTTCCCCAAGAATACTCTACCCGGCTAAACTCTCCCTCAAAATCGAAGGAACAGTACATTATTTTATAGATAAACAGCAGCTCAGGAACTTCATAGACTCAAAACCAAACCTAAAGCAAGGCCTAAAGGGGCTACTATAAGAAAAGACAAACCCTACAACCACAACACACCCGCACAGAAACATGACACAAAACCCCATAACCATTCTCTCTCTCAATGTCAACGGTCTAAATTCACCAGTTAAGAGACACAGAGTGGCAAAATGGATACAGAGACAGAACCCAACATTCTGCTGCCTACAAGAAACTCACCTCAACAGCCAGAGCAAACACAGACTCAAAGTCAAAGGATGGAATACAATCCTGCAAGCAAACAACTCCCTCAAAAAAGCTGGGGTGGCCATACTAGTATCTGACAACATTAATTTCACCTTGAAAAAGATTAGAAGGGACAGTGAAGGCTATTTTCTCTTCATCAAGGGATACGTACAACAGGAAGAAATCACACTCTTAAATGTATACGCACCTAATGAGGGAACAGCTAAATATTTAAAACAACTACTAACAGATTTTAAGGAGGACATCACTACCAACACAATAGTACTTGGAGACTTCAACATCGCCTTATCACCTCTGGATAGATCAACACGAACAAAACCCAGCAAGGAATTATTGGCTTTGAAAGAAGTAATAGAAGAGAAAGGGCTTATGGACTTATACAGGGCTTTACACCCCAAAAAGAAAGAATACACATTCTTCTCCAGTGCGCACGGAACATTTTCCAAAATAGACCATGTGCTAGGACACAAAACACACCTCAACAGAATCAAGAAGATAGAAATAGTATCAGCCATCTTTTCAGACCATGATGCACTGAGGATAGAAGTGAATCACACACAGACACGGAGAACCAAATCAAACACCTGGAAATTAAACAACTCGATGCTGAACAATGAGTGGGTCAGGAACGAAGTCAAGGATGAAATCAAAAGATACCTGGAAACAAATGAGAATGAAGACACAAACTACCAGAACTTATGGGATGCAGAGAAAGCTGTATTAAGGGGAAAATTTATAGCTCTGCAAGCCTATCTTAAGTCGATAGAAACGATGCACATAAACAATTTGACCTCACAGCTCAAGACCTTAGAAAAGGATCAACAGAAAGAGCCTAAATCAGGCAGAAGGAAAGAGATCATAAAACTTAGAGCAGAAATCAACGACATGGAAAACAAAGAAACAATCCGAAAGATCAATGAAACCAAGAGCTGGTTCTTCGAGAAAATAAATAAGATAGATAAACCACTAGCAACACTCACAAAGAAACAGAGAGAGAGAACCCTAATAAATCGAATCAGAAATAAGAATGGGGATATCACAACAGAAACTAAAGAAATTCAAGAGATCATCAGAGACTACTTTGAAAGTCTCTATGCCACGAAACACGAGAACCTAGAAGAAATGGATAAATTCCTGGATCTCTACCATCTCCCAAAGCTGAATCAAGAAGATATAGAGTACCTGAATAGACCCATTCACATCAAGGAAATTGAAACTGTAATCAAAAGTCTTCCCAAAAACAAAAGCCCAGGCCCAGATGGATTTACTAGCGAATTTTTCCAAACATTTAAAGAGGACCTATTGCCAATTCTTCTCAAGCTTTTCCAGGAAATTGAAAAAACAGAAACTCTCCCAAACAGCTTCTATGAAGCCCATATCTCTCTAATACCAAAAGGAAACAAAGACACCACAAGAAAAGAAAACTACAGGCCAATATCCCTGATGAACACGGATGCGAAGATTCTCAACAAAATACTAGCCAATAGAATACAACAACTCATGAAAAAGATCATACATCATGACCAAGTAGGATTCATCCCAGGGATGCAAGGATGGTTCAACATTCGGAAATCAATCAACATAATCCATCATATCAACAAAAGAAAAGATAAAAATCATATGATCATATCAATAGACGCAGAGAAAGCTTTTGACAAGATCCAGCACCCATTCATGATGAAAACCCTTGCCAAAATGGGGATAGAGGGGACTTTCCTCAATATAGTTAAAGCCATCTACCACAAACCTACAGCAAACATCATCCTCAATGGGGAAAAACTGAGACCCTTCCCCCTAAGGTCAGGGACGAGACAAGGATGCCCACTCTCTCCACTACTGTTCAATATAGTACTGGAAGTACTTGCAATAGCGATTAGGCAAGAAAAAGATATTAAGGGCATCCAGATAGGGAAAGAAGAAATTAAGCTCTCACTATTCGCAGATGACATGATACTATACTTAGAGAACCCTAAAACCTCTACCAAGAAACTCCTAGAAACAATAGGCTTGTATAGTAAAGTGGCAGGCTATAAAATCAATACCCAAAAATCCATGGCATTCCTATACGCAAATAGTGAAAGAGAAGCAAGTGACATCAAGAAAACAATCCCATTCACAATTGTGCCCCAGAAAATCAAGTATCTAGGAATCAGCTTAACTAAGGAAGTAAAGGACCTGTACAAGGAAAACTACAAAACGCTACTTCAGGAAATAAAAGAGGACACGAGGAAATGGAAAAATATCCCCTGTTCATGGATGGGGAGAATCAACATCATCAAAATGGCAATACTTCCCAAAGCACTATACAAATTCAATGCAATCCCTATAAGGATACCCATGACATTCTTCAAAGAAATGGAGCAAACACTCCTGAAATTTATATGGAACAATAAGCCCCCGCGAATAGCTAAAGCAATTCTTGGGAAAAAGAAAATGGGAGGAATCAACCTCCCTAACCTCAAACTCTACTACAAGGCAGTAATAATTAAAACAGCATGGTACTGGAACAAAAGCAGAGCTGCAGACCAATGGAACAGAGTTGAATATACTGACATTTCCTCCCAAACATATAATCATCTAATTTTTGATAAGGGGGCAAGAAAAGTGAAATGGAGCAGGGAAAGCCTCTTCAACAAACTGTGCTGGCAAAATTGGACGGCTACATGCAAAAAAGTGGGCTCAGATCTCTGCCTAACACCATGCACAAAAGTAAGATCAAAATGGATTTATGACCTCAACATCAGACCAGAATCCATAATGTTTATTGAAGACAAAGTCGGCAAAACTCTCCATGATATTGAAGCTAATGGTATCTTCAAAGATGTCACGCCACTGGCTGAGCAAGTGAAAACAGAGATAGACAAATGGGACTATCTTAAACTAAGAAGCTTCTGCACCTCCAAAGAAATAGTGACCAAAATACAAAGACAGCCTACAGAATGGGAAAGGATATTCACCAAGTACACATCCGACAAGGGGTTGATATCAAGGATATACAAGGTACTGGTTAAACTCCACAAGAAGAAATCACCCAACCCCATCAAAAAATGGGGTGAGGAAATGAACAGAAACTTTCGCAAAGAAGAAATTCGAATGGCAAAAAGGCACATGAGAAAATGCTCTACATCACTAATCATCAGAGAGATGCAGATCAAAACCACAATGAGATATCATTTCACACCACAGAGACTGGCCCACATCCACAAGAACAAAAGCAACCGGTGCTGGCGCGGATGTGGCGAGAAAGGGACCCTCCTTCACTGCTGGTGGGAATGCCGGCTGGTCCAACCCTTTTGGAAAACAGTATGGACGACTCTCAAAAAATTAGAATTTGATCTGCCATTTGACCCAGCTATAGCACTCCTGGGAATATATCCCAGAGAGGCAAAAAGGTATAGTCAAAGTGACATCTGCAATTGTTTGTTCATTGCAGCACTCTTTACAATAGCCAGAATCTGGAAAAAACCTGAGTGCCCAAGAACAGATGACTGGTTAAAGAAACTTTGGTACATTTACACAATGGAGTACTATGTAGCTGTTAGAAAAGATGAAGTTATGAAATTTACATACAAGTGGTACTACATGGAAAGTATCATGTTAAGCGAAATGAGTCAGAAAGAGCGGGATAGACACAGAAAGATTGCATTCATCTGGGGAACATAAAGCAACAAAAAGGGAGAGTGACACACAGGAATGGCTGAGATTAGTACCAGGAATTTTGCTCCATGAATGGAAGGCCAGCCACAGGCTCTAGGTGAAAAGGAAGCTCAGATAGAGAAGAGATTACCAAATGAAGGGTGTTGTGAGGGCCCTCCCAGGGTGGGAGAAGCATGCTAAAAGTAGTCGATAGACCAAACATGATTGCCACTCAAAGCCTCTCTTGCAAAACACAGTACCCAAAAGAAGAGAGAGAGAACAAGGGGGAATACCCTGCCACAGAGGCAGGATGGGACGGGGGGGGGGGGGATGAGGGGGGGGGATGCTAGGACCCATGGGGATGGATGACGGGCACTGGTGGAGGTATGGGGACTTGATCATTGTATAACTGAAACCCAAGCACAAAATTTGTAAGCCTATAACTGTACCTCATGGTTTTTCACTAATAAAAAAAAAAAAATAAAGTTGTAGATTTACAATTTTTTGTGCTTTGGTTTCAATTATACAATGATCAGATACCCATCCCTCCACCAGTGCCCATTTTCCACCACCATGGATAATATCCCTCCCACCCCCATCCCCCCAACCCCCCGTCTCTGTGGCAGGGCAATCCCCTGTGTTCTCTCTCTCCTTTTGGGTGTTGTGGTCTGCAAAAGAGGCATTGAGTGGCAAACATGTTCAGTCCATAGTCTACTTTCGACATGCATCTCCCCTCCTGGGAGGATCCTCCAAACATCCTTTATTTGGTGCTCCCTTCTCTATCTGAATAGCCCTTTCCTCTAGGATACCCAGCTGGCCTCTAAGTTATGGAGTAATCCTCCTGGTGCTGATCTCAGCTATTCTTGGGTATTAATCTCATACTTTGTTACTTTATATCCCCCAGATGAATGCAATCTTTCTATGTCTATCCCTCTCTTTCTGACTCATTTCGCTTAGCATGATACTTTCCATATTGTACCACTTGTATGTAAATTTCATGACTTCATCTTTTCTAAGAGCTACATAGTACTCCATTGTGTAGATGTACCAAAGTTTCTTTAACCAGTCATCTGTTCTTGGGCATTCAGGTTTCTTCCAGTTTCTGGCTATTGTAAAGAGGGCTGCAATGAACAAACAAGTGCAGATGTCACTTCGACTATACATTTTTGCCTCTCTGGGATATATTCCCAGGAGTGGTATTGCTGGGTCAAATGGGAGCTCAATTTCTAATTTTTTGAGAATCGTCCATACTGTTTTCCAGAAGGGCTGAACCAGTGGACATTCCCACCAACAGTGAAGGAGTGTCCCTTTCTCGCCACATCCACGCCAGCATCGGTTGCTTTTGTTCTTTTGAATGTGGGCCAGTCTCTGAGGTGTGAGATGGTATCTCATTGTGGTTTTGATCTGCATCTCCCTGATGATTAATGATGTAGAGCATTTTCTCATGTGCTTTTTTGCCATTCGGATTTCTTCTTTGAGAAAGTTTCTGTTCATTTCATTGCCCCATTTTTGGATGGGGTTGGATGTTTTCTTCTTGTGGAGTTTAACCAGTATTTTGTATATCCTGGATATCAACCCCTTGTCAGATGTGTATTCGGTGAATATCCTTTCCCATTCTGTAGACTGTCTTTGTACTTTGGTCACTGTTTCTTTGGAGGTGCAGAAGCTTCTTAGTTTAAGATAGTCCCATTTATCTATCTCTGTTTTCACTTGCTCGGCCAGTGGCGTGGCATCTTTGAAGATACCATTAGCTTCAATGTCATGGAGGGTTTTGCCAACTTTATCTTCAATGTACCTTATGGTTTCTGGTCTGATGTTGAGGTCTTTAATCCATTTTGATCTTACTTTTGTACATGGTGTTAGGCAGAGTTCTGAGCCTATTTTTTTGCATGTAGCCGTCCAGTGATGCCAACACAATTTATTAAAGAGGCTTTCCTTACTCCACTTCACATTACTTGCACCTTTATCAAAGATTAGATGAGCATATGATTGAGGAGAAATGTCAGTGTATTCAACCCTGTTCCATTGGTCTGCAGTTCTGCCTTTGTTCCAGTACCATGCTGTTTTAATTATTACTGCTTTGTAGTACAGTTTGAAGTTTGGGAGGTTGATTCCTCCCATTTTCTTTTTCCCAAGAATTGCTTTAGCTATTCGTGGGGGCTTATTGTTCCATATAAATTTCAAGAGTGTTTGCTCCATTTCTTTGAAGAATGTCATGGGTATCCTTATAGGGATTGCATTGAATTTATACAATGCTTTCGGTAGTATTGCCATTTTGACAATGTTAAGTCTCCCGACCCATGAGCAGGGGATATCTTTCCATTTCCTCATGTCCTCTTTTATTTCCTGAAGTAGCGTTTTGTAGTTTTCTTTGTACAGGTCCTTTACTTCCTTAGTTAAGCTGATTCCTAGGTACTTGATTTTCTGGGGCACAATTGTGAACGGGATTGTTTTTTTCATGTTGCTTTCTTCTCTCTCACTGTTTGCGTATAGGAAAGCCATGGACTTTTGGGTATTGATTTTATAACCTGCAACTTTACTATACGAGTCTATTGTTTCTAAGAGTTTTTTGGTGGAAGTTATTGGGTTCTCTAAGTAGAGTATCATATCATCTGCGAATAGTGAGAGCTTGATTTCTTCCTTTCCTACCTGAATGCCCTTAATATCTTTTTCCTGCCTAATCGCTATTGCAAGTACTTCCAGTACTATATTGAACAGCAGTGGAGAGAGTGGGCATCCCTGTCTCGTCCCTGATCTTAGAGGGAAGGCTCTCAGTTTTTCCCCATTGAGGATGATGCTTGCTGTAGGCTTGTGGTAGATGGCTTTAATTATGTTGAGGAAGGTCCCCTCTATACCCATTTTGGCTAGGGTTTTCATCATAAAGGGGTGCTGGATCTTATCAAATGCTTTCTCTGCATCTATTGATATGATCATATGCTTTTTATCTTTTCTTTTGTTGATATGGTGGATTATGTTGATTGATTTCCGAATGTTGAACCATCCTTGCATCCCTGGGATGAATCCTACTTGGTCATGGTGTATGATCTTTTTGATGAGTAGTTGGATTCTATTTGCTAGTAGTTTGTTGAGGATCTTTGCATCTGTGTTCATCAGGGATATCGGTCTGTAATTCTCTTTCTTTGTGGTATCTCTGTCTGCTTTTGGTATCAGTGTGATATTTGCTTCGTAGAAACTGTTCGGAAGTGTTTTTGATATTTCAATTTCGTGGAAAAGCTTAAAGAGCATTGGGAGTAAGTCCTCTTTAAAGGTTTGGAAGAATTCACTAGTGAATCCATCCGGGCCAGGACTTTTGTGCTTGGGGAGACTTTTTATTACCATTTCAATTTCCTTGATGGTGATAGGTCTGTTCAGGTATTCCAGGTCTTCTTGGTTCAGCCTTGGGAGTCTGTAGGAGTCTAGGAATTTATCCATTTCCTCGAGGTTTTGATGTTCCGTGGCATAAAGCTTCTCAAAGTACTCCCTGAGGATCCTCTGAATTTCTGTGGTTTCTGTTGTAATGACCCCCTTTTCATTTCTGATTCGGTTTATTAGGGTTTTCTCTCTCCCTTTCTTTGTGAGTTTTGCTAGAGGCTTATCGATCTTGTTAATTTTCTCAAAGAACCAGCTCTTGGTTTCATTGATCTTTCGGATTGTTTTTTGGGTTTCCATCTCGTTAATCTCTGCTATGAGTTTTATTATTTCCTTTCTCCTGTTCGGGTTGTGCTCCTTTTTTTGGTCCTTCTCCAAGCTCTTAAGCTGTGAGGTTAGGTTACTTATGTGTGCTCGCTCCTCCTTCCTGAGGAATGCTTGTAGAGCTATAAACTTTCCTCTTAACACAGCCTTTGCTGTGTCCCATAAGTTTTGGTAACTCGTGTTCTCATTTTCATTCGTTTCTAGGAATCTTTTGATTTCCTCTTTGATTTCCTGTCTAATCCACTCGTTGTTCAATAGTGCACTGTTTAATTTCCAGGTGTTTGATTTAGTTTTCTGTTTTTGTGTGTGATTTACTTCTAATTTCAGCGCATTATGGTCTGAGAAGATTGTTGATACAATCTCTACCTTCTTAATTTTATGGAGGCATGTTTTGTGGATCAGCATGTGGTCTATCTTGGAGAATGTTCCATGGACGCTTGAGAAGAATGTGTATTCAGCTTTTTGTGGATGAAGTGTCCTGTATATATCTACTAAGTCCCTTTCTTCCATTGTTTCCCTCAAATGAAGTATGTCCTTGCTAAGCTTGAGTCTGGTTGATCTATCAAGAGGTGACAAAGCAGTGTTGAAGTCTCCCACTAGTATTGTGTTGCTATTGATGTCTTTTTCCAAATCTATGAGTAGTTGTTTTAAGTACTTTGCTGGTCTCTCATTAGGTGCATATACATTTATTATTGTAAGTTCTTCCTGTTGTACAGATCCTCTGATCAATAAGTAATGGCCTTCACTGTCTCTTATGACCTTCCTCACTCTGAAATCAATGTGGTCTGATATAAGGATGGCTACCCCAGCTTTTTTATGGGAGCTGTTTGCCTGTAGGATTGTTTTCCAGCCTTTGACTCTGAGTCTGTGTTTGCTTTGACTATTGAGATGCGTTTCTTGCAGGCAGCAGAATGTTGGGTTCAATTTTCTAATCCATCCTGCCACTCTATGTCTTTTAATTGGTGCGTTTAGCCCATTGACATTGAGAGAGATTATTGTTATGGGATTTTGTCCCATTGTTCTGTTAAAATTAGGTGTATTTGAGGGGCCTTTCTTGCCTTAAAGTAGCCCATTTAGTTGTTCTTGTAACCATGGTTTTGAGTCTATGAAGTTCCTGAGCTGTTGTTTGTCTGTGAAACTGTGTGTTGTTCCTTCTATTATGAATGAGAGTCTTGCTGGGAAAAGTATTTTGGGGGAGGCATTTATTTCATTGAGTTTTTTTACTATGTCCCACCACTGTTTTCGGGCCATGAGGGTTTCATCAGAAAAATCAGCTGTGAATTTTAAGGATGCTCCTTTGTAAGAGATTTCTTTCTTCGATCTTGCTGCTTTCAGAATTTTGTCTCTGTCTAAGGTTTTGGTCATTTTGATCAGAATGTGTCTTGGGGTATTTTTATTCGGATTTCTTCTAGCTGGTACCCTTCGGGCCTCCTGAATGTGGTCACAAGTTTTCTTCAGCTCTGGAAATGTTGTAGCAATGATGTCTTTGACAGTTTCTTCTTCATCGAGGTTTTCTTCCTGTCCCTCTGGGACTCCAATAATTCTTATGTTACCCCTCTTGGCTTCATCACGATCTTCTCTTGCCATCTGTTCCCGAATTGTGAGTCTCTTTTCCATTTTCTGCTCTTTTCGGGAGAGTCTCTGAACTTCATCCTCGAGCTCACTGATTCTGTTCTCAGCCGCTGTTACTCTGCTGCTGAGGCCTTCCACTGAGCTTTTCAATTCGCCTACGAGATTTTTCAGGTCTGACATTTCTGATTGCATTTTCCTCATTTCTGCCTTCAGATCCTCTTGCCTTCTATTGGCATTGCTTTCCATTGTTTCTTTTAATTCCCTAAGCATCCTAAGTAGCTCCCTTCTGAATTCCTTGTCAGAGAGGTTGTCTAACACTACAGTACTGTTGGTGTCATCTGGGCTAGACTCTTCAATATGAATGTTTGGTGGGCTTTTGCGTTGCTTTACCATTGTGAGAGGTGTGGTTTAGTCCTTCACGTTCAGTGTTACTATTCTGCTTGATATGCAGTGTGAGTTAAGATAGGCTTATGAGTTATTGGCAACTGTATTTCTAGTGGCTGAGCTAAAATAGAGAAGTTTCCATCTAAGAAGTTAGCTTATGGTTCCTATGGCATATGTAGTGGGAAAATATTTCGCGGCCGCGTTAGCGGCCGCGGCTCCGGAAAGAGTCCCTGGCACTGGGCGAGGAGTTGGGAATGTCTCCTGTTTGGAATTGGAGCCGTTCAGCTTTGTTGCCCAGAGCTGGGCCTCTGTGCCCGTCCCACGCGGATCAGGGGTTGAAAACCGGCTGTCTCGGGGCTGTTTCTAGCTGCGCGTGCCCAGAGAGGAACCCAGGCCCTTGGGGGTGGGCTTTACCTGTTGGAATTGGAGCCGTTCAGCTTTGTTGCCCAGAGCTGGGCCTCTGTGCCCGTCCCACGCGAATCAGGGGTTGAAAACCGGCTGTCTCGGGGCTGTTTCTAGCTGCGCGTGCCCAGAGAGGAACCCAGGCCCTTGGGGGCGGGCTGTACCTGTTGGAATTGGAGCCGTTCAGCTTTGTTGCCCAGAGCTGGGCCTCTGTGCCCGTCCCACGCGGATCAGGGGTTGAAAACCGGCTGTCTCGGGGCTGTTTCTAGCTGCGCGTGCCCAGAGAGGAACCCAGGCCCTTGGGGGTGGGCTTTACCTGTTGGAATTGGAGCCGTTCAGCTTTGTTGCCCAGAGCTGGGCCTCTGTGCCCGTCCCACGCGAATCAGGGGTTGAAAACCGGCTGTCTCGGGGCTGTTTCTAGCTGCGCGTGCCCAGAGAGGAACCCAGGCCCTTGGGGGCGGGCTGTACCTGTTGGAATTGGAGCCGTTCAGCTTTGTTGCCCAGAGCTGGGCCTCTGTGCCCGTCCCACGCGGATCAGGGGTTGAAAACCGGCTGTCTCGGGGCTGTTTCTAGCTGCGCGTGCCCAGAGAGGAACCCAGGCCCTTGGGGGTGGGCTTTACCTGTTGGAATTGGAGCCGTTCAGCTTTGTTGCCCAGAGCTGGGCCTCTGTGCCCGTCCCACGCGAATCAGGGGTTGAAAACCGGCTGTCTCGGGGCTGTTTCTAGCTGCGCGTGCCCAGAGAGGAACCCAGGCCCTTGGGGGCGGGCTGTACCTGTTGGAATTGGAGCCGTTCAGCTTTGTTGCCCAGAGCTGGGCCTCTGTGCCCGTCCCACGCGGATCAGGGGTTGAAAACCGGCTGTCTCGGGGCTGTTTCTAGCTGCGCGTGCCCAGAGAGGAACCCAGGCCCTTGGGGGTGGGCTTTACCTGTTGGAATTGGAGCCGTTCAGCTTTGTTGCCCAGAGCTGGGCCTCTGTGCCCGTCCCACGCGAATCAGGGGTTGAAAACCGGCTGTCTCGGGGCTGTTTCTAGCTGCGCGTGCCCAGAGAGGAACCCAGGCCCTTGGGGGCGGGCTGTACCTGTTGGAATTGGAGCCGTTCAGCTTTGTTGCCCAGAGCTGAGCCTCTGTGCCCGTCCCACGCGGATCAGGGGTTGAAAACCGGCTGTCTCGGGGCTGTTTCTAGCTGCGCGTGCCCAGAGAGGAACCCAGGCCCTTGGGGGCGGGCTGTACCTGTTGGAATTGGAGCCGTTCAGCTTTGTTGCCCAGAGCTGGGCCTCTGTGCCCGTCCCACGCGGATCAGGGGTTGAAAACCGGCTGTCTCGGGGCTGTTTCTAGCTGCGCGTGCCCAGAGAGGAACCCAGGCCCTTGGGGGTGGGCTTTACCTGTTGGAATTGGAGCCGTTCAGCTTTGTTGCCCAGAGCTGGGCCTCTGTGCCCGTCCCACGCGAATCAGGGGTTGAAAACCGGCTGTCTCGGGGCTGTTTCTAGCTGCGCGTGCCCAGAGAGGAACCCAGGCCCTTGGGGGCGGGCTGTACCTGTTGGAATTGGAGCCGTTCAGCTTTGTTGCCCAGAGCTGGGCCTCTGTGCCCGTCCCACGCGGATCAGGGGTTGAAAACCGGCTGTCTCGGGGCTGTTTCTAGCTGCGCGTGCCCAGAGAGGAACCCAGGCCCTTGGGGGTGGGCTTTACCTGTTGGAATTGGAGCCGTTCAGCTTTGTTGCCCAGAGCTGGGCCTCTGTGCCCGTCCCACGCGAATCAGGGGTTGAAAACCGGCTGTCTCGGGGCTGTTTCTAGCTGCGCGTGCCCAGAGAGGAACCCAGGCCCTTGGGGGCGGGCTGTACCTGTTGGAATTGGAGCCGTTCAGCTTTGTTGCCCAGAGCTGGGCCTCTGTGCCCGTCCCACGCGGATCAGGGGTTGAAAACCGGCTGTCTCGGGGCTGTTTCTAGCTGCGCGTGCCCAGAGAGGAACCCAGGCCCTTGGGGGCGGGCTGTACCTGTTGGAATTGGAGCCGTTCAGCTTTGTTGCCCAGAGCTGGGCCTCTGTGCCCGTCCCACGCGGATCAGGGGTTGAAAACCGGCTGTCTCGGGGCTGTTTCTAGCTGCGCGTGCCCAGAGAGGAACCCAGGCCCTTGGGGGCGGGCTGTACCTGTTGGAATTGGAGCCGTTCAGCTTTGTTGCCCAGAGCTGGGCCTCTGTGCCCGTCCCACGCGAATCAGGGATTGAAAACCGGCTGTCTCGGGGCTGTTTCTAGCTGCGCGTTCCCAGAGAGGAACCCAGGCCCTTGGGGGCGGGCTGTACCTGTTGGAATTGGAGCCGTTCAGCTTTGTTGCCCAGAGCTGGGCCTCTGTGCCCGTCCCACGCGGATCAGGGGTTGAAAACCGGCTGTCTCGGGGCTGTTTCTAGCTGCGCGTGCCCAGAGAGGAACCCAGGCCCTTGGGGGCGGGCTGTACCTGTTGGAATTGGAGCCGTTCAGCTTTGTTGCCCAGAGCTGGGCCTCTGTGCCCGTCCCACGCGGATCAGGGGTTGAAAACCGGCTGTCTCGGGGCTGTTTCTACCTAACTTTTGGCTGTTTACTTTCTTGGTAAACTTGGCCCTAAGTTGTTGGGGTCTGACCAAAAGCACAGCAGCAATTTTGGGGTATCTAGAAGTCTGAAGGCGCCATGAGGCTGCTGATGCACTCGCCTCACAGGTACAGATTGACCTGCTGGCGGCACCGTACCCTGCCTGCCTCCTGCCCTCTGTTTTTTACATTTATATTTGAATTATTTGTTTCTTTCAGTGGTAGGGCGTTTGCCTTGCATGCAGCCAACTTGGCCGACCCGAGTTCTACTCCTCCGCCCCTCTCAGAGAGCCCAGCAAGCTACCGAGAGTATCTCGCCCGCACGGCAGAGCCTGGCAAGCTCCCGGTGACGTATTCGATATGCCAAACATAGTAACAACAAGTCTCATGATGGAGACTTTACTGGGCCCGCTCGAGCAAATCGACGATCAACGGGAGGGCCTTTACCTTTTACCTATGTTTCTTTCCATCTTAGTATACTGCTGTAGGCATGTTTTAAATGGTTTCTAATAGATACGATGTTTTACAACATGCTATCTGTAAGACTCAGAGTCAGAGATACAGTGCAGGGTTAAGGTCTGTGCCTTGCATACAGCAGACCCTGGTTCAGTCCGAAGTACCTCATATGATTTCCTGAGCACCACCAGAGTGAGTCCTGAGAACAGCCACAAGTAAGGCCTGGGCACCATGGGTGTGGAGCCCCCCTATCCCTCTAAAAGTAATCAATTGTTGAATCATATTTTTTGTATTTGCTCTGCAAATAAATCTTTTAATTGGTATGTTTAGATAATTTACATTTAAGGCAATTAAAATATTTAGAGAACAGTTCTGCTATTTTATTTTTTATTTTCTATCCCCCCCAGTATAACTTTGATTATCAGTTTTCTTCTTCTTTTTCTATTCTGAATTAGTTGAACAAGATTTCAGCATACATTATTGATTTATTCATATTGCTTTTTAAAAACTAAGTTTTAGATTTTTGTGTTCAGGCACTAGGATAAGCATGCATAGCATGCCACAATCTTGCATTGAAGTTTTACCACGTGGAGGAAAGTATAAAAACATGCTTTCATGTATATATGATTTTTATTTTCCCACTTTAAAGTATTTCTTATTATAAAATCATATAAATATATTTATTTATTTCGGTCATCAAAACGGTTCTAGAACTTGATATAAAATTGAATTGTACAAATCTTTATTTCTGGAGATTTTGTTGTCCTTTCTTTTTTGCTAATGGACCTAGCTTTCTTGTTATTTTCTTTCTGTTTGAAGGACTTTTCAGACTATTTGTGAGGGTAGGCGTGCTAGCAGCAAGGTCTGTTTGTCTGTGTCTGATGATGTCTTTATTTCTCCTTTATCCCTCTCTGGATAGAGTGCTCGTGGCTGACAGTTCTTTCAACACTTGAAAAATTGGAAAGTATTCAGCCATTATTTCTTAAAATACTCTTTAGACCCCACTCTTTCATTTCTTTCCGAGCATCTGAAGATGCATCTTTTATTATTGCTTCACGGGACTCAGATGCTGTTTTTGTTTTCCTAGTCTATTTTCTCTTTGTTGTTCTGGACAAATTCTATTGATCTGTCATCAGTCTTACTGATTTCTGTCTCTTTTCATTCCCATTCTACCACTGAGTTCACACAGTAATTTTTAAAATTTTACCTAGATTTTTTTAGTTTGATGACTTACATTTGATTGTTAAAAATTATTAATCTAAACTTAAATTTTTGTTAAGATAGAATTTATGCACTCTAAATTCTACTCTCAGTGTATATTTTAAGTTTCAAGTGTGATTACATATTTGCACAAATATAATCTAATTTTAGAGCATTTTCATCAGCCCAAATAGAAGCCTGTAACCACGCAAACAGTGACTCCTAATTTCATGTCACCTTCAGCCCCAGGCAAACACAAGTCTACTTTTTGTCCCTATAGATTTTTCTTCTCTGAATATTTCATACAAATGCCTTCATACAAAGAATGTGGATTTGAGTGGGTATAACTGATTTCACTTGGAATGTCTTTTATGTTTGTCCACATTGTGACACATATTACAGTTTCATTCCTATTTACTGAGATGTTCTAATTTTTAAATTGGTTCCAAGAGAATTCGTAATTGCTACTGAAACCATATTCATTATATCTGCTGTAAAAATCATGTCTAGTGATTCTGGTTTATAAATACAATTCATCTTGGTGCTCTTCTCTCATTTAAGTTGGGATAAAGAGTGACTATTTTTTTAAAAAAAATTCTCCTAAATATTTTGGATATGATATCCTGAGAAATATTTTAGCTGCCATTACCCTTACTGAGGTGCATAATGGGAGCCGTATGGGTGCATATGTTAATTTCCTCCTGGCCTCTACTGGTATTTCCTTGGTAGAAGTGGAATGCTTATACCATGACTTTGGACATGTGTGGTACAGTGGTAAAGCCAACTTGGATATGCAGTTGCCTTCAGGTGGGTATGTATGCCCAGCCCCAGGATGATACCATAGGGAGACCCAGAATTCTGAGGTACATACTTGGGGAGGGTCATAGGAATAGGAACCCAACCCAATACTGCCCCACAAAGCCAGGGCAGAGAGAGGGAAATGCACCTCCTTGGGCCTTATCCATGGTAAATGGTGCAGGATCTTCCCTTCCCCACTGACCTGCTGAGCACAGGATAAGGGGCCACAACCCTTTGTTTACTGCTTCCTCATCTTTTCACCTGGCTGGAACTGGTGCAGGAAGAGTCAGCTCCCTCGCTGGTGGAGTAACAAGGTTCCAGAAAATCTCTCTTCTCTCTGTTGTCCAAAGTCGTCCAAGGATTGCTGTTCTTGTTCAAAAAAAATGTGCAGGGCTTTATTCAACTAAATGGTTTCGTTTTTATAGCATGGAAGATCTCTGAAGGAGGCTGTAATGGAATCTTGGCTGGAACTGAAAATCTCGCACTGTCCTCCCGTTGTTCATCGGTTTGCTTGAGCAGGCCCAGTAACGTCTCCATTGGAGAGTTTGTTGTTACTGTGTTTGGCATATCGAATACGTCACGGGGAGCTTGCCAGGCTTTGCCGTGCAGGCGAGATACTCTCGGTAGCTTGCCGGGCTCTCCGAGAAGGGCGGAGGAATCGAACCTGGCTCAGCCATGTTGGCTGCGTGCAAGGCAAACGCCCTACCGCTATCCAGCCAATGACTCATCAGAGTTATTCCCAAGAGAAAAGTGATACCTGGGAGACCGGCAACTGACATTACATTAGGGAGACTATATATGGAGATGCACAGCAGAGCCTGGCAAGCTACCCATGGTGTACTCGATGTGCCAAAAACAGTAACAATGACAGTCTTCATTCCTCTGACCCTGAAAGAGCCCCCAATATGCCATCAGGCTACACTAGCATGTGACAGGGACGAATGGAGATGTTACTGGTGCCCACTAGAGCAAATCGATGAACAATGGGATGTCAGTGATACACTGATGACAGTATCTATATCTATCTCTCTATAGTCTATATCTGGGCTGGAGCAATAGCACAGTGGGTAGGGCATCTGCCTTGCACGCAGCCAACACGGCCAACCCGAGTTCGAGTCCTCCGCCCCTCTCGGAGAGCCTGGCAAGCTACCAAGAGTATCTCACCCACACAGCAAAGCCTGGCAAGCTACCCGTGACATATTTGATATGCCAAACACAGTAACAAGTCTCACAATGTTACCGGGCCTGCTCGAGCAAAATCGATGAACAATGGGAGGACAGTGACAGTGACATAGTCTATGTCTATAGAGAGATAGAGATAGAGATATCTCAGAAATAACACATAAATGTAGTGATTTAGAAGCACCCCATGTTTAGTAGCATGAAATGTGTATAAAATAATAACTATTACTTGTTTGTGATTACTTCATGGGAGGGTCTTTAAAATGCATTGAGGGCCAGAGAGATATTACAGCATGTGGGGCACTCGCCTTGCATGTGGCTGGCCTGGCTGCAATCTCTGGAGTTCCATATTTTCCCCTGAACCCAGTCAGGAGTGATCCCTGAGCACAGAGTGAGAAGTAAGCCCTAAGCATTATCTGGTATGCATCTCCCCTCCCCCCCACATACACCAAAAAAAAGAAATCAAAATGTACTTCAGCATTAGTTCATTGAACTTGGTTTTAGTTCTATTTGGCGGGTATCATCAATCATTATCATCTAAACACTGGAGGTTGCTGATGGTTAAGCAATTTGACCAAACTAATAAGTACTCTGCCAGTTGTTCTAATCGGTAGGTTCTCCTGACTCAGTGAGCCAATATCTAAATAAAAATCTGGGATCAGGGTTTCTTAGTTGTTTTACCCTGCCTGCATTTTGTTTTGTGGTTTGTAACACTGGTATTCAAATCCAGGTTCTCATACATGCATGGCAGGTGCTCTCCCACTGAGGAACATCTCTCGGCCTGTTTTCTTTCTGATCATACTTCTTCAAGGTGTCATCTATGATCAGTAAGAAATAATTTTATATAAAAATGAGCAATCTAGGGAAAAGGTGATTAGAAAATTCCATGTGTATAAAGTAATTTATAGCATTTTCTTACATTAGTCCTTTGTGACTAATGTATTTCACTATCTCAGATAAAGTTCAGGTACAAAGTTCTGACTTAATTATAAGATATTAATGATAGAGGCAAAATTATCAGCCAAAGAAATCACAAGTGTCTCCTGTGTATGCAACACTGGATTCAGTTGATAGTTGATTAGTTTTAACAGGTTGCTGTGAATTTAGCCTAAAATTCAATTCCATTTCTTTATGAACAAATGCTTCCAAATTTGTCAAATTTATAGCAGCTTTTAATTTGGGGGCTTAAAAAACCTTATGCCATTTATCTGTACACAGTTGAACACCAGTTACAAAATTCCTAGGACTTAATTTCAGCTACAAAAATGACAATAATAGTAGCTACCTTTGTGATTTTGAGGACTAAATGAAATAATGGAACCAAGAAGGCAATATCTGTTCCTATTAAAAAGAACACTCAGTATCAGCATTATTAGTAGTACTTCCGAAACTAAATTTCTAGGTGACAGCTAAGTCATTTACACCTACTCAGTATTCTAACTCCTCTTCTGTCGGTATTATTTGAGTGCTGCTGCATGTTAAATAGTACTTTCAGATTTTTGTTTAAGAGAAAGAAGACTCAGTAATTATTATGTCTGCCAGATAGTCCCTTGTTTCCTATTTTCTGTTTTATTCCAAAATAGCACATCCATGTCTGATTACCATCCATTTTAAGTAACTGAGGAGAATTAATAAGATGGAAAAACATCAAGATTTTTAGAGCATTTACTGACTGATGAGGGGTAGGCTCGGCCCTTGGTGTGTCGCACATGTGATTGGCCCAGGGCTCTTCCAAGTTTGGTTTTATGCTCACTTGGTAGATGAGGAAACTAGGCTTAAACAAGGCAAGTAATTTTCTCAAAATCACACAGTTGGTAAGTTACAGAGCCAAGTATTGCTCATGGGTTGGCCACAGACAAGATTGTTAAGAATTCTACAAATCTTGACACTTGTGGAAAATAAAGAAACACAGTAAGGAATTAACAAATACCCAAAGACAACAAAACCTAAGAAATGAGCATGTCAAGGAAGGGGAGAGTGGGGGAGAGGGTTTGATAAGAGGGGTGCCCTGAGACAATGGTGTGGGGTGTGGTATGGACTGTGGTTTGCATGAAACCTTACCACTTACAGTATTGTAAACCAGGGGGTCTAAAATAAAAAATTCATAATAATTAAATGTTGACACTCTGAAATTCAGCATGACATAGAACGTCTCTTCCCTTTGGATCAGTCTCTACCCTCTGCCAGAGGGTTTTTTTTTGGCGGGGGGCGGGGGGGGAGTCACACCCAGTGATGCTCTGGGTCTGGTCTGCACTCAGGAATAACTCCTGGTAGTGCTGGGCAGGAGTGGGGGGGGGGGCATATGGGATGCTGGGAATCAAACCCAGGTTGCCCACGTGCAAAGCAAACCCCCTACCTGCTTTGCTATCGCTCCAGCCCCAGGGTTTCCTGAATAAGGTAAATTTTCTTTTTTACTCTATGGTTCCACTGTCGCACTGTCCTGTTCATCGATTTGCTCCAGGGGGCCCAGTAACGTCTCCATTGTGAGACTTGTTGTTACTGTGTTTGGCATATCAAAAATAAGTATAGTAGAAGTGACATCTGTGCTTGTATATTCATTGCAGCATGGTTTACAATAGTATTTGAGAATTTTTTGCAGCTAATAGATCATTTGAGATGTAATCTTGAGTCAGTCTATGAAGCGGTACTGATAGAGGAGCATCAGTGGCTGTGGTGAGGGGATGTGAGTGTGGCTGCTGGGGCTGGGCTGGAGAGACCCTCCCCCACACTTTTTAAAATCAAATATTTACTGATTCATTTCTTTTGGTTTTTAAACTTCTTTGAATTGAGGTTCTGTAATTTATAGTACCATTAATGACTTCCCATGCACATAACCCCTTTGCTCCAGCTATCTCAAACTCAGATGTGTACAGAGGCTGAGTACACGAGAACTGAGCCTGGTGGGAAGTCGTGAGCTCTAGACTGAATCCCGCACTCAGACATAGCAGCTACTAAGCCCCCACAAAGAGCTGCCCAACCCAGACTGTCCAAATCTCTTGAATCTTAATATAATATACACTTATGCAATTTTTAAGGTTGGATACAATTATAATGATGCGATATAACTTCGAGTTTTTAAAAAATAGAAAACAGGAAATGCTGATTTGTATAATTCCTAGATTGTGTGTAGGCAACATACTTTTCCAGAGTTTAGCACCATTCACATTAGCTTTGTGTGGTTGTGGACCTTAGTTGACCGTTAGTAGGTCAGTACATACAGTCTGTTGGAGAACAGGTCATTTCTTGAAGCTCCGTAGCTTGAGCCAGCCTGGAGCTCTCTCCTGAACAGCAGCTGTGGACCAGAAATTGTTCAATGTGTTCAATTGTTCAGATGCTGTTCATTTTACACCTACTAAGTTATTTTAATTTTTTTTACTTTAAAAATTACTTTTAATTGCATTTTTGTGCATTTTTTATTTTATTTTCTTTTTTAATATTTAATTTTTTAAATTAATCAACCTTGAGATACAGTTACAGATTTACAAACTTTCATGATTATGTTTCAGTCATACAATAATCAAGTACCCATCCCTCCACCAGTGCCCATTCTCCACCACCAATGTATCCCCCCCCCCCCACACACACCTACTAAGTTATTTTTTGCAGCAATTCTCAGGTAAATGCTAGTACTGTTTCATTTTACAGAGAAAGAAATGATCTACAAGCAACGAAATGATCATGAGTGGCAAATCTGGGACCAGGCTTTAGCTGTAGGCAACCTGGGTTTTATAGTTCTATAAATGAGTTATTTGGGGAGATTGGGAAGGTTGGGTCACTTCCCGTGGTGCTCAGAGGATCATTGGCGGTGCCAGGACTGAATCTGGGTTGGTGCATGCACAGCGGGCTCCTTACTCCTGTGCTCTCTCACTGGCCCCTTATTCGTGCTGTTGCTTATGCTTCTAGTAGCATAAAAAAAACTGAATTTTTCATTTTTTTGTTTTTGGGCCACACCTGACATTGCTCAGGGATTTTTCCTGGCACTGCACTGACGATCACTCCTGCCAGGGTCATGGAACCATATGGGATGCTGGACTCGAACCCCGGGTCAGTGTGTGCAAGGCCGATGTCCAATGCATGTATTTTTCACTGTGGGCCCTGAAGAAACAGTGTATTTTATGATCATCTTAAAGCAAAGAGGAAGATGAAAATGGCATCCTTGTCCGCAGTTCTCATAACAAGCTGGCCTTAGATTTGCAATAGAGGGGGAAATGGCTGATCTAGCATCTGTGTTCTTAAGTGAGGTTCTTCTGGAGTAAATGGAGCTGAAAGCCCCCATTGTGCCAACTCCCCTGACCCCTCCTCCAGCCAGGAGTCACGAGCAAGTCTGGAGCCTCTACTTAACTGTACAGGCCCACAGAGGAAAACTCTTCATTAACAATGCATCGATTTGTGACTGCACTTTTATAAAAAGAACAACTTTAATAGAGACTTCTGCAGATTTCTTTTTTTTTTAGGTGTAGTGTTTCTGGTAACTTGTAAAGCACTAAAGAATTAACTTTTAGATGGGTACAGGGAACCTTCAGATGTGTTGCTGCTAGCACTTTTTTTCATTAAGGATAAGAGTGAAAAGAATGTTAAATTTCAAGGAGGATTATCAGAAAAGAGAATTTCTTCTCAGTTAAAACACAGCCCAAAAGGGGATGTGTGTGTGGGGGGGAATCTTTCACCTAGCGCCTACTTTATTCCATACAATTAAAAAAAATTCATCTTGTCTGAAAAAGGAAGTGAAAACTTGTCATTTCAGTCTTGCACTAGGAAACTTATAAATATTTTTGAGATGAAAACAGACATTTTTTGGGGTTGAAATTTTTTTGGCTGGATAAGAGGAGGGCTCAGAGGTTAGTCACTCCAGCCCAGGAAAAGGAAATGATTTATAGAGAGCATGCCATGTGCTAGACACAGTCCATACATTATCTTATTTATTCTCACTTCAAGTTCATGAGGTAAGTATTATTCTCCCAGAGGTGTTGGAGAAAGGAAGTCATCCTCAATTCCCCTCCACCCCCAGGTCTCTTTCTTCACCCCCACATGAAGTTGTGGCTTCAGAGATGCTGCTTAGTTAGCAGTGGATTGGAAAGTTTGGAGCAAGGTGGAGGAAGGGGAAGAAGCTTTTTTCTGTAATTGTGGTAGCAGAGCAAGGAGACATTTTATTTTAACTGTGTGTTCAGAAAGGGTGCGGGATGAGAGGAGAGTCAACCTCCCAGCACCACCACACATTCATAACCCCTACCTCCAGAGAAGCCACTTCCTCCAGCCTGTGCATTTGACATTTCAATATCCTTTCCCGCCTCTTCATTCCAACTGTTTTTCTGTTAGCTTCTGTTTTTCCCTTATTCACTTGGACTCTCATAACTTTAGCTGGGCCTGCTGACTTCAATCTGTCCCCTTCCTAACTTTCCTCATCCTGTTGCTTAAGTAAAATGTGATATCCCTCCACTGAGTGCAGTCTTTAAATATCACTTATTACCTACAGAAAGAGGTGCATTAAAACCTTTCAAATGGTAGAACTGGTAAGGGTCAACCAATCTGTATTACTCAGAGGAAGCCGGTATCTTCACAGAAAATAGGATGTGTAGTCTCATTAGGATTAAGTGGACTCTTGAGTCCTCTGGTACGGCATACAAGACCCTTAGTGGTCAGCAGTGCTCTTGCCTCATGCTTCACCCCAATCCTAACTTAGACTCTGCTTGTCAAACTAGTTCTTCTCTCCTTCCTTGACTTGAAGAAAAGCACTGTAGCACTGTCCTCCCGTTGTTCATCAATTTGCTCAAGCGGGCACCAGTAACGTCTCCATTGTGAGACTTGGTGTCACTGTTTTTGGCGTATCAAATACACCACGGGGAGCTTACCAGGTTCTGCCGTGCTGGTGAATACTCTCAGTAGCTTGCCAGGCTCTCTAAGAGGGATGGAGGAATTGAATGCAAATGTCCTATCCGCTGTGCTATCACGCCAGCCCCTTGGAGTAAAAACATATTTAATCACTCAGCAATCACCTCTATATAGGTACGAAGACTTTTTATTTCCATGTTAGATTTGGAGTACCTTTGCACATTACCTCATAGTATTTATGACCAATGTACATTTGTGAAATAAAATTAATACATTTGGGGTTGGAGAGATAGTACAATGGGTAGAGCACTTGCTTTGTATGTGGCCAACTGGAGTTTGATTCCTGGACATTCTAAATGGTACCCTGAGCCCACTAGGAGTGATCCCTGAGATCAGAGCCAGGAGCAAGCCCTACACATAGCTGAGTGTGGCCCCCACACAGAAAATGAATATACTTTACAATTAATCAAAGTCACACAAAATCCCAAGTTTTTGTGAGAAGATGACATAGAAATATTAGGCAGATTGACAAATGTTGTGGAAGGCCAACAGATGGAGATGGGAGCTTTCAGCACGTCGGCTGTGGGCGTGGTATGACAAAGTACTTTTGAAGAGGAGTGAGAAACTGAGCGGTGGAACTAGCTAGCTGTCAGGATGAAGTCTCACATGGGCTCTTCATCTTTTAGCTGACACCCTCTGGCAGATCTCAGGATGTGGGTTCCACATCTGTCAATAGCAGCAGAACCCAAGATGGCATTCAGAGGGAACAATGACCCCTTTGCCCCCTAGGTGACTGACTTCCCCCCATTTTACCCTAATTGTCATATATTAGCATGTAAATGAAACACCTACCTGCACTCTGAGTCTTTCCAGTTGCCATGGTAACTCCAGGATAGGAGTCTATTGGCATCCAAGAGGGGTGGGACCTTGCTTCTTGAAAAAATAAAAATAAAAACCCTGACACTCCTCAGGATACAAGACCCCTGTACTCTGCATGCAATTGGAGACCATCATC
Source organism: Sorex fumeus (assembly GCF_029834395.1). NCBI lineage: Eukaryota > Metazoa > Chordata > Mammalia > Eulipotyphla > Soricidae > Sorex > Sorex fumeus. The sequence continues at coordinate 4,154,549 of NW_026606322.1, forward strand.
AAAAGATCCAGTGAAACTGTGTGGAGTCCATTTGGGTCCTGCCCTGCTATATGCTTCATGGTAAAGTCTCGGTCTGTCACTCATTTGCCTTTGTGATATTTTCTTCAAAGGAAGTACCTGAACTTCCTGTTACCCTGGAGCAAAAGTATTCCTAAAACATGAAAAATCATGGCAATCACTGTTACTTCAACAAAAATTACTTGTAACTATTAGGAAAATTTTGGACACCATGAAGAAGCCCAAAGAACCTTCCCAATGCATTCTTACTTTACAAAGCAGATGCAGGGGCCAAGGAAATGGTGGAGAACAGAGAGGGGGCAGGGCTCTTGCCAGTTGTCCCAGATCCCACCAGGAGTGAGCCCTGAGTACTGCTGGGTGGGCCCAAAACACCCCCTGCGCAAATAGACTATAAATGATCAGTTCCTTGCTTTTCGTCATTTAATGCCATATTAAAATTGTTTAATTTTTAAAAACTCAGACACCATAATTGATAATACCAGTCACACGTGTGTTTTAGGAATCCAACGTTGCTGCACCTCAGCCAGGATGAGTATCACCAGCCGCTACCACAGTCTCCAGCCCTCCACACCACCTTCCAACGCTCAAATCTCCAAATTCCCAGGGCTTCATCATTGGCCTTTATTTGTTCTCTGGTTATTTCTTTATCATCCACATACGAGTGAGATAACTCAGTATTTTATCTCCTTTTCATTCACTTCACTCATGATACCTCTACTTCATATTAACATTTATTTTAATAAACATTAAATAACATTCCATTTCGTTGTTATATGTGTGATCTACTCATTCTTAACTATGGCTTATATATAAACCATCAACAGTTTCCAAGCTCTGATGAGAAGGTTTTAGCAGGTAGCATTACCAAAAAATGGGATGGAGTTTGATATATTGCCTCATAAAACTTATTTTAAATATTATGTATACACACCTACAGTCACGGTCACGGTCCTCCCGTTGTTCATCAATTTGCTCAAGCGGGCCCAGTAATGTCTCCATTGTGAGACTTGTTGTTACTGTGTTTGGCATATTGAATATCTCACGGGTAGCTTGCCAGGCTCTGCCGTGCGGGCGAGATACTCTCGGTAGCTTGCCAGGCTCTCCAAGAGGAGCGGAGGAATCGAACTCATGTTGGCCATGTTGGCTGCGTGCAAGGCAAACGCCCTACCACTGTGCTATCGTTCCTATATACATATATACGTATATATGTGTGTATGCACATATATACACACAATTTGAATTTGACTTTGGCTTGTGACTAAAAATAGGAAATAGTAAAAAAAATAGGTTAGGACCAGAGAGATCGTATCGGGGTTAAAGTGCTTGCTTTGCATGTGTCTGACTCCGGGTCACTCCCTGGCCCAGGTGGTCTCATTGCCATCCCCAGGTGTAGCTTTAGGGGTCCCCAAGCACCACCAGAGTAATACCTGGTACCACAGGGTCTAAGCATTGAACTGCTGGCTCAGCTGGCTAAGAATCCTGAGGACATCCCCTCCCTTGAGCACTGCTTGCGAGGTCACCCCAGAAGAAAAGCTTAAAAACTACTGTTTCGAGCATTCTGCAGCAAAAGGACATTTGTTATTATGCATTTCTTACTATTGCAACTAGCAGTATAATGCATTTCTTTGTAAATTATTATTTTTGGATAGTAAATAAGATATGGCAAATAATTTAATAAAAACATATTTAGCATTCTCACATTTTTTCAGATGATTTTCTACAAAAAGTATTTCGAACTCTGCCACTGGAAACAATATCAGTACACTCAGATGAATTTTTTAGAGCTGAACCCAGAGGAATGATCACAATAATGAACATCCCCAAGCATTAGATGAGGGGAGAAAACACATTCCAGGCCAAAAGCTGAATTGTGACAGTAACTGAGGTGGAGGTTCTAGAATTCCTAGTGATTTGGTAGAGTTGTGGACAGAGAGAAGGGATGTAAGTGAATTAAGCCAGACACAGAAAGACTAATGATCTCACATAAATGTGAACCTCTCATAGACAACGCATAGAAGCAAATCATATTGTGGTTGCCAGAGGCAAGGAATGGGTGAATAGAAAGGATGGAGTGGCTTAAAGGTATGTATTTCCAGTTAAAATATTAATAAATCCTGGGAAAGTAACTGTTCAGCATCACTGTTGGAATATTGTATGACTGAAACTCGGTCATGAACTTTGCAACTGTGTATCTCAGTGGTGATTCAATTAAAAAAGAAAAAGAAAATCACTAGGAGAGTAGATATTTAAATTTCTCACTACAAGGAAAGAACATTCAAAGAAAGATTCTTCGAATGTTACATAAATTTACTGTGGCAGTTGTAAATCCAGCAAGTAGATCATGATCATGACAATCACGACCATCCTGTTATTCGTCGATTGCCTCGAGCAGGCCCCAGTAACGTTTCCTTCGTCCTAGCCCTGAGATTTTTTAAAAAGTGCCATATTCAAGGCTCTTTCAGGGTTAGGAGAATGAGACCCATCATTGTTACTGGTATTTGGCATATTGGGTACACCACGGGGAGTTTGCCAGACTCTGCCGTGTGGGCAGGTAATATTCAGTAACCTGCCAGATTGTCCAAAGTAAGAATGAGATAATAAGATGTCTCGTGGCCGCATTCGCGCTTCCGGGAGCTGGTTCTTATAGTCTCTGAGTTTTGGCCGTTGATGGGATTACACGGCGCCAGGGGGTCAGTTGGTGGGTGTGATCCCTGCCTACTGGAATTTGGAGGATCTGGGTGGAGGATGCTCAGCCCCGATCCGAGCAGGCTTGGAGATCTCAGCACCGGGACCCGCATGCCTTTGTTCCTCTGCCGGTACCTTCATGCGTGTGGAGAGTGGTCTCAGCATGGTGGTGGCTGGTTCTGGAGGTCTTCGGCTGCCGGAGCCCTGGTCGGGGCGGGGAGTTTCCAGCAAATAGATATGTTAAATTATTGTGTTGTGTTCCTTAAACTAATCCAGTGCTATATGACAATTTCATTTCAATGAACCTGGAAAAAGTTGGAAAAAATAAGCAGAGGAAACAGCTTTTTAAAAAGAAAAAAAGGCTGGAAGATAGAAAAATATCCTTGTTCCAGTATTTAAGGGATTTACATGCTTTGCTAAATTTTCCGTCGGGAGTACTATAAGGTTTGGAAATAGTGGTGAGATAAAAAAGTATGCTACAGAAGGACAAACTGCAGAAGAAACTTGCTTTAGATGCTGGGTAGCAGGCTGATTTAATAATGTTGGTTAAATGACGCCCACTGTAGCCATGCCACTGATCCCTGTGCCAGGCTGTTTCACTCAGGGTGCCCCAGAGGGGGGGATCAGGTGAGAGCTCTCCCCGTCCCAAGGGACCCAGCCCCAGCAGCTGAAAACTTCCACGACCCAACTGCCGCTATGCTCAAGACTGCTCCCTCAGCTAGGCCTATTCCTGGACACATCATAAGACACTCTCTACCCATACTCAACGAGTACCACACCACATTTGATGGGGTTCAAATAGTAGACAACCAATCATAGAGGGAAATCTCTCTCTCTATATATATGCATATATATATATTTACAGATTATATATACGGAAGTTCACAAGGCTCAACCTTTAACAACATGTTAGCAATATCTTAAAGAATGTCTTGATGTTAATAGGTCTATTCAGATACTCTAGATCTTCTTGATTCAGCTTTGGGAGATGATAGGAATCCAGGAATTTATCCATTTCTTCTAGGTTCTCTTGTTTCGTGGCATACAGACTTTCAAAGTAGTCTCTGATGATCTTTTGGATTTCTTTGGTTTCTGTTGTGATATCCCCCTTCTCATTTCTGATTCGGTTTATTAGGGTTCTCTCTCTCTGTTTCTTTGTGAGTGTCGCTAGTGGTTTATTTATCTTGTTTATTTTCTCGAAGAACCAGCTCTTGGTTTCATTGATCTTTCGGATTGTTTCTTTGGTTTCCATGTCATTGATTTCTGCTCTAAGTTTTATGATCTCTTTCCTTCTGCCTGATTTAGGCTCTTTCTGTCTATCCTTTTCTAAGGGTATTTGATCATTGCATAATTGAAACCCAAGCACAAAATTTGTAAGTCTACAACTGTACCTCATGGTGTCTCACTAATAAAAATAAAAAAATTAAAAAAAAATAATTAAAAAAAGAATGTCTTAATGACCCCTGTCAAAATAGAATAATCTTCACATTGCTTCTTCTATGGATGTTTATTTGTACCATTTTCAGCAGTTTTTCATTACAAACAATACAAAATATATTATTTCGGTTGGGTTGGAGAGATAGCACAGCGGGTAGGGCATTTGCCTTGCACGCGACCGGGTTCGATTCCTCCATCCCTCTCGGAGAGACTGGCAAGCTACTGAGAGCATTTCACCCACGCGGCAGAGCTTGGCAAGTTCCCTGTGGCATATTCTATATGCCAAAAACAGTAAAAACAAGTCTCACAATTTGTTGCCTGCTCGAGCAATCAATGAACAATGGGAGGACAGTGCTACAGAGCTACCTTAGAAAATTAAAAAATTTAAAAAAATTTTAAAAAAATGCAGGCTAAAAGTGCCGAGAAACGGAATTCGAATCAGACATATGGGGATGCAAAGAGGGGTCCTGTTGGAGAGGCATATCTTACATGGAATCAGAGAACTCCGGTTTTATCATTAGAAAATGGACAGTCAGTATTGGAAATGGACACCGGTTTGTCTGAGGGTGCAAGTAACAGTGATACCACAGTTTACCGGTAGGGGGCATTGCAACCCAGCCGAACAATCACCAGACCTGCCCGGTGCATTCCAGGGAATCTTGGTGTGTGCTTGTTTCTGGCCCTGGGTGGCAATTAAATCTTCTTTTGATCTGGGGTTGACTGTGTTTCTGGAACAATTTGATAATGTGATGGCATGGAAAGGAATACAGTCCAAGTATAGAAACACGCTGTCTCCCAGCCCTGCACCCAAATATCCTACTTAGAATAAACAGGAAACCGTTTCTAGTGGACAAAACCTAACTAACTTTGGTGGGGAAATTTTGAAGACAGAAGGCTTTGACTTGAGGAAAAATTGTAAGCAACTTTATTATTTGAATATGGGATTTATAAATGTAAAGGAAATGATTTGCTCGAGCGGGTGCCAGTAACGTCTCCATTTATCCCTGTTGCGTGCTAGCATAGCCCAATGGCATCTGCTCGTTCTAGGAACATGAAGAGCCTCAAACCGATCATTCAGGGTCTGACCATCTTGTAGGTGGGCATCAACGTGATCTTTTGACGTCCTGTGGAATCCAATTGGTAATGGCTCTAGTCCAGAGGTCGTCTCTAAATCTCATTACATGTCCAGCCCATCTGATTTTCGATGCCTTGGCAAACAAGACAGCATCCCTGATTCTTGAGTGTTGATGGAGGTCTGAACTCAGGATTCTATCTCTCATTTGAGTGAAGCGTGATACTGCAAGCATAGCTCTTTCGATTCCTCTTTGAGAGAAATTATTCATTGCATAATGTAGTTATAAGTTTAAAGGAGACTACAATTATGGGGGGGGAACTTTGAGAATTACAAGAGTAAGACAGTATGAAAGTTAATTTTTAGTTATCTTTTAGGAACCTGAAAGCTTGTGTAGACCCAAGATCAATAAAGTGCATTATTACTGTTGATTCTTCAAGAGCAAAGAAGGTAGGAATAGAATTATGTATTAAGGAATGCATATCCTAACGTCCATTCCCACTCCATTCCCACTCTTTGTAGTAACTATAAGGACTTGGGAATAACTTGCATGACAGAAAATGACAGCTTGAAACTAGTTGAACACTCTGTCAACTCTAGCAGTTTCATTATATAGTTGTTGTCCTAAAGATACTTCCTGTGCATTGATGGAGGGAAGAGTACTCGACCATTGTATGACTGAAATGTAATCACGAAAGTGTGTAAGTCTGTAATTATATCTCACAGTGTTTCATTAAATTTTTTTTTAAAAAAGATACTTCCTGATAAATAGGTAGTGAAGGAGAGGTACTGTACTAAACAGGTGTTACTTCAGTGTCAAGTGAAATGGAACAATGGATTTTCGTTTCTGTCTGGACTATCTTGTCCTGGTTAAAATGTAGACAGTGTCCTGCATTATGTGATGTTTTATATATACTGTTGTCCCAGTCCTCGCTCATGACACCCTTTTGCTGCCAAGCATCTATTGTTTGATAGCTCTAGGGTGACACTTGCTGCAAATTGTTGAAACTGCATCCCTTAGAAACGAAGCATTCTAGTTTCTGCAGGCATCTGAGAGGTGACCGGCTTGTAATGACATTACTACCACAAAACTCCCCTCAAAACCAGCATTTCCATGTCCAGGAACACCACATTCTTGTGGAATTGTTACACACCTGGAACTAGAGAGCGTGTCAATAAACGCCTTTGAGTGTCGGCACTAAGCACGGTGCTGCCATCGTGTGGTGCTAAGAGGCAGTGAGGCAGAGGCTCTGGAACACTTTGGGCTACAGTCAAAGTTTTGTGCCCCATTTTATCGCCTTTCCCTTATCTATTATTACTGGGTTGTAATTTGAATCAGTTTGTATGCCATGGACAAAGAAGCTATACTAAGGTACCCTCACGGGCCTTACACTCTTGAGCAATGTAATATGACCCACACATGATAACACAAGCCTCAGACACAAGCTCTTGGCAGGAAGATACATAATCGCTAACGCTTTGCAAAGTTTTGTTTGTTTTTGCTATGACAGTTCAGCTGGGACTCTATAACCCCCGGAATTCCTTCCTTGTAAGTTTCAGGGTTTAGGGTTGGCGAATTTTGGAAGGTGCGCGTGAAAGCGCAGGGTGCGGCTTCTCTTTCTTGTTGCAAGGACCAGTGCTGTGGCTGCAGACTATATTTGGAGGGATGCAGCAGCTGGGTCTGATTTGGAGTCGAGCAGCAACTTACTCTTCCTGCTTCCTGAAAATCTCTTTCAGCGTTGCCGAGTGTTCCAAGTCAGGTGTGTAGGGTCTAATCCCTAATATAAACCCACCCCTTCCCCAACCCCCACATCCACCAGTGTTCAAGGATCTGTGTTCCGAATCAGTAATTTTCTTCTCAGATTGAATCTCTTCCCAGATTGAATCTTTCATGGCACCCAATTTTTAGAAACTCTCCTGAATGTTTTTTTGTTTATGTTATTTTAAAAATAATTTTTATTTTTTTGCCTTGTGCACAGGCAGCCTGGCCGAGCCAGGTTCGATTCCTCCACCCCTCTCGGAGAGCCCGGCAAGCTACCGAGAATATCTCGCCCGCACGGCAGAGCCTGGCAAGCTCCCTGTGACATATTCGATATGCCAGACACAGTAACAACAAAGTCTCCAATGGAGACGTTACTGGGCCCGCTCGAGCAAATCGATGAACAATGGGAGAACCGTGACCGTGACCGTTTGTAAAGTTGTTCATGATGATTTCTAACATTCAATATTCCAACACCAATCCCACCACCATAATATCCAATTTTCCCAACCTCCATCTAAGCCTGCACCAATAGCGGGCCCTAAATAATTTATTTTATAATACTTATAAATAATTCACTAAAAATGATCAAGAAAGGTTTCCTTAGAAGAAAGTGTGTGAAGATTGTTGTTATCTTACTCTGTATCAAACCTTATATATGACAATTAAGACCTTGTATAAGAAATTGCTAACATAGTATTACAAGTTAAACCTTGTGTTAGTATTTTAGTTGAGATTGATTACCTTCTACTTTATATCCCATCCAGTGTGGTGTGCTGCTCCTGGTATATCACAGGTGTAGAGTTTGAGATGTCGTGCGTCCACAAATGCAGCTGCGCTCCAGGAATTCTAAAATTTTGAGGGTAGAATTTCCGAGGGTAGAATCTCAACTTCAGTTCCAGTGTCTTTGCTTTATATAATTTCTGCAGAAATTCTCCTAATTATTATTCTTTTTTCAGTAGGGACTTCTAAGAGGTGCTCTTAAGTTCCCACCCTCTACTCAGTGATGCCCCTCTCCAACCAACCCATGAATCTATTGTGACATTGTCAGGTCCTGGTGATGTGGTTCTGTTGGACCTTGTGTTATCAGAAACCCACCCCTTCCCCAACCCCAACATCCATCAGTGTTCAAGGATCTAGGAGCCATACATGTGGCCATGCGGTACCCTGCATCTAAGTGCACTGGGACAATTGCTATCTCCCTGGCCCAGATTATAATTTTCCTTGCTGTTGTCGGAGTTCAGTGACAGAGATTATCTTTAAGGATAAAGACTGTTGCGTGAAAGAGCTAAATCAGCATGAGAACAAAATGTGAGCTCCAGCCTGGAACAGCTACATGAGAAAAGAGCACAGGCTTTCTGCCAGAGTGAAACCGGAGGCCTAAGAGCTGAATGGAGCAATAGGGTTAGGTTCCTAGAGGAGACCTATGCAGAGTCTTTCCCGAGAGACCCAGCCACAGGCACTGAGACTGGTTAAAATGACCAGCAAGTCCCAGAGTGGGAATCCAGAGGGAATTCAGCTTTTTGACAGAATAACTATTCTGTAAGAAGAAAAAGAGCGACTGGTGTCAATATATGAGTAAAAATGCAGTTGTTAATAGCGACCTTCCAAATCTCATTGCGCCTCAACTAAGGGGCAGTTAGAGGCAACTAAACACTCTGTCCTTGAGTCTGTGGTTGAGGTGTGGCTGACCAGTCTCTTCATAAGATTTCCCTCACCCTATGGCCAGAAAGGTGTCTGTGACCTGGTTTGTGCAGACCAAGCCTTGTCGATAAGAAGTGTAAAAACACTGGGTGTTGACTGCACTCACCTGGTCTCAGTGATTGACTCATGGATGAAGCAATGGTGTCAGTAGAGAGTCTAAGCTATCAGAATGATATTTCTTTCTCTGTAAGTATGAGCACAGTGTAAGTGTGAACTATTTGGGGGTCATATTGTCGGGCCAAATTAAAATGTAAATTACACATCATATTTTGAAGATAATATAAGAGAAAATATAAGACATCTCATTAGCAATTTTAATTGATTACATGTAGAGAGTAGATGATCTTAACAAATTTGACTACTAAATTTAAGAAAAAATTACCTGGATCTTCAACATTTTTCGTGTATTTGCTAACAATTTTTAAATGATATATGTATTTTACATATTTCTATTGGTTAACACTCCTGTATACTCAGTTACAGTAGCGAATAAGTGACACCCCCTTTTTTTAACTGATTTTAATTTAAATTGAGCTTTTTGAGATCCATATAGATAGCACAGAGGTTAAGTCACATGCTTTATATCCTTCCTACTCTATTTGACTCTCAGCATCACATGGTTACCCCAGCATCATCCATTGCAGGGTGGGAGTGGCCCTAGAGGTTCATGGTAATCCCTGGCACCTCAGGACCCCAAAAGCACTGAATTCTTGGGCCCTAGAATTGAATCACCAGCTCTAGTGTTGTAGAATTACAAGGAATGGCCACTGGGCCCCCTGAGTACTGCTTGGTAGTCCCCCACTCCAGTTTATATTTTGTCATTCCCAAATTAAAGAATTAGGAGAGACATACAGTGGTCCCCAGTTTAGAAAGTTCAGAATCCGTGGAAGCAGAAGGCAGAATATTCTGCCCTACATGTATCTGCAGGTCCACAGCTTCTGTGATCTCCAATTTAAGTCACCCCCACCTATCTTCCTAGACCTAAGCACAGAATAAAAAATTTCACCCAGTTGTGTCTCTTTGGGATTTATTAGCCCTGCAATGCTAACATGGATTATAACCAAACCACCAAAGTCTGTTGGTCCATAATTCTTCCAAATTTTAAGTAATCTTAGACCTTATCCACTCCTAACACATCTCTTGCATTTTAACAAAACAAAACTGTGGGCCAGGATAAATTTTAACTCCCCTTTGGGTGTTAACTCAATTCAGGGACCTGAAAACTGATTAGTCTGAAAACCAGCTGCATCTTTTAAAAATGTTCTTTGCCTATTAAAGCACTTCCAAACTGATGGCAATAAAAAGTGTCTACTTTCTGCCATCATCTTTTCTATGAGAAAGCCCACAGCCATCTCCTTTGTGTATATATATATATATATATATATATATATATAGGGATTAATTAATCCTCTTGATTGCACCACTTGTGTAGTATCATAAATGTTGGTCTGTAGCACTGGTTGAAGATATTTAATGAAAATGAATAATCAAAGATTGACAAGTTATATTTATTTTGGTGTCGATTGTTATTCGTCGATTGCCTCGAGCAGGCCCCAGTAACGTCTCTTTCATCCTTGCCCTGAGATTATATTCAAGGCTATTTAGGAGAATGAGACCCATCATTCATCGTTTTCATTCATCGTTTTCATTCATGAGGTATGAGAATGAGACCCATCATTCATCGTTGTCATTCATCGTTTTCATTCATGAGGTATATGACATTTGACACATTTACTTATCAGATTAAAAAAAGAGAACAAACCTTATGCACTAAGTGGAAAATAAATAAAAACTGTTCTTCAAAATTGAGTCAAGGTAGGGGAAGACACAGAAAAGATAATTCAGAGTAGTAGACAAAAATAATCCTAAAGAATAAGTCATAAAGAATAACAGAGATTTAAGATAAGAAAAGAATGAAAACATAGAGGTGCACATTGAAGAGACATAGAGTGGTTTGTCTATATAAACAATTAAAAAGACATTTATTGCTTATTTTTATTTTGGGAGGTCACACTTCATGGTACTCGGGGGACCATGGATTGCTGGAGGTCTAGGATTGGACACAAGCTTCCTTCATGCAAAATATTTCCTCAGCCCACTCAATACCTCTATTGCAAACCACAACACCCTAAAGGAAAGAGAGAGCAAAAGGGAATGCCCTGCCACAGAGGCAGGGCAGGGTGGGGGGAGGGAGGGATACTGGGATTATTAGTGGTAGAAAACGGGCACTAGTGAAGGGATAGGTACTCGATCATTGTATAACAAACCAAAGCACGAAAGTTTGTAAGTCTACAGCTGTACCTCATGGTGTTTCACTATTTTTTATTGGCTTTTTGGGTCATGCCTGGCGATGCACAGGGGTTCCTCCTGGCTCCGCAGTCAGGAATTACCCCTGGTGGTGCTCAGGGGACCATATGGGATGCTGGGCATCAAACCTGGGTTGGCCGCGTGCAAGGCAAACGCCCTACCCGCTGTGCTATTGCTCCAGCCCCTCATGGTGTTTCACTAATAAAAATTAAATTTAAAAAAATTTCCTCAGCCTGTTGAGCCATCTTTCTGGCTTGGAAAGGAATCTTTACTTTTCATTTAGTTATTTATTGGTTTATTGATTTTGGGTCCACATCTGGCTGTACTCAGGGCTTAATTCTGCCTCTTTGCTCTGAATCACTTCTGATGGAGCTAAGGGGACCCTTTGCCATGTTAAGGATCAAACTGGGGCCAGTGTGTGCAAGGCAAGTGCTTTCACTCCTGTCCCATCTCCGTGGCCCCTGGAAAGATACCTTTAAATTTAAAAAGTTGTAACTTGGAATAAGGGTTCTACAGGGTTGATTCTTTTCTAGGACAGATTGCTAGAATTTCTAGACACGTCCTCGAGTTCTATTTTGAGGATGACTTAACGTATCTTCTGATCAGGTATCACCAATTAAGACTCACAGGACTGGACTGGTAGGTGAGTGTGGATTGCGTCCCATACAATATGTGATGTTTACCCCCCAGATGCTCGAGACTTTGCTTCAAGGACCTGTCTATCAGCTTCCTGTAGGAGGGGCAGGAAGAAACTGGGAATGGCCACAATCATGCTCACCCACTTGGGTCTGTAATAATCGGCTCAATTTGCTCTAACAAAATTATTGCACCAAGTGTCTTAAACTACTAATGAATTTTCTCAGGTTACAAGGGAAAAATCAAGGTGCCAGTGGGGTTATTTCAGATGAAGCTTCTCTTCCTGGCGTACAAAAGAGCTGACTTCTCACTCTGTGCGAATATAGTATATAAAATTCTGATGTTTCTTTTTCTTTTAAAAAATGATTAGAAGGGGCCTATGAGGGTGCTATAGGAGTTAAGGCCATGCGTTCTGTGCAGCCAACCTCAGTTACATCCTTGACATCATGTGGTGTCCTGAGAATCACCATGGCTGGGTGTGGTCCTGGAGGACCCCTGGCACTGCCCAGTACTAAAAGGCCCACAAAACACAGCATCTTTACCCATTGGCTGAGAACTTCTGGGGGCTTCTGAATATGGGAGCCCCTGCATTGATAAAATTTGACCTGTAACATTGTATATGTTTTAGGAGTAAGGTGTTACTATGGTACATTTGTATACCGAGAGTATCTCGCCCGCACAGCAAAGCCTGGCAAGTTACCTGTGACACGTTCAATGTGCCAAAAACAGTAACAAAAAGTCTCACAATTCGTTATGAGATGTTATTGGTGCCAGCTCGAGCAAATTGATGAACAACTGGAGGACAGTGCTATGGTGCTATTGTAATGTGATTGCCAGTGTAGCGGTATTTCTCAAATTGTGTCATAGTAGTACAATATTCTTTATATTTATGCTTCTGCGTTGTATTTGCTATTTGTTGCATATTTTTACCCTTGTCCTATCTTGTCCAATCAGACTGTCCTTTGGTAATTATTATGATATTTTCTTTTTACAGTTTTAGTTTTAATTTAGTCCTTACTGTTTACTAATTAATCTGGAGCATCCCAAGCAGTGCTCAGGGGGCTGGGGTTTAATTCTGTTGATACTTGGCCAACTGGGTGGGTGTTTAATTTTAGGGTCTGAAGATATAGTGTTGCTCAGGTCCTGTAATTCTGAGTTCCACCAAAGCCACCCTGATTGTGCTCAGGAGCCAGATGTCACCTGTGCTGTCTCCTTGCCCCAAGGTTCTACAAGTAGACGATTCCATGCAATCCTTGCCTTTCTCTCTGACTTATCTTGCTTAGCATAATGTGCTAATAGCCCAGGTGTATTGTCACAAATGGAAGAAATGTTCTTACTCATGACTGAGTAACATTCCTCTGTGTATGCCATGCATTCCAAACATTTTTACCCACTCATCTGTTAATAGACATTTGTATTGTTTTCACATCTCAGCTATTGTGAAAAATGCTGTGATAAACCTGGCATGCTTATATCTCATTAAAATTAGTTTCATTCCTCTGGCCTTGTGCTTAGAAGTGGCATCGCTGAATTTTATCATACACCTGTTTTGAGAAGTTGTCATATAGATTTCCATAGTGGTTTGACCAACCTGCACTCCTACCAACAGTATATGTTGGGACTTTTGTTTCTCTTTGGTGATAAACATTATCATATCTTGATGATAACATGTGAGCCCTACTTTTGATTTGCATGTCCTTGATAATTAGTAAAATTTAAAACGTTTTAATGTACTCATTATTCATTTTGCTGCTGGATTCTTTGGAAGAAATGTCTAATTTTTTTCGATCATATAAAAATAAGGTTTTTTGAGTTGTTTGATTTCTTTCTTTTTTTTTTTTCAATCCATAGCCTGGTAGTACTCAGGGATTACTCCTGGCTGTGTTGGAATAATCCACTTGGAGCACCATATGTGAGGTCCTCTGCATGCAAGGCATGTGCCTTACCCCCTACCTCTCTGGCCATAAGTTCTAATGGAATCCTTGATTACCAGGAAGTGACAACTCCTATTCTTTATGACCTTCTAAAATTTAGATTCTATGTTGTTATCGCATGACTTACCTGCCTTTTTGAGGAAATTGTGTCTGTAAGATTGTTTTTCAGTCTTTGGTTCTGAGTCTGAGTTTACCCTGGATGTTCGAGTATGTCTCTTGTAGGTATCAGAAAGTTGAGTTCAGTTTTCTGGTTCATCCTACCCTCTCTGTTTCTTGATTGGTGAACTCAGGACATTGAAATTGAGTGAGATTATTGAGGTAAGTAAATATACTACAAAATTTACATGTGTACTGTGTATAGTATATATTACATATTATATATATTATGGTATCACGTACTATGCACATAGTAGTTATAGTGTTGAATTTGTTGTTTCAAATTCTGGGTGTAGATTACCTGGTTGGTTTAAATGCCAGTGGCTCTGCCTCTCCTGTAGCTGTAATTTGTGGCTCTGTGGCTGCTCACTATCATGGCCATTCCCCACCCCCATTTTGTGAGATAAGTGGATGGATTAAGGAATGAGTCACTATTGGTGCTATGTACCTGAAGGCTACCAGGTCTATACCTGAGCCTGTGGGTTTGCTGCAAGTAGTATGCATTTGTGCAACGTAGCTGGGCACTTGTGACATATGAGACAGGCCTAACATGCAGTGGCCTGGCTCTTGTGAAACTTAAAATGATTCAGTCTACAGCCGAGATGCACAGTTCACTTGTCTGATGTCCACCCATGGCAAGATCCCTCAGAATCCAAAGGCCCAGTTACCATGGAGGAAGGACATAGTGACATAAGGGAATGATGATGGTGGAAGGGGTTTATGACTCAACAAAGCAGCTGTGGTGTGGGGAGGGTCCTCTGATTTGTAGCCAGAGAGTCAGTTTTCAGCCAGCTGATCAAAGGAGGAACAACTGATCAAAAGGAGCTGATGAGAAGGAAGGTGATAGCTGCAGGAGCCTTATGGAGGGAGGGAGAATCAGGAGTGGTGAGCCCACGATTTAAAAGGGGAGCCAATAGCCAAGATATGGAAACAACCAAAGTATCTAACTACAGATGAATGGATCAAGAAGTAGTGGTGTATATATACACAATGGAACATTATGCGGCTCTAAGAAGGAACGACATTTGCAATTTGCAGCAAAATGGATGGAGCTAGAAGGTACGCTGAGAAGTCAGAAGGAAAGGGATAGTTACAAAATGATGTCTCACATATGTAGGTCTTAGAGATACACAAGATATGCTTCAAGATAGCAATAAAAGTCCAGAGGCAATATAATGAGAAAACTGACCCACAAAATTGATTTTGGGGATTGGCAGGGAACTTGGGAGAGGGAGGGGTACATTTTTGAGGAGATTACCACCTAGGTGTAAACTAGTTGTTGGAATTATGTGCATGAGATACCATTATTAAAGCATTGTAAACCACAGAATATCTATAAAAAATTTAAAAAAAACCTGGGGGGCCAGTCATCAGTAGGCTGAGTCTTCAGGGAGCTGCTGTAGCATGGCAACAGGTATATGAGGATGTGAGGTTGATAGAGAACAGAGATTGGCCGTGTGGTTCCAGGTAAGGACTTTTAAAATGACTCTATGGAGAGGACTTAGAGGTCATCCACTAACACACCAAGACGGGGGCAGGGTGGAGGCTGTGCTGGGGAAATTCCTGACAATATTCATGTGAACGGGGGAACAGAATAGTCCAGATACAAAATGGCACAGGGAGGACTGATTTCCTTAATACCTTTGGATATTAACTATATTATGTGCTTGTAAAGATATGCTTTCATTATGTGGGTTTTCTTTTCTTTGCGTTAATTGTACCTGTTGTGCAGAATATTTTGAGTTTAATGTTCTGCTTGATATATTCCTTCTGCATTCCTTACGTTTTCTAGAAATTTTATGTCAGTTCTTATTCTCAAATCTTTGACTATTTCAAATAAATTTTGTGAATGGTATGAGAGAGTTGTCAGGATTCATTGCTTTGTATGTTTCTCTGATTTGCTCAGTAGCATTTGTTGATGAGGTCATCTTTTCCCTAGTTAAATTTTACTTCTATTGTCAAATTTTAGTTGACTGTGTGTCACCATATTTAATTCTAGGCTTTCTATTTCTATTTTGTTTAATTGGTTGATATATATTTTTTCTTCCTGCCAGTACTATTCTGTTTTTATTACTGTGGACTTAGAGGTTGAAACCTAGAAGCATTTGGCTGTATTATTATTTTTCTTAGAATTGCTTTAGCTATTTAGGCATTCTTGGTTCCACAAAACTTTTAGTATTTTTTTTATTTTTCTGTGAAAATGTCTTTGATAGTTTGATGGAAATTACATTTAATTTAAAGATCTCTTTTGGAGAGAGAGAGAGAGAGAGAGAGAGTACAGGAGATTAAGTCTCTTCTTTTGCATGTGACCAACCTCTGTGTCATTGGTCATATGGTCCCTCCACTCTGCCAGGAGTGACCCCTAAGCATAAGAGGCAGGTGCAACCCTTGAGAACTTTTGAGTGTGGCCCAATCCACTATCCTCAATAAATCAAGCATAGCCTGGCAAGCTACCGAGAGTATTCAACATGCCAAACACAATAACAAGAAGTCTCACAATGGAGACGTTACTGGGCCTGCTCGAGCAAACTGATGAACAACAGGAGGGCAGTGTTTGCAGTTGGCATGATGACTTGAACAACATTCATTATTCAAATTCAGGACACATGATATATTTCACAACACAACATTCATTATTCAAATTCAGGACACATGATATATTTCAATTTGTTTGCCCCGTTCTCAGCTCCCTTGAGAAGGCTTGCAGTTTTCATTGTACAGATATTTTATTCCCTTGTTAAATTTATACCTTAATATTTTATTGTTTTTGGTGTTGTTATGAAACATCAAAATAGGTTCTATCTATTTTTCACATAATTCACATGAGTGCAAACAAATGCAATTGATTTTGTATTTAATTTCGTATCTTGCCATTCTACTGAAATTCTACTGAAATTCTAATAGGATTTAAACAGACTGGAATTTTCTATATGATTAAAGAATTAGCAAATATAAAATTTTACTTCTCTCTTCCTCATTTGGATACATTTTATGTCCTTGTCTTCACTAATTTCTGTAGGAGGATTTATAATACTTATCAAATAGGAATTATACATTCCTGAAGCTGGGCTGGAGTGATAGCACAGTGGGTAGGGCATTTGCCTTGCATGTGGCCAACCCCGGTTTTATTCCTCTGTCCCTCTCAGAGAGCTCGGCAAGCAACTGAGAGTATCCCGCCCACATGGCAGAGCCTGGCAAGCTCCCTGTGGCGTATTCCATGCACATTCAGTTCACATTATCCCAACTTGCCTTTAATTAAAAGTACCTTTAATAAAAGTTGATTTGTTTTGTAATAAAAAAAAAGCAAAAACAGTAACAAGCCTCACAATGGAGACGTTACGGTGCCTGCTTGAGCAAATCGATGAAGAATGGGAGGACAGTGCTACAGTGCTATTGAATAGGAATTATGAGAGTGTGTAACTTTGTCAAGTCCTAATCTTTAGGGGAAACATTTGTAAATTTTCTTCACTACAAGTTATGGTTTTTGAAGTAGATGGCTTTTATTTTGTAGAGTTATGTTCTTTTTAACCTAATCGATTGTTTTTTGGAGGGGTACACAGAGAAGGTTGGGTTACAGCCAGGTATACAAGAGCTTACCCCTGGCTCTGTGCTCTGTGATCATTTTTGACAGTGCTTGGGGGATCATAGGAGGTGCCAGGGATCTACAGCATCCAAAGCATCATCTAAAGTCCTGTACTGCACTTACTCTTTGGAGTTAAGATTCTTGCTTTAAAAAATAATATAGGATATAGTATCTTATCAATTTTTTAAGCATTTATTAGTGTGATTTTTGTCTTTCATTCTATTTGATGCAATGTACTGCACTTATTAGTTACATATACAGAGCCATCCTTGTATCTCATGAAAAATTCCTATTTGGTAATAGTGTGTCACCATTTAAATCTGTTAGTGAATTTGGTTTGCTAATATGCTATTGAGAATTTTTGCATTTATATTTATGAGAAACATTTGTCTAGAATCATTTTTGGTGTCCTCTTCTGGTTTTAGCATGTTAGTAATGCTGCCTTCACAAGCGAATTTGGAAGATGTCCTCCTCTTTGGTATTTTTGGAAGGGTTTCTTTTCTTTCTTTTTTCTTTCTTTTTGATTGTGATTAATGATAATCTACTACTCATTATTTGTTTATATATTTTATGTATTGATTCAATCTTGGTAGGTTTTATTTTTCTAGAGGTAAATGCATCTATCACATCCATCACATCCTCCAGAAGGGCAATGGAGAAGATTATCCATGACTTCTACTCAAATCTCTTCCATAGCCATGTCCACTTGCCAACATACCAAATTCCACAGGATGGATATGTCGTTCCCAATGTTCTCCCTTCCGAAATCCGACACGTCATTTCATCAGTAAAGAAAGGAACAGCACCCGGCCGAGACAAGGTCAGACCTGAACACCTGAAGAACCTGCCGTCAGTACTCATCAATACACTGGCTCGGCTCTTCACACACTACCTGTCTGAATGCAAGGTTCCGTCCCAATGGAAAACCAGTAGGACCGTACTACTGTTCAAGAAGGGAGACATCCATGACATTGGCAACTATCGCCCGATCTGCCTATTGTCTGTCATCTACAAGTTGTTCACTCAAGTCATCCTGAATAGGATTAGCAGAACACTAGATGAAGGACAACCATGCGAGCAAGCCGGGTTCCACAAAGGATTCAGCACCATCGACCATATCCACATGATAACCAAGCTCATTGAGGTTTCTCGGGAGTTCAAGATGCCTCTCTGTCTAACGTTCATTGATTTAAAGAAGGCCTTTGATTCTGTTGAGACGGAAGCGGTCATTGAAGCCCTAGCCAATCAGGGCATTCAAGCCCAATACATCAAGATCCTCCATGAGCTGTATTACGGACTCACTACCAGGATCTCACCATTCTACAAAGAAGTAATCATTGATGTCAAGAGAGGGGTTCGGCTGGGTGATACCATTTCTTTTTTTCTTTTTTAGTTTTTTTTTTTATTAGTGAAACACCATGAGGTACAGTTGTAGATTTACAATTGGGTGATACCATTTCACCGAAACTCTTCAGTGCCACCCTCGAGAACATCATGTGACGACTGGAATGGGAAGGAATGGGAGTGAAGATAGATGGTTGGCAACTACACCACCTCCGCTTTGCTGATGACATTGTTTTAATAACACCAAACATCAGCCAAGCGGCACAAATGCTGGCCGACTTTGACCATGAGTGTGGAAAGGTAGGACTACAGCTGAATCTTACGAAGACAATGTTTATGAGAAACAGCCTAGTTCCTGACATTCCATTCGCTCTCAATGGAACAACCATCTCTGAATGCAACAGCTATGTGTACCTAGGTCGAGAAGTCAACATGATAAATGACCTGGCACCCGAGCCGCGCAGGAGGAAGAGAGCGGCTTGGAATGCCTTCCAGAGCATCGAAGAAATAGCTAAGAGGGCGAAGAACCTCCGGCTCCAGGCACATCTCTTTGATTCCACTGTTCTTCCTGCATTAACATAGGCCTCAGAGACCTGGGCCCTACGCAAACAGGATGAGAACGCTATTCAGGTCTCCCAAAGAAGAATAGAAAGAGCTATGCTTGGAATATCACGTTTCACTCAAATGAGAGAATGAATCCGGAGTTCTGACATCCGTCGACGATCAAGAATCAGGGACGCTGTCTCGTTTGCCAAGTTGTCAAAAATCAGATGGGCTGGTCACATAATGAGATTTAAAGACGACCGCTGGACTAGAGCTGTTACCGACTGGATCCCACGGGATGTCAAAAGACAGCGTGGCCACCCACCTACCAGATGGTCAGACTTCTTCATCAAGATCATGAACGATCTGTTTGAGGCTCTTCATGTTCCTAGAGCAAACAGATGCCATTGGGCTACACTAGCACGCGGCAGGGACAAATGGAGACATTACTGGCGCCCACTGGAGCAAATCGACGATTAACGGGAAGCCAAGTGATCAAGTGATCAAATGCATTTTAGGTTATGTACTTAGTTGGTGTTCCTCTCAGTCTTTTATGAGTGTATATTTATGTAATATTTCCCCTTTCTGAATTAGAGTAATTTTGTTTTTTTTCTTTTTTGGCCATGCCCAGCAGTGCTCGGGGTTTTCTCCTGGTTCTGAGCTCAGGGGACCATATATGGTATCAGATATTGAACCTACCCTACCTACTTTACTATTGCTCTGGACCTTGAATATTTTCTTAGTTAAATATTTGGTATTTTGTCTTTAGATATTAGTTTCCTCCCCTTTTTATATTGTTTAACTGATCTCTATTTCATTTATTTCTGCTATGCTTTTAGTTTTTCTTCTACTAACTTTGGGCTTATTCAAGTTTTCTAGTTCCTAGAGGCATAACATTTATCTGAGATATTTCTAATCTATCTGTATATGAATTTATTGATATTAACCTTCATCTTATAACTTTTATCTATGTTTCATATTTGATATTTTTATTTCCATTTTTATTGGTTATCCATTTGAAATTTTTTTTATCTCATTTTTATCTTACCTAGTAATTTTTTAGAAGTCAGTTGTTTAGTTCCAATATATATATACGTAGCTCTACTTACTTTACTCTTGTTGATTTTAGTTTCAAGCCATTGTAGTCAAAAGAGATCGTTGGAATTAGTTTAGCCTTCTTTAGTTTGCTAAGATTTGTTTTGTGGCTTGTCATTTGATCCATTATGGAGAACATTCTATTATACTTTAGAAGAATGTTTATTCTGCTATTATTGGATAAAAATTTTTATGTTTTAAAAGTAATTTTGTGGGTCAATCTTGTGTGTGTGTGTGTGTGTGTGTATGTGTGTATGTGTAGGTGAGTGGGACTCTCAAGTGGTGCTCAGAAGACTCAAGGATTCTACTAGTGGTTCTTGCCAAATTAGCTTAGAAGTTCAGATAAGACATGAGGATATGGTGCTGTTGAGACCCTGTAGTACTGGAATCACTTAGGCTTCTTCAGGCTGCACCACGCAATGGTTGGGAAGCCATGTGGCACTGGAGATCAGATGCTTAACTGCTGTGCCATGTACCATCTCCGGTCCCCTACATCCCCTTCCCCTACTTAAAAAAAATTGAGTCATACCTGGTTGTCCTTAGGGATCACTCCTGGCAGGGCTCGTTGAACCATATTCCATGGGTCAAATTAGTGTTGGCAAGTGTTTTAACTCCTATTATCTCTCTCCAGAATCCTCTCCCCAACCACCATGTTTTTATATTTTTGGATGTTGGGAGCTTATATATTTGATCGCTAGATATGCTTCTTGTACTAACTCCTTTATTTTTTATCACTTGATTACTTGATCACTTGACTTCCTGTTAATCGTCGATTTGCTCGAGCGGGTGCCAGTAACGTCTCCATTTGTCTCTGTCGCGTGCTAGTGTAGCCCAATGGCATCTGTTCGTTCCAGGAACATGAAGCGCCTCAAACCGATCATTCAGGGTCTTGACAAAGAAGTGTGACCATCTTGTAGGTGGGCGGCCACGTGGTCTTTTGACATCCCATGGAATCCAGTCGGTAACGCTCTAGTCCAGTGGTCATCTCTAAATCTCATTACGTGTCCAGCCCATCAGATTTTCAATGCCTTGCCAAAAGAGACAGCATCCCTGATTCTTGACCATCGACAAAGGTCGGAACTCTGGATTCTTTCTCTCATTTGAGTGAAGCGTGATTCTCCAAGCATAGCTCTTTCTATTCTTCTTTGGGAGACCCGAATAGCGTTCTCATCCTGTTTTCGTTGGGCCCAGGTCTCTGAGGCATATGTTAATGCAGGAAGAACAGTGGAATCTAAGAGATGTGCCTGGAGCCAGAGTTTCTTTGTCCTCTTAGCTATTTCTTCAACTCTCTTGAAGGCGTTCCAAGCCACTCTCTTCCTCCTACGAAGCTCGGGTGCCAGGTCATTTGTCATGTTGACCTCTCGACCTAGGTACACATAACTGTTGCATTCAGAGATGGTTGTTCTATTGAGAGCGAATGGAATGTCAGGAATGAGACTGTTTCTCATAAACATTGTTTTCATGAGATTCAACTGTAGTCCGACCTTTCCACACTCACGTTGAAATTGGCCTGCATTTGTGCCCCTTGGCTAATGTTTGGTGTTATTAGAACAATGTCATCAGCAAAGCGGAGGTGGTGTAGTAGCCGACCATCTATCTTCACTCCCATTCCTTCCCATTTCGGTCATCGCATGATATTCTCGAGGGTGGCACTGAAGAGTTCTGCCAAACCCCTCTCTTGACATCAATGATTACTTCTTTGTAGAATGGTGAGATCCTGGTAGTGAATCCGTAATACAGCTCATGGAGGATCTTGATGTATTGGGCTTGAATGCCCTGATTGGCTAGGGCTTCAATGACCGCTTCTGTCTCAACAGAATCAAAGGCCTTCTTTAAATCAATGAACGTTAAGCAGAGCGGCATCTTGAACTCCCGAGAAACCTCAATGAGCTTGGTTATCATGTGGATATGGTCGATGGTGCTGAATCCTTTGTGGAATCCGGCTTGGTCGCATGGTTGTCCTTCATCTAGTGTTCTGCCAATCCTATTCAAGATGACTCAACTGAACAACTTGTAGATGACAGACAATAGGCAGATCGGGCGATAGTTGCCAATGTCATGGATGTCTCCCTTCTTGTACAGTCCTGCTGGTTTTCCACTGGGATGGAACCTTGCATTCAGACAGGTAGCATGTGAGGAGCCGAGCCAACATATTGATGAGTACTGATGGCAGGTTCTTTTGGTGTTCAGGTCTGACCTTGTCTGGGCCAGGTGCTGTTCATTTCTTTACCGATGAAATTATTTTTTATATAGTGACATTTTTGTCTCATATTTGACTTCATCTTTTTAAAAATTCTTTTTGTTTATATAGTATGATTATATTAATTTTTGTGTTTTGATGAACAAAGTTACTGTCCCTTCACTATCACCAAAGCGCCCCAGATTCTCCATCTGTTCTTTTGCTTTTTTTTTGATATGACTATGACTGCTTTATTTTGGATTTTATATGAAATATCATTGTTCATTCTCTCACTTTGTGCCTACTTCTGTCTTTTGAACTGAGTCCTTTTCAGACAACATATGTTGTTGTTATTGTTGTTTTAATCTATTCAGATACTCTGTGCGTTTTGATTTCTGACATTTAGGGTTCTACTGTCAATTTTGCCTCTGGTTATATCATCTCATTTCTCCATTGTTTATTTTTATCTTCTGTTTCTGTCTATCTCTGTATGTTGGTGGATTTTTATGGTGATTTTTTTCAATCTCCTTTTTTTCTTGTCTTATGCATCCTAATGTATGTCTTAGATTTTTATGTGCTCTGGATTTTAGCTTTGTGGTTACCATAGATTTGCAAATATATTTTGTACATAGAATAGTTAAGTTATTTTTGTTTTCCTTTTTTACTGATAGCAATTTATTTTCATTCATCTACAAGTTTCACAAAGGAGATGTTACTGGTGCCCGCTCAAGCAAATCAATGAACAACGGGAGGACAGTGCTACAGTGCTACAATGATTTTTATCAATTTTCTTTCTCTCTTTTGTTTTTAAAATCACAACTTTTCTGATGGTGCAATATTAATACATTGTAGTAGCTATAGCTAATTTTAGTACCCTTGCCCTTTAACTTTTATGCTATAATTGAATGTATATACTATTATGAACAATATCTACAGTGTTGGGTTGGAGCCATAACACGGAGGTAGGGTGTTTGCCTTGCACGTGGCTGGCTCGGCTGAACCGGGTTTGATTCCTCTGCCTCTCTTGGAGAACTGTCAAGCTACTGAGAGTGTTTCACCTACTCTGCAAAGCCTGAGAAGCTACCATGACGTATTGGATATGCCAAACACAGTAACAAGTCTCACAATGGAGACATTACTGGGCCCGATGGAGCAAACAGATGAACAATGGGAGGACAGTGCTACAGTGACAGTTCTACAGTGTTATAATTCCAACCCATCAACATAAATTTTACTCACTTTCACCTTTTAAAGAGCTCCTTTCAAAATTCTTGTAAGGCACATGTAATGGTGATGAGGTCCCTTGGCCTTTGCTTGTCTGGAAGTCCTTTATTTCTCCTGTCTATATGAAGAATGCCAGATAGAGTATTTTTGGCTGACTAATTTTATTTTTAACTTCTTTGAATATCATTTTACTTTTTCCTGACCTACAGACTATCTTTGGAGAAAAGCTGTTGATAGCATAATAGGGATTCCTTTGTTGGTCTCTGTAGTTTTCACTAGCTGCTTTGATTTTACTTATTTTGTTTTTACTTTTATTTTAAAAATTTACTTGAACACTGTGGTTTACAAGGTTGTTCATAATACATTGGGGTTTTCAATGTTCCAATCCCAATCCCACCCCCAGTGTGACCTCTCCTCTGTCCCTGTCCCCAGTTTCCCAACCCCCCCAAGACCGCCCCCCTCGGCAGGCACAAAATCATTTATTTTACATTGCTTTTTTATAACAAACAGTAAGTGAAATTATAAAAGAGGTTCAGAAAAAGTTTGTGAAAATTGTTATATTTCACAATGTGGTTATTAAAGTCACTATATGAGAATTTGCCAAGCTGTTGGTTGCTAGTTGAGTCTTCTGTGTTATTGTTTTTGCTTATTGAGCTTAGTTGGCTTCTATGCTATTATTCTGTTTAATTCGTTGTGCTCCTACTGGGCTGTTAGTAGTGTGGAATTTGGTCATATTGGCCGCATGCCCCAGGAGCTTCAGGATCTGTGTTGTCTGGGAGTTTTGTTGACTTGGCGTCTCTACAGAGATTAGTCATGAAGTAGTGAAGTTGGCCCACGGGCATGGAGGCAGCTGTGGGATGTGGGTGCAGCTGTGGGGGTTTCAGCACCGTGGGCACATTGGCTAACCCCACTCCCGAGGGTGCCCCTAAATTTTCAGTCCAAAGCCCAGCATACATGTGAGCCTCTTCAGCTTGGCTTGTGTCTCTTCTGAGATAAGTTGTGAGGCTGGGCCATTTACATGGTGGCAGCTCTGGGCTGTCAACATCAACTGTTCTCACCTGTTGGCAATCCCACTGTATGTTTTAAAAATTATGCTCTATCACTGATTTTGACAATTTCAATGTCATGTGTCTTGGTTATATTGCATTGAAATCCTAAAGTGTTCTATGAATTTCATTTGGGCAGTTCTTTGTTGTTCTTGAAGCACGCTCTCTTCTACCAGAACTCCCATTATTCTTATGTTGAAATTTATGATGGAGTTCAATAAATTTCACAGGGTTTATTTATTTAAAAAATGCTTAGTTCTCTTTCTTTCATTTAAACCAGTTCTAGATTACTGTTTCCCACTTATTCTGTCTTTGAACTGATTTTCTCTATTTCAATGCATTCTATTTCATTCTTTATAGTGGTTACTGAATTTTTTTTAACATCAGCATTTCTATTTAGTTCTTTTTTAGAATTTTAGTCTTTTTAGTAAAGGATTTCTGTTCTTTTCATCGTGAAGTCAGCATATTGCCTGAGTTTTCTTGAAGCTTGTTGAAGTTCTTCAGGGCCACTCTTTCGTGGTTCAATTACACTGAACCATTCCATGCTTTTGAAAATAGTTGCTTGAAAATGTTAATTTTCTTTTATCATATCCCTTACCATGATTCTTTTTTCTATTTGTTTTTGGCCCATATCCAGCTGTGCTCAGGGATTATTCCTGGCTCTGGGCTCAGATTACTCCTGGCAG
Source organism: Sorex fumeus (assembly GCF_029834395.1). Taxonomy (NCBI): domain Eukaryota; kingdom Metazoa; phylum Chordata; class Mammalia; order Eulipotyphla; family Soricidae; genus Sorex; species Sorex fumeus. The sequence continues at coordinate 4,179,957 of NW_026606322.1, forward strand.
TACTCAGTACTGCAATTTGTCATGGCGTTCCATAAAATTGTCATTCTGCAATTGCATTTAAAATAGGGAATGCCTTATTTAGGGACGGCTTTGTTCACTTTGGATTCTATCTGCTCAACAGGTTGGTAATTATGAGTTTTCCTTTTGTTTTCCAGAAGATGGTGCTGTGTCACAAGTTTTTTATTTTTAAAACCAGTTGACTGCCTGCTAACACTGGGGATTGAGATACAAAAGCTAGCAAAAATAAAAGGGGTAACAGCAGAAGGGAAGAATATATATGCCTAGCACTCGATCTTTGTGTGTACCCCATGCTTTATAGGAGGATACTCGTGTGTGTGTGTCTGTGTGTGTGTGTCTGTGTGTGTGTCTGTGTGTGTGTGTCTGTGTGTGTGTCTCCCAGGAGAGAAAAGAGACAACTTATACTGCCTTCATTCTGACATCATATCTCCTCCTCCTCCTTCCCCTCCTCTCCTCCTCCTCTTCTTCCTCCTCTTATCCTTCCTCCTCTCCTTCTTCTTTCTCCTCCTCCTCTTCTCCTCCTCCTCTTCTTTCTTCTCTTCTTCTTCCTCCTCCTCCTCTTTCTCCTTCTCCTCTCCTTCTCTTCTTCCTCCTTCTCTTCCTCCTCCTCCTCTTCCTCTTCCTCCTCCTCCTCTACCTTCATCTCTTATGACCTCATTTAACCTTAATTATTTCCCCAAAAGGCTTTTTTTTGAAATATAGTCCTTTTGGGGGTTAGGGCTAAAACATATGGATTTTGGAGACAAATTTTAGCACATTAAAGTGGCCAAGTTCGAATTTTGGAATGTTTTTACTGAAAAAGGCTTCTCCCTCCTCAACTGTCTGATAGTCATAGGAAAGGATAGCAAGGCACTGGGAATGAAAGCTTAGGGTCAGCGTGATGATGATGATGGGGTAGGAGTTTGGGGAGAGGTGGCCAGAAGAAAGATGATCAAATATCCCATCTACTATGGATCAGAGGTAGAAAACAGCTGCTACAGTTCTGAGGGGATCAGAAACAAAATTTGCTCTTGCGACCACAAAGGTGAACTTGTGATGATTCAACATAGTGATTCACCCAAGAACTATCTCAGAAAAGGAAGGAGTAATACCATAAATTGGTTCTAGTTTTTCACTAGGCAGAGTCTTAGTTTTATTTAAAATTACCCATACTTTTCTCAAGCTTGTGGAATTAGATGTTAAATAAAGTGTTGTGGAAGAAGAGAGCAAAGGATGTGGGCTGAAAGACGTGAGGATTGATGGATAGGATTGGGAAAGAGATGTACAGAGGAGATTCTGATGTTTAAATTAACCCAAAGATAAGACCATTAGCAGAGTACATTTACTATCTGGCCTCTGGTTTATCACTGTGGAAGATCTTCATGCTTTAGGTGAGTGTTGTCCAGTCACAGGATTTTGGAGGAGGTGGCTTATATGTTTTGATCCTGAAGTGAATGGTATTGAACCAATGACTGGGATATGGTTTGGATAGCATAGACTTTATTGCATTCACTTTTGGTGTAATGAAATTGTTGGAAAAACCAGCTGAAGGATATAGTCCACTGTGACCTCATGGGCTGATGCACTTTTGAGTAGTGAGTAGTTTTAAATACACCACATAATCAGCCTTTCTTCAAGCCAATGAAGAATGTAACGGAGCAAAATCTTAACATATTTACACTAGTTAAGAATGTTTCAGGAGAGGAAATGGAAAGTGGGTACGGGCTCATACTCAGAAGAGAGCGAGGGCATTCTGCAGTTGGTAGAGAACAGAAAACAAAAAGACTGAGAACTAGTGAGAAGAATGTCAAATTGATCTTTAAGTTCAAAGGTCCTTCCCAAACTGTATATAGAAAGCAGGGCACACAGTGAAACCACTTTTGCAGAACTGAGTATCCCAATTCCATGTAAGCTGAAGGTGGATACATAGGCCCTATACCAGAGGACAGGCCAGGAAAAGAGAGGAAACCCTTAGGAGTGCAGCTCACCCATGGGTACAAGAATTCATGAGTATCTGGGGAAGTAGCGCTTAGATGGCCCTGATAAGTATCTTCTCTTCTTCGTGTGAGAGCCATGAGCTGGAACACAAGCAAAACTGTTTAGGTGCCGAATGTCTCAAGTAAGACCAACCCCCTGTTGTGGTTCTGTGTCTTGGAGACCAGACACAATTGGAAAGTGGACATGAGTTTAGAAATTGGTGTGGGAGGGAAGTGAGGGTGATTGTGGTGGAGAGGTGTTGACATCTAAGGAGACTGGAGAGACTGAGGCATGAATAAGAGAAACAGAAAGCATTTTTCTGCCTCGCCAGCAAGCTCAGAGACAAAGCACAGTTCCTGTCCTGGGTACCTACTTCTTAGTTCTCATGTTTCTGAAGACCTACATCTACATTTGTAGTTACCATTGTTTTGACTCCATGTGAGATAGCCCGATGCTTTTGAGAGAAGAGAGTGTGTCTGTGAACCTTATTTTCCTTGGAAATAGTGGTGGGTGAAATTCTAAGCCCATGTTTAGAGCTGCAGACTTGTCCTGGAATTCAGCAATTTTGCGTTCAGTCCTCAGGATCAGACTCCATTTGTCACAGTTCTCTAGGAGTTCAGCAGCCAATATGAGTCTCTCAGCGGAGACTGGTTCCTCTGAAGACCCGTCTCCTGAGATGCTGCAGAGTGCTTGGTTCTGCCCTTAACTCAGAGTCACTTCAACTCCACATACCCCAGTGATCTTTTGTGATGCTGATAACACACTGTTGGAAGATATGCCTCAAGACCTGCTCACAGCACTAAATGGACCCAGAATTCTGCTAAGTCAAATCTTCTTTTTTAGAGCAGTGCTCGACACGCTTCTTTGGAAGAGTCAATGGTAAATATTTTAGGCTTCATGGATCATTTTCCCTTTTAGCTACTTAACTCAGCCCTTGTACCACAGAAAATACCTAGAAACATATGGAAATGAGATTATGGTTTTATTTCAACAAGTATTTTTTAAAAAATTTTATTTATTGCTATTGAATCACTGTAAGATGCGGTTACAAAACTATTCATGGTTGGATTTCAGTCATACAGTGCTCCAACACCCATCCCTTCTCAGCGTACAATTACTGTCACTAATGTCCCCAGTTTCTTTCCAGCCACCGTCCCCCCGAGCCTGTCTCTGTGGCAAGCACTTTCCTTCTCTCTCTCTCTCTCTGAACTTTTGTGTTCACTGCAGCACTATTTACAATAGCCAGAATCTGGATACAACCCAAGTGCCCGAGAACAGATGACTGGTTAAAGAAACTGTGGTACATCTACACAGTGGAACACTATGCAACTGTTAGGAAAAATGAAGTTATGGATGAACATGGATGGTATCATGCTGAGTGAAATGAGTCAAGGAGGAGAGAAATAGACCTAAAATAATTGGACTAATTTGTGGGATATAAAAATACTAATTATGAAACTAATACCCAAGGACAGTAGAAACAAGGGCAGGAGGATTGGTCCACAGTTATTAGCCTGCCTGACGTGCTGGAGGAGCGAGGGAGGTTGTTGGAATAGAGAAGGAACCACTGTAACAGATAGTTGAAATGGTCATGTTAGATAAGAACTAGGTAAAAGTAAATAGGTAAAGGAGCAAACATAATAACCTCTCAGTATCTGTAGTGCAGACCACAATGCCCCAAAGTAAGTCTTTTTTTAAAAAACAGGACTGACTACTGGCTGCATTTGACCCACAAACCAGTTTGTTGATGCCTGATATTAAATATATTTTATTATCAATTTCAATCTTAACCTCCTGCCATTGATACATATATATATATATATATATATTTAATGTAGGAGTACTGCTATTTATTCAGCCACTCATTAGGCTGATTGAATTGGGCATAAACTCCACCTTACAGTTTTATTCATTTTTATAATTTTATTTATTGAATCACCGTGAGAGCAGTTACAAAGCTTTCGGGTTTAAGTCTCGGTCATACAATGAAACACTTGTACCTTCACCAGTGCCCATTCTCCACCACCAAAAACCCCAGTATATCCCCATCCCACATCCTCCCTCTACCTGTGGGACAGATGATTTCCACATTACTCTATCTCTACTTTGATTACATTCAGTATTTTGATACCAGACCCACCGTTATTATTTGGGATTTTACCCCAACACTCAGATCTGCCAAAAAGGCAACAGTAGACAATTGGTTTTCTATTGCTGGTTTTGAATAACATATGATGTAATGTGGATGCAGTAATGGCCATGCAATTTTGAAATTCTGAAATTTTAAAAAATTAGATCTGGAGGGATTTCTGCCAAAACATGCTGGGTTCTGAGATTTGTTTCTGAGTCTCTGGGATCATGGCTATTAAGCAGCTTGATCAGGAGCCAGAGAGGCTGTTCGTGGGCAGCGACTTGGGGTCTTGTTGTGATGAGGAGGAAAGGGCCAGCTCTACTCCCCATCCCATGAGACCCCATGTGTCTCATCACCGTGGGCCCAAACCTGACTGTCCAATAGCCTCTGAAGGATGGCAGCCACTGAGCTGCCAAGAGGGAGCAGGCAGAGGGACAGCACCTTTCCCCCCCTGGGGTAACCCAGCGACAGTAACCTACTGTGTGGTCCAGACGCATTTTTGCCAAAAGCCATGGGTTTTGAGATTTATTTGAGTCTCTGGGATCATGGCCGTTAAGCAGCTTGATGAGGAGCCAGAGAGGCTATTTGTGGGCAGCGACTCAGGGCCTCCTTGGGACGAGGTGCTCCACCCTCATCCCATGAAGCCCCATGTGTCTCGTCACTGCGGGCCTAAACCTGACTGTCCATGGCCTCTGGAGGATGACGGCCACTGGGCCGTCAGGGGGAATAGGTCAAGGCACGAGACCTATTCCCACCTGGGGTGGTCCAGCGCCGGCAACATACTGCAGGGTCCAGACGCATTTCTGCCAAAATCCATTGGGTTTCGAGATTTGTTTCTGAGTCTCTGGGATCATGGCCATTAAGCAGTTCAATCAGGAACCAAAGAGGCCTTGCCTCCAATTATATAGCTGAGCTGGAGATGGTGTGTGGGTGTTTCCCACATACCTAAATTTTGGCCGTTTTCTTTCTTGCCCCAAGTTGTTGGGGTCTGGCCAAAGGCACAGCAGCAATTTTGGGGTATCTGGAAGTCTGAAGGCTCCATCAGGCTGCTGATGCACTCGCCTCACAGGTACAGATTGACCTGCTGGCGGCACCATACCCCTGCCCCCGCCATTGATATTAATTACATTGCATAGTTGTTGTGTTGGCTGCGTGCAAGGCAAATGCCCTACCGCTGTGCTATTGCTCCAGGGCCTCGAGCATAGTTGTTGTGAGTCGGGGGGGGGGGGGGGGGACAGGTGGGCCTTGAAAATTCAAGTTGTTTTGATGAGTATCACAGGATCTTAGCCCTTGATAAGAGCAGGTATGTAGGCTTACATGTCAGCATTTCTGGATAGGAGTTACTGTGCAGAGTTTGAAGTTTCCTCCCACTGTTCTCTATCCTTAGAGAAGGCAAATACCTCTCCTCTGCTTAGAAAATATGGCGATGATGGAATAATCCCTCTCCAACTGTATATGATTACAAAAGCAGTTGCTAAAATGTTTCCAGGTAAAAATAGATGTCACTAATTAAAGTTCAAGAAATGTACGTTGAATAAATGCAAATGTTATTTTGCTAGGTGTTGCCATTTGTCTATCTGCCAGGTAAGAATTAAGAACAATTATTTCCTGTATCCTCACCAAAATATATTTGTTAAGACTCATGGATTTTTTTTCTAAGGGATAAGTAAGAAATATACACCAGTGCTTTAAAAACATCCTTTCTCTTAATAAGAGTGAGGTAAATATTTTAATATATTAGCAAAACATTTTTATTGCCTGTGAATTTATTTGTTAGTATTTGTTGTTACTCGTTTTATTTGGTTATCATTAGACTTTTATGCTAGAATATTTATTTGGGGGCCACCCCAGTAGTGCTCAGGCTTACTCTTTGCTCTGCACTCATCACTACTGGAGAATTTAGGGGTCCGTATGGGGTGCCAGGTATCAAAGTCAGGTCAGACACGTGAATTAAACGCAGGTCAGTTATGATCAAGGCAAGCGCCCACGACCCAGCTTGCTGTACCATTGCTCCATCCCCATGTGCTAGGATATTTTTAAAGAACCTTCAAGTGCTATGGATACAGTTTTTTTTAATGGTATATTGTATTGATTCTTTTTCTGTCTAAGATATTCTTACACAAAGCATTTTAGAAGTAATACAGTGACTTCGTTTAATTCTCATGTTGCCCTTTTGAAATAGATCATGTTATTTTTCTTTTGATTACTTTCAGTTGAGGCAAGGTAGTTTAGAAACATCAAATATTCTTAAAATATAAGTTGCATGTTCATTTATATTTTTTAAATGTAAAAATCCCATTCTTAAAGACATATTGTATGTAGTTAAATCAATCTTTATTTCTTCTGAAATAGGTCATCTAGGAAAATTTTCCTTCTTTTCAATTTGAAAAGAGTACATCTATTTATATTTTCATTCTTACATGATTTTTTTCTAATATTTACATATATGACTAAATTTGAAATTATCTTGAATAGTATAGTATGACGGTGAAAATTTTGTTTTCAGATGGCTATCTAGTTATCAGGGTTTTTCTGAATTTTTTCTTATGCCTGTTCCAAAAATATTTTATAATTAAGTTGCCAAGACAAGAAAACAATCATTGGTATTTTTATTAAGGTTACAGCAAATTTGTTACTGTGTCTGGCATATCGAATACGTCACGGGGAGCTTGCCAGGCCCTGCCTTGCGGGCGAGATACTCTCGGTAGCTTGCCGGGCTCTCCGAGAGGGGCGGAGGAATCGAACTCGGGTCGGCCATGTTGGCTGCGTGCAAGGCAAACGCCCTACCGCTGTGCTATGGCTCCACTCAGCAAATTTAGCAATGAATTCAGTTTTGAGATTGTCATGATGTTGTCTCCTTGTTCAGTGTTCAATGTATTTTCCCATTTGTTCACATCAGTGCTTTAAAAACATCCTTTCTCTTAATAAGAGTGAGGTAAATATTTTAATATTTTAGCAAAATATATTAATATATTCACAAATGTGAATAATGTTCATCATTCTCTGTCAGTTTCAAAGAACTGAAAAAGAATTTGGGGGTCCAACTGTTTAGTGATATATCAGGTTTTGTTTCTCTGAAAATGTATTTTTGTTTATGGAGAATGGTTATATATTGAACTTTAGCTTTATAATGTTCATTGTTCCTTTCAGCATTTTAAATGTGTGATCCTAGTCACTCTCGGCAATCTTCCGTTACTTTTGCTTTGCCACCTCCCTGCTTTTATCATTGCTGGTTCAGTGACCAGAGTTTGCAAGCATGCTTAGTGCTGTTGCTCTCACACTTAGTTGTGGTTTTCATCAGTGGTTTGGGGGTACGGAAGTGACTGCTGAGAATGCCCCCGAGGTGTCAGCTGACAACAGGTAACCAGAAAAAAATTTGCAGCTAGTTAATCTCTTCACAAATTCTTTTCAAGTGGTACTCACTGGGAATAGTGCTCTTTAGAGTTACAACACACACACACAAACACACACACACACACATTAGCTGCTGTGTTTCGAAACAGCCTGAAGCCCCAAGGGTCACAGTCAACAGAGCAGCCAGGTGGGGACAGCAGCGTCCTTGGGATCAGACTGGGCAGATGAGGTGGCTGTCACGGTCACTGTCCTCTCGTTGTTCATCGATTTGCTCGAGCGGGCCAAGTAACGTCTCCATTGGAGACTTTGTTGTTACTGTGTTTGGCATATCAAATACGTCACGGGGAGCTTGCCAGGCTCTGCCATGCGGGCGAGATACTCTCGGTATTTGCCGGGCTCTCCGAGAGGGGCGGAGGAATTGAACTCGGGTCGGCCATGTTGGCCACTTGTAAGGCAAACGCCCTACCGCTGTGCTATTGCTCCAGCCCCAGATGAGGTGGCACCAGGGATTAAATTCTGGACCTTATATTGAAAGAAAGGCTCTCTGAGTCACTTAGCCTTTCTGTAGACAACTTGTTTCCCATTTATTTTTTGTTTTATTGGGATACACCAGGATGTGCTTCAGGCATACTCCTGCCTCTGTACTCAGGGTTAACACTTAGTGGTGTTCAGAGAACTTGATGAAATGGGTTGGTCACATACAAAGCAAACACCTTAACTCTTGAGCTCTCTCCATCAGTCCTCCTTACCTTATTTTATTTTTCACTGTTTTGTAGAAAAAAAATTCTAGAATGTTATTTATTTTTTTTATTAGATACAGTTATAAAGTTGTTCATTATTGTGTTTCAGTCATACAACATTGTATGGAACATTGTTTGACTTACTTTAAATAAGTTATTCTTAGTATTTTCTGATTTTATCTGTATTTCTTCTTATAAAAGCACAGCGGTAGGGCATGTGCCTTGTGTGCAGCCAGCCTGACCAAGCCAGGTTCGATTCCTCTGCCCCTCTCATAGAGCCTGGCAAGCTACCCTGGCAAGCTATTCAATATGCCAAACACAGTAACAAGAAGTCTCACAATGGAGACGTTACTGGGCCCGCTCGAGCAAATCGAAGAACAACGGGAGGACAGACAGTGACAGTGTTCTTTTTATAAAATGTGGAAACAATATATCTTTATTTAAGTAACGATACATTATTTCAGTTTAGAAGACCCAGTTTTACATAATTAAAACTAGAACTTGCATGGAATGTATTCAGTTCACCACTGAAAGTTTGATTCTATCCTTTACCTTAAATGGTATTATGAGACACTTCACCAGTCTTTCTGAAATGTGATGCATTTTCTCTATTTATTTAATATTTATATTGGTAATAGTGGTGTCTAATTTTCTTTCTTTTTTAAAGAGGGTCTCCCAGGTGGTGTTCAGGGGACCCAGGGTCAGTCTTGGCTATTCTTGGTCAACTTGGCCAGGAATTCAATGCAAAGGCCCTGGGATGAGGAGTTGATCCAATCCTGTGGTGCAAGGGATTACCTGGGCTGTCTGGTAGTGTTTGGGGGCAGCTAGAGTTAGATCTGGTGCCTTGGAAGATTATGTGGTACAGGGTACTGAAAGGCATCAGCTGCACACTATCTTCTGTTCCATGTCTCTGATTGGACAAGGTACCTACTTTTTATCAAAAAGTTAAGAAAGGCTTAAATTTGTTTAGAATATCTTCACAATCCTATGGTCTGGAAACTTAGCCTTTTCATTTTAGAGATGAGCTTCTACATCTCTTTTCCTATTTCATGTATTTCCATAAATGTCACTATAATGAGCTTATATGATATTGAAAAACTTACTTGAATTGTGTGTTACGCCTTGGTCTTTGAGTTATACAGACATACATATATCTATACATATATGACACTTTCATTCATTATTCAAATATATTTAAGTTTCTTTCACTTTTTCTTTTCTTCCCTCCTTTCTATTTTATTTTTTTAATACATTATCTCTTCCCTACTGGAAACCCAATCACTTTGACCAGACAACTTTATAATACCCTAATGTCATTGAGATGTTTCTATTCATTTTTCTAGCACCCTTCTTTCGCTTTGCTTTGTGTTTTATTTGGGATAGTTCTTATTGTTCTGATGTTCTTATCGTTCTGCTCATTGATCTTAATCCTTCACTATCCAGTCTGTTATTAGGTTCATTTGGTGCATATTTTATTTACTCTCAGCTCTATTTTAAGTAACTTTTTATAATTTTGATTCTTTTATCTATGGTCTCTATTTTTGAGAATCCCTATGTATGGATCAATTATATTTATCTTTTAAAATATAGAATTTATAGAATTTATTTATATTTAAAAAATATAGCACTTATTTACATAATTTGCACAGCTGTAGGGCGTTTGCCTTGTGCACAGTCAGCCCAGCTGAGCCGGGTTCGATTTCCTCCGCTCTTCTCGGAGAGCCCAGCAAGCACCGAGAGTATCTCGCCCGCACAGCAAAGCCTGGTAAGCTACCCGTGATGTATTCAATATGCCAACCACAAGTAACAACAAGTCTCAAAACGGAGACGTGGGCCCACTTGAGCAAATAGATGAACAACGGGAGGACAGTGCCACAATGCTAATTGCAACATATTTGTCATCTCTGAAGTGATTCCATTGATTTTTTAAAAAAAAATCTTTTTGGGGGGCATCCACATCTAGCAGTGCTCAGGACCTCCTTCTGAAATCTCTGCTTGGGGGTCACTCCTGGCAGTGCTGCATGGGGAACCCTATGTACCACTCTGGATCATTCTGGGTTGGTTGTGTGCCAGGTGAGTGCCTTAACCTCCTTGGCCTTCATCACTTTTCATTTTTGACAACTTTTAAAATTGTGTGCTGGGCATTGAAGATCCTACATCTTAAAAAGCTTGCTTTTTGCCTTTTATTTTTTAATTGAATCAGTGTGAGATAGAACCTTGCAAAGCAGTTCATGACCAAGTTTCAGTCATACAGTATTCCAACACCCATCCCTACACCAGTGTACCTTTCCCAGCACAGTGGCCCCAGTGTTGTTCCTTCCCATCATCTCCCACTTCTACCCCCAGCCTATTTATGGCAGGCACTTTCTCTCTCTCTCTCTCTTTTCCCCACCCTCTCTTGCCTCTTAAAAAAGCTTTGGGGTTTGTTATATTAGGCAATTAATTAATTTAGTGGAGGATCTATTCGATGTTTCAAGGCACATTTTATTTATTCATTTTTAATTGGATCACTGTGAGATACACAGTTACAAAGTTGTTCACAACTAGATTTTAGTCATACAATGTTCCATCCAAAGTAGTCTTACTTTGGACAACCTGGCAGGCTACCGAATGTAACCTAACCACACGGCAGAGTCTGGCAAACTCCCCGTGGCATACCCAATATGCCAAATACCAGTAACAATGATGGGTCTCATTCTCCTGACCCTGAAAGAACCTTGAATATGGCACTTTTTGAAACCTCAGGGCTAGGACGAAGGACACATTACTGGTGCCTGCTCGAGGCAATCGACGAACAATAGGATGGTCATGATCATGAACGTTCCATCACCTGTCCCTTCACAGTGTGTACTACCAATGTTCCCAGTTTCCCTCTTTCCCTTTCCCCCCAGTCTGCTTCTCTGGCAGTCACTTTTCTTCTCTCTTTCTCTCTTTCTCTCACTTTCCTTTTGGGCATTAAGGTTTTCGAGGCAGATTTTAAAGTTGCATTAGGATATTTCTATGGTAGACTTTATACCTAGGAAGAGGCACTTTGTGAATCCTGTGGTGTGCAGTGAGGTTTCTTCACACTGACGGATTGCAACACCGTGTCTCCACGTGCTCTCTTATAACCTCTCTGTCTCCATCCCGAGTTGCTGTTCCTGTTATTCTCCTCATGTTTTATTCTGTGTATGTACAACTTCATCATCATTCCAAATGTTAAGCAGATACATTTTCAGAATTCTTTCTCTTCCCCTCTGTGAAGCTCTTATTCCTAGTACATGGTTTCACAAACACTAACTCCAATGAGGTCCTGATCTCCACGCTCTGTCCAAATTATATCTCCATTGTTCTCTGTATGAGTTTACATCTCTGAACTATGACTCAGAAATTGCTATCATATAGAAAGCCGAGGGGGTCATAGGGTGGGTTAAACTTCATTTTCCCACTTTCTTTTTTAGGCTGCCTATTGCTCAACATCTTAAAAAATAGCTTTCTAGATGTGTCCAATCTTATAGTTGGTGATGCTAAAAATATTAGTTTCATATCACTTACTGTTATGGTTAGAAGCATGAGCTGTCTTTTCCCCCTTGTCCTTATTACTTGACATAATGTTCAGAAGAAAACTTTGTAGCCCTGGGTAGTTTATTTAGATAGTATACTTTTCAGTGAGTTTGTAGTTTATTAAACTTACAGACAAATCTGTCATGTTTTAGTATCCTTTTAGATTCTAAAATTCTCCTTCATGAGTTTAACTTTGGGTCCTTATCTCTGGAGCAAAGATCTCAAGTGTTTTAGCAACTGCGTTTTGCTTTGGATTTTTGCTAATTTGTCACATTTGCCTCTGAGCTTGTCACTGTATTGACCTTCAACCCTTGAGGGACACTTTCTGGCCTGCCTTCCTTCTGTATCCCACGATTCTAAGGTTAGAAACAACAATAGCTGTGCTATTTCCTAATCCTTGTGTTAGGACATAGCATCAGCAGAGGCAGTTCTTCACAGAAAGTTGAAATAGGCATCATCAGTTCTGAGAGTCACAAAAGGGCGTACAAAAAAAAAATACAGTTTCTGTGATAAGGGCCTGAAGTTTCAAGCCAGCAGCCCCTGGGCTTGTTCCTGTTGACAGCAATCTTTGTGGCGAGCCTCAGAGGGATTAACAGTGACTTTGCCTCTCCAAAGTGTCTACCAGTCGGGGTGATGAGGCTGTCACCTCCCTGGAATTATAGATTCATATAGTGCAGCTGCTTAATTCCCATAGAGAACCAATGTGGCTTCTCACTGTCATGCTGAGATGCTTTTTTCCAGAGGCTTTTTACAAAGAAAATGCCACCCCTCCCCGTCCACTTGGTCTTCCCTGGTCTTCTACCAGGTCCTGTATGCTCATGAATATATGTAATTGTTCTAGTTATGGACCCAGGGATGATGGTTCCTTTTCTTTTTCTTTTTCTTTTTTTTTTATGATGGACTAAAACTCTGGGTTCATATGACATTTAACAACAATTTTAATTTCTGTGGGGAGGAGCTTAAAAAAGGTATAGCTTTTCCCATATTATTTATAAAAACCCAGGCAACAGAGGAGAAGATACATGAACCGTATTTCTTGGATTCTCCCCCTGCCTTTCCCCTTCATTTTGTGGACGCTGTTGGTCTCACTCACTTGGGTGGTGCAGTGCTCACACATCTGCTTGTGGTGCCAGCTGGGGTTAGACTAGTGTGGCAGAGCCACCGCCAGTTATGGCAACAGCCACAACAAAGGAGAAGTGGGCGAAGGCACAGAACACGCAGTGCTCTCTCCTTTGACATGTAGTTAATATAAATAAACTGGGAGAGAGAGGGCTTTGTTAGCCAAAGAGGACAAAGCTGTTACTGAAATCGTAAGTGCACAGGAGGCCAATGTGTGCAGCAGCTGCAGGCTTGCACTTGCTGTATGCACATGCTTGCAGTGCCCTGGAGCTCGGGCACTGGGTTGGAAGGCTGAGGATCACAAACCACCTTTCGTGTGAAGTGGAATAAGGGGTTGAACTCATGGTTTTAGGCCTGTGAAATCCCAAGGGAATTTTGTTTTAATTTAACTTGGGAAGGGGCGTGTTTGGGGATGCCCAAACGGTATTTAGGAAGCTTGGGTGGCCTTGCCAAAAAACGTCAGCCAAACCTTCTGGCTGTCCTTGCAAGGGCCCGAGGAGGGAATGCATCCTTGTCGCCTTCTCTAAGGGATTTAAAAGCGAGGGAACCGCAGTTCCTTTTCTCTGTGTGACACAAGCTTTGATTCTTCCTGTTTTTGCTCGGGTTGTTTTCTTCCATTCCGCACTGCCGTGTTTTCTTTGCTGACCAGTGCGCTCCTGCTGGTCTGTAGCTGAAAGGCTTTTCCCAGTCAATTATTCAGCCTCTGCCCCGCTCTGCGGTGTGTTTCTATATTGCAGCCACATTGCATTATTAAACATTTTCATGATAAGCAATTCAGAGTAGCATTCAAAATTAAAAACATTCATCCTGAGGCAAATAGGAATTCTAGTTTATTGAAATATGCTTTAATAATAATCTGATATTTCTCAGAAGCAAGTTATCAAATTACAATCTGAGTTGCTGGACGATAGATTTCCTACCGGGGCCCCCCCGGGGCCAAGTGACCCTTTATGAATGGACTCAGGTTCTTAGCAGGTTGTGAGCTTTGCTCACGAGAGTGCATTTTCTACAGAGAATTGTCCCCCAATTTTTATTCCTTACCACACCTCTTGGAGAAATCGGAGACAGTTTATTTCCTCCATTATCCATTAGTTCTAGGTGAGCTCCATTGTTCTAGTGTATTAATTGAGTTGTGCTCTTTGAATAATGCACCAAGCTGAACATCATGTAAATGAATAGACCTTTAACATTCTCCCCAATTCTGGAAGAATTTTCTTTATTATCTTCACCCATGAGACAATCTCCAGGGTAATCGAACATTCTACCTCATGTTTCTTCAGTATTGTGGCATTGCATTTGAAAGAGTACTTCTCAGGTATCCGAAAAAAAGAGGTGAGTCTGCAACAGCAGTGGAAACATCCTTCTGAATCCTCCATGCTTTTCACAGGTCATATGTTAATCCATTTTCTCAGCAGGAAAAATGAAGATTATTGTGATTTCCAGCATTAAAGATTATTGTGCGTGTACTTGTGGAGTACTAAGGAAAGTGAATGAGACATTATTTTAGTGATAAATACCAGTTACTCTCAAGGGCTTACTGTTATAAACGCATATTTAAAATCATGGATCAAGTCAGTATTATATTTAATGTTATTTTGTCCCTCTGCTGCCTCAAGATCACTAATTGGATTCATGACATAGGTTTCTCCTGACACATCCTGAATGAGCTCAAGGTAGTTAGTAATCTTGAACATCTTTCTGCTTCATCTAGATTATTCCTGTTCTGATTTGTTGAATCTTTCCTATATTTATTTTCAATGCTTTCTGCCTACTGAATAAGGTAACCTCCAATGTCACAGTTATGAACATTTATTCTTGGAGCCATTTTCAGCATAGCTTGGTCCCCAGTGGCACCCATGAAGCCACCGGGGCTGCACCCAGTGGTGCAGCTCAAGAGACCCAGCGGTGCAGGGATCTGTGTGATGGCCTTGCACTTGATAGGCATGTGCTATCCTACTAGAGCTCAATCACAACACAGCTCCAACTTGACCCTTGCTCCTCCTTTCCCCTCTTCAAAATCACTGGTGTCTTTTACTGCCAGGCCACGTGTTCTTCCAGACCTTCTCCTCACATTCCACATATTCCAAATAAAGAGGGACTCAGATGCGATGCCATTTTTACTTTTAAAAAGTGTTCTTTTTCTCAGGAACAAAAATTAATTTCAAGTTTTAGAGGGATAATATTTGAAATCCTTCACAAGCAGTTACTCCTCAACGTAATGTGGGGAGATAAATGATCACAACAAAGTATGTTGTGAGGGGCTTTGTTTATGTACCACATTTCTGAGACCCTTGCTTCTTTTAAATATTTTTTATTAAGTTGTTCATGATTTATTACATTCAGTATTCCAATACTAATACCAGCTTCCTACTACCATTATTTCTAATTATCCCAACCACCATTCAAGCCTGCCCCTATAGCAGGCCCAGAATAATTTATTTTATAATGCCTGCTATAATTTGATAAAAATGATCAAAAAATATTTCCTTAGAACTTCTTCTAAGGAAAATGTGTGAGTGTTGTTGTATCTTATCATGGAGCCATTAAGATCTTTTATGAGATTACTAACATATTGTTACCAGTTAAGCTTTGTGTTTATATTTTCTTCATTGAGATTGGTTTCCCTTTACTTTACATCCCGTCCAATGTAGTGTGCTACTCTTGGCTTATCAGTGATGGAGAATTTGAAATGTTGTGTAGCTACACATTCCAGGAATTCCAAAATTTTGAATGGGGTTAGTACAGCTGGAGTAAATTTTAAACTGGATAGTGACTTTGGGTGCCCTGAATGACAGAGCCTGGCACAGAGTCTGGAAGCATCTCTGCAATGTTGTGATCTCTTTCAAGATTTATTCGTGCGTCTCTGGATTATGGTCAGTTAATGAGATTATTTGGCACCAGAAGCAGTTCATGGGCATGACTGTCAGGCTTTTGGAAGATCAGGGAGATGGGAGAGGTAGCCCATTCCTGGCTCTGTGAGATCCTGGAGACTTCAGTCACAACACCCACATACCTGAGTTTTTTAAAATATCAATTTCTGGATGTGTCTCATGCTGAGTAGTGGAGTTTGGCTGTGAACATGGTGGCAGTTGTGGAATGTGGATGTTTTTGGCCCCCGGGGCTCTGTTTGAGCAGGTGGTGGGCTCACCTGCCCCACTCCAGGGTGCCCCGGAGGACTCAGCCTCTATGGAGGTCATGAAACATCGGCAGTAGAAAATTTCTAAATGCAAACGAGCCAAAAATAAATTCAAAATCATTCACTAGCATTTAGGGCACTTGCCTAGCAGGCATTCTATATCTGGGTTTGATCCCTGGCATAATCTGATCCCTAAAAAAATCACTGGCTCAACCACCCTGGAGTCCCAGGGAATCTCTAGGTGTGGCTCTGGAGGCCCCCAGCACCACCAAGTAAACCTAGTACCCCAGGGCTCAAGCAGCACCTTATCCTTGGGACTTAGGATTGAATTGCTGCCCTGTTTGGCCAATTATTACCAGTGGGGCTTCCAGGTTTCCAGAGCTCACATTGCTTGAGGAGCTTCCTCTGCCCCCAAATAAACAACATAATGAGTCCAAGTTGTTCTTAAACAATGCTTGCCTATGTGTTGCCTTTCTTTAGTGTATAGGGGTTGTGAGTGGGAATAAGTGTAAAGAAGCACAGTTATAGAGAGTCTATGGGTCTCCAAAATTCTTATGTGGAAGTCTAACCCTCAAAGTGATGGTATTTGGAAATGAGGTCTTGGGAAAAGGATTATATCATAAGGATGAAACCCTCATGAATTCAGAATGCTTATGAAAGATACCAGAGAGCTCTCCCTTTCCCCTCTGTCAAGTGAGGTTGCATGGGAAAAAGCCATCTATGATCCAAAAAGTGAATGCTCATCAGATATCAAGTCTCAGGTACTTTGACCTTGAACTTTCAGAATCTGTGATTTCTTTTTTTTTTTTAAATTTTTTTTTTTATTAGTGAAACACCATGAGGTACAGTTGTAGATTTACAATTTTTTGTGCTTGGGTTTGATTATACAATGATCAGATACCCATCCCTCCACCAGTGCCCATTTTCCACCACCATGGATAATATCCCCCCACCTCCATACCCCCATCCCCCCCTGCCTCTGTGGCAGGGCAATCCCCTGTGTTCTCTCTCTCCTTTTGGGTGTTGTGGTCTGCAAAAGAGGCATTGAGTGGCAAACATGTTCAGTTCATAGTCCACTTTCGACATGCATCTCCCCTCCTGGGAGGATCCTCCAAACACCCTTTATTTGGTGTTCCCTTCTCTATCTGAGCTGCCCTTTCCTCTAGAATGCCCGACTGGCCACTAAGCTATGGAGTAATCCTCCTGGTGCTGATCTCAGCTATTCTTGGGTATTAATCTCATATTTTGTTACTTTATGTCCCCCAGATGAATGCAATCTTTCTATGTCTATCCCTCTCTTTCTGACTCATTTCGCTTAGCATGATACTTTCCATGTTGTACCACTTGTATGTAAATTTCATGACTTCATCTTTTCTAACAGCTACATAGTACTCCATTGTGTAGATTACCAAAGTTTCTTTAACCAGTCATCTGTTCTTGGGCATTCAGGTTTCTTCTAGTTTCTGGCTATTGTAAAGAGTGCTGCAATGAACAAACAAGTGCAGATGTCACTTTGACTATACATTTTTGCCTCTCTGGGATATATTCCCAGGAGTGGTATTGCTGGGTCAAATGGGAGCTCAATTTCTAATTTTTTGAGAATCGTCCATACTGTTTTCCAGAAGGGCTGAACCAGTCGACATTCCCACCAACAGTGAAGGAGTGTCCCTTTCTCGCCACATCCGCGCCAGCATCGGTTGCTTTTGTTCTTTTGAATGTGGGCCAGTCTCTGAGGTGTGAGATGGTATCTCATTGTGGTTTTGATCTGCATCTCCCTGATGATTAATGATGTAGAGCATTTTCTTATGTGCTTTTTTTGCCATTCGGATTACTTCTTTGAGAAAGTTTCTGTTCATTTCATTGCCCCATTTTTGGATGGGGTTGGATGTTTTCTTCTTGTGGAGTTTAACCAGTATTTTGTATATCCTGGATATCAACCCCTTGTCAGATGTGTATTCGGCGAATATCCTTTCCCATTCTGTAGACTGTCTTTGTATTTTGGTCACTGTTTCTTTGGAGGTGCAGAAGCTTCTTAGTTTAAGATAGTCCCATTTATCTATCTCTGTTTTCACTTGCTAGGCCAGTGGCGTGGCATCTTTGATGATACCATTAGCTTCAATGTCATGGAGGGTTTTGCCAACTTTGTTTTCAATGTACCTTATGGTTTCTGGTCTGATGTTGAGGTCTTTAATCCATTTTGATCTTACTTTTGTACATGGTGTTAGGCAGAGTTCTGAGCCCATTTTTTTGCATGTAGCCGTCCAGTGATGCCAGCACAATTTATTAAAGAGGCTTTCCTTACTCCACTTCACATTACTTGCACCTTCATCAAAGATTAGATGATCAATGATTGAGGGGAGATGCCAGTGTATTCAACCCTGTTCCATTGGTCTGCAGTTCTGCCTTTGTTCCAGTACCATGCTGTTTTAATTATTACTGCTTTGTAGTACAGTTTGAAGTTAGGGAGGTTGATTCCTCCCATTTTCTTTTTCCCAAGAATTTCTTTAGCTATTCGTGGGGGCTTATTGTTCCATATAAATTTCAGGAGTGTTTGCTCCATTTCTTGAAGAATGTCGTGGGTATCCTTATAGGGATTGCATTGAATTTATACAATGCTTTCGGTAGTATTGCCATTTTGACAATGCTAAGTCTCCCGACCCATGAGCAGGGGATATCTTTCCATTTCCTTATGTCCTCTTTTATTTCCTGAAGTAGCGTTTTGTAGTTTTCTTTGTACAGGTCCTTTACTTCCTTAGTTAAGCTGATTCTTAGGTACTTGATTTTCTGGGGCACAATTGTGAACGGGATTGTTTTTTTCATGTTGCTTTCTTCTCTCTCACTGTTTACATATAGGAAAGCCATGGACTTTTGGGTATTGATTTTATAGCCTGAAACTTTACTATACGAGTCTATTGTTTCTAGGAGTTTTTTGGTGGAGGTTATTGGGTTCTCTAAGTAGAGTATCATATCATCTGCGAATAGTGAGAGCTTGATTTCTTCCTTTCCTACCTCAATGCCCTTAATATCTTTTTCTTTCCTAATCGCTATTGCAAGTACTTCCAGTACTATATTGAACAGCAGTGGAGAGAGTGGGCATCCCTGTCTCGTCCCTGATCTTAGAGGGAAGGCTCTCAGTTTTTCCCCATTGAGGATGATGCTTGCTGTAGGCTTGTGGTAGATGGCTTTAATTATGTTGAGGAAGGTCCCCTCTATACCCATTTTGGCTAGGGTTTTCATCATAAAGGGGTGCTGGGTCTTGTCAAATGCTTTCTCTGCATCTATTGATATAATCATATGCTTTTTATCTTTTCTTTTGTTGATATGATGGATTATGTTGATTGATTTCCGAATGTTGAACCATCCTTGCATCCCTGTGATGAATCCTACTTGGTCATGGTGTATGATCTTTTCGATGAGTAGTTGGATTCTATTTGCTAGTAGTTTGTTGAGGATCTTTGCATCTGTGTTCATCAGGGATATCGGTCTGTAATTCTCTTTCTTTGTGGTATCTCTGTCTGCTTTTGGTATCAGTGTGATATTTGCTTCGTAGAAACTGTTTGGAAGTGTTTTTGATATTTCAATTTCGTGAAAAAGTTTAAAGAGGATTGGGAGTAAGTCCTCTTTAAAGATTTGGAAGAATTCACTAGTGAATCCATCTGGGCCAGGACTTTTGTGCTTGGGGAGACTTTTTATTACCATTTCAATTTCCTTGATGGTGATAGGTCTGTTCAGGTATTACAGGTCTTCTTGGTTCAGTCATGGGAGTCTGTAAGAGTCTAGGAATTTATCCATTTCCTCGAGGTTTTGATGTTCCGTGGCATACAGTTTCTCAAAGTACTCCCTGAGGATCCTTTGAATTTCTGTAGTTTCTGTTGTAATGACCCCCTTTTCATTTCTGATTCGGTTTATCAGGGTTTTCTCTCTCCCTTTCTTTGTGAGTTTTGCTAGAGGCTTATCAATCTTGTTAATTTTCTCGAAGAATCAGCTCTTGGTTTCATTGATCTTTCGGATTGTTTTTTGGGTTTCCATCTCGTTAATCTCTGCTCTGAGTTTTATTATTTCCTTTCTCCTGTTCGGGTTGTGCTCCTATTTTTGGTCCTTCTCCAAGCTCTTAAGCTGTGAGGTTAGGTTAGTTATGTGTGCTCGCTCCTCGCTCCTCCTGAGGAATGCTTGTAGAGCTATAAACTTTCCTCTTAACACAGCTTTTGCTGTGTCCCGTAAGTTTTGGTAACTCGTGTTCTCATTTTCATTCTTTTCTAGGAATCTTTTGATTTCCTCTTTGATTTCCTGTCTAAGCCACTCGTTGTTCAATAGAGCACTGTTTAATTTCCAGGTGTTTGATTTAGTTTTCTGTTTTTGTATGTGATTTACTTCTAATTTCAGCGCATTATGGTCTGAGAAGATTGTCGATACAATCTCTATCTTCTTAATTTTTTGGAGGCATGTTTTGTGGCTCAGCATGTGGTCTATCTTGGAGAATGTTCCATGTACGGTTGAGAAGAATGTGTATTCAGCTTTTTGTGGATGAAGTGTCCTGTATATGTCTACTAAGTCCCTTTCTTCCATTGTTTCCCTCAGATGAAGTATGTCCTTGCTAAGCTTGAGTCTGGTTGATCTATCAAGAGGTGACAAAGCAGTGTTGAAGTCTCCCACTAGTATTGTGTTGCTATTGATGTCTTTTTCCAAATCTATGAGTAGTTGTTTTAAGTACTTTGCTGGTCTCTCATTAGGTGCATATACATTTATTATTGTAAGTTCTTCCTGTTGTACAGATCCTTTGATCAATAAGAAATGGCCTTCACTGTCTCTTATGACCTTCCTCACTCGGAAATCGATGTGGTCTGATATTAGGATGGCTACCCCAGCTTTTTTATGGGAGCTGTTTGCCTGTAGGATTGTTTTCCAGCCTTTGACTCTGAGTCTGTGTTTGCTTTGACTATTGAGATGTGTTTCTTGCAGGCAGCAGAATGTTGGGTTCGATTTTCTAATCCATCCTGCCACTCTATGTCTTTGAATTGGTGCGTTTAGTCCATTGACATTGAGAGAGATTATTGTTATGGGATTTTGTCCCATTGTTCTATTGAAATTTGGTGTATTTGAAGGGCCTTTCTTGCCTTAAAGTAGCCCATTTAGTTGTTCTTGTAACCACGGTTTTGAGTCTATGAAGTTCCTGAGCTGTTGTTTGTCTGTGAAACTGTGTGTTGTTCCTTCTATTATGAATGAGAGTCTCGCTGGGTAAAGTATTTTTGGGGAGGCATTTATTTCATTGAGTTTTTTCACTATGTCCCACCACTGTTTTCGGGCCATAAGGGTTTCATCAGAAAAATCAGCTGTGAATTTTAAGGATGCTGCTTTGTAAGAGATTTCTTTCTTCGATCTTGCTGCTTTCAGAATTTTGTCTCTGTCTAAGGTTTTGGTCATTTTGATCAGAATGTGTCTTGGGGTATTTTTATTCGGATTTCTTCTAGCTGGTACCCTTCGGGCCTCCTGAATATGGTCACAAGTTTTCCTCAGCTCTGGAAACGTTGTAGCAAGGATGTCTTTGACAGTTTCTTCTTCATCAAGGTTTTCTTCCTGTACCTCTGGGACTCCAATAATTCTTATGTTACCCCTCTTGGCTTCATCACCATCTTCTCTTGCCATCTGTTTCCGAATTGTGAGTCTCTTTTCCATTTTCTGCTCTTTTCTGGAGAGTCTCTGAACTTCATCTTCGAGCTCACTGATTCTGTTCTCAGCAGCTGTTACTCTGCTGCTGAGGCCTTCCACTGAGTTTTTCAATTCGCCTACGAGATTTTTCAGGTCTGACATTTCTGATTGCATTTTCCTCATTTCTGCCTTCAAATCCTTTTGTCTTTTATTGGCATTGCTTTCCATTGTTTCTTTTAGTTCCCCAAGCATCCTAAGTAGCTCCCTCCTGAATTCCTTGTCAGAGAGGTAGTCTAACACTGCAGTACTGTTGGTGTCATCTGGGCTAGACTCTTCAATAAGAAAGTTTGGTGGGCTTTTGCGTTGCTTTACCATTGTGAAAAGTGTGGTTTAGTCCTTCACGTTCACTGTTACTATTCTGCTTGATATGCAGTGTGAGTTAAGATAGGCTTATGAGTTATTGGCTACTGTGTTTCTAGTGACTGAGCTAAACTAGAGAAGTTTCCATCGAAGAAGGTAGCTTATGGTTCCTATGGCATATGTAGTGGGAAAATATTTCGCGGCCGCTAAAGCGGCCGCGGCTCCGGAATGAGTCCCTGGCACTGAGCGCAGAGTTGGGAACGTCGATGGAGCTAGCTGTGCATGCGCAGAGAGGGTCCCAGGCCCTTGGGGGCAGGCTGTACCTGGTTGGAATAGGAGCCGTTCAGCTTGGTTGCCCAGAGCTGGGCCTCTGTGCCCGTCCCGCGCAGATCTGGGGAGAAAACCCAGAATCTGTGATTTCAAGTCTGACATTTCTGTTGGATATAGGCCGCTCTGTCTGTGGCATTGTTGTTATAGTGATTAGTACCAGATGACTGGAAATGACCTTTCAAATGGGTGACCCCATTACTGTTCATGCGGGCTAGTTTCTGTTTACACATGCAGTCCTAGAAATTATTAATAGTATTTTTTCTTAACTCACACAAGTGTCTCAGCTTGAATTGTACATTAGATGGTTAGTGTACCTTGAACTGTCATTTTGTAATCACCTTTTATGATGGAAATTCACATTCTAACATGAATTTCACATAGATCCCTACATTTACTTTGCAGCCTGCTGGTTTCTCTAGTATCTTCTGTTTTAGCAACTTGCACACAAAAATTCTAGAAGAGATAAATAACTTATGCCACAAAGTCTAACATACCCTGTTAATGGGGCAAGTGGTAGTGAAATCAAGGAAGTAAATCTCTACCACAGTAGATCAGAAAAATTTCTTCGGTCAGTGATTTTTAGCTGTCAGTTCAGATTGGTGCTAGTCCAGTGGCATAAAATTGTTGAAAACCACTTTCTTAAGTGATAACCTTCTTCTGAAGGTTATTAGGAGAGGTGGAGAAATATTTTGTTCTTCTCTAAGATGCCATGTGTTTATTTGTCTTTTCCTTATTCAAATTTAAATTTCCTGTGGCTATACATTTTTAATTTATACATTTATTTGCATATATATTTTAATTGAGGCAACTCGGTTTAAGTATTAACACTACTATGTTTAAGTCATATAATATTACACTGCACCACATTCACTACCAAAGTGCCAGTATCCCTCTGACATTGACTGTTAAACACTTCTCAACCACTCCAGTCTTTCCCACCTCCCCAACCACTCCATCTGCTGTTTGATAAACTCCATTATTAAAATATACGGTTTGTTTTTATTGGATATTGTGCATTCCCTTGCTTTTTTGCAACATCCCATACAGGAGTAAAACAATTTGGTCTCTTTCCCTTCTAATTTCCCTTTTTCCCTCTTCTGACTTATTTCATTTAACATGACACCCTCTAGTTACATTCAGATTGTAGAAAAGGAGAGTTCTTTTTTTTTAAATTATTTTTAGTGAAACACCATGAGGTACAGCTGTAGGTTTACAATTTTTTGTGCTTGGGTTTCGATTATACAATGATCAAATACCCATCCCTCCACCAGTGCCCATTTTCCACCACCATGGATAATATCCCTCCCACCCCCATCCCTCCCATCTCACTCTGCCTCTGTGGCAGGGCAATTCCCTGTGTTCTCTCTCTCGGAAAGGAGAGTTCTATATCTAAAAAAAAGCTGAATAGTATTCCATTGTGTGTGTATGTGTTTGTATGTGTGTGCATATATATTAATAATAATTTCTTGATCTCTTTACGTGTGGATATTTGGGTTGCTTTCAGATCTTAGCAGTTGTAAATAGTGTTACAATGAATTAGTGTTTTGTGTGTATGTTCTTGGGATAGGTACCAAGAAGTGGAATTACTGGATTGTATAGTAGTTCTATTAAAATTTTTTTGAGTAGAGCACACCTGAAGATGCCCAGAGGCTACTCCTGGTTCTTTGTTTGAATATTACTTCCAGTGTTGCTTGGAGGACCATGTGGCGCTGGGTATAAAACAGAAGTCAGCTGCACGCAAGGCAAGTGTCTTAAACCCCTTTATTGTCTCTTCAGCCCCTTGTTTCATTTTTGGGATAATTCTCTAGACTATTTTTCCATAGTGAATAAGGGTTTCTTTTTCACCGCATACCCAGTATAACACTGGTTGTTATTTTGATATAGACTATTCTTATTGGTGTGAGGCAATTGCTCGTTTTCACTTCTACTTGCATTTCTATAATTATCAGCAATGAGAAGTTTTTCATACGTCTCTTAAACAACTGCTTTCTTCTTTGTAGCACTGCACTGCAGCACTGTCCTCCTGTTGTTCATCTATTTGCTCGAGCGGGTCCAGTAACGTCCCCGTTGTGAGATTTGTTGTTACTGTGTTTGGCATATTGAATATGTCATGGGAAGCTTGCCAGGCTTTGCCACGCGGGTGGGATACTCTCAGTAGCTTGCCGGGCTCTCGAAGAGGGTCAGAGGAATTGGACCTGGGCCGGCTGCATGCAAGGCAAACGCCCTGCCCATTGCGCTATTGCTCCAGCCCTTCTTTTTCGTAGAAGGATCTGTTCTTTCCTTTCCCCCTTTTTTCCATTGGGGTTGATTTCTTGTTGAGTTTTGTGAGTGCTTTATATATCTTAATATTAGTTGCTGGATATATGGTGCACAAATATTTTCTCCCTTTTAGTAAGTTCTCGTTTCATTTTAGTCATACATTTTTTATAGTACAGATAAGGTATTTTTTTTAAATTGTAGTCCCATTTGTTTATTTTAGCTTTTTTTTGCTTTGCCAATCGAGTTGGATCATTGAAGACATATGTGAAGTCAGTATCATGGAGCATGGAGTATTTTTTCTCTTTTTTCTTCAATGTTTCTTGCTTCCCATTCTAACCCAGAATCTAATACATTTTGAATTATTTTGTGTATGGAGTGAGGCAGATGTCAAATTTCATCTCTTTTCAATGGATATGGTTTATCAGTTTTCCAAACACCATGTGTTGAAGTGGTTTTACTTGCCACTTTGTGCTATTGGCATCTTGTTTTAACTTAACTGTCCATATATCAGATGGGCATTTTGGGGCTCTCCGTTCTATTTCGTTGGTATGCAGGCCTGATTTTGTTCCAGTACATATTGTTTTGATTACTATAGTTTCGTTGTGTAAAGTCGGTGCACAGTGTCTCCCATCTTTTTCATTTTCCAGAATTATTTTGGATGTTTGAGAAGTTGTAATGTATTGCATGGGCTATTATTTTACTATAATTAAAACAGTTTTTGGTGGAATCTCCTGTATTTTCTATATGTAATAAGGATCATGACATCTGTAGATAGTGATAGTCTAACTTCTTTTTCATTTGAATTATATTAATTAATTTTTATTGCCGAATTGTATGGCCATGAATTCCAATACTGTGTGTAATACTAGTGATGAGAGTGGACATCTCTCATCAAGAATTTTAGATTTTACAAATAAGTATTATATGAGCTTTAGTAGTATGTGACCTCATTTCCATTTTTTTAATTTATTTTTTTAAAAATTTTTTATGTAGGAGTACTGCTATTTATTCAGCCACCGATTAGCTGATTGAATTGTGTATAAACTCCACCTTACTATTTTTTCCATTTTTTAAATAATTTTATTTATTGAATCACCATGAGAGCAGTTGCAAAACTTTCGGGTCTAAGTCTCGCTCATACAATGAAATACCTGTACCTTCACCAGTGCCCATTCTCCACCACCAAAAACCCTAGTATACCCCCATCCCACACCCTCCCCCCAACCTGCGGGGCAGATGATTTCCACATTACTCTCTCTCTACTTTGATCACATTCAATATTTTGACACCAGACCCACCATTATTATTTGAGATTTTACCCCAACACTCAGATCTGCTGAAAAGGCAACAATAGATAATTTATTTTCTATTGCTTGTTATGAATAACATATGATGTCACGTGGCTGCAGTAGTGGCCGTGCAATTATGAAATTCTGAAATTTTAACACTTAAATCTGGAGGGATTTCTGCCCAAACCTGCTGGGTTCTGAGATTTGCTCCTGAGTCTCTGGGATCATGGTCGTTATGCAGCTTGATCAGAGAGGCCGTTCGTGGGCCATGACTTGGGGTTTTGTTGGGGTGGGGAGGACAGGACCAACTCTACCCCCATCCCATGAGGCCCTGTGTGTCTCATGACTGCGGGCCCAAACCTGACTGTCCAATGGCCTCTGGAGGATGACGGCCAGTGAGCTGCCAGGGGAAAGCAGGTGAAGGGACAACACCCTTTCCCCGACTGGGGTGGCCCGGCAACAATAACCTACTGCATGGTACGGATGCATTTCTGCCAAAAGCCGCTGGGTTTCGAGATTTGTTTCTGAGTTTCTGGGATCATGGCTGTTAAGCAGCTTGATCAGGAGCCAAAGAGGCCATTTGTGGGCAATGACTTGGGGTCTCGTTGGGACAGGGAGGACAGGGTCAGCTCTTCAGTTTTCTGGATATCTCCTCCATTGATTCTTTGAGTAGATCCTTGAACATCCTCTGCATTTCATCTCAGAATTCTTTATCGGAGAGAACATATTTGTGGATAATCCTGGTTGAGGATTAGGAACTCTTTTCTTCATCTTTTCCTTGTAGTGGAGATTTTCGCTGTTTCTTCATGTTGTTTTGGTTGTCTAGTGGACAAACCCTGAAATTCGCTAGTACTGATCCCTCTTATCGTGGCAAAGGATTCTGGATAAGGTCGGTCGATGGTGGTCACTCTTCTCCCTTTCTAGAGTCTGACCATCCTCTCAGGCATTTTTCTTTGGCTTATGACAGGCATCTAGTGAAGCTTTGGAGGAGGTGCTCTTTTAATATTGGGCTTGTACAGCTTCTTGGCGTACTGGTCTTTTCTTAGAATTGAGGTGTTCAGAATTTT
Organism: Sorex fumeus; assembly: GCF_029834395.1. Taxonomy (NCBI): domain Eukaryota; kingdom Metazoa; phylum Chordata; class Mammalia; order Eulipotyphla; family Soricidae; genus Sorex; species Sorex fumeus. The sequence goes on from NW_026606322.1 coordinate 4,206,905, forward strand.
TTCCAAAGATTTAGGTGATAAAGGCTGGGATGAAAGTCCAGAGTGCTGGGAGTGAGGAATATAACTGTGGCCTCCTGTCTCGGAGAAGGCCGACCCCACTTTTGAGGAGGCCACGCCCACTTCGAGGAGGCCACACCCCTACAGTGGTGGCCACGCCCCAGCCAGTCCAGATGCTAGTCCACAGACCTGTTTGGGAGGGGCGGGGACAAGTTGGGCTGGTGCTAGCTGCAGAAGTGCAGGCAGATGCCCCAGGCCGGGGTCCAGCTACCTGTGGCGGCTGGCTTTTGGGGTTTCGAGTTGGGGTGGGGAGTGGGCGCCAGGTGGGTACCTGTTTGGGAGGGGCAGCGACTAGTTGGGCTCTCATGAATCTTTTTATGTCTTATTTGATTCCATATTTGACCCAAATGTTGTTCAATAGTATGTCTTTTAGTTTCTAGATGTTTGGGTTTACACCAGCTTTCCTATCTTTCCTTCCTTCCTTCCTTCCTTCCTTCCTTCCTTCCTTCCTTCCTTTTTCACTAATTGTTTTTTTAGCTTTATAATTTGGAAAGTACTTGCTTGCTATGGTTTTAATCTTTATTCTTTTGGGGAGTCTTAAGCAGTGCTCAGGGAAGCTGGGGAACTATCACCATTAGTTTGGGACAATTATGACTGTGTTTTAGTGCTAGGGCCAGAGAATCCATTGCTGCTCAGGCCCTTCAGTGCTGAAAACTACTAGGGTCACCCTGAAAATGCTTGGAGAGACTCACATTGTGTGTGTGTGTCTGTGTGTGTTTGTGTGTGTGTGTGATTCGATTATTTTTAATGGAATCACTGTTCTGTACACCATTACAAGGCTGTTTATGATCAGGTTTCAGTCATACAATGTTCCAACACCCATCCTGTCACCAGTGTACATTTCTTTTCCTACCACCGATGTCCCTCCATTTCCTCCTGCACCATCCCCAGTCTGTCTCTATGGCAAGCACTTCTCTCTCTCTCTCTCTCTCTCTCTCTCTCTCTCTCTCTCTCTCTCTCTCTCTCTCTCTCTCTCTCTCTCCCTCCCTCCTTTTGGGCATCGTGGTTTGCAATACAGGTACTGAGAGGTTATTATGTTTGTTCCTTTACCACTTTCAGCATGCAGTTCTTATCCAAATTAATCATTTCCAATTATCTTTGTCACAGTGGCCCCCTCTCTACCCCAAACTGCCTTTTATTTGGGCTATATTGGTGCTGCTCAGGAGGTCATTTGGTGCTGAAGATAAAATTTAGATAGGATACATGTAATTCACCTGACCTAACATATTTTCTTTCTTATCCATTAGTCTTCATGCTTTTGTTTTGTTTACATTTTTTTTTGTGTCCCAGCATGTATTTCTCTTTTTTTCGTTTGTTTTTTGGGGCCATATTCAGCTGCGCTCAGGATTTACTCCTGGCTTTGTGCTCAAGAACAACTCATGGGGAACTCAGGGGCCCATATATGGTACCAGAGATCAAACCCAGGTTATCTACATGCAAGCACAGCACCCTACCTGCTATACTATCGCTCTAAACAGCATGCGTTCTAGCTGCAGAATGATCAATGTGCACCGGAAGGAATGTGGACTTTACTTTTAGGGGTAGAGAGCACTGTACTTGTCTTTTAAGATCAGCTCTTACAATTCTTTTAAAGGCTATTGTTTCCTTATTGAATTTTTGTTTGGCTTAATCTGTCCAATGTTGAGTGTGGTGTTTAAAATCTCCTCCTACTGTTGTGCTGCTCTTAATATCTTTCTTCAGACCTATTAATAGTTTCTTTAAATATTTTCATGCTCCTTCAGTTTATTCAAAATGTTGGTGAGTGTTACGTCTTCTGGATATATTGACCCTTAATAATTATGTAATGTCCAACTCTGTCTCTTACTATTTTTTAGTTTGATGTCTAGTTTGTATGATATAAATATGACCCCTTGCCCTTCTTTGGACTATCAATCATTTCTGTGTATGATTGTTTGTCGGGAACGACATGTCGTTCCCAACGTTCTCCCTTCCGAAATTCGACACGCCATTTCGTCGGTAAAGAAACAAACAGCACCCGGCCCAGACAAGGTCAGACCTGAACACCTGAAGAACCTGCCGTCAGTACTCATCAATACACTGGCTCGGCTCTTCACTCGCTACCTGTCTGAATGCAAGGTTCCGTCCCAATGGAAAACCAGCAGGACCATACTACTGTTCAAGAAGGGAGACATCCATGACATTGGCAACTATCGCCCGATCTGCCTATTGTCTGTCATCTACAAGTTGTTCACTTGAGTCATCCTGAATAGGATTGGCAGAACACTAGATGAAGGACAACCATGCGAGCAAGCAGGGTTCCGCAAAGGATTCAGCACCATCGACCATATCCACACGATAACCAAGCTCATTGAGGTTTCTCGGGAGTTCAAGATGCCGCTCTGCTTAACGTTCATTGATTTAAAGAAGGCCTTTGATTCTGTTGAGACGGAAGCAGTCATTGAAGCCCTAGCCAATCAGGGCATTCAAGCCCAATACATCAGGATCCTCCGTGAGCTGTATTGCGGATTCACTACCAGGATCTCACCATTCTACAAAGAAGTGATCGTTGATGTCAAGAGAGGGGTGCGGCAGGGTGATACCATTTCACCGAAACTCTTCAGTGCCACCCTCGAGAACATCATGCGACGACTGGAATGGGAAGGAATGGGAGTGAAAATAGATGGTCGGCAACTACACCACCTCCGCTTTGCTGATGACATTGTTTTAATAACACCAAACATCAGCCAAGCGGCACAAATGCTGGCCGACTTTGACCGTGAGTGTGGAAAGGTAGGACTACAGCTGAATCTTACGAAGACAATGTTTATGAGAAACAGCCTTGTTCCTGACGCCCCATTCGCTCTCAATGGAATGACCATCTCCGAATGCAACAGCTATGTGTACCTAGGTCGAGAGGTCAACATGACAAATGACCTGGCACCCGAGCTGTGCAGGAGGAAGAGAGCGGCTTGGAACGCCTTCAAGAACGTCGAAGAAATAGCTAAGAGGACGAAGAACCTCCGACTCTGGGCACATCTCTTTGATTCCACTGTTCTTCCTGCATTAACATATGCCTCAGAGACCTGGGCCCTATGCAAACATGATGAGAACGCCATTCAGGTCTCCCAAAGAAGAATAGAAAGAGCCATGCTTGGAATATCACGTTTCACTCAAATGAGAGAACGAATCCGGAGTTCTGACATCCGTCGACGATCAAGGATCAGGGATGCTGTCTCATTTGCCAAGGTGTCGAAAATCAGATGGGCTGGTCACGTAATGAGATTTAAAGACGACCGTTGGACTAGAGCTGTTACTGATTGGATTCCACGGGATGTCAAGAGACCGCGTGGCTGCCCACCTACCAGATGGTCAGACTTCTTCGTGAAGATCATGAACGATCGGTTTGAGGGTCTTCATATTCCCGGAGCGAACAGATGCCATTGGGCTACAGTAGCACGTGACAGGGACAAATGGAGACGTTACTGGCGCCCGCTCGAGCAAATCGACGACTAACGGGAAGTTAAGTGATTAAGTGATTAAGTGATTGTTTGTCAATCATTTACTCTGAGCTTGTGTTTATCGTGACAATTCAGTATGTCTCTTGGTGGGTTTTATTAATTTTATTGGGGTAAGGGGACACTAGGTAACCCTCAGTAGGTTTGGGGGCCCTACCAGCTATTTTCAGTCAACCAGACCTGTGGTTTATTGAAAGGCCTGATGATGTGACTCTTCTGGGGGCTTTGATTCCACCAACAGGTCATTGCAGGGTGGGCACACCAGCAACCTGATCGTGCCTTCAGGTTTTCTGACACCTCAAACTTGCCTCTGTACCTTTGGCTGGACCCCAACAATTTGGGATCAAGTTTACCAAGAAATTAAATAGCCAAAAGTTAGGTATGTGGGAGCCATGCCCACAAACCACCTTCGGACCAGCTATACAAACTCATTTATTGGCCTTATTTCAGAGACCCATAGATAAATCTCAAAAGAGACCAAAAGTCACAGTTAATCTCAGACCTGAGCATGGCTGAACAGACTGGTGTAAATTGGAGAGGGGCAGGTTGGTCTGTACCTGCCCAAGCAGAGCCCCCAGCAGTTGCTTCCACAACCCAAAATCACTGCTGTATCCCTGGTCTGACTCCACCATCTCAGGATAGACCTCACCAAGATATAATCTGCTGAAAATTCGGGTATGCGGGTTTTGTGACTGAAATCTCCAGGCTTTCACGGAGCTGGGGTGGGCTACCTCCCCTCACTTCCCAATACACATGGAAGCACTGACAGCCATCCCCACGAACCAACTCCTCTAAACTCTATTACTGGTCTTGCTTCAGAAATCAATAAATAAATCTTGAAAGAGATCAAAAGCCAAAGACACAGCCGTGAGTCCCCCGGAAGATACCACAGAACTGGAGAACCACAGAACATTGTCAGCCCACAATGTGTCTCCACACGGCATCTTGGCACACCAACAGCCCTGGTCCAGAGACACAGCAAGTCCTGGAAGACACCACAGAGCCGGAGATCTCTCCGAGTGCCATACTGAGCCAATATCACCAGAGCACCCCGGATGGAGCAGTTGCAGTCTCCCCGCCTGCTCCACATGGAATCCCAGTGACCAAGAGCTTCCACAAGCAAGGCCCAGGCATGCAGGTTCTAGGATTAAGTCTCTATGCTGCATGGCATCAGAGATGCCTGGCTGTCCCTCCCTGACTCCCCGCCTGCTCATTGTCCTGGCTGTCGGCAGCCCACATTGTGCCTCTGGGTGCCACCTTAGTGCACCAACATCCCTGGTCCAGAGATGCCCAATTGCATCTCAAAATGGATTAGTGTCCTACAGATATGTCTCTAGAACCCAACCATTTAAAATCTAGGATTCCAGAAGTGCATGGCCACGGCACCCAAGATATTCTAAATGGGCAATGGACAATAAATGATCTAGCCTCTGCCACTAGCAGGCAGGCGGGCTTGAATGGTGGTGGAAAATTTTTGTGCAAAACAATGCTTAAAAGTAGAGAGCGGATATTGGGGAAATTGCCTGCCATGGAAACAGGGTGAAGACTGGGAAGGGATTGGGGGATATACTGGGAACACTGGTGGTGGAAAGTATGCACTGGTGGAGGGATGGGTGTTTCATCATTTATGGCTGAATCTTGAACATGAAAGCTTTGTAACTATCTCATGGTGATTAAAAAAAAGGAATGTGGACTTAAGGTGGAGTACATGCCCAATTCAATCAGCTTAATCAATGGCCGAATAAATAGCAGTACTCTTACATTTAAATAAAAAAGATGTTACTCTTCTTGTGCCTGTGGTGCTAGGGAAAACTGGGTTACTCCAAACCTTCAAAAATTTCAGAATCTTCAGTGATGCCTGAGAGACCACTGCCCTATATCCCAGACCCTGGAGTTTGTTTCTTAATCCATCCAGGCACTTTTTGCCTGTTTGACTATAGTGAGTTCATTTCATTCATTTCATTGACAGTGGGGTTATTAAAATAAAGGAATTTAGTACCACTCTTCTGGGTATTCTAATTCTGGGTGTTCATGAAGTTTATCTCTGTTTCTTTAGCCTTAATTTATTTTCCTTCCTTGTACTTTGATAAAATTGTCTCTTACCTAGTGATCAGATTCCACTAGTCTCCTCAGTTTATGCCTTCTAAGTATATTGACTTTGAAGTTACCATGAAGTTTTATTTGGAATTCTAAGCTAATTCCCCTATAAAGCTTAAAGTAAGTAAGCCCTGGGTTATTTTAAAGGGTTCCTCATTGTTGTTCCCTCCTTTTCCACGTATTTTGTCAATATATTACTACTTCAAAGTGGGATTTCTTTTACTTTTTAAAAATTTTTTATTAGTGAAACACCACGAGGTACAGTTGTAGATTTACAAATTTTTGTGCTTGGGTTTCGATTATACAATGATCAAGTACCCATCCCTCCACCAGTGCCCATTTTCCACCACCATGGATCCCAGTATCCCTCCCACAACCATCCCCCCATCCCACCCTGCCTCTGTGGCAGGGCATTCCCTTTGGTTCTCTTTCTCCTTTTGGGTGTTGTGGTCTGCAAAAGAGGCATTGAGTGGCAATAGAAGATCATTTAATATTCCTTGCAGAGTTGGTATAGTGTTCATTAAATCGGGTGACATTTGTTCAAGAAGCTTGTGTGATACCTTTGCATTTGAGTGGTAATCTTACTGATAAAGTATTTTTGTGTGGATGTTTTTTCCATTCAACATGTTAGCTATATCATATCATTTCCATCTCATATAAGGGGTTCTGTTTGATAAATATATATTATCATGAGTCTTTTAGGTCTTCCTTTATATGTGAGCCTTTGATTTTCTCTTGGTGATTTTAGTATTCTCTTTAATTTTTGTCATTTTAATTACAGAGTTTTATTCCATTTGGATTTATTTTGTTGTTTTTTAATTAAACTTCCTGGTTTAGTACCTCCTTTATATTGGGAAAATTCTTATCATTAATGTCTTCAATCAATTTTTTGTCCTTTTTACTTTTTTTTCCTGGAAACCCTATGGTATGAATACTATTCCTCTTGATTGTGTCTTACTGATAATTTATAGTTTCTTCTTTAAAAAATTCTTCCTTCTGTTCGTTAGTAATGCTTTTATCTACCTTATCCTTGAGCATATTGATTTGTTGCTCAGTTTCTGATATTCTTCAACTGGAATTCTCCTCTTGTGTTTTTATTTGAGCTTAACTATTGTGTTCATTGGCTCTGTGATTTCTGATTGCCCCTTTCAGATATTCTCTTTCGTAAATTCTCTCTTTGTTAGAATTCTCTTCTATTGATTTTATCAATTCAATTAATAGCTTGGTCATTGTGGTTTAGATATATTTATCAGGGAGTTTAGAAAGTTCTAGCATGCTTGGGGTCCTTTCTGAGATTTTGTTTTTCTACTTAACAGTGCAAATGAATTCCTCCACTTTGCCATAGTATCTGATGTTATGCCAGGGCAGGAGTTAGGGTCTGATTTTGTGCAGGCCTGGGGGGCAATCTGTGGTTCACACTCACCAATTCTGGTCAAGGACTGTGGCTCTGAGTTTGTGTCACTCTGGATAACTGCTGTGAATTGGTGTCCAACAGGTCTGAGCGGTAAATCAGGACTGTGGTTACAAATGCCCCAAAGTAACAATAGCACCAAACAGATTTCCATAGTCACAAAGGCATTGTGTTCCCATAGGCCAGCAGACCTTGGATGCATCCTGTGGTCTCACAGGTCGGTGTTTGATGAGACCTATGGTGCCATGTTTGACTAGTCTTGTCATCCAACCAAATGTTTCAAACATGCAAACATGGAATAAATGTGCAGCAGGCAATTTGAGTTCTACCTAGTGCTCTATTCCACCATGAAAGCACTTTCTGACACTACGCGTTAGAACCTTCTGCTATCAATTGGGTGTATTGGGAAGAGCTGGCTTTTTTCAGCTTGGGGTAAAAAATGTTGGTCCCCTGTTACCAATCCCTTAACTTGAGAAGGAGGACTTGCCCTTGAAGAGAGATGGGAGTTGGAAGCTCCCTGTGAATTCTGCAAGAGGCCACTGAGGGGCAGCCTGCCACAGCTCACACGCCTGGGCGTCTCAGCGCGGTATAGTTCTTACCTTCTGATCAGGTTTTGTCAGTAGAATTCTAACATGGGGCAATGGGATTTTTGAGTGGACAAGTTCCATTGCACACGAACAGTTTCAAATTTCTCCCTGGACTGTTAGTCTCTGCTATGCCCCTCCTTGTGGGGTTGTGCTTCTGAAATCTTTTTATTTTATTTATGTATTTATTGGTTGGCTCTACTTTATTTTTTTCCTTCTTATTTATTTATTTATTTTTAATTTTATTGAATCACCATGAGAAAGTTACAATCTTTGATGTTTGGGTTACAATCACACAATGATCAGACACCCATCCCTCCACCAGTGCACATTCCCCACCACCAATCTCTCCAGTACTACCCCCCTTACCCACCCTCCCCTTAACTCTTAAGTCCAGTTCATGCTCCATATTTCCACAGTGGGACTCTTCTTCTGGAGGTGAGAGAGAGAGAGAGAGCTGGATTCTCAGTGACCTTGCAACAGTGCCCCAGGCATGGTATGTATTTAATTCAACTTTGTTGTATTGCTGTGATGTCACAGGAACTGAAATCCTGTTGCTGCAGGATTCCTCACTATTTGACTATCTTGGCCTTGCTTCTTGAAGGCAAGGTATATTTTGCACTTATATGTTACAATACTTTCAAAGGACCTTACTGAAATGCAGAGCGCTAATAGATGCTGAAAAAGGGGGTGCTTATCCGAACATCTTTCATTAATCAATTGAGCTCAAATCTCTTTTCCTCAACTCTCTCAATGATTGAAGTTAGATAATACATACATAATAGAGGCTCCTGCCTACCTACATTATAAAAATCTGATGTACGACTAGTCATATATTACACCCACCCAGCCTGTGAACCTGATGTTTATGTTTAAAATTTTGGCTTCTTCTGGAGGCAGGTGACCCGCTTTCCCTTCTTCCAACTGTCAGGAAGTCTGATGAGATCGAATTTTCCTGAGACCTCATCTTAAAATCTAAAAATTGGGCCAATACTTATCTAGGAATTTCTTATAGATTGTGTCTTGGGGGAGTATATGGTGCCACCAGCAGGTCAATCTGTACCTGTGAGGCGAGTGCATCAGCACACTGATGGTGCATCAGACTTCCAGAAACCCCAAAATTGCTGCTGTGCCTTTGGCCAGACCCCAAAAACTTGGGGCAAATTTTACCAAGAAAGTAGATGGCCAAAAGTTAGGTATGTGGGAGACACACCCACAAACCACCTCTGGCTCAGCTATATAATTGGAGGCATGGCCTCTCTGCTTCCTGATAGAACTGCTTAACAAACATGATCCCAGGGACTCATAAACAAATCTCGAAACCCAACAGCTTTTGGCAGAATTGTGTCCGGTCCCTGTAGTAGGTTATAAGTGCTGGGCCAAACCCGGTGGGAATAGGTTTTGTGCCTTGGTCTGTTCCCCCTGGAGGCCCAGTGGCCACCATCCTCAAGAGGCCACTGGACAGTCAGGTTTGGACTCGCAGTGACGACACACGCAGGGCCTCACGGGATGGGGGTGGAGCCTGCCCTTTCCTCCCCGTCCCAACGAGACCCCAAGTCATCGCCCACGAATGGGCTCTCTGGCTCCTGATCAAGCTACTTAATGGCCATGAACCCAGAGACTCAGGAACAAATGTCAGAACCCAGGAGCTTTCGGCAGAAATTCCTCCAGATTTAAGTGTTGAAATTTCATCTCATGGGAAGAAGGGCGGTACCAGGTCATCCTTCACGCCCTACTGAGGTCTTGAGTTGCCCCCCCACGAGTGGCTTTCTGGCAGGGCCATGGCTCCAGAGGCAAAAGGACTTAATCCAGAGCCTGGCAGCTTGTGGCAGAAAAGTGAATGGACCATGTGTTAACCTACAGCACCATACCTCCCCAGGAGGGAAAGGGTGTTGGTCCCTTCCCCCTTCATTCCCCCCGCCCCCAGCAAGGTGGCCACCACCTCAGAGCTTATTGGAAAGCCAGGTATGAGCCAGCGGTGACAGGGCAACTGCTTTCTTATGGGAAGGGAGGCGGTACCGGCTCATCCTTACCGAGGTCATGAGTTGCCCCCACAAGTGGCTATCTGGCACAGCCATAACACCAGATGCACTGAAACCAATCTCATAATTATTCTGGCTCTTTGCAGAAATTCCTCCAGACTTACATAGTAAAATATCAGAAATCCAAAATTGCGCAGCTGCAAAGTGGCCACATGACATCCTACGGTTCTCATAACGAGGTATAGAAATCAAATTATTTCACAATGCCTTTTCAGCAATTCTGATTGTTAGGAGAAAATTGTAAACAATAATGGTGAATCTTTTGTTGAAATAATGAATGTAATCAAAGTAGAGAGAGAGAGTTAAGTAGAAATCATCTGTCTCACAGGCATTGGGAGGGGTGGGAGGGGGGTATATTGGGGTTCTTGGTGGTGAAAAATAAGTACTGGTGAAGGGAAAGGTGTTTGATCATTGTATGAGCGAGACTTAAACCTGACAACTTTGTAACTTTTCCCACAGTGATCCAGTAAATAAATATAAGAAAAAAAAAACTTTGGAATTTTAAAACCATGCGGCCACTACTGCAGCCACACAACAGCATATGTTATTCTTAACCAGCAATAGAAAACAAATTCTCTACTGTTGCCTTTTCAGCAGATCTGAGTGTTGGGGTAAAATCTCAAATAATAATGGTGGGTCTGGTGTCAAAATATTGAATGTGATCAAAGTAGAGAGAGAGAGTAATTTGGAAATCATCTGCTGCACAGGTAGGGTGAGGGTGTGGGATGGGGGCATACTGGGGTTTTTCGTGGTGGAGAATGGGCATTGGCGAAGGTACAGGTGTTTCATTGTATGACCAAGACTTAAACCCGAAAGCTTTGTAACTGCTCTCAGGGTGATTCAATAAATAAAATTATAAAATAATGGGGAAAAAAGTAAGGTTGGAGTTCATGCCAATTCAATCAGCTAATCAGTGGCTGAATAAATAGCAGTACTCCTACATAAAAAAAATTGTGTCTTGGACTCTAACCAATACCTCCAATGATCAACAAACCCATATAAAATTAGTGGCAGTGGTAAGGACAGTGCTAGTAGGTTTTCCTGGCTGAAGTCCTAAATCTGGAGTCTCAAGTCTGAGCTCACCCTAATAAAATAGACACATTGTGCCAAGTAGTGGAATTGCTGTAAGATTTGGAAGATTTATTCCTAGTTTTATTTTTGTCTGTATTGTTATCCCAAAAGGCTAGACCAGTCAACATCTCCATCAGCAGCAGATGAGGACCCTTTCCCCCATTATCACTACCAACATTGTAAAAAAAATATTATTTTTTCATCTTCATGATGTAAAACAGCTCAAGAATCTAAGAACTTGGGTAAAGAAACTGATATATATATATATATATATATACACACACACAATGTAATACTACTCAGCTATAAGAAAAGATGAAATTATGCCGTTTGCAGCTAGGTGGATGGACCTGGAGAGTATCATGCTTACTTTTGAGAGGGATAAGTACAGAGTTATCTTCCTCCTCATGGTATATAATGTAGCATAATAAACAACAGATACTCAAAGGCAACATAAACAATAAGAAGCATGTCATTGTAGGGGGATAGGACTGGGACAGGGGTGAGAGAGAATCTGGGACATGGCAGAGAGAATCTGACACTGATGGAGGGTGTGGTGTTCTTTCATTTTTATAAGAAACTGTGCTATTATCATGATCAATATTATAAACACGGTGCCTGAAATAAAATTTAAAAGAGAAACATTAAATCGAGGAAAAAAACAATAGAATTCATTCTTCGAATAATTTTCATTTTCTCTCTGTAATTCTGATAAAACATTTGAGAGTAGTGGCATACATATGGTGTTTACACTCGATGGATTTGAATGAGCTAAGTTATTCTTATGTAGCTTTACCACATGTAATTGAAATTTGGGTATTGTAAGATAGAATAAAGATGGTTTTAAGATCCAAAGTGACTCTAGCAGTTTCTGCTTTACAAGAGTTGTAAGGTTGGCATATCAAATCAGGGAAAAATTCTGTCCGTACTGCTTTCCTTTGCTTGGTAAGGCCAAGAGAAGAGAAAGTAAGAAAATCATGAAGCTTCAAAGCGTGCAAGGGCTATCAAACGTTGAGATTAATTACATCGGGAGCCTTTGTTTTATTAAAGGATATGCACGATTTAGAAGAAAATATATGTAAAGGTGAGCATAGGTTAGAGTACATAACTAAATTACTCTGCATGTTAGAGAAACTGTGATGTTATATCTGAGAGAAATAGGTAAACAAGATATAGAGGTGATTTCAAGACTTTTAAGAGAAGGGGAGCTGCTAGTCAAGCACAAAGTATGGGGGTTGCTTTCAGGCAAACCTCTCCATTTAAATATAAAATCTTTAATAAAGTTTGTTTTCACAGTGCTTTTGAGGTAGTAAAAGACTGAGTTCTTCACTTACATTGTCTATACTGAGTACAGCAGAGTTTCACAGACTTTCATATGCATACAAGTGACTGGGATCTTATTAAACTGGCAGATTTCCACGCACTGGTCTGAAGGAGAACCCAAGATTCTGTACAGTTTCTAGCTGTTTGTTATGTCCCTGATATCAAAACTGTATTTTGAGTATCCAAGGAAGCAAGAGATGCAGGCGCAACATCTCATTCAGCAGATTGAGAAATTCAAAATCAGGAAAAAATCTTGATTTTTTTAATATTATAAAAATTGGAAAATCTAGATAATTTATTTAAAAACTTAGAGATATTCAGAGATTTTTGGACCTAGTGTTAGACTCTGCAGAGACTTTTAAAATAAAGGACACAAAGAGTTTTATTAGAATTCTCAGCTGACACCTAAGTTTCAGAGGCATGAATTACTGTTTTGGGCTTTAAGATTGATACTTTCCTGACTTGTTTCTGTGCTACCTCCCCCTGACCTCCGCCCCCCTCCATTTCTTCTTTTCCTTCTTACTCTAATTGACATTTTGCTCACATCTACTGGAATCCTAGGAAAAGAGTCAAGCCTGCCCTGAAAGTGTCACCCCTAATTAATATCCTAGAAGGCCACCAATTCATTAGTATTCAGACCTGGTTTCTCCCCGGATCATTAATGGACTCTTTTCTCTGAGGATGATAATTATGTACGACACTGATGTTCCTGCCAGTCTCGGGAGATGGAGAGCTTTGTCCGTGGGGTGGGCTCATCAGAGAGTTACACGGCCTGGTTGGAAGCCATTCCGACACAAAACCATCTTCTGCCATTGTGAGCAAGCTTTCAGCCATCACCACATGTGATGCTGCTGGGCAGCCTTCTGTGAGACTCAGGAATCACTGAGAGATGAGAGCCCTGCTTACGCTCTCAGTGCTTGATACCGCCAGAGCTGATTCGAGTAGCCCTGCTACTGAGTCTCCCACACCACAACAGAGAAAAGAGCTCCTCCTCTGAGAGGAATTGGACTATAGCGTAGTCTTTGTTCTTAATACTTGTTCTGTGGTTGTAGACTGTGTGAATGTTTCCTCAAATTTCATTTTACCCCTCACCTCCACTGTCTGCCCCACTGTTAACCATTATCTAGTCTCATAAATTTTGGTATATTGAAGAGCTTCTGTACATATTTTTGTTTGAGGCATATACCACTATTTATTTTAATTCTCTTTTATTGCTCCATCATGTTTCCAATGGAAAATTACTTGTCATTGTTACTTGGCTTATAATCTTGGAAGTGTGTTGAACATTTTTTTACATACAAGGAGAGAGATAGAAGGAGAGAACAAGAGAAAGGAGAAGGGAAGGGAGGAAGAGAGAGATAGAGAGAGAAGAAAAGCACCTGCCATAGAGGCAGGCAGGGTAGAGGGCTGGAGGGAAACTGAGGACATTAATGGTGGGGAATTTACAGTGATAAAGGGATGGGTGTTCGAACATTATATGACAGAATGACTGAAACTCAATCATGAACAACTTTGTAAATGTGTATCTTACTGTGATTAAAAAAAAAACACTAAAAAGACACTTTAGGAAAAAAAAACATGGGCCATCCTATCGCTGATAGAGGCAAGACTGTCCCTCCCTATCTGTGATGTTTCTCAGAGCTCTGGATGAGTCTGATTCATTGTGGGAATGAATGTCAAGTCTTCTCATGAAGTTGATGAATGATCAAAGTGAGGAAACGATGGTGGTGTCGGGAGTGAGAACCAAGTCAAAGAGCGTGCAAGGAACCAGGCAGATAAACCTGGAGACACAGTTTTAGAGGAATCAGAACAACCCAGGTGGGCTACTTTGAGGGAGAGAGAAATGGAAGCTCTGCACACATGGAGGAGGTTAAAAAAAAGGCAAAATAATGCTGTTATCTGAAGTTTTCAGTTGCAGAGTTTGTGGGTGCTTCTTGCTAAATCGATTCTATTCCCAGTGGTGGATGCCTCTGGACCTGTAAATCAAAGTGAGTGAGATGATTTGATAAATTAGAGAATGGGATGAGCACAAAGAGAAAGAGCACAAAGAGAAAGCCAGTTTTTGATGCAGACCCTAATGATACAGGAGTTGTCACAATTATGGGATGACTCGTAAGTACTGTCTTCTGAAAGTGAGAGCACCAACCACATTGCACTGAAGAATTTTGAAACATTTATGTGGATCCAGTATGTGAATTTTACTCAATTCACAATCACCTACTACTCAGTACACAATAAATACTATAAATATTTTGTTGTGTTCATGGACTTGGCAATGAGCCTAAGTAGGAAGCACATACCCAGGACCTGCTTTAATCCTCATCACCAGGAATAGGTCTGGTACGTGACTGCAAACACCACCAGGTGTGGCCCCTAATTAAAAACTATGAATGTGTGAATCAAGCAGTATAGGTTTAATGTGATTGAAAAGTTGCAGAGATACGGAAAAAATGGAAAACAGCAAAAAAGTGAAAGCTTCATTTTGGAAGAGGAGCTATGATAAGAGAAACATAGTGTGAGAAATCCAGAGGTAGAGCATTCCAAAGTAGGGTAATTCAATTGCTCACCAATATCAGGACATGCCTGTTTATCTCATCTTTTGTCTTCACCCTTGGAAGGTGACTTTTTTAGAGTGAACTTGCCCATGGTGACCATATTGCTGCCACTGTTCCAGAGTGCCTGCGCATATTCCCAAAACACAACACAGAAATTTTTTTAAAGAACTGAGCTTACCTGAAGGAGGGAAGATGGATGGGAGTTGTCTTTGGGACATTGGTGGAGGGAAATAGACATTCCTGTAGAGTGTATGGAGTTGGAAAGATGTGTTCATGAAACTCTATCATAAACGGCATTATAAATCTCAGTTCCTTAATAAAAATGGTAAAAAACGAATCCACAGGATTGTTCTTTCTCAAGTTCTCCTTTATGGAGAGGTGCTCGTGTCTTTGACAAGAACTAAATTCACATTTCCTATTTAATCAACCACTGAGAACTGGAATGGGATTTCCATGCTTGGCATATATTCTGAGAAGAATGTATTATTTGGGGCTGGGGGGCGTTATTGGTGTTAGGATCTTTTTTAACATGAGATGGAAGAGAAAGTAGGTCAGGGAATTTGGGTAGACTGATTGATAAATGCCTGTTAGAACATTTAGGGGACTGAGAAGTGCTTGTAATGAGACATTGTGAAGGTTGAGACATGCCTGGTAGGTGAGTTAACTTTTTCTCATCTCTGATAGAACTCCGTTATGCTTTGAATCATGGTACTGGGGCTATGCTACAGACTGCACAGGCATAAAGGATAAGGGCATAGAAGGATGGAGTCTGCATCCCCCAGGCATGATCTTTCTAAGTAGAACCACCACCATTTCCTTTCATGCTGTAGCTCTGTGTAAGGAAAGCTTCTCCTTAGGAGATGGTAAGCATGGTATATTGTATGACTCTGCTGATTACCAACTCACCAGAGAGTTGCTTCTTGAGTCCAGTGGCTATTCTGTATGATCTTAAGGGACTCTCAATGTAGTTAAAATGCTCACCTAGTGTGGTTCAAAGACTTACCCCAAATTGGCTCTGGATGTAGCTCAGTTTATATAAAATCTTTCACTCCTTACTGGCTACACGTCTTGCCAGTCTCTGTTTGCCCTTCTAGACCAAACTTTGCTTTTTATAATCCGAGGAACTTTGCAGGATAAGCTTTAAACCTTTGGGAAAATATATTTCTGCCTGGGACTCTTAGAAAGTCTCATGGAGCAAGTTGGGGGGTAGGATATTATTGTGACATCATTCATTGTTTTATTAGATTACTCTTCTGCCCAATATTCCCCCTCCTCATTTTTTCCCTCAGATGCATTTTAAATTCAAAGAGGCCAAAGTGAATTGTACATTCCTTCTAACCTTTAATCATGTTTTTCATTTACCATTAAGGTGGTTGCAACATTCATGACATTATACTTTTAGATTTGGAAGCCTGCCTCATTCCTACTATAATTTATTCTATATTCCCTAGTAAAACTTAGTTATAAGCTCCTTGGTTAAATTCACTTGGAAAATGAGATTCTCTTTATCTCATTCTCAATTTCTTTATGTGAGAAAGTCACAGAAGACACTTTTTATGTTCTGTCTCCTGAGTTTTAAATGCCAGTCTAACCTCTTGTACCCTTGACACGTTGTCCCAAGATGGTTTGACAATGGAGACATTTTAGATGCCATAGGATATTTCATAACTTTAAATATTTTATCACAAATTAAATGTTAATTATATGCTGGTCAGGGAAAATTGCTGAAGTATTTAATTAACATTTAATTTATTAGTCATCAAATATTTAAGTATCTCCTATCTGAGGGACTTTCCTCCTTATTAGTTATAAGTCGGTAATAAGTTATCATTGTTAGTTGCACAGCTCCTATATTCCAATTATGTATGACAATTTTTACATTGCTTTAAAAAGAGATCTTTACATGCAAGTTCAGGTCGACCCAATATAGAAAAAGCATTCCCGATCAGTGTCCAAAGTCTTTCTGTGACTCCATTTGATTGCTGTTTTGATGTAGCTTCTCACAAGAGAGCAGTATAATTTGAAAAAAATGCTTTCATTTTTATGATCACAGTGAGCCATGTTGCTAGTGATAGCTTTCATGAAATTTTGTAGGGTGGGTAGAATTACTGCTGTCTTACCAGAGCCAGAATCTCAGAGGATTGGGGAAGCCAAGTCACAGACAGAAGCAGTGTGGAATTTGATCCCAGGCTTTTTTACTGTAAGTTTTTTCATCAGGGTCATTGCCAGGTGATATTTTTGGTCCCATAAAAATCCTAAGAGCGACTTCAGTAAGCCACTTTCATCTTTTTTTATCATTTAATATGCACAAAAAACATATTCAGTCAGCTGTTTTCTTGAATGTATTTTAAAAAAATCCAAGTTCATATCAGATTTTTTGGGGAGGATAAATGTTTCATGAACAGATACAAAAATACGCATATTATCAATTTTGAGCCATACTGTTTATATATTTAATATATTTAGTGCTTGTATTTTATATTACTTACTTGTTATGTTATGAAAGTTCCTCTACGAGTTTGCTTCATTTTGAGGGGGGTCAGTTGGGTCTCAGCCACCTGTGGCACTATTCTTAGAGTTCACTCCTAGTGGGATTTAGGGGACCATGGGGTGTTGGAGACCAAACTGGGGTTGGCTGTGTGCAAGGCTGTGCCTTACTTGTACTATTTCTCTGGTCCTTGCTTATTTTTTAGTACTGGTATCAATTTCTGAAATAAGTGTATTGACTCTTCTTAATATATTTGTATTTTTGTTAAGTACTATTTGACTATCCAGTGCTTTTTTACTTTACATATCTACTATGTTATTTAGCAGTGTTGTATCTTTTTTTTAATTTAGGGTTTTTTTTTGCTTTTGGGGTCACACCTGGCGATGCTCAGGGGACCATATGGGATGCTGGGAATCAAACCTGGGTCGACTGCATGTAAGACAAATGCCCTACCCACTGTACTATTGCTCCAGCCCTTAAATTTAGTTTTTAATTAAATCAGAGTGAGGAACATAGTTACAAAGTTGTTCATGATTGGGTTTCAGTCATGTAATTTCCAACACCCATCCATTCTGTATATTTCCCACCACCAATGTCCTCAGTTTCCCTCCTGTCCTGTTCCAATTCCTCATCATCACTGACACTGGGGATTACAAAAAGGTTCATAGTCCACAAGACACAACATTCTTCTTGTTGAGTCACTTGATATACCCAGAAAGTATGACCAGTTCTCAAAGGAAAAGACAGTGAATATATGTCAATACTGAGATGCATTCAATATTGGAATTATCAAAGTTGTTGAGCAGCTATTGTAACTGTCCTCCAGGATGTTCAGATATTTTTCAAATAAGTGGGAGAATTTAAACTCTCTGAAGAGAAAAACAACCATAACAATAACTCTAGAGTGATCATAGCACATTAGTATAGTGTAGAAGATGGAGAATCAAGAATGAAGATAATATAGTCTGAAAAACAAAACAATAAAATGAGACAGAAACAGTTTGTAGAATTTCAGAGGCCAGTGAAACAGTATAAGAAAGCTTAAGTTACATGTTCTAAGAGTCTTAGAACAAGAAAAGAAAGATATGGAAGAATAAAAACATTTTAATAATGGCCAAATTAATATATTTGTAGACTCAGGAATCTTGGTGAAACTTAAAAGAAAAAGCTTAAAAGGAAGTTACATGTACATATATCATAGTCAAACCAAAACTTCATAGATTAAACTGGATATAAGGGAACTAACTTGAAGGCAGGGAGATAAAAGTGACACATTTCAAGCAGGAAAGCAGTGTTAGAATGATGGTAGATTTCTCATATTTCTCCTTAAAAACCACACAGGCCAAAAAAACAGTGAATCATATTCAAGTGATGAAAGAAATGAACCATCAACCTAAAATCTGTGTCCAGTGAAAATATTCATCAGGAGTGAAAACAGATATAAAGATAATTTTCTCAGGAAGAAGAATGCTAGGAGAAATCATGAGGAAAATTCTGTAAGAAATTTCAAGGAAAGAGGTTTTCAGGATGAAATGCTCTTCAGAAATAAAGGGAGAGCAATAGATATAGAAGACATATCAGAGTATAGAAAATACTTTTATCCCTTTTAAGGTTTTAAAAGGGCTGGAGCGATAGCACAGCGGGTAGGGCGTTTGCCTTGCAAGTGGCCACCATGGCCGACCCGAGTTCGATTCCTCCGCCCCTCTTGGAGAGCCCGGCAAGCTCCCGAGAGTATCTCGCCCGCATGGCAGAGTCTGGCAAGCTCCCTGTGATGTATTCGATATGCCAAACACAGTAACAATTGTCACAATGGAGAGTTACTGGGCCTGCTCGAGCAAATTGATGAACAACGGAGAACAGTGACAGTGACGTAAGGTTTTAAAAAAATACATATGAACAAAAAGTCAAAACTTGGGGCCAGAGAGACAGATTAAGGTGTGTGCCTTGTATGCATCTGACCCTGGTTTGAATTCGTGGCATCCCACTTGGTTGCACCAGGGGTCACTCCTGAGCATCTCTGGGCATAGCTGAGTGTCCCCCAGACAAAAATCCTTGTGGAATTCGGTGTATGAACATTCAACACATGATAATTACAGCATCAAGATCTATGGGGAAAGCTCGTGTGGACTTTTAGTTTTTTTTTCTCCTTTTAAAAAAATCAAAAATTTTTAGGCACTGTGATTTATACAGTAGCAATAAGGATAGTGTTTCACCCAGACTTGTTCCAACATCCCGTCTTCCACCAGTGTCCACCCCTCCTTCCCTCATTCCCCGTGTTATCCCTGTTTTCTCCTCTTACCCCTCATCAAGCTCAGTCCTGTAGACCAGTTCTCAGGGTTTTGACTTTGCCTACTTGGTTTTTGTACCTTTTACTTGGAATGGTACAAAATAAGCTCTGATTAGACTGAGAAGCTAAGATGAAATGTTTCTGTTGTAGTTTCTAGAGCGTCTATGAAAAAAATAAAATTCAGCCAAAAAGTCAATAGATAAAGTGAATTCCAAAGATATTTAAATAATCTAGAAGAATGTTCATTTTCATTTGACTTTTACTGACCAACATTTGTCAAAGTATGTGTTGTTAAATACATACTTGGAAGTGTTGAAATATTACTCCTGGTTCTTCTCTCAGGGATAATTCCTTGTGGTGCTCAGGAGACCAAATTTGGTTCTGGGAAATCAAACATAGGTTGGCCACATGTAAGCACCCTGCTCACTGTACTGTCTCTCTGGATACTATTATCTACAATTTAGCTTAAAAATATCTTTCATATTTCTTCTGACTATTCACTAACATAATAAAAGTATCTTCCCATTACCTCCGTAATTGTTATCTTTTTTCCCTTTTTCAAAATTTGGGAGGGCTGGAGCGATAGCACAGCGGGTAGGGCGTTCGCCTTACAAGCGGCCAACATGGCCGACCCGAGTTCAATTCCTCCGCCCCTCTCGGAGAGCCCGGCAAGCTACCGAGAGTATTCGCTATGCCAGACACAGTAACAACAAAGTCTCCAATGGAGACGTTACTGGGCCCGCTCGAGCAAATCGAGCAAAATTTGGGGTGTATCCAGTGGTACCCAGGGCTCTGTACTTAGGGATCTATACTAAGGGGTCATTTCTGGTGGTGTTTGGGGGATCATACGTGGTGCCCGGGATCAAGCCTGAATTAACTGTGTACAAGTCAAGGACTAACCTGCTGTACTATCTCTCTGGTCCTAAAAATTAAGAATTTAAAATATCTTCACTTTTTATTTTCAGTCACACCCACAAACTGCCCCTGGCACCATGTAATCTCATCAATGGCCAAGACCCAGAGACTATAAACTAAAGCTCCTGGAAGATAGCACTGCAGAATGTCTTGACCCTGCACCAGGCTGTTTTCACCAGGCCCCTCGGGGGAGGGCAGGTTGAGTTTTCCTCCCTGCTCCAAGTAGAACCCTGGCAGCCAAAATCCTCCAGAACCCAACCACCACTGTGCCCACGGCCATTCTCCACGTGCTCAGACAAGCCTCACCCAAGAGGGCACAAGCCTCACCCAAAACGGGCTGAACCTCACCAGAGAGCGGACCGGCAGGAAACCCCAGATAAGCAGGCTGAGATCTCCAAGCCTGCTCGCATGGAGACTGGTCCTTCTCACCCCAGGTCCCAAGTTTTCCAGTAGCTTGGCAGTCACACCCACAAACTGCCCCTGATGATGTAATCTCATCAATGGTTAAGACCCAGAGACTATAAAGTTCTGGGAAGGGAATGACACAGAATTTCCCTGCACATTATATTCTGTCCATAACAAGCAATATAAAACAAGTCATCTAGCATTGCCTTTTCAGCAGGTTTACGTGGTGGTGAGACTGGTATCAAAATATCAAACGTAACCAAAGTAGAGAGAGAGTATGAAGAAAATTGTCTGACACACAGACAGGGGAAGGTTTGGACCAGGGGGGTGTGAGGGGGAATACTGGGGATTTTGGGGGTGGAAAGTGTGCACTGGTGAAGCAATGGGTGAAAATCTCTGGGGACCAAGTACTTCAAGATACCCAATCATAACCTAGCTCTTTGATCACCATTCACACTTTCAGACCTCTCATGAGCTAGCCTTTTAGACATGGGAGATGCCTGAGACTGCTCTGACATTCATGTGCCCATCAGCAATGAATCGGGGAAATTTACCAAACTGCCTTCATCCCAGACCCAGAAGAAGATTTAGAGACCAAGACATTCTGCATAAAAATAAGGAAACTAGTTTTTCAGCTGGAGACCAGCGTACCTGTGAATTTTAGCCTCAGCTTCTCATTTCTAACGTGATTTTAACCTAAGCATTGAGATAGTACGGGCTCTTCTAGGAGGTCCCTTAAGCCCTCGGGATATCTTCAAGGACTACTAGTGCTGAAATCTGAGGGTGAGGGATCAAATTATGGAAAGAGAAGGACATGGTTGATGTCTCTGAAACCTCCCATGATGTGCCGGTGTGGGAACTCTCTGGTAAAGGGAGAGGAGAAGAGCAGTGCACAAACTACTAAACTGGCTTCTCTTCTTCTGCTCTGCTTTGTGGAAGGAGTCCTGTGTCATTGAAGCGTCGCAAGTTTATTCTTTATTAGGATTTTCCAGTAGGGAATGCAAGAGGGAGACAACTAGTCTAGAGTCAGAAAACAGTACTCATTTCTTTCTCTTTCCTTTCTGAGTGTCCTGGAGCAAAGCTTCTTCATTCTGGCAACGGCAATCCATTCCTGTGGCAGGAGTAGCAGCAGCTGCTAAATTTGCTTTAGTTTTCCAGAGACACAGAGGGGCAGTCTCATTGTTCCCCTCAGTGATACAAGTACCCATCAGTTCACACTCCTTTTTCTCAAGACTGCATCTATTCTGTAAGGCATTCCCCACCCCCCTTTCCTTATATTAATCTTAAAAATTGCAAACATGTTCAATCCTTCTGCTTCTTGGGATGGATGATCACAGTTTCTTTTTTTTTTTTTTAGACTTCCAAGACTTAATATTTTATTTTATTTATTTATTTAATTTTATTTTTTTTCATTTTTTTACTTTTGATACAGTTGTGGTACCTTAATGTTTTTGTTTAGTGTTTTTGATTAATAACTATATAATTATATTGTTTTCTATTCAGATTTCTTCTGTATTTTCTGTTTTCTAATCAACTTAAATGATGAATGATCTTACCTAAGCTTATGGGCTGGAGCGATAGCACAACAGGTAGGGCGTCTGCCTTGCACGCAGCCAACATGGCCGACCCAAGTTCGATTCCTGCGCCCCTCTCGGAGAGCCCGGCAAGCTACCGAGAGTATTCGATATGCCAGACACAGTAACAACAAAGTCTCCAATGGAGACGTTACTGGGCCCGCTTGAGCAAATCGACGATCAACGGGAGGGCCTTTACCTTTACCTTTTTATACTGTAGTAAAAGTTTTCAGACAAAGCCAGCACAAAAGCCCTTGAAACTTTGAGTCTTTTATTTTTAATTTATTGAGGAGGGCAGCACATCCAGCTCTGATCGGGGCTTACTCCTGGGTCTAAGGCTTACTCCTGATTATGCACTTAGGAATCACTCCTGGTGGGCTCAGTGGACTAAACGAGGTGACAGGATTGAATCTGGATCTGCCATTTTCGAGATAAGTACAATACCTGCTGTACTATTTCTCTGCCCTCTGAGAGTTTGAGTCTTAGCATATTTCTTTTGAATATGGGAAGAGGCCTGATTATTCTCATTCAGTTCCCCTGCCCTTTTATGAAAAGTGAGCTTGGTGCCCGCTGAGAACCATATGGGAAGATAGTTTGGGTCACTAGAGATTGTATATTTCTAGGACACTCTGATGTACTTCTAAGAATGCCCAGACAAACTAGAATATAAGACAGATATGTGCAGGCCTGATCCTAAGGAGACTCTAAGGAGGATTGGTCCTGGACCAATGCTGTGGTACTCTTGGAGTCTGTGGCCAGAGCACTTAGGAGAGACTTATGCTAATGTTGGCTCCAGGGGAGGCTGTAGGTCAAATTATGAGGGTTCATGATGTGCCAAGGGTGGATGGGTCTGTAATTAGGAATACAGCAAAGTTTTAAAGGATAATTAGCATATGATTTATAATAATACTAACTTTAATGTATTGAACACTGTGCCTTAAGTCCTTGATATGTATTATCTTAATCCTTACAAAACCCATTTTGTAAGTGAGGAAATAGTTTAAAATAAGTTCAGTGATTTGCTCATATACTTATAGTTAGACTGGAAATGGATTTTGGATCAAGGTCTTGTCTTAAATCTAGAATTTGTAAGTACTATTTTTGACCTTCTCACTATGTAGAAATGCGTATAGGCAAGGAATCGAAATTCTAAGTGGGAGGACTAGCATAATCTCTTACCTGTTTATAACTTCCCAATTCTCAGTCTTCCGTAGAATTCAGAAATTAGTTTTATAAAACTGAGTTATAGATTAGTTTTAATAAAAGCAAATTAGTCTCAATAATTGATATCTGTTTTTATCACTAGACAGTTGGAATTTTTTCTCTTTTCGTTCAGTTGATGCTTATTTTCTGGAAACTCAAGATAAACCCTCAGAAAATGAATCATCTTTCTACTGTTTTTTTTTACTGTCTTTTCTGCCTGAACCCACTTTTATATAATTTATTCACACTTAAGCTCAACTGCCCAACTTCTCCCTGTGAAGATAGGAAGATCCCTGATTCAATACACAGTTGCTACACATACGAATATAAATTGCTTCATTTCAGGGCAGGTGGACAGGGGTCTATGGGGGAAGAAGGTACAAAGGGAGACGGGGTCATATCTCCTCTCCTCCCATTAGAGCACAGAAATTCCCAAGAGCATAAGTTAGGTTTGCAGTTCCGCAATGCCTGCCCAATTTTGTGAGCTGGTGTTATTGAATTAGCCTAAAGATTTGGTCTTAATGTATTTTATAGTCTGTTCAGTAAGAACACTTCTACTTAAATACATCTGTTTGCAGGCCTGATGTTGGTAGTACTGATATATACGGTATTATTAGATAGCAGTACTGTGTGGTCTTAAGTAGAGAGTGGCTTAGAGACCCAGAGCCACAATGATAGTACAGCAGGTGGGCCACTTGCTTTGCCTGTGACTGATCTGGGTGCAGTTCCCATTGTCTTATGTGGTTGAATTACTCCAGCACTGCCAGGAATAAGACCTGAGCATCTTACTCCTGGTGTGCTTCCCATCCTCAACAAAACAAATATATAGATATAGATATAAATATACATATACTCTTGGTGGAGTGGTGCTGATACTCTGGTGGTGTGTGTGGTGGTAGCAACTTTGCATTCCTAAAACATCATTTGATGCTTATGAAACTATAAAAGTTTACAAACAACTTATAAAACTGTTGAAATTTTATAAGCCATGGTGCCCTTAATAAAAATTAAATATTTTTTATTAAAAATGTTTAATAGTGAGACATCATGAGGTACAGTTGTAGACTTACACATTTTTGTGCTTGGGTTTCAATTATACAATGATCAAATACCCATCCCTCCACCGGTGCCCATTTCCCACCACCACAGATCCCAGTATCCCTCCCACCCCCCTCCCCCCCATCCCACCCTGCCTCTGTGGCAGGGCATTCCCCTCTGTTCTCTCTCTCCTTTTGGGTATTGTGTTTTGCAAAAGAAACATTGAGTGGCAATCATGTTTGGTCTATAGTCTACTTTCAGAATGCTTCTCCCATCCTGGGAGGATCCTCCCAACACCTTTATTTAGTGTTCCCTTCTTTATCTGAGCTCCCTTTTCTCTAGTATGTGTGGTTGGCCTCCAAGCCATGGAGTAAAATTCCTAGTACTAATCTCAGCCATTCTTGGGTGTTAGTCTCCTATTTTGTTACTTTATGTTTCCCAGATGAATGCAATCTATCTATGTCTATCCCTTTCTTTCTGAGTCATTTCACTTAACATGATACTTTCCATGTAGTACCACTTGTATGTAAATTTCATGACTTTGTCTTTTCTAACAGTTACATAGTACTCCATTGTGTAAATGTACCAAAGTTTCTTTAACCAGTCATCTGTTTCTTGGGCACTCAGGTTTTTTCCAGATTCTGGCTATTGTAAAGAGTGCTGCAATAAACAGACAATTGCAGAAGTCACTTCGACTATACTTTTTTGCTTCTCTGGGATATATTCCCAGCGGTGGTATTGCTGGATCAAATGGGAGCTCAATTTCTAATTTTTTGAGAATCGTCCATACTGTTTTCCAAAAGGGCTGAACCAGTCGGCATTCCCACCAACAGTGAAGGAGTGTCCCTTTCTCACCACATCTGCGCCAGCACTGGTTGCTTTTGTTCTTGTGGATATGGGCCAGTCTCTGTGGTGTGAAATGATATCTACTTGTGGTTTTGATCTGCATCTCCCTGATGATTAATGATGTGGAGCATTTTCTCATGTGCCTTTTAGCCATACGGATTTCTTCTTTGTGAAAGTTTCTATTCATTTCATCTTCCCATTTTTTGATGGGGTTGAATGTTTTCTTTTTGTGGAGTTTAACCAGTACTTTGTATATCCGTGAAATTAACCCCTTATCAGATGTGTATTTGGCGAATATCCTTTCCCATTCTGTAGACTGTCTTTGTATTTTGGTCACTGCTTCTTTTGAGGTGCAGAATCTTCTTAGTTTAAGATAGTCCCATTTGTCTATCTCTGTTTTCACTTGCGTGGCCAGCCGTGTGACATCTTTGAAGACACCATTAGCTTCTATGTCGTGGAGGGTTTTGCCAACTTTTTCCTCAATGTACCTTATAGATTCCAGTCTGATGTTGAGGTCTTTAATCCACTTAGATCTTACTTTTGTACATGGAGTTAGGCAGAGATCTGAGCCCATTTTTTTGCATGTAGCCATCCAGTTTTGCCAGCACAATTTGTAAAGAGACTTTCCCTGCTCCATTTCGCTTTTCTTGCCCCCTTATTGAAGATTAGATGCTCGTATGCTTGGGGGGAGATGTCAGTATATTCAACCCTGTTCCATTGGTCTACAGCTCTGCCTTTGTTCCAGTACAATGCTGTTTTAATTATTACTGCCTTGTAGTAGAGTTTGAAGTTAGGGAGGTTGATTCCTCCCATTTTCTTTTTACCAAGAATTGTTTTAGTTATTCGTGGGGGCTTATTGTTCCATATAAATTTCAGGAGTGTATGCTCCACTTCTTTGAAGAATGTCATGGGTATTCTAATAGGGATCGCGTTGAATTTATACAGTGCTTTGGGAAGTATTGTCATTTTGACAATGTTAATTCTCCCGATCCATGAACAGGGGATATTTTTCCATTTCCTCGTATCTTCTTTTATTTCCTGAAGTAGCGTTTTGTAGTTTTCTTTGTACAGGTCCTTTACTTCCTTAGTTAAGGTGATTCCTACGTACTTGATTTTCTGGGGGCACAATTGTGAATGGGATTGTTTTCTTCATGTCACTTTCTTCTCTTTCACTATTTGCACATAGGAAAGCCATGGACTTTTGGGTATTGATTTTATAGCCTGCCACTTTACTATACAAGCCTATTGTTTCTAGAAGTTTTTTGGTAGAGGTTTTAGGATTCTCTAAGTATAGTACATCATCTGCGAATAGTGAGAGCTTGATTTCTTCCTTTCCTACCCGGATGCCCCTAATATCTTTTTCTTGCCTAATCCCTGTTGCAAGTACTTCCAGTACTATATTGAACAGCAGTGGAGAGAGTGGACATCCTTGTCTCGTCCCTGATCTTAGAGGGTAGGCTCTCAGTTTTTCGCCATTGAGGATGATGCTTGCTGTAGGCTTGTGGTAGATGGCTTTAACTATATTGAGGAAAGTCCCCTTTATCCCTATTTTGGTAGGGTTTTTATCTTACATGGGTGCTGGATCTTGTCAAATGCTTTCTCTGCATCTACTGATATGATTATATGATTTTTATCTTTTCTTTTGTTGATATGGTGGTTTATGTTGATTGATTTCTGAGTGTTAAATCAGCCTTGCATCCCTGGGATGAATCCTACTTGGTCATGGTGTATGATCTTTTTGATGAGTAGATGAATTCGATTTGCTAGTATTTTGTTGAGAATCTTCCATAACTACAGGGATATCGGCCTTAGTTTTCTTTTCTCGTGGTGTCTTTGTTTCCTTTTGGTATTAGAGAGATATGGGCTTTATAGAAACTGTTTGGGAGAGTTTCCGTTTTTTCAATTTCCTGGAAAAGCTTGAGAAGGACTGGCAGCAGGTACTCTTTAAATGTTTGGAAAAATTCGCTAGTGAATCCATCTGGCCTTGGGCTTTTGTTTTTGGGAAGACTTTTGATTGCAGTTTCTATTTCGTTGATGTTAATAGGTCTATTCAGATATTTCAGGTCTTCTTGATTCAGTTTTGGGAATCAAGCTTATAGGAGTCCAGGAATTTGTCCATTTCTTCTAGGTTCTTTTGTTTCATGGCACACAGACTTTCAAAGTAGTCTCTGATGATCTTTTGGATTTCTTTGGTTTCTGTTGTGATATCCCCCTTCTCATTTCTGATTCGGTTTATTAGGGTTCTCTCTCTCTGTTTCTTTGTGAGTGTTGCTAGTGGTTTATCTATCTTGCTTATTTTCTCAAAGAACCAGCTCTTGGTTTCATTGATCTTTCGGATTGTTTCTTTGGTTTCCATGTCATTGAATTCTGCTCTAAGTTTTATGATCTCTTTCCTTCTGCCTGATTTAGGCTCTTTCTGTTGATCTTTTTCTAAGGTCTTGAGCTGTGAGGTCAAGTTGTTTATGTGCATCCTTTCTATAGACCTAAGATATGCTTGCAGAGCTATAAATTTTCCCCTTAATACAGCTTTCGCTGCATCCCATAAGTTCTGGTAGCTCGTGTCTTCATTCTCATTTGTTTCCAGGTATCTTTTGATTTCGTTCGTGACTTCGTTCCTGATCCACTCGTTGTTCAGCACTGAGTTGTTTAATTTCCAGGTGTTTGATTTGGTTCTCCGTGTCTGTGTGTGATTCACTTCTATCCTCAGTGCATCATGGTCTGAAAAGATGGCTGATACTATTTCTATCTTCCTGATTCTGTTGAGGTATGTTTTGTGTTCTAGCACATGGTGTATTTTGGAAAATGTTCCGTGTGCACTGGAGAAGAATGTGTATTCTTTATTTTGGGGGTGTAAAGCCCTGTAAAGGTCTATAAGCCCTCTCTCTTCTATTTCTTCTTTCAAAGCCAATGATTCCTTGCTGGATTTTGTTCTTGTTGATCTGTCCAGAGGTGAGAGGGCGATGTTGAAGTCTCCAAGTACTATTGTGTTGCTTGCAATATCCTCCTTAAAATCTGTTAGCAGTTGTTTTAAATATTTAGCTGTTCCCTCATTAGTTGCATATACATTTAAGAGTGTGATTTCTTCCTGTTGTATGTATCCCTTGATGAAGAGAAAATAGCCTTCACTGTCCCTTCTCACCTTTATCAAGGTGAAATTAAAGTTGTCGGATACTAGTATGGCCACCCCAGCTTTTTTGCAGGAGCTGTTTGCTTGCAGGATTGTTTTCCATCCTTTGACTTTGAGTCTGTGTTTGCTCTGAGTGTTGAGATGAGTTTCTTGTAGGCAGCAGAATGTTGGGTTCTGTCTCTGTATCCATTTTGCCACTCTATGTCTCTTAAATGGTGAATTGAGACCGTTGACATTGAGAGAGAGTATTGTTACGGGGTTTTGTGTCATGTTTCTGTGCGGGTGTGTTGTGGTTGTAGGGTTTGTCTTGTCTTATAGTAGCCCCTTTAGGCCTTGTTTTAGGTTTGGTTTTGAATCTATGAAGTTCCTGAGCTGCTGTTTATCTAGAAAATAGTGTAGCATTCCTTCGATTTTGAGTGAGAGTTTAGCTGGATAGAGTATTCTCGGTGAAGCATTCATTTCAGTGAGTTTTTTTGACTATATCTCGCCACTGCCTTTCGGCTTGTAGGGTTTCCTCTGATAGGTCTGCTGTGAATCTCAGGGGTGCTCCTTTGTATGTGATTTCCTTTTCTGCCCTTGCTACTTGCAGTATTGTGTCTCTATCGGCAGCATTGATCATTCTAACTATAATATATATGTCTTGGAGTGTTTCTGTTAGGGTCTCTTTTAGCTGGCACCCTTCGGGCTTCTTGAATCTGAATGGCTGTATTGTGGAGCTCTGGGAATTTCTCCGCGATGATTTGTTTAGCCATGGTTTTTTCATTGGGATTGTTTCCCTGAGCTTCTGGTAGTCCAATGATTCTAATGTTGTTTCTTTTGGAATCGTCTCCTAGGACTCTGATTCTCTGTAGAGCTATTTTGAGGTCCTTTCCCACTGTTTGTTGTTGCATGTTGGCTTGCTGCAGCTGATCTTCCAGCTCACTGACTCTTTCCTCAGCTGTGGTCATTCTATTTTTGAGGGCACAGACTGAGTTTTTTATTTCATCTATGCAATCTCTGATCCGTGACATTTCTGTGCGAAGCTTTCCAATTTCCGCTCTCATTTCTTCCTGTATTTTGTCGATTGTGCGATCGATTGTTTCTTTCATGTCCTCTTTCAATTTAGCAGATATCTGTCTGTTTCATTGAGTTGATTGAACAATTTAATGACTTCATATCTGAATTCCTTGTCAGAGAAGTCCCTAAGGTGGCTAGCACCTACTGAGGCTTCTGGACTTGTTTCCTCGTCGTCTCCCTGTGGCGGGGATTTGCGTTGTTTCTTCATGTTGTTGTGTAGGTAGAGGGGTTAGATTTCTTAGTTTGAGTAAAGTACTTGCCGCCCTGTAAGCATTGGCTGGCCCCAAACTAGGCCATGCCCACTTTTTAAAAGTCACGCCCACTTCTAAAGTGGCCACACCCCCACGGATACCTGGTGTGTCCGGGGAGTAAAGACTGGGTGGGGAGAAGAGACCAGCTCAGCTTGGGCTGCGGAAAGGGAGAGGCAGAGAGGCTCAGATCTGCTTTGTTTTCCAGTGTCTGGGCAAAATTAAATATTTTGAAGAATTTAAAAATATTTAATAATTTAACTTTAAAATCTAGACTAAAAATTTTAAAAAATCAGTACTAAGGGATTAAGAAAATAACCCAAGTGGCAGAGCACATGCTTAGTTTGTGTGAGATCCTGAATTTGATCCCCTGAGCTGCACGACGTTTCTTGCTCCACCCCACCCCCGTGTTCAGTTCTGTTCTTGGAACACTGCCCTTTATGGACACTTTTTCAATTTTATTATTATCAATTTTTTTTCATTTTATAAGATAGTTCACAATATTTGATTGCATTTAATATTCAAACACCAATTCCACCACCATTACATCTCCCACTCCCAAACCTCAATCCCTGTCCCAAAGCAGAACCAAAATAATATGTTTTATGTTGTTTGTTATGAAAAACCAATGAAAATGCTGCAAAAACGTATCCATAGAGGAAATAGTGTAAAGATTTTTCTATTTTGACAGGGACCATCAAGACCTTCTATAAGATAAGCTATCACTAAAGTGTTGTTAAAGGTTGAGCCTTGTGAACTTTCATATATATATGTATATATATATATTTCCCCCATGATTGGTTGTCTACTATTTGAACCCCATCAAATGTTGTGCGGTACTCTTGGAATATGGGTAGGGTGTATCTTATGATGTGTCCAGGAGTAAGTTCACTCATATGTGAGGTACTGCATGAGTGTGTAGGGAGAGGCCTTGAGTATGGCGGTGATTGGGTTGTGGAGGGTTTCAGCTACTGGGGCTGGTCCCTTGGGGTGGGGAGGGCTCTCATCTGCCCCCTCCTAGGTGCCCTGAGTGAAACAGCCTGGCACGGGGTCTGACGGCATGGTTATAGTGAGCGTCATGTTATGCTCCCTTCTCTCTGATGGGAGAGAAGGACCTGCGACCTGGATGGTGGCCAATGATGATATTATCTGGTGCCAGCCAGAGATGGCTTACAGGCATGACTGCTGGGTAGCCAGAGATGAGGAAAATTGGCAGGAGATCTTCACTCCCGGCCTCGTTGACCCCAGAGTTCTCACTCACAGAATTCCACATACCTGGGTTTTGTTGGACTTCACTCGTGTGTGAGGCTTGGCCCGAGCATGTGGGGAGCAGCCTTGAGCATGCCAGAGATTAGGTTCTGGAGGTTTTTGGCTGCCGAGGCTTGGTCCCTTGGGGTGGGGAGGGCTCTCACCCACCCCCCTATGGGGCGCCCCCAGTTAAACAGCCTGGCGCGGGGTCTGGTGGCATGGCTATGGTGAGCATCATGTTATGCTTCCTTCCGGGAGAGAAGAATGTGTGATCTGGACACTTGTTTTTTTTTTTAAACCATAGGACATTTTAAAAACCAACACTCATATTTTTAATTTTTGATGGTATAATATTAGAATGTTTTTAGATTCAAACAGTGGAAATCATAAATCTCACCAGTCTTTTTGGAAAGACATTATGGAGACTGTATTTGACAATACTGTGCACTGGACTTGGAAATTGAGGATGTCATTTTGAGCCTTGGTTTTCTCAGTAACTAGCTATATGCCCTTGTTTCACATAAGATCTCGTGTCTTCAACCTTCTCATACCTGGAATAAATGTAGAACACTTGACCAATGACCTCACACAGAGTGAGATCAACTGCAAAGGGACAGAAAATTCCAAATGAGTCCACCTAAGTAAGAGAGAGAATTTACTAGCTTATGCAATTGGAAGTCTCCTGGCTGGTGTGATTCAGCAGTCCACGGTCTCATCAAAGATCACATCTTTCTTCCTCTCTTTTGTTTTATGTCCTCCCCAGAAATAACTCCTCATCTCTGTGTCCATCTGATACCTGCATGCTTCCTTGAGAATCTTTCCTTGGGAATCAATTTGGGAGTATGAGAGTCTTTCTTTGTTTTGGTTCTAGGGCCACACTTGTGGGGTTCTCGGGGATTTATTCTTGATTGCACTCAGGAATAATTCCTGGAAGGGCTCAGGGACCATATGTGGTGCCAGAGACTGAATTCTGGTTGGCTGTGTACAGGGTAAACTCTCTACTGCTGTGCTATCATTCCCAGCTCCCTCTGAAGTCTTTTGGAAAAGAGACGACACATTTCTCTTTAGAAGTTCTGAGAAACCTCTCGTGCATTATCTCACTCACTCAAATTGAGTCATATCCCACTGTGAACCAGGAAATGGGGTCAGGATAATACTTTTTTCCTACATGCTGCAGTGGGTAGGGTGTGGATTCCAAAATAGGAAGAGCCGCAGCTACCAGGAGAGGCGGGAAGGAACAGAGATTATAGATCAATCACAGTGTGATAAATCACCAATTTTTTTCTCTAGATATGCAAATTCCCCTCTGTCCATTTCTTAGAATTTGAGGGTATGAGGGAAAGGGGCATTCAGTCCCAGCCTGCCCTGACACTTGCAATTTCAACCAAGGTGTCTCTGACCAATGGGGAAAATACTAGGAGCCTACGTATATGTTGTGTTTCTTAGTAGTTTTATCATCATTTTCATCAATAAAACTTATCATTGCCTTAGTATTTAGTTTTGTTGACTGTAGACTTTCTAATGTTTGTTAGACTGAAGGAAAAAAAATAGACTGCTTTGTATTTTCCAAGGTCCAAAGTGTATTGAGTAATGCAGATCCCAATAAGCTCATATCATTCTCTGCTTATAATATATTTGAAAGTACCTTTTCTGCACCTGCAAATGCAGATTGGTTTTGTTTACTGTTGCAGGAGACACCTTTTATTAAGATGTAAGCAGAGCGGAAATAAAATTATAGAAGGAGTCTTCAGTTTTGACCTTCTTGACTTTGTTGCTAATAAACTGTCAAGATAACACATTACCTTATACAGAACACTTTAAAATATTCAAGACTCTACTGGTCAGATTCCTTAACCAAAGGAAAGATAAATCTATGTATAAACAGGTAGATTACCAATTTATATTGTCTGTTTCTTGTTTATCAGTCATTGAAGTTCAAGGCCATGGTAGCTTGAATTTTTCCTGTCGGAAAGGTTAACTTGGTGTTTTGGATAAGGACTTAGCTCTTCAGTCTTCTGACCTTGGCATGTCATTCAAACTACAGAGTCTGCCTCTAAGGTGGCCTCAATTATTCAAAATGCCTTTAATCTCACAATTTAACCAAATCCCTTCCACTGCCCTTGCCCAGGGCTCAGGGTAGACCTTTATCAGTTAATGAAATTTAACTTGAAAATTTTGAGTTTTTCATCATTTGTGTTTAATTTTAAACTCTTTCCTATGCTTTATTACAAGAGTTAAAGCTACATCGAAGAACAGACTTAGCCAAAAGTCTGACAGCATTATTTTAAAACTATAGATTTTATTTAAATCCCATGCAATAGAATAAAATGGTCTTATCACATATAGACTTGCTTTAGTTATACAATTTTTTCATCTACTGTGGGACTTTAATTTAGGAACTTCCTTTTTCTCTCTTTCATCCCTTCTTTCTTGTCTTTCCTTCTTCCCTGTCCCCAACTCTTCTCTCCTCAAGGACTGCACAACCAAGATTTGCCTTTTTCTCAGCCTGTCCTTCCTATTAGTAGGGTCTGTCCAAAGGCTACTGGACAACATACTGTTTTGTTCATAAGAAAAAATTTTCTTTCCTGACTGGGAGAGAACACTCCTTCCTACATCCCCCGCCAGCCTCAAAGCATCTTTAAGTCCCTCACCATACCTTGCTGAATTCACTTGGGCTGCGACGCATCCTTCAGCTTCACCCACAGTTCCTTCTGGATCTCTTCTCCTGGCCATGTTGGCACAGGATACTGGCACCTCAGGACTGGCAGGGCTTTCTTGTGAAGCCTGCCCATAGTAGCCAGTGCAGGCAGGTTTGAAGGATTGCCCCCTCCCTCCCTCCCTCCCTCCCTCCCTCTCCTTGGACACCCTCGTTGCTTGTAGACAGCACTGCGTTTCTTTAAAGTTACTCAGAGCTGGCCAGCTTTGCTCATCTAATTCCAACTGGGACAATCTCCTTCCCAAGATTTAATCTCCACCCAGGAACTCTTTTCTCTGCATTGTCAAAGGCTGTTGCACCAAGCAGGCTAGGGGGACTTCTGATGAGGGTTCCTGTGGCTGATTGCCACCTGAAATGGCTGAAGTTGGGGGCTTCCCACTACTGGTTTGGCATGCTTTGGGCTCCCCACTTCTTCGTGTAGGCTTCTCTGAGGGCCTGGAAGGAGATTTTCGTTCTGCAGGGCAGCAAGATCTTGCCCTGGCCACCTCTGGTGTTGATCCCTGTCCCTGTGGCTACGAGCACCCAGCGGGACTTCTCTGTCATCCGCAGTGAGGGTTGCTGGGGCCCTTGACAGGATTTCTTGTTCTTCGTCTGCCTCAAGCAAAGTGTACAAATTGAAATCAAAGGATTATACTTATTAAACTGACCTCAGAAGGGGCTGTTGACTCACAGCATCCATCCTGGCCTCTGACTCTCTGCTGCTTTTCTGCATCAGTGTTTGGGGGAGAGATGGAAGTGGAAATATTTTTTGTACTCAGACCATCTGTATATATTTAGGTACTGGATCCTCTGCCTTCTGTCTGTCTGCCTCTGGGCAAGGACATTTATTTTTTTCTGGGTTTCAAATTTTCTAACTGTAAAATTGAGACTGTGCTCATTTCTGGAAGATTTGAAGAACCTAATGACTGAAGTACTTTACCCAGTGCTTGGCATGTTGTAGGTCCTCAGTGATCACCTATAATGATGCTATAATTGTTCTAAATTTCGTTACACTTCTATTATCTGTCAGTGTTTTCACACTTATTATCAGATTTAAACCACCAGCAAGTCTTGATGGCAGAAATTGCGTGTCCTTTATATAGACAGACACCAAGACTCAGGAAAATTGAGTAAATTGTCCCAAAGCTCTGTCGCTGAAACACTAGAGGCTTCTCGCTGGGACTCTGCTCTGTGAGAATTCAAGAGTGTCAGTTCCATTCTTTTCCCTCCCATCTCTGCTGCTTGTCAGAAATCAGTCAGGATCCCAGGGTCTCACCCAGACCTTTCTCTGTTAGGAAAGTGCAGAGCCTGTGTAGCACTTAACCACCCCGCCTCCACTTCAGATATTTCTTCTTTCCCTAGAGCTTGCCGAAGACCCTGGGCTTCTTAGATCAGGGCATCCCAACCACAGGTCCCAACCCCTATCCCTTTACTCCTGGTGAGAAGCCAAGCTTGGCCCTCCCTCGGCTTGTCACCCCTTTGGGGCCAGACTGGTAGACACTTCTCTGCCAGAGTGCTTCCCTGCATGTTTTGACTCTCCAGTAGGAAAGAACAGGTAGAGCACTGCAGGGTTCAGGTGGTGGGATCAGGCCGGGAAGAGGCTGTGTGTCCTAAGCATGCAGGAAGATGCTTAGTGATCAGCCCAGCTGACTTTCTGATCTGGTCTCTCTCTTTTTTTTCCTTTTTGGGTAATACCCAGTGATGCACAGGAGTTACTCCTGGCTCATGCACTCAGGAATTACTCCTGGTGGTGCTCAGGGGGCCATATGAGATGCTGGGAATCGAAACTGTGTCGGCCTTGTGCAAGGCAAACGCCCTACTCGCTGTGCTATGGCTCAAGCCCTCTGATGTGTTCTTAAAGCCAAATGCCTTCCGAATGAGTTTAGTCAGCTGCTTAATATAGTACTTAGGGCTTGGGGTGTGCGAGCACAGGGGTCAAGTGCTTTCCTTGCACGTGGATAACACTTTTGGTCAGTCTCCAGCAATGTGTATCATCCCTTGAGCACCACCAGGAGTTACTGCTGAGCACAAAGCCAGGAGTAGTATCTGAGTGTGATGCTAACACCCTTTTTCCACCTGGCCCTTAGCAATCTGAAGCTTTAAAATGTCGATCAACATGACCAACACATCAAAACTTTTGTGAGTATAGGAAGACTTCAGAGGTATTTTTAAAATTAATTGGAATCAACTTCTTGCCCTCTTCCCAGATCCCATGCTTGGTCTGCATGTGGAGAAGCGTCAGGTGGCAGTGGCCCTCCTTGGTTGTCTCTGATTCAGCCAGGCTGGCTTCGGCAGTTTTCTCTAATGGGGGAATTTTCATAGTCCTGACATATGGCAGGTGCTGGGATGACAGGCCCATTTAGCGTGATTTCATTGACATATTAGTGAGAAAAAACAACAAAAAATCACGAGTCACCATGTCAAGTTTGCTTTTTGTTCTTGTTTATGGTGATTTCCTCTGGATTTCCTCTTTGCTTCTGCATTTATAATATTTTAATTCTAGGCCGTAGATGTGTTCTAGCGTTAGTAATTGGGGGAGGATGGGCATTGGTGAATGCATCCCATCATGGTGGTGTCTAACCCAAGGGTGGGTTTCTACTAGGAACTTCTAACCCTAAACTTCTATCTTCAGTTACCACCAACTACTAAATTACTACTACTAACTTTCTATCTACTAGTAGTTACATACTATTTATCCTAAATTACTGGGTTGATTAGATATGTAGTGAATGAATGATTAAATAACTAAATGATTGTTTAATATTAGAAACATTTTGGATCTTTAAAAGAAGTTAAGGGGCTGGAGCAATAGCACAGTGGGTAGGGTGTTAGCCTTGCACACGGCCAACCCGGGGTCAATTTGCAGCATCCCATATGGTCCCCTGAGCACTGCCAGGGGTAATTCCTGAGTGCAGAGCCAGGAGTAACCCCTGTGCATCACCATGTGTGACCCCCCAAAAGCAAATAAATAAATAAATGAAGTTAATAAAAATTTTGCATCCAGAAATATGCCACAGGATCTTAGCTTTTATTTATATGAATTTGCCAGTGGTTAAATTGACTTTGTTATGCCATTTTGGTTAAAGTCACAGTTTCCAAGAATCTATCAATAGCCTTTAGTGGGAAACTAATGTTCTCTAGAGAAAATATTGCTTGCAGTATTTCCAAATGTACTGAAATAGAAGTTTTCCTCTCTGCACCTTCAATGAACATCTACTTAAGCAAGTAGATCAGTGAATTGGGTGCTGAGAGTGAGGCTTGATACTTGGGGACCACCAGCTGCTCTGTGCCCTGAATCAACTACTTGCCATGTGTGAGAGGCAGTAGCTCCGTCATCTGATTTCTCCCACAAATGTCATATCATCTTTGGGTTAAGCTTTTTGTTTTTGAAGGGGCAGGGTTGGGATACACTCAGCTGTTCTCAAGGCTTATTCTTGGCAGGTTCAGGGCACTGGGGATTGAGCCAGTACCAGTCACATGTGAGCAAGAATCTTAAACCCTGTACTAGCTCTCCAGCTCTGGGTTAATCTTATAGATATATGCTTGCTGGGACATGCAAATGTGGAAAAGGTTAAAGAGATGAATGGCACCAGACTAGACAAAGGAAGCCTGGTCACCATTTTTCATTATCCTACTTACGGGGAATCCATTATGTTTGAGTTTCCTGTTTTATCCCTGTACTCCAATTCTACCTTTTCTAACCCTCATTTCTCCTAACAGCAATGTGCCTATTACCATTTACCCAGCTATTGACTCGAACTAGAATCATTACTCAATTTACTTCCTTCTCTCAACTTCCATTATTATCACCCTACTCCTGTCATTGTCTTTTAGCTGTATATCACAGTGGGTGGGCTGGAGCAGTAGCATAACAGGTAGGGCATTTGCCTTGCATGAGGCTGACCCAGATTCGATTCCTCCGCCCCTCTTGGAGAGCCTGACAAGCTACCGAGCATATTTTACCCGCAAAGCCTGGCAAGCTACCCGTGACATATTTGATATGCCAAAAACAGCAACAAGTCTCACAATGGAGACATTACTGGTACCCGCTCGAGAAAATCAATGAACAACGGGAGAACAGTGCTACAGTGCTACCACAGTGGGTATCTCACTTTCTGTCTTGCTCATTAAAATCCAACTTAGAAGTGAAGTTATTCACGCAACAATAGCCGACATAAGTACCAGGAGGATTACTCCATGGCTTTGAGGCCAGCCACACACGCTAGGAGAAAAGGCAACTCAGATAGAGAAGGAAGCACCAAATAAAGGGTGTTGGGAGGTTCCTCTCAGAATGAGAGATATGTGATGAGAGTAGACTATAGACCAAACATGATTGCCACTCAATGTCTGTTTTGCAAACCACAGCACTCAAAAGGAGAGAGATAACAAAAGGGAATGCCCACCACAGAGGTCTGGTGGGCTGGGGGGGATGGGGGGTGGGAGGGATACTGGGATCAGTGGTGGTGGAGAATGGGCACTGGTGGAGGGATGGGTATTCGATCATTGTATAACTGTAACCCAAGCAAAAAAATTTGTAAGTCTACAACTGTACCTCATGGTATTTCACTAATAAAAATTTAAGGAAAAATATTTTTTTCTACTCATAATTAGACTGGTGTATCAGACTAACACAAAGATAATGTTATGAATAAAATATTAAGCCCCTGAGGGAAAAATAAAAAAAAGTGAAGTTATCTTAGAAGTTTTTCAATGGAAACAAAAATATGTGGGCTACTTCTCTTACAAATAGATTTTATTTGCACATGTACTAGTAACTCTAAGATATGTGCTTGGAGATGTGGAGATTGTTTGGCTTGGTAGAACTTGGTTATCTCTTGTTTAGGGAAAATATCAACCCACCAAATATCTACTCTATGCATTATCGTAGATGCAATGCCGGGCATACAATGTCAGATGCAGCATGATTGGTCTTTACTTCCATAGTGATTACAGACCACTGATTCTCAGACTTCAGCATGCATCAGATACACAGAGATGTTGCTCTATGGAGTAGAGGGTGAGCTAAGTGCTCAGAGAATCCCAGGTGATGCTGGTGTGTCTTCTTAGGGACGATACTTTTGGAACCAGTGGCAAAATGGAAGAGAAAGTAAGGTCTCTGAATAAAAACAGATGAGGTAATTGCCAGTAGCACTGTAGCACTGTCCTCTCTTTGTTCATCAATTTGCTCAAGTAGGCACCAGTAATGTCTCCATTGTGAGACCTGTTGTTACTGTTTTTGGCATATCAAATACCTCACAGTGAGCTTGCCAGACTCTGCTGTGAGGGCCGGATACTCTCAGTAGCTTGCCGGGCTTTCCGAGAGGGACAGAGGAATCGAACCTGGTTCACCCACATGCAAGGCAAATGCCCTACCCGCTGTGCTATCGCTCCAACCCTGGTCCCAGATTATATATATATATATATATATATATATATATATATATATATATATAACAGTTATACACAAGGACCAGAGAGAGAGAGAGAGAGAGACACCGACTGCTTTGAATGAGATGGGTAAAAAAAAAAATCTCTTTGATATTTTGGCATAGATTTACTTGTTCAACTTTTTTTTGAATGAAGTTTAGTAATTTAAAGTTTTATTGAGAATAATTTCTCTGTGTACATAAATCCAACACCACACCCATCACCAGTGTACCTACCTCCCTTCCCCAAGGACCCCTAAAGTCTTCGGCCTCCCAGCCCAGGTTCAGTCTCCTGTTGTGTCACCTTTGACAGTTTCTTGCTATTTTACTGTGTATTTTTAAACTCCCATATATGAGAAAGACCCTTCGGTATCCATTTAGGTATAGATTTAGAGAAGAACATGATACAGCTCTGCCTGGAAAAGAATATTCAACAGAAAACTGAGCATGTGCAAGGATCGTGAGATGAGAAAGATCTTGGGTTATTTATGGAACACAAATCAGACTGGAGGCCAGGGAGAAGAAGTGATTCAAGGGAAATGGAGGGACACGACGGTGTGGGGCTCTTCCGACTTCAGAGGAATCTCGTGCCATAGTGCAATGGGCCACTTCCAGGGGAGTTTTGGCTAGCTGGAATAGAGAAGGGATATGAGGGAGTCTGCCTGAAGTGGGGATGCCAACTAGGAGACTGTTGCTCTGGTCAAGGAAACAGGATGGTGGCAGAGATTAGGGTGAAGTCTGGAAGATGAGGACCGGGGCTGGAGGAGAGATCTGGGTTGAAGAGCCTGGGCCAGCAGTACTTGGAGTGTGGATGTGGGCAGGCAGGTGTGGACTGTGTCAAGATGAGAGTCACTCTGGCAAAGACGCCTTCGACTAGGTTGGAATGACGAGGGGATTTGTTAAGAAAGCCTACTTGGGAAGAAGTAGGCCTCAGGGTTCGCAGTGGATGAAGAGAAAGGAAAGAGTTGTTTTTCTCGGAGGTAGTCCCTTGAGCCCCAGTAGAGCTGTTTCTCACTTCTGTCCACCCTGCTAAGTCCTTGCTTCCTGCCTAGAGTCAGGTGGGTGCAGGTTCCATCTTATAAATAATCAATAATTTGGCATGTGAAGCAATAGCACTGCAGCACTGTTGTTCGTTGATTTGCCAAAGTGGGCACCAGTAACTTCCCCATTGTGAAACTTGTTACTGTTATTGGCATATCAAATATGCCATGGGAAGCAGGCTCTGCCATGTGGGTGGAATACTCTTGGTAGCTTGCCGGGGTTTTTGAGAGGGATAGAGGAGTTGAATCTGGGTCAGCTGCATGCAAGGCAAACGCCCTACCCACTGTGTGGAGCAATAGGCATGAAAATTCACAAAGAAGCTGGGTGAACTCACATATTACCAGGCAGCACTTTTCAAGATGCTAGTCTGGGACCAGGGACAAAATGAATAGAGGGGAGGAGTGGAGAAAGGGGGAGGGGGAGATGAGAGAGAGAGAGAGACAGAATCAGAGACAGAGGCACAGAGAGACAGAGACACAGAGAGGAGGAGATAGGAGAGGGGAGAGGGGAGGGGGAGGGGTGGGGGGGAGAGAGGGGAGAGAGACCCTTCACCTGCTGCAGCCTTATTGCTTTTAAAATCTCTTTTATATTCCATTATGCGATTCAGTTGTCCTCCCTTTCATTTAGCTGTAGTACATGTTCCATTCTAATCTAAGTTCAGAGCATTTCATCAGATAGTCTCCGATTAAAATCCAATAGAATTTAAAGCAGGGGGAATTCCAGAATAAAGGAGATGGCATTTAGCATGGGAGGTCTGAGTGAAATTCTGTTTTGAACCTTCAGAATACACTTGGGAGACTGCCTCTGAGGCCTGTTAGAAAAGGAAGAGAGCAACAGTGAAGACCTGCCCCTGCCTCCCACCTCACTGCCTGTTTTGTATTTACCCCTAGCAAGCAAGCTAGGGAAGACCTGAAGACTTAGCACATTCATTAGGCACATCTTGCATGCTAGGCTTGTATACCAAATATCTTCCCTATATATGTGTATGGGCTGGAGCAATAGCATAGCGGGTTGGGCGTTTGCCTTGCACGTGGCTGACCCGGGTCTGATTCTTCCGTCCCTCTAGGAGAGCCCAGCAAGCTACCGAGAGCATCTGGCCTGCATGGTAGAGCCTGGCAAGCTCCCAATGGTGTATTCAATATGTCAAAAACAGTAACAACAAGTCGCACAATTGAGACGTTACTGGTGCCTGCTCAAGTAAATCGATGAACAACGGGAGAGCAGTGACATTGCTACAGTGCTATATGTGTGTGTGTGTGTGTGTGTGTGTATGCATATATATGTATATATAGCTACTTTTCACACCTATCAATCAATTAATATTCCACTATCATCTGTCTGTCACCTGTTTTGTGTAAGAGCTGTGGCTTCCGTACCACTGGTTGACCGTCCCCCTCCTGGGCCCCATCTGCACTCTGGCCTTTCTTCCTCCCTCTCCCATCTGCTCCCGGTTCTCCCCTTTGCATGGCCCTTTGCCTCAGTGGGTGCTTTCTCTGCACAGCGCCATTTCTCTGCACCAGGCAGTCAGCTCCATTCAGGGAGAAAACCAGCATGAGGGACTTAGAACAACACCATTCCGCTTACCGCCGACAAAGTGCCTATTATAGAAAATGGATTGTCAACCTCCTTTCCAATATGTGTTTTCTTGTCACGTTTCCCAATATCTGTAATTAGATGCATCCAACTTATATTTACTCTCTGCCCCTTCATAATTACGTTCCCTCCCCTCCTGCATGGGAAAACGCCGCCACCACTTGCAAACAGCCCCCAAGCTGCAGTTGCTGTTCAGCCAGGCAGGCTGCTGACACCTTCGCTCAGCAGCTCCATTATTATTCCGAGTCTAAAGAATATTTTGTGCTTTATGCAGCATTTTTTTTCTCTGGGAACTTAAGGAATTGTCATAATTATCAGGGATGAAGCACGGGTAATGCGGTAGGGGAGGGAGATTGCAATCATTCTGGTTTGGGATGGTCTTTCTTCCCTGGGACCAGCCCCCATCCCGCCTTTTCCCCCTGACCTGTGTTAAGAGATGGAGCAAGGAGGACTGAGTAGGGGGTGGCAAGGAGGCCTGTGCGTGCAGGAATATGGCTGTACTGCTCCTGTGCAATCATTTTCTGTTCAGGCTACCAGAGTGGGAGTGAGGAGAGAGCTGAGACTCGAGTCAGTTGTTTTTGTTGTTTGTTAAAGTGGAGGAGGAGAGCTACGGGGAGGTTCTGCATTATCTGTTATTCAGTTTTAAATATTTCAATTATGCTTCTCCATTGGTATGGAAAATTGAGAGTTGGTTATAAAATGCTTGTAAAAATAACCATTCTCGGAACAGTTTAATTACTTTAATGAAATGGAGACAAATATTTGTAAGTGAAGAGCATGCTCATAGATAATGCAAGTAGAGTACATGTATTATTCAGCAAATGACTTAATTAGTTTTTAATTAGTAGAAATTGCAATAATTTTTCAGAATATCTTTTATTAGAATGGGTTTTAATAATAAAATAGCATGTAGATATCCTTTGCATAAAGCCATTTACTGTAAACCAGGATAGCAGATTTGTTGTTCCAAGTAGAAAAATTTCAGATTTATTATAAGCTAATTATAGCTCAACTTGATTTAGTAGTATTAAATACAATGATCCTTTGTGTTATCTGCAGCATGTATACACTCAAATATGTGAAAGAATTGCAGACGGATTAGTTCTAGATCGTTAACCTTTAGAAAGACTTTAAATAACCTTCCTTCCTTCCTTCCTTCCTTCCTTCCTTCCTTCCTTCCTTCCTCCCTCCCTCCCTCCCTCCCTCTCTCCCTCCCTCACTCCCTCCTTCTTTCCTTTATGAAATGTAAGGATGGTACCAAGAATTAGAGTTGTAAACATACTTTTAAAGTTTTCAAGAAGTTGAGGCAGGCACAGATATCAGTACTTATTATTAATTTGATAAGTGGCACCATGCAACCACAAATCAAGTGGTTTTTAAAGCAAAGATGAGGGAACAGCCACTTCTCAGACTTCAGAGAAAGCTACCTAGGAAAACTTGACTTTTAAGCTCTTGTAAGATTTTTCAGGCAGTAGAAACTTAAAGAAGAAAAGCAGAGAGATATGGAAACACCTTGGGTGTATTTTGCAAACATTCAGTGATGGAAGAGAGCAGGTGGAAAGATATATTTTCAAGACCTTGAGAACATGCTAGGGAGAGTACTTTATTGGTGCCTTCGTGTGTGTGTGTGTGTGTGTGTGTGTGTGTGTGTGTGTTGGGGTTGGGGTCAGGGGCCTCTCCAGTGGCCACTACTGGTGAGATGTGGCAGTTAATTCAACGCTCAGGTCCAAAGATTTGTGCTGCTCAGGCCAGCAGTACTGTTCTGGCTCACAGTGCTGGGAGGCACATCACAACCACTGGTACAGGTATTGAGCTCTGGGTCTCATGAATGCAACACAGGTGCTCTAGGCCATCCATTGATTTTCTTCCCAGCTTTTATGGAAGATATTTGAGATGAATGTTCTCTATAGCCATTAAAATAATTCATATTCATGAAAAATTGGGAAAAACAAAGAAGTATTACAGAGAATTAAATTAAAAAAATCAGTTGTAATCTCACACATTGTTCATGTTTGGGTACTTTATCTTTTTTCTCTGCATACAATCTCACTTTTTAAAAAAAGTGCCAGCAGGTTTTGGTATATAAATAGCTTTATATACTGTTTTACTTTGTGCACCATAAGCATTTTCCTATATCATTCAAAAATCCTTGTAAGTATAATTTTTAATGACTGTGTAACAGTCCACAATGTGCATGACTACATACCTGTTATTTATTTATTTAAGCAGTTCTCTATTGGGCATTTTTTAATTGTTTCCATTTACTACTATAATAAATAATACTATAATAAACCCATTTGCACATAAATTTGCCTGTATTTCTGATCATTTCTTCCAGTGGCTATTTAAAATTGAAATTGCTAGGTCAAAGGCTATCGGTTTAAAGACTTTTGATGAATATCGTCTCGGTGTTTTTGCAGTAGAAGAGCCATTGCAATATAAAAGGTGTAATTTCTTCGGGACAGTTGTAATTTTCTATTGTTTTTCATCTTTTGTAGCTTGATAGAGAGAAAATAGTATCTTATTGCTGAGGTAATTTAAATTTCTGAATTATAGCAGTTTTAATCTAGCATATATCCTAAACAGTTAGTAGTGATAAATGCTAGTATTAGTAGCTGTATTTAACATATTTTCCATGGAACTTGGATAATCCTTTTTAGGTTTGAGGGTGACATTTAATCCTGGCTCTACAATCAGCGACAACTCCTGGCAGGGCTTGGAGACCATCTGTAGTGTTGGGGATTGAATTTGGGTTGTCTGTGTGCAAGGCAAGTGCCTTAACCCAGTTATATCTCCTGACCTGGAATTGGCTAATACTTTACCTATTCTTTGTATTATTTTAGTCATTCAATTTTTTAAACAATTGTGGGATAATTTTCTGAGTGGCTTAGGGTCCTTGTGGTGCTGGTGTCAAACTTAGCTTGTGTGAGCTTGTGTTCTACCATTTGAGTCACTTCTCCAACCGGTTTTAATCTAATTGCTATTGATTTTTTGTTATAGTTTGTGGCCAACTCTATCAAATATATCCTTTGAGATA
This sequence comes from Sorex fumeus, assembly GCF_029834395.1. NCBI lineage: Eukaryota > Metazoa > Chordata > Mammalia > Eulipotyphla > Soricidae > Sorex > Sorex fumeus. Next base: position 4,251,748 of record NW_026606322.1, read on the forward strand.
TATTTTGTTACTTAATATTTTTCATGTCATTTGACCTGGTCATCTCAGACCTGTAGGCAACCATGAAGTTCTGAAAAAATTGTGTGTCAGCAGATTTCTCAATCTGTGTGTTAAAACTAACCTTTTATCTGTAAACAGTCAGATCTCTCTTACATTACATGATATGTGTGTTTGTGTGTGTGTGTTTGTATGAATACATATTATGACAATGAAAAAGTACAAACACCTGAGATGCTCATTTGCTTTCTATGTATTATATCTCCCAGGGCTGGAGCGATAGCACAGTGGCTAGGGGGTTTGCCTTGCACGACTGACCCGAGTTGGATTCCTCTGTCCCTCTCAAAGAGCCCAGCAAGCTACTGAGAGTATCCCACCCACATGGCAGAGCCTGGCAAGCTCCTCATGGAATATTCGATATGCCAAAAAACAGTAACAACAAGTTTCACAATGGAGACACTACTGATGCCAGCTCAAGCAAATTGATGAACAATAGGAGGACAGTGCTACAGTGGACAGTAAGTACAGTGCTATATTATATCCCTCAAGTGTTTGTTAATTTGTAATTCCCTTTTTAGAAAAAGACTACCTCTTGGAACCTGATGAATACCGGAAAAGTTGTAATTGGGCATCCTTTCTAGCAGTCATGTTTGGAGTTTTGTAGAGGAGGTCACTGCTGACCTCTCCAGGGTGAGGCAGACAGGCAAACAGGTCACATTCTAGGAATTTGACTGTGCTTGTACGCATGCATTGCATGCATGCATCTGTGTGTGTTTGTGTGTGTCCAGTTTGACTCAGGTCTTTGAAGTGGTTGAAGAAGAAATGATATCTAATGATTTCTTTTTTGTTTAAGTTTTATAAATTTATTTATTGAATCACCGTGAGAGCAGTTACAAAGCTTTCACGTCTAAGTCTCAGTCATACAATGATGAAACACCCGTCCCTTCACCAGTGCCCATTTTCCACCACCAAAAACCCCAGTATACCCCCCATCCTACATCCTCCACCCTACCTGTGGGGCAGATGACTTCCACATTACTCTCTCTCTCTACTTTGATTACATTCAATATTTTGACACCAGACCCACCATTATTATTTGGGATTTTACCCTAACACTCAGATCTGCAGAAAAGGCAACCGTAGACAATTTGTTTTCCATTGCTGACTATGAACAACAAGTGATGTTGTGCGGACTCAGTAGTGGACACACAACCTTGGAATCCTGAAATTTTAATAATTAAGTCTGGAGGGATTTCTGCCAAAAGTGGCTGGGTTTCAAGATTTGTTTCTGAGTCTCTGGGATCATAGCTTAAGCAGCTTGTTTAGTAGCCAGAGGGCCTGTTCATGGGTGGTGACTCGTGATCTCAGGGTCTCACTGGGGGAGAAAAGCTAATGATTTCTTAATGTCATCTTGAGTAGAAAATAAAGGGTCTTTGTTAATGAAACTACCTGATTGTAGCTGCAGGCTTTCAAAAAGAGAAACCAGGGGCGAGAGAGATAATAGGAGGAAAGGCACTTGGCTTGCACATGACAGCAGATACCATGACCCAGGTTTGAATTCCTGACATCACATATGGTTCCCTGAGCACCATTAGGACTCACTTCTGAGCACAGAGCCAGGTATAGACCCTGAGCACTGCCAGGTGTGGGCCCAAAATATAAATAAATAAATAAATACAGGAAACCATTAATCCGGGGTTACCCAGGAAGAAGAGAATTTAATCTTTGACTAAAAATTCCAATGCTTCCACTTTTTGTAACCCATGTCAGATATTTTCTTCATCTTATTTATAGATAAATATTAAAAAATAAAAATATTTATAGTAATCAGTTTAGCCTGGCAAGCTCCCCATGACGTATTCGATATGCCAAACACAGTAACAACAAAGTCTCCAATGGAGACGTTACTGGGCCCGCTCGAGCAAATTGATGAACAACGGGAGGGCCTTTACCTTTACCTTATCAGTTTAGTAACTGGATATGAAAATTTTAAATTACTCTTTAAAAGTATTTAAAGAGGGTAATTGAGTCTGTTCATTTTTCCAAATGGAATGTGAAATAACTGGCAAGTTCTACACCCCTCTTTTCAGAAAAAGTATGTAATAAATAATTAGAAATGCAAACCGTTTAATGCACACACTTTTTTTTGCAGCATGTGTATAATAGATTTGATGAATTGACATTTGAAATCAATGAAATCAATGCTGACAAACAAATGGTCCTCCAAATGTCCCATAATATCACTCAAATGTAAGAAACTGAGGAAAGCTGCTTTTTGACGAGGCAGGAGAACACCTTATCTCTAGCCTCAGTCCTGCAAAATGCAAAGTCCAAAAACACTGACAATTGAATCAACCTAGTGATGTCCCTGGACCCCACGGGTGGCTCATGTGAAGCAGGGAGGAGTAAGACGGTCACTTTCTCCCGATTCACCTGTGCTACCCGGGACCTAGGGTTACTGGGTTCTAGTCTCACCTCGCAGAAAGGAATTTCAGAAGTAGACGAGCAGTGAAATTATACAGATTTTATTTGGAGGTTTTAAAGGGAAGTGGGGGAGAGAAAGTGGCAGAGAGTAGAGAGTGGAGAGTAACGTTCTCAAGAGAGAACCGGGGCTTCTCCAAGGATGGAGAGAGACCCTACACACATCCCAGCATTAGGCATGAAAGCATGAAAGTACACATCTCAAGAGGGGAGATGCCAGTGACACATGTGCTCAGCCATCGCATGTGCTTGGCCACATAGGCAAAAGCTCACATGGGCTCAGGCAGCATATGCACGCCCTTCCTTTGTTCAAGGTGGTCTTTATAGTGTTTCTTCAACCTGCCCCCATGTGGGTCAAAGTCCTAGCTCAAAGTCCGTTGCTAGGGAGGTTACCAAGGGGGTTGGGAGTGATGATGGTTTCTCTGAAATCCTTTCCTGACTTTTGTTTTTTCAGGAGCTTCTGTTGGAGGAGTTGGTCCAGCCTCCTCAGACTGGCACCAGTTCTCCATGAGGTCAGGGCTCTTACTTCCCAGGAGATTTACTGCCATTGCCTTAGGAAGAGGCCTTCCCTATCTGCCTGCCTACATCACTGGCATGAATCGGAGTGGAAGCCTTGTGGGAAAAGTATATACAGAATTATTCTTTGCTAAATGGAATAAATCCCAAGGCTTAGCCCAAAGAAGTGGATGAAGTGTTTTTGGTTTGTTGTGTACCCAAAAGAGCAAGTAAATTTTGAACTATTTGAAGATGGAGTCAAGTGATCTGGTAAAGATGATGTGATTTACTTCAAAGCAAAGCTAATTTGGTTGCCAGGTTCTAAGTCAATATGCTGGTCCCGAATGTCTTTGGTGATGGCGTAGCATGGGGCTGCCCCAACATTCCATCCAGTTGTAGCTATATGCCTCTACTTCCTTGAGTGCTGCGGTGGCTCTCTTCTCTCCTGGACTTGTTGAAGGCATTTTATTGCTGAGACAGCAAGTCCAAAGAGGTCATTTCGAAGTGAAGGAACCATAGTTTGCCTCCTGATTCTCATATTTTGGCCTCCAAAGCATGCTCATCTTTATAAAACTCCCAGTTTGTCTGCAGCTTCAGTGACTGTCTTATTTCCTTCTCATTTATTTCTGGAAACTTCGCAAACATTTCACAGCTGATTTCCAGGTTACCACAACACAAATGAACCTCAAGTTCTTCATCTTTAAAATATAAGAAATATATTGTTTATTTGGTATGGTTTACAGCATAGAAATGATGTCTGTGAAAGCATTTGAACGAAGTGTGAGACCTCTTATTTCAATACAATTTTACTTAGCTTTTATCATTATCAATGTACTCGTGATTTTCACTGAAGGTATCAGTGGTTAGCTTATTTTGAATTTTGCCTTCTCTGGGTTAAAATAAGATTTCCCCAAAGCAGGATTTTTTTAGTGCAAAGAGGACTTCCCAAGAAATTTCCAGGAGGCCCTGGGTCCCTCTCAATAATTCACTGCCAGCTGGGTTGATGGTCTCACACAAGCATCCAAGGATGCTGGTGCTGTTCAGGGTTCTGTGGTGCTGGGGGATGAACCGTTCACCCGGTGGTCCTGTGGCAGTGGGGGTTGGGAGGGGTGGCTTCCAGGCCTGTACCTGGAGAGTATTGGGGGATCACTGATGCTGAGGGTCAAACTGGGGTCAAAACCGTGTACATTATCCCTGTGACAACTCTTTTTGCCCCCAAGTTGTGTATTTACAGTCAAAAGTAGCTATCATGTCAGAGATAGAACAGGGATTAGGGCACTTGCCTTGCATGCAGAGCATCTGAGTGCAATTCCAGGTACTGCATATGGTCCCTGATGCAGCACTGTAGACTGAATCTGAGTAGATCCAGATCTTGCCTCTGAGCACTGCTGGATGTGGCCAGAACAAAAACAACTATTGTGTCATAGTGAATGAAAATTCAGAGCCTTGCAATTTCTTTCCCAACACGATTTTACTCCCTTAGCAAAGGCCAGTCTTGTTAACATAGAATGGGAGAATCTTGTGAGTCTCTTCACCGTAACCACAAGGTGGTGCTGATGTATCCAGTAAAACACAGTCCAGAGACTCGAACATCTTTCAGCCTCAATTTATGTTCAGGATTTATAACCCGTTGCCGTAACTTTACCTTTCCTAAGCCATCCATCCTGTTTTCCTTTTAAATACTCCCTTCTTATGAAATTTCTCCCCTTTTTTGACGGTTATGGTTGCCTTTGTGACAAATCCGTGTCTACATTTTGAGTTACGAACTCTTGATTTCCTCAGGGTCCTACGCTGGCCTTTCTTCACAGAGGTACTACAAGAGCTAGTCTTGGGCGTATTTGTATAGTGTCGCCTTCAGGTTCCAATTTTAACTGTTGTATGATGGATGGTCAGGATGGAGGAGGGTTCTGCATTGCTGAGGCTTGTTCTGCATTGCTGAGGCATATTCGGTATTGCCGAGCAAATTGCTCCCTAGAGCAAGGTGGAGTCCACATCGGAGATCTGTGGAAGTTTCCTAACTTCTTTGAGTCTTGGTTTATTTTCTCTAAAATGGTACTAACAGCAACAGTAATCCTTTTGTGCTGTTATTAAGATAAAAGGTGTGGGGCAGGAGGGATAATCTAGGGGATGGATGCTTGCCTCACAAGCTGACCAAGTTCCCTTCCCTGGCACCCTCTATGGTCCCTTGATCCCTGTCTGAGCAGAGCAAGAGTAAGCCCTGAGCAGCACAGGGTGCGGCCCTCAAACAAGCAAGCAAGCAAACAAACAAAAGAAGTATGTATTTTTTTTTCTCATCTGTAAAATGGGATGATAATAATACCTCTTAAGATTGGAGGCTGGTAGCCTGGAGGAAGCAAACCTAGAGGAACAAATGATTCCTATGGATGGTGTTTAGGGGTTGGACAGCACTCAGCCATTCAGTGTTTGTTGTCCTTGTTCTCTGGACACAAATGCAATGCCCCCAAGCTTGGGTCTGTCTGTAGGGCGGGGCTCAGACCCTTTGGCTCTGTGTGATTGTATATAAATGTTTCTGCCTTTGCATAAATCTGGCAATTGCTACATTTGAAGTGGTGGGAGGTTTTGTTCTTTTTCTTTTCCCTTTTCCTTTTAAATCCAAAGGGAGAATACATTTTATCCAATTAACTCTTCCTTCCCCCTACCTGTAGGATGCAAATTTGTATTTCTGCAAAAGAGCCCCATTTAAAAGGAAAGGAAATTTAGTTTTCTTTTTTAGCTATGCTTTCAAAGAGCCCCTTGAGATTAGAGCTAGCTGGTCTGGAAACCAGGAAATCCAGATCTCTAGAGGCTAGGAGAATTTTCACATTAGATAACTGACATTCTCTGATTGGAGGGAATTTTTTTTTAAGTAAGGATGGTAATATCTTTTTCTTCCTCTCAGAGACAGTTGTTATGAAGATAAGAAAGCACACATAAGATGTGAATGATAATATTCGGGTTCTGAGTGTCAAGTATTAAAAATAGAGGTTATTAGGAATCTGATGGTGCGTGAGTGTAGGGTGAAGGAGGTCACATTTTCAGAATGCTATTGGACAAAATATGATTGACTCAGCAGTTTTCAACTGTAAAATCAGGAAGTCAAGGTATTAGAGGTTTTCTTTCTGTTTTTTTTTCTCTCTTTCCCTCTAGTCCTTCTTCTCTTCCCTGCTACTGCCTTTTACACTCACCAATATAGACATACTTCGCCCTCACCCAGGGAATAATTATTTGTACCAGTGGAGTTTAAAATGGGACAAACAGTAAAATATGGGTCACTTGCAGCGGTGTTTGGCATATCTAGTAATTATGTCTTTGGGGGACCAGCCCCATCTTAAAAGAGACCAGCCTTTCACTAGTAGAAATTAACCAGCCTAGACATGAAATTAGGCACAAGTCAACCGCAGGGAAGCAAGTATGGGAAGGTTCCCAAGGAGGCATAGGAGGGATGATGAGAGGAATAAATGAGGCAGGGATCTGGGACAATGGTGGAGGGGAGTGGGAGTGGTCCTGGATTGTATTATGCACGAAGCCCTCTCCTGAAGGTATTGTCAAGCATAGAGGCAAAAATTAGAGAAAAATTATTAATGAAAACTAAAGGAGGCTTGAAGAAGGAAGGAGGAGAGGAAGGAAGGAAAGAAAAAGAGTAGAGGAAAGCTGAGAAAGTGTCAGCAAAGATTTGTGCATTGTTGGGAAACCCGACTGAAAGCCCATTTGGGTCAAGCTTGAAGCTCAGTTTAACTGACTTAACCATGCTGATGTCCAGTTCCCTTAATTTTAATGAGAGATTAATAGCTTGTTCTTTGCATGACTTCAATTGAGCAGAACAAATGTTGTGTGTGTGTGTGTGTGTGTGTGTGTGTGTGTGAAGTTGCCTGCCTGCCACACCCTTTTGGAGTGCGTCTCTTCAAAGGTGACTTTTTCTCTGGTGTCATTATATGCAAAGACTCTCCCCTTAAGAACATCTATCATTGTCAAAAACTGTGCTCCAGAATGGGCCCAAAGCCAGTATTTTCAAACCCACTTTCACGCTAGCTCTGAACATATATTCAGCAGACTTAGAGGTAAGTTGTTTTTCCAAATATACATAAATATAATCACACTGCCCACATCCCACCATCCTTATCTCAGGAATATAGGAAGAATGTTAAATATGTTGCTGAAATCAAAACATATGTTCACAATACTAACAAATACATTTTGTTATGAATATTTGAACATCTTTTGTTACAAAGTGTCTTCTAGATTATCTAAGAATCGATAAGTAATGATTTATTCTGTAGCTTACTGAAATTATTCTTTTTTTGAAAACTCAAGAATTCCATATTTGGTCTTCTAATTCTTTGTCTACCCCTTATAATTGCTTCTCGCTAATATGAGTAACTCTGAGAAAACAGTGCAAATTCCTTTAGCAGGAGATAATAATTGGTCTGTGTTTTGCAGCCTCTTTATTTTCCTCTTTTAAAAATAAAATAATGATTTGTATTATATTACTCTGGGCTGTTATAATGTGGGAATTGGTTTAATGAAACAAAATTTTCTCTCCAGTTCTGGAGGCTAGGAAGTATAGCATTAACTCACTGGTGGGATTGGTCACTAGTGCGAACCCACTCTCGACTCCTTGGTGGCTGTTTTCCTGTGTGTCCATACATAGACTAAAGTAGTTCCCTGGGGTCTTTTTTTTCCCCACTAAAGTCTGAGTCCTGTGCTAGAGGGCTCCACTCTCAGGATCTAACCTGCTCCCAAAGGCTTCACCTCTAAAATAATTCCGGTGGAGGTGAGATTTGCACATAGGAATTTTATCAGAATGCCTGCACTTCGTCTGTTGTGTAGTCTTGATTGGAACAGGAGTAATAACGTCTATATTTGGGTGTTGTCTTCAAAATTTGAAAATCTTTTTACATGCACTATCTCTTGTGATCACAGCAGCCGCTTGAGAGGTTGTTAGGGACCCTGTTATTTTAATCTCCACTTGAAAGACAAAGGCTGCTAGGCTCAGGGGTTATGAAGTTTGTTTAAACTCCAGCTGCCACCTGTTCACAGAGCTTGATTCCACAACGCTTGGGGCTGGCTTCTCACTGTTAGTTTTTAATATCATTTTGAGTTTAGTTTGAAGCATTGCGATTTACGGTACTTTTCAAGATAGGGTTTCATGCCTGCAATGGTGCCATACCATATCCCCACCAGAGTTCGTTTTCTTCCACCCTTACCTCAAAGGGCCCTTGCCAGTCCCCCCAGCACCCCACCCTTAGAACACTCAGTTCTCTAATCCATTCAATATCTTCTTGAATAAGCATTTCATCATCTGTGTATTATTTTTGGAAGAAAGTAAGCTTTTAATAGACAAACATGAGTATGTTCACATTCGCCTTATTTGATGCTGTTTTGTGATGAGGGAGAGATATTGTGTCCAGACGATGCAGTTACAGTAGCCACTGGCCACACATGGCTGCAGAACACTTGGCACCCAAAAGCTTTTGTGAGCTAAAGGCTCCTGTGCCCAGGATCTGGTGGGACGGGCCCCTCCGTCAGCAGTCAGTGCATCTTCCGGGTGGACTAGAAGGGAACAAATCCTGAATGCACTCGGCGTTCCCCTGAAGGAGACGGTTTTAAATCACAAGTGATTGCTTGGAAGCCTTTCAAGGGGCAGGCAGAGGGAAATGGGGGCTCAAGAGCATGGGGAATTAAAAGTCCATTTCTGCACATCTGAGTCAAAGTGTATAAATTTTAATTCACTGCATGAGCAAACCTCAGGCCCGTTGGGGCTTTTGCCCTGCTGAATTATTCTCAGAGGGTCGTGCTGTCCTGCGTATGAGGCTTTGGTGATGTGCTCTGCTTTCTAATGCTGCACGCTTTAAAGTTGAGATCTCCACACAGGTAATTAGTTTGACTGGTTCTTCTTGGAGCAAGGAGCTGGCCGACCACTTCCCATAGACCCCTGTAGCCAGGGATCCAAAGCAGCAGCAGATTGTGTGTTTAGAGCAATCTGGTGCCAGGCTGCTGAAGTTGAGAACTCCTGCTGAGCTTCTTATTAACTGCATGGCCTTGGGCATGCATGTAAGTGGTCTGGATCTCACATCTTCATCTTTAAAGGGAGGGGATGATCAAGATGCCTACCTCACACAGTCGGTGCAAGGATCACCAGAGTGACTGTATTTCACACTGCACAGCACAGGGAGCCCAGCTCAGAGTTTTCTGTGATGGTATTGCTGGCTCATCTCCACCTCAATCTTGAGTATGACTGGGTGAGCCAGCAAGATTCTAGGTGAGAGAGATTTAAGGAACGTTCTTCCTTTTGGCAAGTGCTCTTAGTCCTGTGAGAACCTTCCTACTAATTTGGCCTATGCAATGTGTGCTTTCCCGATTCCTAGACCTTCTCCCTAACTCTCAGACCCTATGACCAGTCTCTCACTTACCTTGCCTGGGGCTGACTCCTGTCCACTTTTCTACTGTCAATTTCTGGGAGCTTGATGGACAAGCTGCCTTACTCTAGGGGGTTGTCCTTTTCCTGGGTTTCCCTCCCTTTCCTGGCCTAGCCTACCTTTCATCAATAAGATGAAAGGTAGGCTAGGCCAGGTTTCCCTTGAGACATTATTTTTGGGATCAAGTTATACTTTAAAAAATTTTTATTTGTAGTATTACACTTCTCGTGAATTGGATTTATTTTGACACAGTGATCAAAATATTTTTCCTAAAATTTGAAAACTAATGACATACATTTTAGCATTAGCTTCTTTTTTTGTTCCTAGGTCAATTTCTCATTTATTTCATGCTATAGGCTTATTTACTGGCTATAGACTTATTTGCTGCTGTAGATTCAGGGTCATTCCTAATTCTTGGTTTATAGAACCAAATGCAGAGTCTTTCCTGAATATCTTTATTGTCTTTCGAACAACATACCATAAAGGGAGGAAAAGGGGAAGCTAGTTAATAAAAACAATCACTAGGTCTTGTGCTGATTAGTGCCTATCATCCTGTCCCTCTACTCCATCCGTCTGCCCATTGTGGGGGCTCTCTGTGAGGTCAGACGGAGGCAAATCCTTGCTCTTGTCTCCAGTAGTTCTCAAATGTTCGGCAAAACAAAAACGGCAAGCTATATCAAAACTCCCAAGTTCGAAGATGTGTTCGGAACTGTAAATTTGAATTCACACATCTAATCATGTTTCAGATCTAAGACTCCGCTTGTCCCTGGTCTAATCAGTTATTCAGGAGAAATTTACAGAGCAGAGCACTGAGACACACACCCACAAACAAGCTTCTGGTTTATTTGCTTTTTTAAATCTAAGCAGTTTAATCTATTTACCAGGTACAATCTTAGAGGAAAGAAATGTTAAGTTTATTGGCTGAAGAAGTTTGGCCAATATAGGAGGAACCCAGGAGGGCTCCCCTGGCAGTGGCATTAAGCTAGTCTCTTCTCTCCTTCTCTTCCTTCTTTCCCTCTCCCTCTCCTCTCCTTTCTCCACCTGTGGTAGCAGGTGGAAGCAAAGGTAAGCCCTATTTCGATATAACAGCACAAGGCACAGTCAGTGCTTGGAACAGAATAGAAAAACCGTAAGAGTAAGAAAATTCTGGCTTGTTAATATGTGTATTTTACAAGGCATCGTTGGAGAGGAAGCTGCTGCTTTCACTACTTTGCTACAATTCAGTGACTTTTATAAGACCACAGGGGGATGTGTTTCAGTTTGAGCAAACTGAAAATGTCTTAAAGCTGACAGAATAATAAGTACTTTTTCTTTAATATTTTTGATCCAGATCAGATAACTGTTTTCTGTCACTTCAGCCCAATGTACTTTTTTTCTGTTTTCCAGTTACGTTTCTTTTGTTTACTTGAAGATTTAATTTCTCGTATGTATAATAAGAGAACCAAATAAAGTCAATCAATTCAAAATTATTATTAAGAGCGTTCCAAAGTTATGTAGTTTCGATTTGATTCTCTGGTTAGTTAAGTTTGAAACTGATGGTTTTTACAGAACTTTTTCTTACCTCTTTGTATAATTTTGTTCTATTTGTTGTATTTTTATTCTTTATTTGAAGACTAAACTTTGTTCAAAGTCTGGCGTCCCACACTTGGAGAACTAGGAAGGGAAAGGGGGAATTTTTCTGTGTAGATTAGCCCATCTGAGGTTAAATCTGCAATAGGCGAGTGAATGAATATATAGAATAAAGATTTTGTCCTGCTTTGAGATTGACTCATTTCAAGGAGAGATTTATTAAACCTTATGTTTGTTATCATGCCGTGTAATCCCATCAATGGCCAAGACCCAGAGACTATAAGACCCAGCTCCCAGAAGGGCGTGGCCGCATTTGCAGCCGCAGGACATCTTATTATCTCATTTCTACTTTGGACAAACTGGCAGGCTACCGAATGTAACCTGCCCACACGGCAGAGTCTGGCAAACTCCCCGTGGCGTACCCAATATGCCAAATACCAGTAACAATGATGGGTCTTATTATCCTAACCCTGAAGAAGCCTTGAATATGGCACTTTTTAAAAAATCTCAGGGCTAGGACGAAGGAGACGTTACTGGGGCATGCTCGAGGCAATCGACGAATAACAGGATGATCATGGTCGGGATCGTGATTGTGATTTTTATTATTGCTATTGTCCTTTTGAGCTCCCCACACAATACACAGGAGAGCAAATGCCTCACCCAGCAATACTCAGGGATGCTGCTCAGTTCCAGTAACACTGTGTGCCATCAAAGCTACACCCACTGGCCGTGATCTGCCAGGCACAAAACTCAGGCCCATGCAAGGAATATGTTCTAGTCCTTGGAGCTATGTCCCTGCCCCTTATTGTCATTACCATGATGGTGGTCATGATGACGGTCTCATTTCCTCATATGTGATAGGAAACCTGAGGTTGGAGAAGCTAAGGAATTTGCCGGAGGTCACTCAGCTGCTATGGAAACCCAGTTCTGTTTCCAAAGCCTATTCTCATTTCACGGCATAATTTTCTCCGTCTTTAAACCTAAGGACTCTATATCAGAAATTCCCTAAAGGCCTAGGTAATTTTTTGCTTCTGAGATAGTGTCAAGATTGTGATGACAGAAGTAATAGCAGTACCTCACCTTCTTTTATAATTTACATACAGTTTCATCTGTCTGACTTAATTTAGTAGAGGGCAGTGATTATGAGCTCATTGTATGCATAAAAACATAGAGGCTAGACTATTTTCTGGAATATCTGTTTTTTACAGCCCACCTCACTGGCTCCAAAAACACAGGAGCCAGACTCTGGAGCTTGTACCTGTCCAGGAGGGTCTCTGTTCCTGGCTGGCTCTCCAACAACCCTCTGGAGCTGTCACTGCCATCCTCTGAGACTGGATCTTTCCTGATGCATCAGGCCTGCCTGCCTCTGATGCTTCCTTGTAAGCCAGAGGCCTCGGTCAGGTCTGCTCACTGCCTCCTGCGCACGCATCTGTTCCCAGCTCCGAAGTGTCCTGCCTTTGTCCCATCCCATTAGGTTTCATTTTGTTTGCTTTGCTGGTTGCTGATGGCAATAGTAGCTCTTAGCTCCTCTGGACTCTGGGGTAGTCAGAGGTCTAGGGATGTGGATAGGAAGGACAGGAACTAAATAAAGAGACTGGGATTCTGGTCCCATTTGCTGTGTGGTCCTCGAAGCCTGCTTCCTCCATTCCCACCTTCCCTCTGTGAGAACAAGCCTGGGTCTGGAGGGTGGCTCTTGGGTCTAAGTTCAGTGCTCCAGGAATGAGAGGGACTCATCCTTTGAAGGCCTGGGAAGGGCAGAGGCTGTTTCATTGCTTAGACACCTGAATTAGTCATATGGATAGTTGGGAATTTTATACATATATATGTATATTTTTTCCTCTGAGAATGAAAAGAGAGAAAGCACCTTTTTTTTCTCCAAAATATCGACACACTCAAGGTGAGCTGCAGTGTCCTGCTGCCAGCTGCACCTCACAGAACACAGAAGTGAGCAGTCACCATGATGCAAGTGCATTGGCTGCCTGCAGCAAAAGTTGCAGGAAACCAGCGCCAAAGGACCAGTTCTCTTATAAGCACGAACTTGGTTATGAAACAAGGAAAGCTGGGAGACAGGTCAGCTCTGGGGAGTTCTATGCCATTTTATTTATTTATTTTGGGTAAAGGTCAGCAGAGCAGAATTCCTTTTTTCTTTTTTTCCTAGAGGACAGCAGAGAGGCTGAACAGTAAACCCTTGGGGTGTTATGAATGTGTAAATTTGGCATAAGATGCTCTATAAAACGCTGACAATTTCTTCTTGAGGCTGCAGTCTTGATGTGGGTTTTTGTCATTCACTTGCCTTTCTCTACTCTCATTCTTCTGGGACAGCAGGAGAATGCCCTATTTTCTCTGTTTTTTGCCTGAGATATATTTTTTTTTACAAGTTTCTGCCTTGAATGCCAATTTCAAAGTTTATCTTCTTTGTGATGCTTGCCTGGATCCCCCATTTCTTTCCCTTGAAGTCTTGATCTGCTCCCTCCTCACCTGGAAGGCTAGTCACAGTGTGCTCTCTCCTTTATGGAAATGAAGGGATTAACTTTATCAATCTTCCCAAGGTGTCTGGATGCCTCATGCTGAGACCATATCAAACGGAATAGAGCTCCTTTCTCTGTATTGATCAATGGTGTCTGGTGGACTCCTAGCCCTGGTGTTGGGAGAGGAGACAATAATCGTAATGGTTTGGAAAAAACACACAGAAGAAACCTCAAGGGGCGTTTTCTTTCTTCTGTTCCTTGAATTATGCTTTCCTCCAAAATCATCTCAGGTGCCTAGACACGAAGCTGGTGTCTTGCAACTTTCCTAGTGATAAAATAGAATAGCACTATTCTCAGAGTGAACAGATTTTGCCTTCTGACGGGGCAGTATTGGTTTTGATATTAGGATATTTCGAATGACATAATGTTGACTAAGTTAGGGTGACAAGATTCTGTGACTTCCCCGTGGACGCCACATCATGCACTGCCCAGCTGCATTACATGTGCAATTTTTTTTCTTTTTGGGGTCACACCCAGCGATGCACAGGGGTTACTCCTGGGTCTGCACTCAGGAATCACTCCTGGCGGTGCGGGGGGGACCATATGGGATGCTGGGAATCACCCTGGGTCAGCCGCATGCAAGGCAAATGCCCTACCCGCTGTACTGTTGCTCCATGTGCAGTTGTAATAGCTGCATGGCCGCAGGATTTTCAAACAGGTCTAAGAACAGGAGTTGGATGCTTTGTAAGGGGGTAAGAAAAACTCTGAGGACAAAATTTACCTCTGAGTTCCCTAGAAGCAAGAACAAAAATAGGACATCTCAAATGTTTATTTAAATAAATCAGGCCTAAAACTTTATGGGGGAATTTATTTTCTCTTTTATTGGAATATGATCAAGAGAAAACATTGTTGGTTTATCAGTGGCTTCCACCCCCCAGCTCGTAGCCATGAGCATGTCTGCAGGTGTAAGAAGGTCCCAAACTCCAGGGCCTGTTTTTCTTTCTTTCTTTCTTTCTTTCTTTCTTTCTTTCTTTCTTTCTTTCTTTCTTTCTTTCTTTCTTTCTGCTTTTTGAGTCACATCCCGTGATGCTCAGGGGTTACTCCTGGCTCATGCACTCAGGAATTGCTCCTGGTGGTGTTCAGGGGACCATATGGGATGCTGGGAATTGAACCTGTGTCGGTCAGGTTGGCTGCGTGCAAGGCAAATGCCCTACCCGCTGTGCTATCGCTCCAGACCCTCTTCTTTCTTTCTTTCTTTCTTTCTTTCTTTCTTTCTTTCTTTCTTTCTTTCTTTCTTTCTTTCTTTCTTTCTTTCTTTCTTTCCATTCTTTCCTTTGCTTTCTTTCCCTCCCTCCCTCCCTCCCTCCCTCCCTCCCTTCCTTCCTTCCTTCCTTCCTTCCTTCCTTCCTTTCTTCCCTTCCTTCCTTCCTTCCTTCCTTCCTTCCTTCCTTCCTTCCTTCCTTCCTTTCCTTTCTTCCCGTCCTTCCTTCCTTCCCTTCCTTCCTTCCTTCCTTCCTTCCTTCCTTTCCTTTCTTCCCTTCCTTCCTTCCCTTCCCTTCCTTCCTTCCTTCCTTCCTTCTTTCCTTCCTTCCTTCCTTCCTTCCCTTCCTTCCTTCCTTCCTTCCTTCCTTCCTTCCTTCCTTCTTTCTTTCTTTCCTTCTTTCTTTCCTTTCCTTTCTTTCTTTTGCTTCTTTCCCTCCCTTCCTTCCTTCCTTCCTTCCTTCCTTCCTTCCTTCCTTCTTTCCTTCTTTCTTTCCTTTCCTTTCTTTCTTTTGCTTCTTTCCCTCCCTCCCTTCCTTCCTTCCTTCCTTCCTTCCTTCCTTCCTTTTTTTCTTTCTCTCTTTCTTTCTATTAGTGAATCACCATGAGGTAGTTACATACTCACAAACTTATATGCTTGTGTTTCAGTCATACAATAATCAAGAACCCATTCCTCCACCAGTGCCCGTTTTCCACACCAGTGATACCAGTATCCCTCCCAGCCCCCCCCCCCCCCACCTTCCCCCATCCTCACCCTGCCACTGTGGCAGCTCATTCCCTTTTATTCTCTTTCCTTTTGGGTGTTGTATTTTGCAATAGAGGCATTGAGTGGCCGTTGTGTTTGATCTACAGTCTACGTTCACACGTCCCCTAACCTGAGCGGGTTCTCCAAACACCCTTTACTTGGTAGAACCTGTTAGTCTTTGTCATTGGTGGCTATTATGCACTTTATGTTCTCCACATGAAGAGGTAAAGGTAAAAGGTAAAGGCCCTCCCGTTGTTTGTCGATTTGCTCGAGCGGGCCCAGTAACGTCTCCATTGGAGACTTTGTTGTTACTGTGTTTGGCTTATCGAATACGTCACGGGGAGCTTGCCAGGCTATATGAAGAGGGCTTTGTTTATTTTCTTTTCCCCAGTATGTTTCAGTGTTTTCTTTAAACTTTCCTGCACATTAGAATCACTTGGGGAGTTTTATTATAAAATTTCAAGCACTTAATTGTACCTGACGCCTATTAAATTGGAATCTCTGGAGATGGTGTATTTTTTAAAAATTTTATTGAATTACCATGAGATAGTTACAAACTTTTGTTTGGGTCACAATCACAATGATCAAACGCCCATCCCTCCACCAGTGCACATTCCCCACCACCAACATCCTGGTATACCCCCCCCCTTTCCAACCCTCCCCCTGCCTCTATGGCAGACATGATTCCTCATAATCTCCACTTTTGGGCATTATGGTTTGCTATACAGAACCTGAGAGATCATCATGTTTGGTCCTTTATCTACCGTCTGCACACATCTTCCATCCCGACCGATTCCTCCAGCCATCTTTTTCTTAGTGATCCCTTCTCTATTCCAGTCGTCCTCTTCTCTTTGCTCATGAGGCAGGCTTCCGGCTATGGAGCAATCCATCTGTCCTTGATGCCTGTTGGAATCTCTGGAAATGGTGGTTTTTAAGTTTCCTAGGAAATTGTAATGGCAGCCAAGATTGAGACCCGTTGTTATTGACTTGTGGTTCTCTCACTTGATTGTGTTATCTGAATCATCTGGAAACCTCACTGAAATCCAGGTCCGCGGGTTGCAGAGATAGGTCAACAGGGTGAGTGCAGACTGAGTATGTGAGATCCAGATTTGATCTCAGACCACATGCTCAGACCTGAGCAGCCCCTCGTAGTGCTCCCCCAAATAACAGCAACGATCAGGTCAGGGTTCCACTCCTAGGTCTTACTAACTAGACTTCAAGTTTGCCTTGAGAATTTGCATTTATGTTGAGTTCCCAAGTGATTTGTTGTCCCCTATCTGGGCACAACACCTTGCAGACCATTGTTCTTGACTTGCCAGAGATGGAAATTCTTACCAGATTGATGGAATGGAAATATTCACAGACAAGAGGTGCATTTTGGTTCATTTGGTCAAGTCAGGTGATGGTTCTGGCTTGGGAAGTACGTGTACAGCCACGCTTGTCTGCTACAGAGCCACGTGCCACTGACTCTCTTCGCTTTCAGTTGCTTTGACTGCACATCTGATGGGATCTTTCATTGGAGTTCAACATCCACTGCTTGTGTTGCTTTTGTATGAACGCAAAATGAAAAAACACTGCTTGTTTGTTGCTTCAGATGAGTGGCCTGTGTGGCATCACAGTGCGTGGTGAATGTTGTGCCTCTTCCTCCCGGGCTCGTGTTGACAGTGGAAACTGTGAGGCTGAGGAAGCTGCAGAGGCTGATGCAGGGGCTTCTCTGGACCGCCAACAGCTTTTGCTTTGCTGGCCTACAGTGTCCCACCGGGCCGGCTCTGACTTCAGCTTAGTGCACTGTGTCTTTCTGTTGTGGTCTTTGGTAAAATTATTATCTGCACAACTCCCTTAGTTTTGCTTGTTCCATTTAAAGGTCATTAGGCTTCCCATTAGCAGCTGTTGTCAGCGGATTCCTGCAGAGGCTGCTGCATGGGCCTCCTCGCCACGAATCAGAACTGGGAGAGAAAGCGAGCAAGGAGGGGTGTGTGGGGACCCCACAGATATCTGCCTCCCACTTTAAAATCTCCAGAAGTAAAGCAGAAACCTGGACCTTCTCTCTTCAGCAGAGTAGGCAGCAGGGAAAACAAAAGGTGCCTCTTTTCTCCTGGCCCCTAATCAGCAACTTCTATTTAAACCCCTCACTCCATTTTCTGCATATTAAAAATATAAAAGCAAGTAAAATACTCAGTATAGTGTGCCATTTGTTTTTACTTCCTCCGGCTCCTACCACTTGCCAATACTCTCAGGTACTCGTGGTGTCCCTGCAGTTCAACATCTCTGATTAATGAAACTGCCTCAGGTGTGGCATCCTAGGTGGTTCACAGGTGAGTTTCAATGAGTCTGGCACAGCGATACATTTTTAACTCAGGTTTGCCTTTTGTATAAAAAATTCTTACTAAATTCCCATCATGTATATTTAGTAAACATGTGGGTTATGAAGAATGTATATAAAGGCTGAGTAAAATGCAAAAAATATTTGCCAACCTTATGAATCTTTTTTATTGACTGCCTATGGTAGTATCGATCCTTTCAAAACCCTGAGCTGTTAAGGAATGCTGTCACTCTAAATACTGTCACTCTAGAATTTCTGCCATCAGAGGCCTCTTCCAATTCATATCGAGTACCAACAAGGCGGAACCTATTTCCTCAATGAACAAAGAGCATTATCTTCCAGAAGTTTTTAACTTCTTAGATGTCTGCCTTTCCTTGCTTGTAGTTTGGAAGAGAAAAAAAAAAAGATCCTAATTAGGTACAGTAGCTCCATTTACCTGCTCCACTTCACCATGATTGTGCTTTTCTGATTAGGAAAAAATTTGCTTTCTCTGACTGCTTCTTAAGATTTAGCTCTCTGCCCTTTTCAGCCAAAGAGAGTCCTAATTTACACCGACTACACGAGTTTAGTCATTACCACTAAGTGTTACAGCTTCTCCATGAGATTCCTCAGCAGTAGTTTTCTCTGACTTTGGTGCCATGTAGCTTCTTTATAGGGTCTTTAACTGGAGGTTGAGTATCTGCCAGTGCCCTTCACTCAGTGTGATGAACGGGATGGCTTTATTTTCCTATGAAGGGGTGTGGTTTTCTGGCTCTGAACTGATTCATGGATTGTGATGGGTGTGGACTGTGAGGGAGTCACAGGAAGGAGCAAGCATGGCAAGTAAGTTCTAACTGAAGTAACAAGCTGTCCATTTCTCTAGGAAAATGGTTGGTAAACCAATAGAAACTATTGAACTGACCTTCGCTAACTAAGCTCCTTGGACGAACAGCTTCTCTCTTTCTTAAAACAAGGGATGCTGTGGTTATGTGAATGGTTGGCCCATCAAACGCCCATTCCTGCCATTCTGAGCCTGGCATGGCACACCAAGCATTTGGATTCTCATGGATAGCTTCTCATGGATAGCCTTTACTCTTCCTGAGGCTCAATACATGTGTTGCAGACTTGTTTTATGCCATTTGTGTTTGTTATCATAGTAGTATAATCTTATTATTATTTTAAAAGATGGTGCATTGATACACAATGAAAGATTTCTGAGAGCGAAACTTCTTTGGAAAGATTTAATGTAACACGTTGTTAAGAATAGTTGCTATCAAATTGAGAATGGGTAAAACATCTGCAAAAGATTTGAAAAGTATTATTGACACGTAGAGGAATTCTGCATTTAGATTTTTTCATCTCATATGAAAAAGGAACATGCTGTACTGATAAATTTTGACTAGTTTCCAAGGTGTGTCCTTTTGAATCCATGTGTAAAATTGGCTAACAGGACCCCAGATGTCCCTGGTACTGCAGTTCTGTTCTTTTGCAGCTTGAGCAGGTATGCTTTTGTCTCTGGCATCTTTAGTGCCGTGATGATCCTATCCCATGCTGGCTATGCTCTTGGAGGCCCAATGGTGTGTTACTGGAACTCTGGGATCCCTCTCACACTGCTGGTCCTATGTTCATTGGACTTGCAGCCTTTTCCTTTGGTATTCAACCACGTGCATATGTGAGAACGGATTTTCTTGCTCTCCACCTGGGAACAGTTATCTCTGCCTGCTCTGAGCTATTCCTGCTGCCTGATGGGTTTCTACCATAGAGGGGAGATTTTAAAAAAACCAATTACATAACCAGATTACCCGGTGCCCTTCCCCTTCCTCACAACAGTATTATGGATGTGGCTTATACGTGGAAGTAAATTGAACTCTGATCAATTAGAAGCAACAGCCTCTTTCACATTGACATGTTGGCAAGTAAGTGTCATTTATAGACTTAAGTTTGAATGAATGTTTAAGAGACTTCTGGATTTTTCCTCACTACCCAAACCACTGTTTTGTAGTATTGCGTTTCTGTTGCATTTACTATTTATACAATCCAGTGTAAATTGAGTGATCTTGCTCTGACAATCATAGGATGTTATTACCAAACTTCACAACACCTGCCCCTATAGAATGTGAGAATTGCTAGGGGACTTTTGTGGCCCTAGTCACTCTTAGACACTAAACTTGGATGGTCTTTATTTTGGTTTTTGCATTGCCATTTGTCCTTTGTGTGTTCTTTGCTATTCCTTAGTCCTGGCTGTGAAACTTACATTCCCTTAATATCTATTAAAAAATCTTATTTATATACACGGTAGACTGATTGGGGAAAGACAGGGAATATCAAAGGGTTACATCTTAGAAACAACTTCACACTGAAAATGTTTGTTCTTAAGAGTTCTCTGGTCACTCTGAAACTGCATTTGACCTTTTACCCCACACAGTGTCCTAGTCATGCATCATTTGTCTAATCTCTTCTCCGTGATCATTCTCACTCTGGCTTTTCCCCTCCATTCTATGTCAGGATGCAGAGTAGTTGACTAACAACAGCGTTCGGACTCTTCCCTGGCAGTCCTGTGCTTGGGGGTGGAGACTCGCTTTGGATTTGGCTCCTTTTGCATTTCCAATAGGTAAAATATGTATCTGTATCTATGCTACCACGAAATTGCCTAATTCCTTAGTTGGATTCTTGAGTTCTGTATGTTAAATTACCATGTAAAACTCCTGATGTTTATAATATTATAGTTTCCTTATGGGTTGGATCTGGATCGATAGCACAGCGGGTAGGGCGTTTGCCTTGCACGTGGCCGACCCAGGTTCAATTCCTTCGCCCCTCTTGGAGAGCCCGGCAAGCTACCGAGAGTATCCCGCCTGCACAGCAGAGCCTGACAAGCTCCTCATGGCGTATTCAATATGTCAAAAACAGTAATAACAAGTCTCACAATGGAGCCATTACTGGTGCCCGCTCAAGCAGATCGATGAAAGACTGGAGGACAGTGATACAGTGCTAGCAGTAGTTCTAGATCTCACCCTGGGGTTCAAGCCTCTCCTCTCTGCTTCTTGTGTAAGATGTCACTCTTCCTGCCCCTCACTGCTCTTTCCACTGCATGCTGTCACTCAACCTTTCCTCCACTGGGCCCTGTGCTCTCCTGATCTGAGATCTGTTTCTTCATAGTCTGTCACTGGGCCCCATGGTCTGCCTGTCAGGACCTGTTTCCCCACATCTCTCAGTCCTGCTGGCTTTAATTTGTCCTCTGGCCATGTGGGTGAGAAGGGCTGCTTTCCCACTGGCTGCCTGGGCATGGTGAGGGGTCAAAGAAGATCCCTCTTTTATACCTCTTTTTTGTGTTTGCTGTCTCTACTCACTAGCCATTTCTGTACCTATCTGTCTGGCTACCCTTCATGTTGGTGGTTCTTAAAATGACCAACTGAATCAACTAGATTAGCTATTACCCCTTTCCACTATCTCCAATATAACATCTGTATATCTGGGTCTCCAACACCTATATATGTACATATAGGTCATCATGTCTAAGAACCAAAAACCTTTGAAAGTGAAATTATAAAATCATTTGTCCAAAACAGAAGACAGACATTGGGGTAGTTCTAGGCAATCAAGGTCTGTTTTTATGTCATGGTCACGGTCCTCCGGTTGTTCATCGATTTGCTCGAGCGGGCCCAGTAACGTCTCCATTGGAGACTTTGTTATTACTGTGTTAGGAATATCGAATACGTCACGGGGAGCTTGCCAGGCTCTGCCGTGCGGGCGAGATACTCTCGGTAGCTTGCCGGGCTCTCCGAGAGGGGCGGAGGAATCGAACTCAGGTAGGCCATGTTGGCTGCGTGCAAGGCAAACGCCCTACCCGCTGTGAAAGAATTTTCCTATTTATGCTTTTCTCCTTAAGAAGGATTCTGATTTTTTTTGTTTGCTTATTTGTTTGTTTTGCTTTTTAGATCAACCCAGCGATGCACAGGGGTTATTCTTTGTTCATGCACTCAGGAATTATTTCTGGCTGTGCTCGGGGGACCATATGGGATGCTGGGAATCAAACCTGGGTCGGGCTGCGTGCAAGACAAATGCCCTACCCACTGTGCTATCACTCCAGCTCCGTAAGAAGGATTCTGTTGTTACCCAAATAAAACTATTTTTCCCTTTTTTCCCTTCCAAAATGTGGTTAAACCACAACAGACAGTTCTTTACCTTTTATCAAGGAGTGAGTTATTTTTTTTTCTTTTCTTTCTTCTTCTTCTTCTTTTTTTTTTTTTTTTTTTTTTTGCTTTTTGGGTCACACCTGGCGATGCTCAGGGGTCTCTCCTGGCTCTGCACTCAGGAATTACTCCTAGCAGTGCTCAGGGGACCATATGGGATGCTGGGAATCGAACCCAGATTAGCCCCATGCAAGGCAAACGCCCTACCCACTGTGCTATCGCTCCAGCCTCCTGAGTGAGTTATTTCTTGCAACAGTGTTCTGGCCTTTACCATTTCCTGTTCCATGTGCCTTGTTCTCTTTAAATTCAGTTTTCATCTATGAAACATTGGTAATTAATACCCTCTAAAAGATTCAAATGAAAAATAAAACAATAAGGGTTTTAAGGAGGAGATTAAGCTATCAAAATATAAGGTTTATTGTGATCATTTTCATTCTGTATTTTAAAATGACACTTTGAGTCAAAGATCAAGGAGAACTGTGAATGATGTTATGTTACATTGACTTGACAACTTTCTGGGTGTGGCCCTCTGAGTTTATTATTCAGTATCTTCATTCTTGCTCCCCAAGATTCTAAACCTGTCCTTTGAAGTAGCTCTCCCAGTAATTCTGGATCCTGACCTTGCGCCTTCTTACTATTTCAGTCTGGACCTCTACTCAGCAAATTCATCCAATCACTCTGAATTGTGTGTCATTGAGTCAGGTTATTGTGATGCTGATAGATGAGAACTAAATTGAAGCCATCAGCCTCATTTTCCTTACTCACCTGTTTCCAGATGTGGAAGTTAATGGGCTTGGATTGGCTGCTAACACTGAGTCTCATCAAAGACCATTTTCCCTACGGGCATGAACTGCAATTTATTGATTGGGTGGAGGCCTGAGGGATTGGGGGTGTGGATTTGTATTATGACCTACAAAAATGGTGGGAGCTGAAATCCAAGCCTGCTACGTTAGTGTGTCAAATTGAACAGGAATCCAGCGACTTTAGATTCAGAAGCCAACTAGGCTGACAAAATGAACAGTTAAAAAATGCCACACCTTATTACAAAGAGAAAGCAGCTCTTTTCTTCCTTCTAGAGTAGGAAAATGGGCCTGTTTTATAGTGTTGCACTCAGTTTAAATTGGTGGTGATGGTGCAAGTGGTGGTAGTGTTAGGGATATGTCAATTTTTTCATTGTCTTTTGTAGTTGGTGTTGATTTCTTGGATCTCTCTCTGTTCTCTCCTCGGTTGTTCCCTGGTACCCACTCCATTGAGGCTGTCTGCTTCTCCCATTCTTAACACGTTGCTCGTCTGTCTTAATAATGATCATCAGCACCCTCCCCATGGCTGAAAACAAAGGCCAGTTCTCAGCTCTGATTCTGATTGCTCTAGCACAGTATGTGACATTGGGTTTCACTCTTTGACTTTAAATAGTTTCTTCCTTTGCTTTCCAGAAAATTTCTTTTGGTTTACTCCCACCTCTGTGACTACTCAGTCCCATTGGTTGGTCATCCTGATCTTCTTAATCTCTAAATACTGTGTTTTCTAGAGTTCAACCTTTGGATGGCTTACTATTCTGTCCAGACTCAAGACCAAACAGACTCTTGAATTTAAATACTGTTTACCGAAGACTCTCAGACTTTGATCTCTAGCCTAAAATTCTCCCAAGGACTTGAAATGCATTTACTTTCTGAGCTAGCTGCTTGACTTTTGTAATAGCTTTGCTGAAAAGTTAATGTCTCATATGAACTTTTGTTCATCCCCAAACATGCATTTTCTAGACTTTCCTTATCAGTAAAGTAAATGTCTTTCTAAGTTGGTTGGTCCTAAACTATTGAGAAATTATCCTCAGTCTATCTTTTATTTCCTATGGTAATTTATGTGCATCAACAATAGATTATTGCTTTGTCTCTTCAAACTGTTGAATATCTAGAATCTTACCACATCTTTCCAGTCTCCTATTATTCCCTGGTCTCAGATACTATCATAGTCTTTCACATAGTTCATGCAGTTGCCTTCCTGAGTGCTTTACCTGCTTCTCCTCTAGCCTTTAACATCAGATTTACAGCACAGCTGACTGAGCAAACCTTTCAGAACAAGGTTAGATTATGTTACTCCTGTTCAAAGACTTGAATGGGTTCACGTGTTACTCAGAGTCCTTGCCAAGGCTCATAACGCTCTTCAAATTTCTTTCTGAGAGAATATCCCAATACTTCCTCCTCTATCATTAGTTTAGTGATCCCTATGATTTCTAATATTCAGCCACATTCTTCTTGTTAATATTCTTATTGAAGTAACATGGTTTATAATAGTGCTAATAGTTTTTTGCTTTGGCACATGTTACCGCACCATACATACTACCAAAGTACTATTATTCCCTCACCTCTGTTCTTGGTTCCTTCTCATCTGCCCCTCTTCACCCACCCTTGGTAACCTCTGTTAAAAATAACCTGAGGGCATTTAAATAAAATAAATAAAATAATGTCAGAATCTAAGGTGTTTGTTTTCGCTGGGTATTTCCTTCCTTTGCTACTTGAATGCGATAATTCCGTATTTTCTGAATTATTTTGTTTGACATGCCATAGTTTTATTCCATGTTGTAGCAAAATGCAAGATTTCATCTGTTTTTTATAGCTAAGTAGTATTATATTGTGCATATATACCCCAACTTTTTTTTAATCCATTCCTCTGTTGTCAGGCACTTGGGATGTTTCCAGATCTTGGCTAATATAAACAACGCTGCAATAGACATAGATATGCCTATATTGTTTTGAATTATTGTTTTTGTGTCCTTGGGGTAGATACTAAAAAGTGGAATTATCAAGCTATATGGTAATTCTTATTGTCTTATTGTCTAGTTCTCACTCTCAGAGAAACCAGCAGGCTACTGAGAGTATCCTGCCCACATATATCCCTGAGTGGGAATCCCTGTAAAGGTTATTAGAGGCTACCCCAAAAGCCTCCATCCCTCTCAGAGAGCCTGGCAAGTTACCGAGAGTATTCTGCCTGCACGGCAGAGCCTGGCAAGCTACCCGTGGTGTACTCGATATGCCAAAAACAGTAACAATGATGGTCCTCATTCCCCTGAAAGAGTCCCCAGTATGCCATTGGGCTACACTAGCACGTAACAGGGATGAATGGAGACATTACTGGCACCCACTCAAGCAAATCGATGAACAATGGGGTGATAGTGATAGAAATAGTAGTGGCTATTCTATTTTCAGTTTTTGGAGGAGTCCCGACTATTTTCTGTATTTTCTGTAGTGACTGAATCAGCTTCAAATCCAGCAACAATGACAGCAGCTTTCTTTTTTTACCACATTCCCACCAGTGCTGGTTGTTTCTGGCCTTTTGACATGGACATTTTCCGTGGTGTGAAGATAATCTTTCTCTGTCATTTTGATTTGCATTTCTATGATAATCAGTGACTATGATGCTTTTTCATATGCTGTTGGCCTGGTCATCTTGTAGTCCTCTTGGACAAATATCTGTGGGGTTCTTTCTGTTCTCTGAGATCCAGGCTGCATGCCTTCTTTGGCAATTTTCACCTGCAGATCCTTCTGCCTGGGACTTTATCTTTCCAGTTTGTGTGTATTCCACTAATGTTAATATTGATGCTATTATAATTCATTGTGCCTAAATTTTTAAAAAGGAGAGAGAATGATAAAGAGAAAAAGGAAGGCCTACTCACCCCAGAGCTTCTTATTCCTCCTTGTGTTACAAGAACTTAGCTATAAATGAAACAAAACATAAAGAAAAGATAATGGTCTCATAAATAAGGATTCTCTCCACGAGGATGGATATTTGATCATTGTATAGTTGACATCCAAGCACAAAACTTTGTAAGTCTACAACTGTACCTCATGGTGTTTCACTAATAAAAATTAAAAATAAATAAATAAATTTTTTTAAAAAAGTATTCTCTCCACGAGTCTTAAGGATTTAATTTCTTGGAGATAATATTTTTAATAACTATTTTTTTTGCCAGGAATATAATGATTATTTTTAAGAATCATAATTATAGAAAATATCACATACCTTTCCCTGTTTACAGAAATGAGCTTGTGGTACTGTACTTTTAGTATTTTTATTAAATAATCACTATGAGCACGGCATTGGGCCTTTCCACTCAGCTTCCTTGGCTGAAAATGTCACAAAGTAATCAAAATGTTGTACAACTCTGTGCCTCCATTTCTTATTGCCAAAACTGGGACTGAATTTAGGAAGCAAAAAATAAACCCACTTTGGTTGAGACTTCTGGTTTGGATGATGTGACAACCTCTACTTGGTAAAAATTCTGTAGGCTTTATGGAGCCAAAATATACCTTTGCATTGATAAGAACCTTAGACCCCTGACCTGACAGAATTGCTCAGTGGAGACATTTAATGAAATTTCCTTGATAGCTATGTTACCTATGTCCTCATTATCCTACTGAAAGATATATCTCCTTAAGATTTTTCCTCAATTTCTGGGTACATTGTTTATGATTATGTATGCTAATTGTATGTTTCTTAACCACACAAGCCCATCTCTCTCCCTCATCAATATACATGATTTTTCCTAGAAAACTCCTAAATATGTATAGATGTTTCCCTAACCCAGGTTGGCAAAAACTCAGTCCCCTGACTTTCGCTTTCTGAAGTGTGTTCTGCAGCCTGTGCTGGTTAGACATGCATCTCAACTTATTTCCTAGCCAATAAAGCCCTTCTTTTTCTGTTCAGCTGTTCTTGGATTTTTTGGATGACAGAAATTAATTATATTTGTTTCACTGTGTTTTTAGAACCTTCCTATTTTAATGATATGATAACTATATTCTAGAATTCTGTTCTCTTCCAAGGGTCCATTGAGTCCTCAGTCATCAGGAACCACAGGTAGTGACAGCTAAGTCCTAGCAGACTCAGGCAGCAAAATCAGCATTTAGAAGGAGAGTTAAGGGAAATCAGAAACCTATAGCATCTATAGAATAGTAGTTTTCTCTAGTTATTGGATATGTGGGAAGGATTCAGTGCCCATCTCTTCATCTTTCTAGGTGTCTGGCTGATTGGGTTCAATCAAGAGCAATATCCACAAAACTGTCTTAACCTATTAAAAAGTTATAAAATAGTATTTAAATAGATCTTCCCCTGATTTCAAATGTAACACACTTAAAATACATTTGGAATATAAGTGAATTATTCATTTACCAAAGAGCAGACTTTCACGAAAATAGTTCAGGATGGAAAAGCAGCATATGAAATTATCTGATTGTCACCTACTCACATTCTAACAACCATATGTACTCTCCATTCACTTTCGATATTTTCAGTCCTCTGACTGAAAGGTCTCAAAAACATTCTGAGATTTGCAAATTTGGAGGTCTTTATTAGATCTAAACCTACTGGTGACCTAAATGCTTATGTTGCTGTATTAGAAAACTTCAGGAGAAGAACTTTGCATGTTTGGACAGCCAACACTTTCTGAAATTCTGATGAAGTGTAAACTCAATTATTTAGCACCCAGAAACTAGAACTTAAGATATGTGTTTAATACAGCTCTATCTTTATTCTCTCACTACTTTCTTTCTTACACCCTGCCCCCAGCCTTATTTCTCTTCAGTGTTCTAGTTTTCTGTTTGAAAGACAGTGTTAGATGCCTAATTAATTTAACGAGTGTAAGAGAACAGTTAATGAATTAGTCAGTCAAAATAAGAGTATTTTTAATAGAAACTCTCATTTTCTAGATGTAGAAATACAGAATCTTAAGTTCAGAAAACTAGCTTTATGTAGATTGGTCATTTTCAGTTGCAGGTGTACATTACAGTCTTCTTGATCATGTCTTAAAATATTGATACTCTGAGCCATCTTAAATCATATTTTTAGGGTGTATGCTTTTTCAAAACAAAGAAAAAAATTCCAAGTGATTTTATTCTGAATTCAGTGTGGAGATACAAGATCTAGTCAAACCGACTTGATGCTAACTTCTCTGCATCTTTGTCATCGCCCAAACTTGACTGGTCTCTGTGTTAGAAACTTCCTTCATTGTACCTGCTAATAATTTGACTGTTCTCTGTTAGAAACCTACAAACAAGGAGTTCTAATTTCCCAAAGAAAAGCTTTATAGGAAGTTCTTTTTTTTGGGGGGGGGGGTAGTTACTCCTGGCTCTGTACTCAGGAATAACCCCTGGCAGTTCTCAGGGGGACCATATGGGATGCTGGGAATAGAACCCGGGTTGGCCACGTGCCAGGCAAACACCCTATGCCCTGAGCTATTGCTCCAGTCCCAGGAAGTTCTTTGTTGATGAAAGTTCCCTTATTTTGTTATTTAGAACCATAAAGAACAAATCTTACTATTCTATGGGACTCCTCGAAAATTTGAAGCTAGTTCTCATTCATTCCCCCTAAAACCAAATAATTTGGGAGTTTATATTATAAGCTCAGATTTTATCTAGATTCCCACACAGACATAATAGGTTTTGTGGAGATGATAGGAAGATCAGTGACAAAGGGAAACCTTCTTTACCGCTGAGCACAATCACCTCTTTATGAGGCCGGGTCTCCGTTTGCAAATGGACATGTGGGGGATGCTTAAAAACTGGCTTCTATCTATTTGTCTAATTCCCTTATCCATCATCTAGAACAGAGTTTTAAGTATTCAGTCCTTCAAGGAAAATCTGAGGAGGAGAGAATGAATTGGCAAGAATAAGCAAAAATGGCCCCAAGGGCATTGCTGTATGGGTTCTTGTAAGAGTTCAGATAAGTACAAGGTCAGTGTTCAGGGAGATGGGGAGAAAATGATAGCTATAGGACACCAAGCCACACTGTAGGACCACTGTGTTCCAATATGTTTAATATTCAAGCCCTACTACATTCCTTTACACATTCCCACTGTTTTTCCACTTCATTTCAGAACTATGAATTCATGTCTAAGTGAAAACTATCCACTTGCTACATCTGTGATTGCTCTGTCTCTATTTCCCCTCCCCCCCAAACAAAACCTCAGGGTTCCCATTGGCTTACCCCCAGCCCTGGACCTGATTTAGCAGTGTTGAGATTGAGTGGCTTCTATGAGCACAAAAATATATCTATTTGCTAATTATGCCACATGAATTTAAAACATGAATTAACTCCCTCATACAGTACAATTTGAAGAGATAAAGATTCCTAGGTGCAATAGACTTTGTTCCAATAATTTTTCTAGTGTAACCTTAAGCTTTGTATTTTATGAAGCTCAGATTCTAAAAATCAGGGAGGTTTGATTTGCTCTAAAACACAACTTGTTTGCATCTCACTTTGTTCTGAAGGGGACAGTCAGTCATTTTCTTGGTCTTGGACTCTGCCTTCCCTGTGCTATTTGCCTCAGTCTCCTTCCTCTTCTAACTAAAACAACCTTTCTCACTTAAATCTTTATTTGACTTTAAAGCCTTCTGTTTTGCAGGTTTTCTTTCCACTGGGGATTCTCTGATGCCTCCTCGGCAGGCTTAGCCACCTGTGAAGAACGTGCCGCGCCAGAGAGGACTGCTCCCTGGATGCATGAGTGACAGGGAGGATTTCCTGAGATTCATTAGAAAGCAAACCCTATATTTGCAAAGATGAGATGTTGGATAGAGCAAGGGAGGAAAGCTGGCCACAGAAAATAATCTATTTGAGAATGTAGCCCTGTTTCATGTATTTTACCAATTAGATTTACTTCCTTTTGGTCTTTAGATTAAAAAAAATCAAATAAACATGATGGTGGTGCATCTGTTTTAATGCTTCTAATCTTCTGACTACCAGAGCAAAAAATTAATA
This sequence comes from Sorex fumeus, assembly GCF_029834395.1. Classification (NCBI taxonomy): domain Eukaryota; kingdom Metazoa; phylum Chordata; class Mammalia; order Eulipotyphla; family Soricidae; genus Sorex; species Sorex fumeus. The sequence goes on from NW_026606322.1 coordinate 4,281,417, forward strand.
TTTTCCTTCCTTGGTAATAGCCAAAAGTTAGATACCAATGGTCGGAAGGAAATGAAGAACAGATGTAGTTTATCTCTAGGTGGGGGTCTTGTGTGTGCACGTGTGTGTGTGTGTGAACATTCCAATATAGATTAGAATCATTTTTAATACATTTATGGAACTGTAGCAATAGATTATGTTAGATATGTGAAAAAAATCAAATCAGATACCTGACCTAATATACTAAACTTTATAGGCATAAGTGCATGATCAGATATCCATGAGCCAAAGAAATAACATGGGGAAAGTTTATTTCGTGTCTGAGTTTGGAATTCATGACTTTTTAATATGCTCTAATGTCTATTCTTAGAACCACAGGTCTTTTCAAATGTCCTTTAATCTACAGTCAGTATACTTACAAGGGATTATTGAGCTGGGGCAGGTAGCAAGAGAGCTCCTATTTGCATTCCTTAAAACTGAGTGACTGAAACCCGAATGAAGAGGAATGCAGATGAATTATAAATTTAAATTGCTATGTATGCATGTGTGTGTGTTTGAAATAGGGGGGAAGTGAAACTGGAAAGAGGCGGGAGAATGACTCGCTCCCACTCATGGCAGAGGAAGAAAAATCAACACAGAAGATTTGAAAAGTATAAAAAAAAAATCCTCTTTGCTGTCTTGCCTTGTGGCATCTTTGAATGTGTTTGGCATCTGTGGGCTATCTGAGGCCACTTGTGCAGTCAGAAAATTGCTCATGGTATTTAAAGAGCTCCTTTATTAATATTCCTAATCAGCCATTTGAGAAATTGGATGCTTGCTCTGGGGCGTCCACCTTTCTCGAGGTGTTATATGATTTCTTCTGTTTTAAGCTTAATGAAGATTTTTGTTATCAGCATAATTTGCAATAAGCTTCTTCTTCATTGGAAGATTGTCTTTTTTGCCTTTATAGCAATGCACAGTGCTTTGTCCAGCGGCACATAAAGTCCAGAAGGGGCACAGTTGCAGGGTACTAGACACAGTATTATGTTGGAGGAAGAGATTCACCTGGATTTGTTGTGTGTGGTGCACCTGGAAGTTGTGCAATCTGGTATTTGATACTCAGTAAATGGATGCACAACCCAGTAATCAAGTGAAATGCTATTATATTTTTTCAGAGACAGTTTGGAGTAGTTTATGCTCAGTTAAAATGTTATATACGGTACATAGAGTTTGAATTAAGAGAAACTAGAGTTCAATCTACCCTATATACTGTCATATAGGCAAATTATTAATTTTTGGTGTATATCTCAATTTACCGATCTGTAAAACATCTATGTTTCAGGGTTACAAAGAGAATTATATTTAATATATATGACTAAAAAGGGCTGGAGCGATAGCACAGCAGTATTTGCCTTGCACATGGCCGACCTGACCAAGCCGGGTTCAATTCCTGTGCCCCTCTCAGAGTGCCTGGCAAGCTACTGAGAGTATCTCGTCTGCACAGCAAAAGCCTAGCAAGCTACCCATGATGTATTCGATATGCTAAACACAGTAACAACAAGTCTCACAATGGAGACGTTATTGGGCCCGCTCGAGCAAATCGATGAACAATGGGAGGACAGTGACAGTGACAGTGACTATAAAAGTCCTTGGCATAGTATAAATACTGAATACTAATAATGATTATCAAGGACCTGTGTTTTTGAATCTAACTGCAGTTATATTAGTAGCAGGGAGAAAAGAAAGAAGAGCCTGAATATAGCATGGACCCAGAACCTGTATCATCTAAAGTTAGAGTTGATATCTCCTATTCATCTGTGTTGCTTCCAGTCTGTGCATATCGGGATAAACATTGCATGAATTATCATACATGTTACTGTTATGAGCCTGAAATATATTTCTTTGTTGGAACAAAAATTAGTTGAGAATCACTGATTCTGCATTGTGCAATGTGAAAGCTGTGCATTTTGTCACACATTAGTTTTGGTCTGTGGTTAGTTATACAACCAGCTACAAAGAATACGCAATGAGCTTCCGGTATGAAATTCTGAGTGCTCCACATAGGTCTGAATGAGAGAACAGCAGGTCCTGTTTTAGCTGGCCCAGATTCCCCTGCTAGATTCTGTCACTCCTCTACTATATTTCTCTTTCTTTTCTATGGTAATAAATTACTTATTAAGCCTGCAGCCTGCCCTGAAGAATTTCTTCCTTTTTATTCTTATTGCCTCCTCTTTGCTATTTTCTCTCATTGTTTGTGCCTTTGCTCTTTCCATGCAATTATTAACTGAATTAGCACATTTCCAATGTTTGTTCACATTTAATGAGGTATTGGTATTTTGACAGCCAAAATGAAGAAGTGAGACCCATGGGTGAGGGTTTTATTGAACTTCAATGTGTTTTATTATCCAAGATGTGTAATTCACAAAGTCACAATCTTATTGTGACACACAAAGTGACATGTGTTCCTACAGTGTTGATATTTTTATGGCTGAAAATTGTAATCTTTTAAATATTATTCTGTTTGTTAAGGGAAGTTCCCATAGATAGACTGGCTACATATCCTACTGTGTTAAAATTTATTTAATAGAAAAGGGAAAGTCCTGTCAACTATCAGTCACAAAACATTTCAAATATTATCTGAAATTTATTAGAATTACAAAACTGAACTGGAAACTACTCTGGAATAATTAGATTAAATAATGTTTGTCAAGGCTCTTTTGTACCAAATAACAGAAACCCTCAAAACTGGCTGGAACAAAGAGGAAGAGTTTATTACTAGGATATATGGGCCTCAGAATTCTCCAGAGAAGAAAAGGGAGCTGTCGCCTACAATGAAGAACTCATCAGAACCTATGTGCAGACATTTTAAAAACCAAGCCCTTTATCTACTTTATTCCTCTCTGAGGCAGTAAATTTTTGTGCTTCTTTCTGTCCAGTTGAAGTTGGCTGCCTCCTAAAGGAATTAGAAGTACTCAAAATACTCATCATCTCTGAATCTTGAGTCCAGATTCCTAGGATAAACGCTGTAGGGGTCCTCGAGTGAGTGCCTGGCTATTTGAAGACCTGACTTGAGGTGGAAAGGGAAAAGGCAGCAGAGAGACTTTCTCAGGGAAGTGGATAGTGGGTTCATGAGTATAGGACCACCATTGTTTGTTTCTTGATCTTCTAACAGTGCCATATTAGGAAGCCAGTTAAATATGGACACAAAACTGTTGTGACAAGTATTTTGTGATTTTTTTTTACTGTTTAAAGGCCGAATCTATATATATGCTTGCCAATTTGACCTATTAAAGAAATTATGTATAACTTAAGCCTTAATACATTTTATCTGAAATAAATAGGGAATTATGGAGAGGATGCATAATTTTATATTTATTTTGCTTTTCTGGGACATGGATTAGATTGTATTAATCATCATTATAAGCTCATTACAGTGGTATATTTCACTTGATTACCCAGAAATGTTTATTATTTCCAGCCAGGGAGACTGCTGAAATGGCAAGTGCATATGTTTTATATGCCAGGAGGCCCAGGGTTGATTCCAGGCAAATCGCGGCCCCCAAGTAGCTTGCCAGGAGCAGCTCCCTGAGCACTTGCAGGTATTTCCCAAACTGCAAGCGCCCCCTCCCCACTCCAAATCATCTGTTATTTATATTTTCTTTTTCTTTATTCCCTCTTTTGTTCTCCTTACCTTCTGCTTCACTTCTGTCCTTCCTTTCTTTCTTTTTCCTCATTTTTTTTCCTCCCAAGGATTGAAAAGATGTGTGTGGGTGTTGTTACAAAGGGGAGAAAGGAAAAATTGAGCAATGACAAGTTTGAAAGTAGCAAAATTATTTTAGTAACTCACTGTCTTGGGAGGATACATATTGATGTATAATTTATACACAAATGCAAATAGTCATGTAAATTGGGTGCGTATTTTAGCTCTTAGAAAATGACTGCCCACACATTGCTGTGCAATCCTTCGTCAGCTTCAGTTTCAGACAGCTGCTCTGGAGACACTGGAAGTCCGAATCTGGTATTATTCAAGATGAAATGTGAAGCCTTCATAGTCCTATAATATGACCAAGGAATGTGAAGGGTTGAAAGAAGAGAAAGACATGCTAGGAGGAGGAGACAGTAAACAAGGTCATCAGCAGTTGTTGCAAGAGCATTTGCCTGTTCAGGAGAAGGACACTGCTGTTACGTGCTTGTGTGTGATTGGCAGAAAGTTAACCTGGCAGTTAGATAGCTGCAGAGTCATTCCTTCTTCAGTGGGGCAAAGCACCTTATGGAGCCAACTTAAGGCTCCTTAGCTTCCTGAGTGCTGAAAGATGATACAGTTGGGCATCCAGGTTGCATATAAAAGGTTTTCCAAGTGTTTCTCCATAATTTATGACCCCTAGGTCAGGAACCTGTCTATACTGCACAGGGTGTGTTGCATGTGACATGTTGTTTTTGGTCTTAGTGTTTGGAGAGCCTCAATCAGGGAGTCAGTAGGAAACGAAACAGAAACAGAAAACAGGGGTTAGAGTGTGCCCATGTCTCCCAATGAAGGTGGTACAAAGCATGTAGGCTGTTGGCAGCAGGTAGCTTGGGATAGAGACACTGTAGCACTGTCCTCTTGTTGTTCATCAATTTGCTCGAGTGGGTGCTAGTAATGTCTCACAACAAATTGTGAGACTTGTTGTTACTGTTTTGGGCATATCGAATATGTCATGGGTAGCTTGCCAGGCTTTGCGTGTGGGCGAGATACTCTCGATAGCTTGCCAGGCTCTCCAAGAGGGGTAGAAGAATTGAGCCCGGGTCAGCCGCATGCAAGGCAAATGCCCTACCCGTTGTGTTATCGCTCCAGCCCAGGATAGAAACACTAAAGACACTATTTTATTATTGCCTTATGTGTTTTAAGGTGAGCTGGAGTGATAGCACAGTGGAGAGGGCATTTGCCTTGCACGCAGCTGACCCGGGTTTGATTCCTCCACCCCTCTTGGAGAGCCTGGCAAGCTGCCGAGAGTATCCCGCCCGCATGGAAGAGTCTGGCAAGCTCCGCATGATGTATTTGATATGCCAAAAACAGTAACAACAAGTCTCATAATGGAGACGTTACTGGTGCCTGCTCACACAAATCGATGAGCAATGGGAAGAGAGTGATACAGTGCGGTGCTACAGTGTTTTAGGGTGACAAACTCCATGTTCTAGGGAAAGATAATCTCTCTATTTCATCCCCAGGTTGAGGGGAAGAGCTTTAGAAGGTTCAAGATCACCAGCATTGCCAGGTAATTACTTGATAAGTGGTGGGGATTGGATTTTCATTTAGGTCTGTCTGCAAAGCCCATGCCATGAATAGTATGTCAAGCCTCAGTCCCTCTCCCACTCCTCCTGTGCTTCCTAAAGGCAAGCTGATAAGCTCCAATCCTTAGCTATTGTTCTGCGTAGCCCTTGCAAATGTGCAGCGACTTTGCTCATTTTCACGATCATGATCACGACCATCCTGTTATTCGTCAATTGCCTCGAGCCAGCCCCAGTAACATCTCCTTCGTCCTAGCCCTGAGATTTTTAAAAAAGTGCCATATTCAAGGCTCTTTCAGGGTTAGGAGAGTGAGACCCATCATTGTTACTGGTATTTGGCATACTGGGTACGCCACGGGGAGTTTGCCAGACTCTGCCGTGTGGGCAGGTTACATTTGGTAGCCTGCCAGTTTGTCCAAAGTAGGAATGAGATAATAAAATGTCATTATAAGATGTCGCGCAGCCGTGAATGCAGTCATGTGCTTCCGGGAGCTGGGTTTTATAGTCTCTGAGTCTTGGCTGTTGATGGGATTACACGGCGCCAGGGGGGCAGTTGGTGTGTGTGACCCCTGCCTACTGGGATTTGAAGGATCTGGGTGGAGGATGCTCAGCCCCGATTCGAGTAGGCTTGGAGATCTCAGCCCCGGGACCCACGTGCCTTTGTTCCTCTGCTGGTACCTTCACGTGTGCGGAGAGTGGTCTCAGCATGGTGGTGGCTGGTTCTGGAGGTCTTCAGCTGCCGGAGACCTGGTCGGGGATGTGGAGGGAAACTCAACTCGCTCCCCTCTAGGGGGCCCCGGCGAGGACAGCCAGGCGCAGGGGCAGAAGACTCATTTTATTGATAGCCATATCAATGTGCATCAGTGTTGGAGCAGAGAAGTTGTCACCACAAATAATAAGAGCTATGAATTCTCAGAGGCCATAAAAACCTATGAATCTGGTCTTTGGGTTCTCCAGAACAAAACTTGAATGTGATACATGGTTTAACAAAATAATTTTTGTTACTTCATGCTGTGAAATCAAACCGGGATTTGATTTCAGGTACAAGATGAAAGAAATATTCAAACATCAGGAACTTTGAAGATAGATGGAATAGCACAAGAAAGCTTGAATTGAAAGATTTCCTGGAAAATTCTGGATATGTTTATCAACTTATGGAAATTCACTGTAATACAGATATCTCATTTTATAGATATGGGATAGTCAGGAATGTAGTTGGAATGCATAGAACATTTTTGTCTAATGTGTGAGGGGTAGAGAACAACCTCATACGTTTGTGGAAAGACTGTCATGTTGGAGCTTCCCAAGGATGGAGCAGGTGAATCAGTAGAGAGAGTGACACCTATCAGGCAACAATTAGGGCAAAGGTGTTGATGGGAGACTGGAAGTAACTCAGTGGTCAGAACATAAAAATTTGGAGAGGGAAGATGGTGAAATCCTTATCAAAGAAATTATGGTACTATGATTTATCTTACTATGAGATTTTTTTGTGATGCACATGCACTTATGAAATTTAATTTGTATAGGTAGAGTTATCTCTCACCTCTATGTGAATAGCCTCTGAGCAAGATTTGCCTTTAGGTTCCTGGGGGCTTGGGGTGTTCATTTTTACATTTCTTCAGAAAAATGAACATTGAATGTACAAAGATCATTAAACTTTGGAAATTTGCTATTTTGGGGCCCCACTAGATATCAGGCATCCTAGGAGTTAGTGTTAGGGTTAGAATTGGTGATAGGGTTAGGGATGTGGAGGGTTTAGGTGGAAAGTAATGTGGTTTTCCAACATAAAATGGGAAGCAAAGAATTTTGTGATTGTTATGTTGGGGCTAGTTGGCAGAACTATGCCTATTCTAGGCTCCAGTTGATTTGAATACCTTAAATTTGTGGTTTCTATCCAGACTACTGAATTAATCTTGCTATAAAATATTGATTCTATTTGGGAGTCCATTTTCTGTATTTTACTATTAAAATTTTGTTGATTTGCTCCCTTTAACTCTGATCACAGAAGTATGGCTCAGTTAAGAATTTGATGACAAATACTGTTTGTGTGTCCAAGGTAAGGGGAACAGGGGGCCCAGTTTCCCCTGGTGTGGAGCTTTCTCCACTTGGAGCCACTGCTGAGCCATTTCTTTCTTTTTAAATATATGCTACTGTTATTTATGATACACATTGCTTCCAAATTATTTATTTATGTATTTCTCTCCCCTATTAGATGGTGAGTCCTTGAGGGCAAGCACTATGTCTTAATCAAGTCTTTACCCTTACTGCCTACCCGAGTGCCTGAAATATAATAGTAACTAAACATACACATGTATAATGAATGAACACTTCTATTTTTACCTTTTATAAATTTGCAGACTTTGAACATTTTATTGTTCATCTTCCATCCTCCAAGACTTCATTTCTATAAAGAAGAGTCACACAGGAGTGTTATTTAGTTCCTTCTGTAGACTTCTGTTGTTATTGTTTGAGATCTAATGCCTGTCTTGAGGAAATCAGTCAAAAATAAAGAGGAATGATTGGAGTAGACTTAGTAATGTGATGGAACTAAAATGACTTTACATTATTTTATATAGCCATTATCTGAAACTTCATATTTAAAAAACTATTATTGGGAATTGTTTAATTTTTCATCATAAGATTCCTTTATCTACCAAGTTCTTCTCATATACTTGAAATATGATTCAGTTCACAGAACATTGATTTACAAATAGCTTCATCAGCAATCTATCTATTGTTTGAAATATACATCAGTTATAGATGAGAGCAGCGTGAATGATAAGTTAATTAAGAACAAGGAACATAAAACTTTAATCAATAGACAAAACAAATAAAATTTCAAATTATTATGACTGTGTAAGTATTCACAAAAGGTACAGGTGAGAATAGATGATGGGTATGTTGAGGGAGGAGGAAGCAAAAGGAATAAGGGAGGAATAGTGAGGCGAATAAAAGGGATAACAGAATGAAAGGGAGAGGAAAGGAAGAAAGGATGAGAGAGAGAAAAAAATGTAGCAAATAAGAGAAGATAAGACTAAGAAGAGTAAACAAGGGATATGAGGTGCAGGAAGAGTCGGGGGCGTTTTAACATGAGGCCGACAAAACTGAAGCGGGTAGGAAAGGAAAAGACAAAGAGGGGAAAGGAGAGATCAGGGGTAACTCTGCGTCTAACTGTTAAAATCAAACCTAACTGGCAGGCTCGTCTTGGGGTTTGGTTTGGCTGATGGAATTAATTCGTTCCTTATCCATTTGGTAGATAATTATGGCATGTGAACGAGATGCTGGACACTGTTCTCGGTTTGGAGGTAGAATGGGGCCCAGACGGACCAGGTCCCCATCCGCTCAGAGCACACATTCAGATTTGGTGATGCGCTCAGGTTGCTCTGATTCCTTGTTTGCAGCAGTAAGATTTGGGTTTGCATTCAGAGCAGGGTGTGCTGTCATTGATCATCTCTTATACTGTCAGCCTGGACCTAAAAGATCTTTGAAATGCTTAGTACTCATGACTCCCCTCTCTTGGAACATTTGGTTGTAACTTCACAGTGGATCTGAGGAAACTTGTGAAAGAGTAGTTGCTAAATGAAAACTCTCTTTAAATTTTGCTCTATTTACTCATAAGTTTTCTCTCTCTCTCTCTCTCTCTCTCTCTCTCTCTCTCTCTCTCTTTGTATGTAGGGCTAGAGGGAGAGCACAGCAGTAGGGCGTTTGCCTTGCACTCAGCCAACATGGCCCACCCGAGTTCGATTCCTCCACCCCTCTTGGAGAGCCCAGCAAGCTACCGAGAGTATCTCGCCCGCACGGCAGAGCCTGGCAAGCTCCCCGTGATGTATTCGATATGCCAAACACAGTAACAACAAAGTCTCCAATGGAGATGTTACTGGGCCCGCTCGAGCAAATCGATGATCAATGGGAGGGCCTTTACTTTACTTACTCTCTTTGTATGTGTGTCGTGTGTGTGTATGTGTGTGAGCACAAATGCACATGTGCGTACTTGTAGATTCACGCCTTGAATGGCCCATGTCTTTTCTTGGCTATCTTTTCTGTTTTTTCATCCCATAAGTAGACTGATGAGAACACTCAGCTTTTATTAAATCCCCCTATTGTGGGAGGTTGTGATGATATTATAAATAGTATCAATCAAGCGGGACAGTGCTGGGGTGGAACTGTCAGGGTCAGAGCTTGATCAGGTCTGAGAGTTACCCACATCCATAAGTAGCTTGATTCAGGGGGAGGCCTGTTAAGGAAAGAAGACAAAGGCTAATGAGGAGATTAAGTCTTTATTAATCTACCGAAAGAAATTAAGGCTAGAAGAAGGAAATCATGCCAGGAAGTCAGGAACTGGGAAAATCCAGGAGCAATGCTGAAGATAAAACAAAATCAGGAGACTGAGAAGTTAAGTTTATTCTTGAGGGTTGCTGGCAACATGCTGGAATGAAATAGTGTCAGTGAAAACAGTTCCAACTGGGAAAATGGAGATTTCAGCATAATATAATGATTAAAAATTTTTAATTATATTGAATAAGAAAAGGATTTGTGGGATAAAATTTGAAAGTTACTATGCCTCTTTTGTTGCCTGGTAATTCCTATACTATAGGACTAGAAGATAGGACACTTACATTCTTTGTTGATAATCAGGGAAGTTTGTATGTAGATGCACATACTCACACAAACACACACATCCCACAGATGCAATTCCAGGTAATAATAAAAACCTTAGTGCTTATATAAAATTAATATTATTTACTTTCTCAGGTTAGGTCTTACTATAGGCCAATCCTTTGCTCGAGCGGGCCCAGTAACATCTCCATTGGAGACTTTGTTGTTACTGTGTTTGGCATATCGAATACATCACGGGGAGCTTGCCAGGCTCTGCCGTGCGGGCGAGATACTCTCGGTAGCTTGCCGGGCTCTCCGAGAGGAGCGGAGGAATAGAACTCGGGTCAGCTATGTTGGCTGCGTGCAAGGCAAACGTATGATTGACTTTATCCCTTTTTTTATCATCTAGTAATTTAACACTTATCTGGTCACCTTAGTTTCAATTACTAGAGTTTGTAGCTCACATTGGTAGTTTTATATTGCTGTGAAACAAATATCCACAAATTTAGTGTCTTCACGGAATATAGATTCTCAATGTAATCTGTGATGATCTTTTAAAATTTCTGTGGTTTCTGTTATGATGTCTCCCCAAGTTTAGTGTCTTTGAACTATTCATGGTCTCAGAATTCAGGATCCAGTCAAGGCTGGTTCTATTCTCATAAGGGCAAAATTGTTGTCTGCTGAGCTGTGATCTCAATGGACTCTAAAAAAATCTCATCCAAGATCATGTTGTGGCAGGAAGAAATCATCTTCCCCTCCACTACAGAACACACTGCGCCTATACAAAAGAGCAGCCCTGACTTTTAAATGCTCTTCTGTTTTAATTTCATATTTGTGGTCAATCACGGGGATTAAATCCAATGATTCACACATGCAGGGTATGTGTTCTACTGCTGATATACATCCCAGACCCATATTTTCTCTTTTAAGAGGCTCACTTGATTAGGTTGTCAATTGGAGACCTCTAACTTAAAAATTTTTTAAATGTTTTAGTCCCCATGATTCACAATACTGTTGATGGTTGGGTCTCACGCATATATTTGATACCATGATCTCTACTGGAGTGTTTGCTTCCCACCTTCACTGTCTCAAGGTAGTCCTCCCCACAAGTCCTCTTCCCTTACCCCATCTCTCTACCACGATGAATTCAATTCTGTAGACCAGTTTCTTAGGTTCTGTTGCCATTGGCCATTTGTTACTTCATCACTATACTTCTATGTTCCTTGGTTGAGAGACCTCATTCTGCACTTATATCTCTGTGTGTGACTTACTTTACTCAGCATGATGCACTCAAGCTCTATCCATGTTGCAGTAACCCAAATTATGTTTTGTCTTTCTTATAGCTAAGTAATATTCCATTGTGTATTTATACCATAGTTTCTTTAATCATCTGTTCTTGGGCACAATTAATTACAATTACAACTATTGTAATTAATGTTGCAATGAATTCAGGAACACAAATGTTCTTTCTGGATTGAATTTTTGGGCCCTTTAGATTAGATGCTCAGAACTTAAATTTTTGGCTCAATTTATAGATTGGTGATAAATGTTCATATTGTTTTCCAAAAAAAATTTAACCAGCCAACATTCCCACTAGCAGAGAATAAGGGTTCCTTTTCCCTCACATCCATGTCAACACTGGTTATTATTGTTATTTTTGTGTGTATGCCAGTTTCACAGTGATAGCACATTTTTGTTTGGTTTGCATTTTCATGAAAAGTTAGGCAAAAATTTTTTTCAGAAACTTATTATCTACACAAATGTACTCCTTAAGAAAGTTTCTGTTCATCTCTTCACAGTTTGTGAAAAGGTTGATTGTTTTTTCTTAAGTTTCATAAGTGCTTTATATATCTTGAATTTTAACCCTTTATCAGAAGAGTAGGAGGCCAATATTTTCTTCCAGTTTTATGTGGTTTTTTATTTTAATTCTGGTCACTGTTTTCTGGGTTGGAGTGATAGCACAGTGGGTAAGTTGTTTGCCTTGCAAGCGGCCAACATGGCCGATCCGAGTTTGATTTTCCCGCCCCTCTCTGAGAGCCCAGCAAGCTACCGAGAGTATTTTGCCCACACAGCAAAGCCTGCCAAGCTACCTGTGTAGCACTGTAGCACTGTCCTCCCATTGTTCATGGATTTGCTCGAGCGGGCCCAGTCACTGTCACTGTCACTGTCCTCCTGTTGTTCACTGATTTGCTTGAGCAGGCCCAGTAACGTCTCCATTGTGACAATTGTTACTGTGTTTGGCATATCGAATACCTCATGGGTAGCTTGCCAGGCTTTGCCGGCAGGCAAGATATTCTCAGTACCTTGCCGTGCTCTCCAAGAAGGGCAGAGGAATCGAACTCTGGTCGGCCATGTTGGCTGTATGCAAGGCAAACGCCCTACCCGCTGTGCTATCGCTCCAGCCCAAGCTACCTTTGAGGTATTCAATATGCCAAACACAGTAACAATTGTCACAATGGAGACGTTACCGGATCTGCTTGAGCAAATCTAGGAACAACGGGAGGACAGTGACAGTGACAGTGACACTGTTTTCCAAGAAATCATCTGACCACCAGTGGGGAGGAAATTTCTCATTTGAGAAGTATTGCTGTGAGGATTAATACTTTGGGGGCTCAATAAGAGTTTTCACTTGCCTTTTTCCCATTAGACATTTTTATAGGTTCTTTTGAAAAGATCTTCATTTGTTTTCTTGATTCCCACCATCATTATTATTTCATTAGTGGTTTCCTTGATACATCTGAATGCCCTTGTTTATCTAGCTACAGCTTATGATGCTCTTAGCCCTCCGCCCTAAAGCCATTCATCTGCCCAGTCTGTCTTGGATGATGTCCCTTGCCCATTTGGAGGATTTTGTATTTTGAATCTATGAGAAATCTGTGCTGGCTTAGGAGTGACCCATATATGATGCACCTGAAACATCTGCACGTGTATTTTCCTCACAAACATTGGAAGAACTGGTTGAGATTTTCTTCTGAAAATCTTCCTCTCAATAAAGTCCAGCTCTAGCTTCTTTATCTTCTGGATTTCAGGAATGAATTACTCATCATCATCATCTTGCTTGCCAGACTGAGCAAGACTCATTAAGCCGAGTGAGGGAGTGTGTTTACGCTCTTTCCCCTTGATTTGACAGAAGGAGGTGGCGTCACTCCACTGACATACTTTAGATCAAACCACTCTTAAATAAGACACTCCTAATTTTTATTTTTCTTTCTTTTCTTTCTTTCCCATTTTTTTCTTTCCAGCTCCTCCCTTGTTTTAATCATGGACCTGAAGGTGGGAAGACCCTCAGTGAATGGTGGTTGCACAGTAGGACGGCAGAGCCAGGAAAGGCAGTACACGGAGGTCGGTGAGCATAGTGATGCAAGGCTGCTGTGCTACAGCAGGGAAGGGCGTTCAGAAACCAGACCTTTGGCACAAGTGGCAGGGAAGGCCGCAGTGGACAGGCTGGGCTCAGGGAAGAGCTACAGGTTTAGGAAAGCAGTCAAAAGTCAGCGAACTACAGGCACAAAAGGGCCAGACAGGCAGCAGATGGCACAAAGGAGACCTTGGTTCCTAGCCAACATCTGTCCTAATGAGGCATTGTGTGTGTGAAGTGGCTGGTGAAAGCTGAGAGTAAAAGCGATTCAATAATTGTGACTTTGTACATGTATTTCCTTAAAATTCTTAAAAATAGCCCTTTTAATTGAATATAATAATAAAGTGCTATGTTGGTTGCTACAGGTAATACACAGGTACATGTTCAATAGTTTATGTGCGTAAAATAAACACAATAAAAAGCATCTCCCATTCTGTTTCAGTGTTATTTAATATTAATGTAATTTAAAGATATTATGTGAGACATCTTAATGAAAACATTTAAATCATACAGGCTACCCACCTACTCCACACAGTTAATTGTCTTTTTATTCTTAACAGATTTTTGAGAAAAGTTTCACTTTTAGGGTAAAATATGAGCAGAAACTAAGAGAGCTTCCAAATATTCCCAGTAACTAAATTTTGATTTTCAGTTTCCCAATTGCCATAATTATAATCATAAAATATTGCTAATATTTATTTTTCTTGAGTTATCTATGGTGTACTGTATTCGTGGATGTCTTGCCAGTGAAGGATAAGTTATTTTCTTCTCTCCTTTTTTTCATCTAGTCTCTTTATTCCCCATTTTCCTTTTTGTTGCATTAGTATTTTTCAAAAATTTTTCCTTTATTGTTCATTTTGTAGCACCACATTTTCTTATTTTCAGTATAACTTTATTAGAAACAATTAACCTCCTCCACAGCATTTCGGTGTGATGATGATAGAATATATATATCATCACTCTTAGCTCAGTTCAAGGTTGTATTGAGAAGGCAAGTATCACAGTTGTTCAAAAGAGGCTAACCCAAATGTCACTGAATCACTGTGATTTCTTTTCCACTATATTCATTTCCTTTAGGTCACAATCAGCTACTCAGAGCTTATCTTTTTATATTTATTTTTTAATTTTGTAAGAATAGCTGCTAGTGTTTTATTTTCTATATGGGGCTTGAGAGTTTTCCAAATCCTAAATGTCAGAAAATGCCTTTATTTTGCCCACAACAATGTTTGACAGTTGAATATGTGGGATTCTGGGATTAGAAGAACTTTTATTCAAATCTTGAACATAGGATTTATTATAGGACTCAGGCTTATTGTAGGGAAGGACTGTGATCCTTTAACTGTTAAAAATAACTTTATCTTTTAAGAGGAGTGACTCCTGGCAATGCTCTCCCTGGCGATTTTTCTGAGTGTTAGTGAACAATGCTCAATGTTTTGTGCTTACAGGTCACCAACTGTGTACCACCAGTGACACCTGGTAGTATTTGGGCATCATGTGGTGCCAAGGATGGAAATAAAGACCTCACACACATTATCATGTGCTAAACTTCTTGAGCTATCTCCTGGACACCTAAGGCGTTAGTTATAAGATTCCTAGGACAGAGCCTGAAATGTAATGAGTGTTGTATAAGTGGTCGATAAATAAAAGTGAAAATGATAACTGATCATTCATTTATAAGTGAGTAAATGATACCATTGTTTTACCCACTAAATTGCAGAGAGAGAGAGAGAGAGAGAGAGAGAGCGAGAGAGAGAGAGTAATCCCAGGGGTTCTGTTTAAATTGTTTTCCTTTGATCTGACATGCAGAAGTGGCATCATCCCATTGAGGAGAACAGATACTATTGATGAAAGTACTTTTTGTTTCTCTACCATTTTTATTATTGAGGCACTATGATTTACAATATGTTAGTTATACTTCCTATGTATGCATTGTTTTAATGCCATATCCTCCACCACTTAACTCTAGTTCCACCAGTGTCCTAAGGTGTCCTTCCTGTCCATCTCCATCTCTTCCCCTTAAGCTTAGTTTTATAGACAAAATCTCCAGTTCTAATGCCTCTGGCATTAGTTGTTCCCTTACTATCTGTCTCTATATTCCACAGATAAGAGAGATCTTTGATTGCGGAGGTGATGATACACTCACATAAATAAAGCTAAACTCCTGAACTTTCGCAAAATTTTAAATCAATAATAAGTTAATGAAGTTTTTAAAAAACTTCCATCTTCTCTTTTAAGAACAGGTAAGAGTGAGGAAAGGAGAGTTAAAAATTTTAAAGGAAAATATGAATAGGCTTATAAAAGTATAAAAGGGAGTGCCCTGCCACAGAGGCAGGGTGGGATGGGGGATGGGGGGGTGGGAGGGATACTGGTAATGGTGGGGGGGAGAATGGGCACTGGTGGTGGGATGGGTACTCGATCATTGTATAACTGAAACCCAAGCACAACAACTTATAAGCCTACAACTGTACCTCATGGTGTTTCACTAATAAAAAAAAGTTTAAAAAAAGTATAGAAGTGTGTTTTTTATCCTTAGAAGATTATGCTGGTTTTATGCTAGAAAATTTTTATAGATAATGCCAAGTATCTGCATTAATAAGTAGCACTGTAGTACCATCCTCCCATTGTTCATGGATTTGCTCAAGCGGGCCCAGTAATGTCTTCTGTTGTGAGACTTATTGTTGCTGTGTTTGGCATATCAAATACGTCACAGGTAGCTTGCCAGGCTTTGCCATGCAGGCGAAATACTCTTGGTAGTTTGCCGGGCTCTCCGAGAGGGGCAGAGGAATCAAACCTGGCTTGACCAGGCCAGCGGCTTGCAAGGCAAACACCCTACTGCTGTGCTATCGCTAAGTGAAAGGAAAAAATTTCTAGAGATGTCAATAATCACCTGAATAGACCTAGAAAGAACATTCAAAATGAAAACATTAAAGAATTAATGTACTTTTTGTTTCTCTACCATTTTTATTATTGAGGTACTATGATTTACCATATGTTAATTATACTTCCTATGTATGCATTGTTGTAACGCCACATCCTCCACCACTTAACTCTAGTTCCACCAGTGTCCTAGGGTGTGCTTCCTGTTCATCTTCCTCTCTTCCCCTTAAGCTTAGTTTTATAGACAAAATCATTATTTAAAATCAATTCTTTATTTAAAATATAAAATCCTTACTTATTAGGAATAAACTGACCTTTGAAAATCTCATAGAGTGCAACTAGAAGTGCCATGAAAGAATGCTATATCAATAGCAAAATGTTGAAACTTTTGTTGTGTCTTTTAAAGAAGTTTATTTTACAACTAGTTGACGTATTAGGAGTGGGTGACACAGTGGAATACTACGCAGCACAAGGAACAATGAAGTCATGCAATTTGCTGCAGCACAGTTGGAACTGGAAAATATCATGTTGACTGAAGTAAGCCAGAAAAAGAAAGACAAATACAGGATGATCTCACTTACCTGTGGTATGTAAAATACTGGCTGAGGAAAATACTGTAGTTAAAAGGGGATGCCTATATCAGCCTTGCTCCCAGTGTCAAGAGAGTAGAAGAACAAAGAAAGAAAGGAATCAAGAGAGGAGGAAGAGAATGAGAAGTAATGGGTGAAAAGGCATTGGGATTTCAGTTATATGGTGTTCTGGGTGAATGGTATCACCATATACACAAAAACAGACTCAATACAGATGAAAACATGAGATCTAAGCAACCACTGAAATTTTGTAATGTGCCTGTCATGTAGAAAGTTGACAAAGGGGAATAGGGAGGGGGTTGGAGTGAGGAGGGAGTATGGGAACACTGGTGAAGGGAACGTTACACTGGTGGGGTTGGTGTTGAAATATTATATTTCTAAAACTTAGCTCTTGGGGCTGGAGCAATACTACAGCAGAGAAGGCATTTGCCTTGCACATGGCCGACCTGGGTTGGATTCCCAGCATGCCATATGATCCCCTAAGCACCGCCAGGAGTAATTCCTGAGTTCAAAGCCAGGAGTAACCCCTGTGCATTGCCGATGTGATCCCAAAAGAAAAAAAAAATAAGCTAGTAAAACTCAGCTATCAATAACTTTGTAAATCATGGTTCTTTAATTAAAAAAAAATTGACGTTTCTTGCCAAGTGGTTTCAAGGCTGTGAATTCCTTAAGAAGTTGCTTGTCCATGAATCTTTGTAATGTTCCTTCAATTCTGAGTCATAATCTAGCATTTTTCTTCTATTTCTTTAGATTATATCTCACAATTTTGTTCTGGCCTGTGGAGTTTTATTTGATAGATCTGCTGTGAATCTTATGGGAGTTCCTTTGTATGTAAATTCCTTTTTGATATTGATGCTTTCGACATTCTCTCTATATTTTTGGCTTTTGTCATTCTGATTACAGTGTGTCTTGGAATTTATCTACTTCAGTCTATTTTCTCTGAGACCCTTAAAACCTTTTGGGTTTGTGTATCTGTATTCCTCAGCTCTGGGAAATTCTAACTTATGATGTTTTTGACTAGTGAACTAGTGATTTTTTTTGCTTTTTGAGTCACACCTGGTGATACTCAAGAGTTACTCCTAGCTTTATAGTCAGAAATTACTACTGGTGGTGCTCGGGGGGCCATATGGGATACTGGAAATCTAACCCGGGTTGGTTACATGCAAGGCAAATGTTCTACATGCTGTGCTATCGCTCCAGCCCCAACTAGTTATTCTTAATCAAATTCACCTTCCCATTCCTCAGACATGTCTGTGATTCTTGTATTATTCCTCTTGAACTCACATTGTCCTGTGGTGTGCTGTTCATTTTTGTTTTCAGAATTTCACCCATCTACTGTTTTTTTTTTCCCAGATGTTTCTTGAAACTCATCTTGGAGATCACTGATGAATAGCATGCATCAATTTTTAACCACTGATCACTCGCTCTTCCTGGTGCATTGTCACCTTGCTGGTGGGTATATCCACCACCTCTTCTACCACCTTGAGTGCTGCTGGCCTTGGGGATTATTAGGAAATCATGAAGGCTAAAGGTCTCAGTGTCCTGCGCTGGTGGTGGTTCATATCAACCTGAGGAGAAAGCTTTCTTTATCCGTCCCTTTGAAAATGCCCTCTTTTTGTGACTGAACAACACCAGGCTCTCTGCCTAAAGTCTTCAGCTAGAGGATGATGGGGAAAAAGAATGTGCTTAAAGTCAGGAAATTTCAACACAGCAAACACTATTTCCAGTCTTTCTGAAACCCTTTTGATTACCGACTTGTGCTTGGAGCCATCCCTGAAAAAAATCCAATTTGGTATATTTTATGGATTTTATTATAGTGGTATTTATTCTCTCTCCGAGATAGCTAAAGCCAGTGTTAAATAATGCAGGCTTTGTAGCACGGAAGCTCCATTACACACTGGGTCTGTGTGCTCTGCTTTCAGAGATCAGGGTCGGCGGGAGGGACGGCAGCTGCAGGAGCCAACTCACAGCCTCTGCTATGCTGCCCGGAGCATGTCCTGCCTGGACACCGGAGAGAGCTGGCCAGGGCATCAGAACATCTGGGGCTTCTGACTCACCTCAGCTGCTGTAATTGGCTTGTCCTGGGGCAAGTCATGGAGCCCTTCTGGCCCTTGGTTTCTTCATTCATAAAATGTTTATAGAGTTTTCTACCACGTAGTCAGGCAACTTTATGCTGGATGATCTCTAAGGTTTACTTGGAATGCTCTGAGTCTCTTTTAATAAGATTACCTTTACCAACACAGTAGCACCTCTGTAAGTAACATGAAGACAAGGAACTTAATGCCATGTTAGTCAACTTAAGAGGCATGAGTTCCCTTGTCATGGATCTGTTCATCCTGAGAATATGGTGGGCACGAATCACCAGTGAATTTAAATGAGATAGTGTCCTTACAACTCCAGATTTTACTGACAGATACCTATTTGGAGGATCCCATATCAAACAATCCCCAAAATAAATCTCCAGGCTATTGTGCGTAATGGATGAGGTGTTCATTTTCTGGTGTTTTATTTAAAGAATACAGTGGTTAAATAGGAATATGTGAAATTTAAGAGAAATCATGACGATTTGGGGGTTCAATAGATAAGGGCAAGGTTTGGGGAAATTGTCATATGAAGTGCAAATAGCCACACACATAATCATTAAATACCTTGAGTTTGATGACAAAGAAAGTAAGGAACAGAATGGGATATTACATAATTCTGTTCACTTGAACTAAAAATATGCACACAAAAATAATACATATTATGTAAGACCACATAAAATATAATTTTAAGGAAATTTCATTAAAAAAAGCAGATAAATGGCACAAGGTTATTTAGCTTGGAGATTTTAAGTCTTTAAAAAGTGGGTTATGTTATTTGTAAGTATTTGAAGACTGTCCTGTGGGACCTAGGTTTCTTTCTGGGTGTACTTGAGGCCAGTTGTGAGATCATTGTTCTGTAGTGGTTTGTTTGTTTGTTTTTGTTTTTTAAATTTTATTGAATCACCATGAGAAAGTCACAAGCTTTCATGTTTGGGTTACAATCACACAATGATCAAACACCCATGCCTCCCTCCACAGGTGCACATTCCCCACCACCAGTCTCCCTAGTATACCCCCATCCCAACCTCTCCCCACCTCCATGGCAGACAACATTCCCCATACTCTCTCTCTCCTTTTGCGCATTATGGTTTGCAATACAGACATTGAGAGGTCATCTTGTTCTGTAGTTTGGGGGCAGGTTTTGGTTCGTTATCTAGAAATTTTGTGTAGCAATGTAAGCCAGTAGTATTCTTTTGATAGGTAATTTAGACTGTTTAGCCAACTGATTGGGTGATGTAGAAATGATCCCTATATTGAGCATATTTGATTAAATAATGTCAAAATTCTTTTCTGTGGCTATTTGGATAGTAGGACAAAAATAGGCGGCTCTCTAATGAATGCTGCAGTAGGTAGGGAAGATGGTAATGTGAAGATATGTCTTGTTCAGGATGTCAAGGGGGGCTTCTTGAATGACCAGAATATCTCTTGCATTGGGGGATCTGCCACTCTTTCACAGCCGGTTCTAATCATATGAGTAAGTGATCAGAACAGCTGTTTGCAAATTTTAATGTGCACTTAGAAAACTTATTAAAAAGAGCCCTTGTTAGGAAACTGGAGATATTTCTCAGCTAAGTGGTATAGCACGTGTCTAGATGTGCAAGGCCCTGGGGCCCATGCCCGCTCCATAGGGGGGACTTTTGTAGCCCCCAGCTCTGCTATGAGAGACACTCACAGATGAGCAACAATACCAACAAAGATATCGCCCCTGGGTGATGCTCATGGGGGAAGTTTGTGCTGTGATTAGAAGATGCCACAGTTGAAGCAAGTGCCCAAGGGGATATGTCAGCTGGTTTGGCTCCTAGATAAACTTCCAGGAACTCTGTAGCAGGCCCGGTGTTGTCAACAGGGTCGTGTTGGAAAGAGGTGTTGAATCTTGCTAGAAGAGACCTCCGGATCCTCTCTCTTTCCCTGTCCCTCTTGCCCTCCCTCCCTGCCTCCTTACTGTGCATCAAAGGGTCTTTGGGTACCTAGATCCCCAACTTCCTTGTTACAAACATGCACTTGATGAGGGAACCAGAGAAATGACGAGTGTCTGTCATTATTACTGAGGATACAAACGTTGATTTTTAAGAAGATGTAAATATTTAATATGAAATTCTTGCTTTTGACTGCTAATGATACTTTAATAAGTTTTAGAGTTTTATTAACAAAATATACGCCGATGATTCTGAGTACTAATTGCATTTTTTTTTTCACATACAGAATTGATTAAGTTGGCTCAAAGAATCAAATTAGTTTCCTCCAAATCTCACATTTCTGTTTGTTTGTTCATTTGTCACTTCTTTCTAACATGCAGGCCTTGGATGCCTGTGAACCAGAGCACATTCAGGGGTGCAGTATGCTTTCCAAATCTGGGGTGAAGGGGGGAGCAGGATCACCTGGGATGACTTTAAAACACTGGTTTCTGGGCCAGAGAGCATAGGAGATTTTAACTTGACTGTACGTGGCAGATCCCACATATGGTACCCCAAATACCTCTAGGAGTGATCCCTGAGCACACCCATGTGTGGCCCCCAAGGAAATACCCCTAAACGGGGGGTCTTGAGACAGGAGCTAACTAGAATGGTAGAGCTCATGCCCAGTATGCGTAAGGCTCCCTGAATTTGATCCCTGGTATCTGGGGGGTCCTCCAGGCACAGTAATGGGGGTTTTTAGAATTTCCTTAGCTAGAGAGAGACCACAAGACTACACTTTTGGTACATACGGCCAGCCCGGGTAGGATCCCAGGCATCATATATAATTCCCTGAGCATTGCCCAAAGTGATCCCTTAGCATAGAGTGAACAGTGGGCCTAAATACTGCTGGATGTGGCCCCCAAAACAGAAAGAAAAGCTCTTTAGGTGGTGTTGCCAAGCAGCCAAGTTTGAGGACTGCTGTTTCGCTGTTGTGTTTTTTTTTTTTTTAATTTCACCAGGTAGAATTTGGAGCCTAGGGCCACTCCTAACTACACCTTCTAGTGCCGTGGGTCCCAACAGTACTGGGTGCTGCTGGTGTTTGGGGGCAACCAGAGATATACCAAGTGGTGATGTTTAGGGCCAGGAATGGAATTTGGGACCTTGAGTACGCAGAGGTTCTCTGAACTATCTTTCTGGCCTCAAGAGTCACTGTTCTACACAAAAAATTTCTAGTCTAAAGATTTTGGTTTTGTGTGTTTGAGGTGGGTTTAGGTATATTTGCATTGCAAAATTTCCCAATATGTCTGATGCTCAATTTTATTTGGATGCTATTGGTATACTTCTGGGCTGGGGTGGTAGCACAGTAGGTAGGGAGTTCACCTTGCCCGCCACTGACCGGGTTCAATTCCTCCACCCCTCTCAGAGAGTCCAGCGAGCTACCAAGAGTATCTTGCCCGCACGGCAAAGTCTGGCAAGCTCCTCATGAAGCATTCAATATGCCAAAAACCAGGAACAACAAGTCTCACAATTTGTTGTGAGATGTTACTGGTGCCCGCTCGAGCAAAATTGATGAACAACGGGAGGACAGTGCTACAGTGCTACTACTGGTATAAATGAAAATGGTTGAGATGTGTTTTTAAGTTCTATGTCGCCACTTTTTAGCTGCTAACTTACAACCTTGGACAAGATCATTAAGTTCTGGAGCACATTAACCCCAGCAAGTGGGGGTAACCTGGTTCCCTAGTTATGCTGGAGTGCAGTGCAGTGGCTGCTGGCCCACTCTGTAGCTAGGCTTCTGTGATTTGAATCTGAGATCCTCCACTGAGCACCTGTGAATTTATGGAAAGACTCAAATCCTGGGCTTCTCTGATTTTAATGTCCATACTGTAACATGTGCACTGTGGGAGAAGGAGCTTCTTCCAAGTCAAAGCCAACTCAGAGCCTGGGGGTCCACCTTTCTAATCAACTTCCAGATCCTTCCCATGCTGTAGCCAGTGGGCACTGTAGGACACTTGATTACTTGATCACTTGACATCACGTTATTCATTGATTTGCTCAATCGGGCACCAGTAACATCTCTGTTCATCCCTGTTGCATACTATTGTAGCCCAATGGCATCTGCTCACTCCAGGAATACGAAGAGTCTCATTTTGCATTAGGACACACTAGAGAAAAATGAAAATGAGTTTGTTCAAGAGGCAGGAAAAAAAGTGAGTGTTAATAAAATATAAAATTGTGTTCTTTTGGACATGACCTCACTTTTAGATTGTCATGGTGAGTTTGGTTATTTGATCCAGCTCTAAACAAATAAACAAAATGAAGTTGTGCATTACTAACCTGAAATATATCATCTATCTTTAAATTGTGTCAGGTCGTTCTTAAATGCAAATGTGAGAACATTTAACTCAACTGGATTCACCAAATTTACATAATTCATATTTTGTTGCTTGTGTATTCACATTTATTTTGTTCTTACCAGAATAATGTAAGAATATACACAAACATACATACATCACATACATCACTGTCCTCCCGTTGTTCATCAATTTGCTCGAGTGGGCCCAGTAATGTCTCCATTGGAGACTTTGTTGTTACTGTGTTTGGCATCTCGAATACATCACGGGGAGCTTGCCAGGCTTTGCTGTGCGGGCGAGATACTCTCAGTAGCTGCCAGGCTCTCTGAGAGGGGTGGAGGAATCAAACCCGGGTCGGCCAGTGGGCCGCATGCAAGGCAAACGCCTCACCCGCTGTGCTATCGCTCCAGCCCAGCAATGGATGAAAGAAGGATAAAACGGGAGCCAGGTTCGTTGGTGATCAATTGTCATTTATTCTTCCTCTGTCTCCTTCCAGTCTCAATCACTGCCTGTATACTTCTCCTCAGCCCTCTTCCCCCAGCCTAGTTATTCCTGCTCTCCACAGCTTGGGAGTAGCAATTACACACAAATGAGAGGCAGCACAATCAACATATGTAAGGGCTGTTCCTTCCAAGGGAAGACAAAGATCTCCTGCAGCCAGGAGATCTGCACAGGGGCGAAATACCATCTAGGGGTGTGTTTCTCCTTTCCTTAGTTCAATAACCATTTAAATATTCATCTTAATTCTACTTAGTCATTTTGTATGGACACAGTCAGAGATACATTACGCTTGTTGGGTGGCTCTCCTGGGGACATCTCGCTATCGATACCAGACTACAATGCTCAGGCCAGAGTAAACTTTCCTGACACTAGCAGGGTCCTAATCCAGTCGTTACTCTTTGGATCATGACAGAATTTGTCCATGATTGCGCCCTTAACTTATAGTTAAGTGTTATTGCACTTGGCATGCCCCATTTTGATGCCAGAGTAGCTCACAGCTTGCCCTGGGTCCATCCAGTCCCTTGTCGGGATCCTGCTTTGGGGTGCTAGAACTAATGGCAACTGATGCTTAAGCTGAGGAAACAGATTCCCAGGAATGAATATTATTCAGTCAATTAATTCCCAAGTTACAAAAGCACAGCATTAACTGTCCTCCTGTGTCTACACAAAAAGGACATTGCTCTGAAGTCAACTATGCAAAGAACATAAGGAAGGAAAAAAGCAGAGGAGAAATGACAAACCAGTGTTAAGCCTAAAAGGTTTAGACCTATAATCCAACACGCCACCAATGTCCACAGTATTCCTACCCTCCCCCCACTTGCCACCCCTCCCCCGTCTCTATGGCAGACGATTCACCTCTTACCATCTCTCCCCTTTGAGGCATTATGGTGTGCAATACAAATAATGGCAGAACATCATGTTTGGTCCTTTATCTACTTTCAGCACACATCTCCCATCCCAAGTGATCCTTCCAACCATCATTGACTTAGTGATCTCTTCTCTATCCTAGCCACCTTCTCCCCCAGCTTATAAGGCAGAATTCCAACCAGGTAACAATCTTCCTGGACCTTGTTTCTACTGTCCTTGGGTGTTAGTCTCATATTATGATATCTTACATTCCAAAAATGAGTGCAGTCATTCCATGTCTGTCCCTCTCTTTCTGACTCATTTCACTTAGCATGATACTCTCCATGTCCACCTACTTATAAGCAAATTTCATGACTTCATCTTTCCTAACAGTTGCATAGTATTCCATCATGTAGATGTACCATAGTTTTTTTTTTTTTTAACCAGTCGCCTGTTCTCAGGCACTCAGACTGTTTACAGATTCTGGTTATTGTGAACAGTGGTGCAATGGACGTATTTCTTGATTCATTCATAGTCCCCAGCCTTCTTTTTTCTGGCTACTTATAATTAAGGAAAGACTGGAGAGGGGAAAGGAACTAAGGAGTGCCTTATATTTTGTCTTTTCTTTTTCTTTGTTAATCATTCCAACATAAGTGGCTGGCTAGCACAGGAACAGGATTAATAAGAAAATGTAAGAAAAATTTCCCAGGGCGAATGTGTTTCTTAGAATGCCAGTTTCTTTCTGTACTCAAAGAAAATTTTGGTGCAATATTCTCTCTGCAAAAGAAAAAAAAGTGATTTTCTTTGTGCTGTAAGAACTCACTTGCTTACCTTGCACTTTGAGACTCTGGACTTGCATATGTCATGGACCCACTGGAATCCTGGTGACGTGGACATTGGAAATGCTGTACATGAAAGGGCATTAAGGAACAATAAAATGCACAATGCTGGGATCTCCTCTGGTTGTGTACTTGCTCCAATTCCTATGCATTTTATTTTCAGAACACAAGTTGAAAGATAAAATTATTAAGAATTTCAGTCTGAGGGGTCAGAGATATAGTACAGGGGGTAAGGCTATTGCCTTGCATATGGCACCCCTGGGTTCTATTCCTGGCACTCCAGATGGTCCCCAAGTGCTGCCAAGAGTGATCCCAGGAGTAAGCCCTGAGCATTGAGTATCACCAGGTGCAGCTCTTGAACAAAACCAAAACAGAACAAATCATTTCAATACTACAGAGGATTAAATAATATTAGATCAAGTGTTCAATTGTCCAAGTGTCCCCACATAGATGTACAGGGAAACCTCCCCAGGAGGAGGTTAAGACATTTATTATAACATGAGGCTCTGCAAACAGTGTCTCCATGACAGGCTGATACTGACACTTATTCTTTAGCTTTCTTGTGTTCCCATTTCTCCCTTCTGAAGAAATAGCTGTTCAATAGGGAAACTTTGAGATGTTTATATGACACTGAGTAATTGTAGGGGCTGGTGACAAGGATCATTTCCTTCAAACACAGTCCTTATGTGATCAGAGTCAGACTGCTCCTTGGCTTTTCAAACCATGGTCTCCAGTCCAAGGGAGGAGCGGAGTGACTCCCCAGTCCAGCGTTGGTGTGACTCTCATGGCTAAGTACGACCATGGCTAAGTGTGACCGCATGTCTGGAGGGTTCCAAGGAAGGGAGAGGAGGACCAGTGTTCCAATTACCGAGTGGGAAGCTGCAGCACTTGCCTGAATTTGTCCCTTGTCTTCCTGCTGCTTTTGTTCTCTGAGCTAATTCCTGTTTGAAGAGCTGATATTTAATTCAACAGCCCCCCATGGAGTCTTGTGCCTGTGATAGAAGTTTCTAAAAATCTCTCAGTCAACAAAATGATAACAGCTGGTCTTTGAAACTCTTGGAGCTCTAGACTGGGGGGTGCTGGGGGAGGGAGAACCGAGGGAACGAGGGACTGGTGGCTGGGGGATGCACTATTTGTTAAGGATAATGAGGCAAAAATGTGACAGAGGTTTTTATTACAAATAATAGACAGAAGTCTTCAAACAACAGCAGAGAGTCATTAAAAAAAGAAACAGAGTTAAATAATTGTCTAATTAGCAGGCACCAAGAAGGCAAAAAATTTATTCCATTAGAACTTTCTAAGGGAAAGTCAATAAATTCACAGCTGGGTGTTCACTTCCTCAGGAATACACAGAATGTGGATTTTCATGGTATCAAGTTGCTCCTCGAGCCCTTTGCCACGCTTGCTTTCTGATTAACTCACGGTGAGTCTTGTTTCAGAGAACTGCTCGGCTCAGTTGCTTTACCCAGCCATGTCATTATCTCAGGAAAAGGTAGTGAGCCTTCAAGAGTCAGGAACCGCAGGCGTCACTGCTGTTCACGGTGCTATCCATGTACTCAATGTTCTGTAGTTTTCAAAGCAAAGTGACATACTTGATTTCATTGGAATCAGTAAGGGAAGATGAACCTGTAAAAGCTGGGATTGTATAAGTAAACATTATGAGTATGTGTGGTATATCTTTATGTCAGGGACCGTAACACATTTCCATGGACTGAACTACGTCAGTCAAAGCAGTTTATTTTCAGTTTACTATCAAGTTTTAGCACGCAGTTATGCAAATGGTTGCTCTTCTTCTGTACTAACAAGGCCTTTCCTCGTGTATATGGAGAGAGGCATAGAAGGAGTCATGAAAATAAAAAGAAAAAGGGGTAAAGGTAACAGGGAGAGAAAGACCTCTTTCTTTTCCTCTTTTCATCAGGCTATTGGTTCTGTCTGATTGGGACCCACTTAACTGATCTCATTTCATTGTAATTACTTCCTAAAGTCTCTTCAAATATAGCTGCACTGGGTATTACTGCTTCAATATTCACCTTTTGGGGGTTACAATTCAGTTCATGTCATATAGTAATTAACTGGTGAAAATACGGACTATGTGTAATCATAGAGTTTATTGTCTGCATAACAGTTACCTTCTTCCAGAACATTTTTTTTTGTTTAGGAATATTGTATTACAAATAATTATTGTTTAAGAAAATTTCTGAAATTTCATCTATATGAATAAAATATGATTCTAGTATGCCTCCTTAGAATATATAACCCTCTTTCGGGACAATAGATCACTTTATCAAGCACATCAGGCTCTTTGTCTTCAAAGTTTTCATGTGACTCTGTCAATCACTCCTAAGCTATGTGTCACTGATCTGAATCCAGCCACTATATTGAAAGAACTGCCTTCAGTTAGATCCTAAAACCTCACAAATCACCCTCCATGACAATGATATCTTTAAAAAACATTTTCTTTCTTACTGCATTAAGTAATAAATGACAACTTTATTTTGTTAACAATTTGATTAGCAGGTTTTATTAAGCAGTCAGCCATCAACTCTTGGTTTGAGACTTGTTTGACTCCAGTGTCTTTGCAATATGAACTTGAACATTTTTAAATCTACCTGTGCCTCATTTTTCTTAGCTGTAAAATAAGCACTAGTCACCAAGTGTTGTTTTAGAATTTAAATCAATTAATACAGTAGAAACATATAATTGGTACATGGCTCGCCCCTCTCGGAGAGCCCGGCAAGCTACCGAGAGTATCTCGTCCGCACAGCAGAGCCTGGCAAGCCACCCGTGATGTATTTGATATGCCAAACACAGTAACAACAAAGTCTCCATTGGAGACGTTACTGGGCCCGCTCGAGCAAATCGATGAACAACGGGAGGACAGTGACAGGTATAATATTAACAATAAAAACAAGTTTTTATTAATATTTAAGTCTGTGAATGGGCTGACCAGTGTTCTTGTTCATTGTATTGATGTATGCTTCCATAAAGCAAGACTACTTAGGAGAAATAAAATATCACACACTTTTGATTTATAGTGGAATCACATACCTTATTTTCTCCATTTCTGAAATGCCATTAACTGTAAAATATCAATTTTAATCACTGTTTAGCTCAATAAATGGAACACTGACTAGTGAGCTCACACATTGCATACCAAGACAATATTCATGCCAATTTAAGAAATGATTAGGAAAGACTATGTTAAGGAATAAGTGAATTTTCTGAAATTTTCAGGGAGCATTTGTGGGAAGAAGGGTTTTTTTCCCCCCGAGATATTTTCAAACCCATCACTACAGCTGAGTGGTTTCTGATAGCATTTGGGACAGGCCAGGCCAGCCCAGGGAAAAAGGCACTGAGCCTAAATCATTTCACATATGTTTAAATTCCCCCATGGATTCAGGCATGGGACCGTCTGTTTGCAGACACTTCCAGTATGTTTGCTGCATGCTGGTGCTGGTGTTTGCTTAAAAGAGGCCTGGAAGAGAGGCCCTCCTCTTATTGAGCTAGCATTCTGCTTGGCTCTCCTGATGGAAAGTATTGATTCAGCTCTCATTTCCTCTATCAAAGAACATCTTTATTCTTTCATCTTGGTCTCCTCTTACTCAATAATGTTTCCTCCTGGCATGTCCATGGCCACTAAAAACTGATTCAGATGTTAAAAGGCACATGTTGATGGTGCTTCAGAAAGTGACATTTATAGACCAGGGCCAGTATGCAAATGATTTCTAGTCTTTAGTGAGAAAAGTGCACAAAGGCAGAGTTTAGAAATATTAGAGGCATTTGAGATTGCCACAGAATCCAGCTGATGATCATTGACTTCATCTCATGGAATAATGGAATAGGATGTAGACCACCGTGAGTGTTGTGTTGCATTTATGGAAAGTATCAATTTGTGAAAGATACATATTGATCCTATGCAGAAGGATCACATATTGGTCTTCAGTAGGTTGAATATTAAAGTACAACAACAGCAACAAGATTTGGCCCTTAGCCACAATTTATAGTGGAAAATACTGTTGTAAAATCTAGTTATTTTCATCTAGGAGCTATACCTGGCATTTCAGTGGCTACGTTCATGACGTGAAAGATCTTGGAACATTGATGGGGCCCAAGAATTCTCACCCCAGGGCTGGAGTGATAGTACAGTAGGGAGGATGTTTGCCTTGCACGTGGCCGAACTGTGTTCGATTCCCAGCACCCTATATGGTCTCCCAAGCACCGACAGGAGTAGTTCCTGAGTGCAGAGCCAGGAGTAACCCTTGTGCATCACCAGGTGTGAGCTAAAAGGCAAAAAAATTTAAAAATTCTCATCCAGCTGGTTGAGAATGATTAAAAGCTATAATTATTTGACTTGACTTTTCTTGTATAATAGAATTTGATACGGTATTAAAAAAAGACAGAGATGAGCAAATATAGATTACTTATTTTTCTACTTGAAGATATCATATGAAGAAAGTTTTGAAGAAATTGTGGGTCTTGAGACAAGTATTATATTAAGTGAAGTTAGAAGGTGAGGGACAGACAGAATAATCCCTTTTATATGTGGGATATAAAGAAATACAGTAAGAAGTAACAAATATCCAAAGGCAACACATTTTATTCTTGAAACAGTATTGTAAATCAACAGAGCCTGAAATTAAAAAAAATTAGAAACCCTATGTTTTAAGTACAAATAAACCTATTTATCCTCAATCAGAACATGAATTAATCAGAATCAGTAGAACTGATCATTATAATCCTTCAGAACTTGTAATCTTAGACTATGGCATCACTGATCTTACTACCAGAATGAGAAGCCTTTCTGGGTTGTTTTCTCAATAATAAAGGAGTACTTTTGGATTTAACAAAATGAGCATATCTCAGGAGCTACTTTTCTCTAGAAGTTTTATTTTTTCTTAAAACATGTGGATAGGATGTTCTTCGAATAGTCAGAGCTTTTAAAGGAAATCCCTATGTACTTGACCCTTTTTCCAGTAGATAAGGAAACTAAGAATGTCCTTTTAGCCAAAACCTTACTTGATTTAGATTGAACATCCTTATTATCAATTATTTCTCTTCATTCTCTCCAGTGGTCCTTAATATATTTTAAATTTCTAATTATAGCTGACAGAAGTTTTACATTATAAAATATATGAAGTTTTCCTGATGAAATAAATTTTGAGTAGACTCAAACTGTTTCAAAAAGTTATTTTAGACACACAAAAGAATCTTGGAATCGAGAAGCTCACTGCAGAGCTGCCTCTGGACCTTGTTTTAGGTGAATTTCACCGTGATGCCTCAGATGAGCAGGCGTTGTATCCCCACCTACCCCCTAGGAATCCTGGTGGCTGTTAATTTCCAGAACCCAAGGAAAATCCCAGGTATGCGGGATCAGTGACTGCAAACTCCAGGCCTCAAGGTATAGGAGATGGGCCTGTCCTTCCCATCTCCCTTGCCTCTCTGGGTCCCTGTATGTCACAGCCATGAATTGCTTCCATCTACTGTTTAAGCTCATTA
The DNA here is from genome assembly GCF_029834395.1 of Sorex fumeus. Lineage (NCBI taxonomy): Eukaryota > Metazoa > Chordata > Mammalia > Eulipotyphla > Soricidae > Sorex > Sorex fumeus. The sequence continues at coordinate 4,312,076 of NW_026606322.1, forward strand.
AGGGCCATGATCCAGAGACACACAAAAGAATATTGGAACTGAGCAGCTCACTGTAGAGATTTCTCCAGACCCTAATCATCTAAAATTTTAGAATTCCATCAATGTGCGGCCGCTCTTGTGGACATGCAGCATCTTATGCTATTTATTACAAGCAATACAAAATTACCTAGCTTCTGCCTTTTTGGCAGGTTTCAGTTGTGGAGGGAAAATTCAAAATAATGGTGGTGGGACTGGTGTCGAAATATTGAATCCATTATTATGAACAACTTTACAAAATAAAATTTTAAAAAGTTATGTTAGAGTCATTTCCCTTTAACCACTCCTCTTGAATAATCTGTTTTATGGGCTATCCATCTTCTCATCATCTTTAGTTTGAAGGTTTCTACTGACCCTTCCGGCTTTTTGCTTTGTGGTATGGTTTATGGTTAGGAGCTTAGTTTATCAATTTCCCACATTTAAAATTTGAGAGGCTTCTTCCTTTTTTCTAGCTTCCTCTGCTTTAATTTGCTTTTTGTAAAGTGGGAAGATCAGAGAGTTTAGCAAGTACTTCTTATGGGATAGTGTTATAAAGCAGACTTCCCCCTACTTCCACTCCTATGGGTGCTCCCTAACGGAGCTCGGTGACCTCCTTTGGTTATCACCTTGCCCTGTGCTTCCTTTAACGTGCTGCCATATGTCTTTCCATATGACTGTGGTTTAATAAAAAGAAGACTTGTCATTCTATTTTTTATTTCATCTTTGAGTACCTCTATTTCACTATTTTATTACATGGTCAATGAATACTTGCTGATCATAATGCTAGCAAGCTTTTCTTTTTTCCATACATTGGCATTTTCAGTGAAAGGTAAACGGATACGCTTATTTACAAGCATCTTGGCTTCACAGAATAAAAATTAAGGACTATTATTGAGAATAGTTGTCTTTAGCTCACTTCTCAGGATTATTCAGCACAATAAATCACTGACCCACGTCTCTTCAACATGCCCGTGTTTGGAGACTATATCGAGTTCCAGATCTATGTCTCAGATTCTTCATGCAGTCTTGCTATTAAAATATTCATTAATTTTCATTACTTCTTTTCAGTTATACATCTTATCATTTCAGTCACAATTTTGAGGTGGCACTTGATGTAAAAGAGGCTCATAGGGTAGTTCTTAAATTTTCTGCATCTTAGAATTCACCTGGTTTGTGGACAGGACTTGTGACTTCCTTCAACCAAGAAAACTCCTTACCCACTGCACTTTCTCTTTTATCATACCATAATCTTAAACTCTCTCAAATCTATGCAGTATCATGAGAGTTAAAATTCATGAGAGAGGTGCAATTCAAGTGCTTTAAGGTTTCTGTGAATGGGAAAAACCACTTTGACCAGGCAGTTATGGGATAGTGTTATAAAGCAGGCCATCCAAGTTCAATTTTCCAGTGAATCTCAATTTCTCAATTATTTCCTTTTTATTTATAGGCAAACAACCTTGAACTCTTCTAGCTATGGTTGTTGGACATGTTAATGTCACGAAGGAACTATGTTCAATGATTTAAGAATTATTCTATCAAATAACAGTGCAAAATAGAGGATGAACTATCAAGAAGAAATGGACCAAATCGTATTAGTACTAATATACTTTAACAATTTTTTCTCAATCCATTGACAAATTCAGTAGAAAAATGAGTAAAGATATTGAAAATCTGTCACTGTCACTGTCCTCCCATTGTTCATCGATTTGCTCAAGTTGGCCCAGTAACATTGTGAAAATTGTTGTTTCTGTATTTGGCATATTGAATATGTTCATGGGTAGCTTGCCAGTCTCTGCCATGTGGGCAAAATACTCTCTGTAGCTTCCCAGGCTCCCTGAGAGGGACGGAGGAATTGAACTCCGGTCAACTGGGTCTGCCACGTGCAAGGCAAATGCTCTACCCGCTGTGCTACTGCTCCAGCTCCGTTAAAGACCTAGAAAACATAATTAGCAATGTACACCTGATATATATATATATATATATATATATATATATATATATATATCAATTTGTACCATGTTCAGTAATAATAAAACACCTTAAGTGTTATGGAGCATTAACAAAAGTGAAACTTGATAAGATTCTAAAAAGATACCACTAATTTTCAAAATTAAAGATAATATCACAATATAATAAATAACATTGAACCAGAAGACAAGTATTTCTATCACCACTACAATAAAATCTCTTTTTATAGGTTAAACATAAAATCAAAATGAACTGGATATTCACTGTCCTCCCGTTGTTCATCGATTTGCTCAAGTGGGCCTAGTAACACTGTGAGACTTGTTACTGTGTTTGGTATATCGAATACATCACGGGTAGCTTGCCAGGCTTTGCTGAGCGGGCGAAGTACTCTCAGTAGCTTGCGGGGCTCTCTGAGAGGGTCCGAGGATCGAACTCAGGTTGGCTATGTTGGCTGCATGCAAAGCAAACACCCTATCCACTGTGCTATCGCTTCAGCACAAAATAAAAAGACATTTTATAATTAATCCTCCCCAGCAGTTCACAGAGGCCAGAAGTTGCTACTAGGGACAGTAATCCTGGTGGTATGGGGTTGATGGGTTGGTGCTTAGGCCCAGTAGTAATGGGGGCAACCAGGATCATCCTGGTGGCTTTCAGTAGCCTCTAGGTCTATATTCTGTAGTGCTTAGTGGGCCACATTGTGTCAGAGATTTAATTTGGGGCCTTGTACTCGTGCCTTTGATTTACCTTCATGGTGCAATTCTGTGTTTTGAATCCATGCATTGGTTTTAGACTGGTTTTGCATCTTTCATTGTTCTGTTTCTCCAAAAACCCCACGTGCACAACATCAGTTGGTGTCTTTCTTTTTGTGTTTCATTAACAACATCCTCAGCTCCAGTTATGTTGTGACAATTGATATTTCATATTTTCTCATAAGTCTAATAATCTTCCATTTATCATATCTTTATCAATTCCTCGGTCTCATCTGTCATTTGGTATGTGGTTTGTTTCCACATCTTGACTATTTTCAACAGCATTATGATTAATCTGATAGTGCATTAACATTTTTTGAATTAGTATTATACATTTAGTATTTATTTATTTTGATACACCCAGCAGTGTTCAGGACTGACTCCTGGTTTTATGCTCAGGGATCACTCCTTGTGGGAATGGGGGGACCACATACAGTGTTGGTGATTGAACTGAGGTCTGCTGCATGTGAGGCATGCTTTTATCTGCTGTACTATATTTCCAGTCCCTCAGGATTCTTCGGGTCAATATATAGGAGTGAAATGGCTTAATAGTATGCTGAGTATACTTTTTAGTATTGTTAGGATGCGGATAGTGATCTCCCTTTAACGACAAAGAGACTCCAGAGACTGCAAACAGCAAGCAAGGTTTATTGTGAGACGGGCTAGCCAGGGTCAAGCAGCCTACACGAACACGCAGGTCAGATAGGTGAGGCAAGACCCTGGACTTCTTCAAAGGGGATCTTATATCGGCCTTCACTGGCCGTTACAGCAAAGCCCGCGCATTTCATAGCCAATAGATTTGTAACAACATATACTTTCTTAACCAATACATTTAAAAGTACATCACTCCTTAGCCTATAGATTCATAGATCAGCATTTACGTATATAGGCATTGTGGCTAGTGGGTATCTGGTAACTCGGACATTTGGTTATCACCTGGCTCCCTTTGATTTGGTGGAAGCGATAAGGGAAAAGTTCCTAACAGAGGTAACAGATATGGAAGGACCAACAAATGGTTTCCAAATTTAAATCCCAGCAGGGAAGAGTCAACAAATGGTTTCAGAATTTATATCCCAATAAGGAAGGGCTTCACAGCTAAGGCTCTACTAGGGAGGGGGCAGGAAAGGGAGAGTTACTAATGAGTAGAGTTTTAACTCTGGAATCTCCCTGGGGTCCCAAGGGACCTTACAGTATCTTGAGAAGCCTCCGTACGATTTTCATAAAAACAGGATCAGTTTATATTTCCACCCACATGTGAGAGGTTTCCATTTTCTTTACATCATCACAAATGCTTTTTTCTAGAATGAACTCACTGCCTTTTGAGACCTAGTTTACTGTTATCTGTAACTTTAGTGATTAACGTTTGCACTCCACTCTCTTACCCATTAAATATCAGGTAATTAGCCAAAAGTGACTCAGTGATTCAGTTTACTTCGCAGACTTTGCTAAATTGCTTTTAAAATTTTTAACAATGATTTTTTTCCCAGTTAGTCGTGGACTCTGATCTGTGAGGAGGATGAGCTCTAGGCAATTGTACTGTGGATCCCAAGCATCACGAACATCCCAAGAATCCCAGGAATCCCCAGGATCCCCAGATGACACGTGTGCGGGACCCGGGGCTGAGATCTCCAAGCCTGTTCGCTTCCGGACTGGGTCTCCTCCACCCAGCTCCCCAACCTTCCAGTAGCTAGACAGTTACACCCATCAACTGCCATGTAACCCCATCAATGGCCAGGATCCAGAGACTCTAAATCCAAGCTTCGACCTCTTATTCTCTAGTTTTCACTCTCAGAGAACCCGGCAGGCTACTGAGAGTATCATACCTGCCTATATGCCTGACTAGGAACACCTGTAAAGGTGATTAGAGGCTGCCCCAAAAGCTTCCATCCCTCTCGGAGAGCCCGGCAAGCTACCGAGGGTATCCCGCCCGCACGGCAGAGCCTGACAAGCTAACCGTGGTGTACTTGATACGTCAAAAACAGTAACAATGAGTGGTCTTCATTCCCCCGATCCTGAAGGAGCCCCCAATGTGTCATTGGGCTACACTAGCACGTGACAGGGACGAATGGAGATGTTACTGGGCCCGCTCAAGCGAATCAATGAACAACGGGGTGATAGTGATAGTGATTTTTTTCCTGTGAACATAGGAATGAAAACATTTATGTAGTTTTTTATACAAATGAACAAACAGTTCATTGAGAACAAAGTTAAATTCCAAGTTTCTGACATCCTGTACATACCAGAAAATGTGTTATCTTATTATTTTATGAAATTCTGCTTTATTCTCTCCATTTTCATTGGAGTTTAAGGCTACCTGGTTTAATCAGCATAACCATGTATCCCAGACTATATTTCTTCTGTATCTAAAGAAATGTATTTCATATGTTATGTATTTGAGTTTTTCCTAGTAATGCTCACAGATAACAAACGTATGACCCAAAAACTAAAAACCAAAACATGAGTAGCAACCTTCTGTTCCCTACCCATGACAAGGGAGAGTAATTCTGCGAGGAGGCAAAATCTGAGAACAGAATATGTACCAGCACAAAACCACCATTCTTCTTTTCCAAGCAGATTTGCTTATTTCTCAGACTGTGCTAAGCAGCCTTCATCCCTGTTCTATTATTATTACTGATACTGATCGCTGTTTACTCAACAAGGGGTCAGAACCAGGAAAGAATACTAGCTCCAGTTTGTAAGGCATCACCTTTCGCGCATTCACTTAATGAGTGTTCATGAAAAAGAAAGTAGAGCAAAGAAACAAACTCAGTTTGCATTGGGAAAGTGAGACAATGAGAAGTGAAGAAGAGAATTCACTCCATTTAAAGGAAATTAGGTAGTCTTACACGCTGAAACATTTCTCTGATGCTCTTTCTGAGTGACGAGCCAGCAGCACCGGTGTTGCTTGCTCAGTGGGGGATTGCATTTTCCGCTTTCTTTCACTGTCTATATAAGGGCAGTAACTTGGTTACTTAGTGTGAGTGGATAGGTGATGGGGAGACTCTTCCAAATCACTAATATCTGGGAGATTGTTAGTATTGATTTTTTTCTCTTGAGTGTCACAATTTAAGTGACTCTCGACAGGAATTTTCTTCTTGATGAGAATTGACTTCTGATTGCTTGGGCATCTTTCAGCCACTTGTGGGAGAGGCAGGGAGTGCTCAGAGTACTTGCCTGCGAAGGGAAGCGAGGAGTTTCCTTGCACCGAGGTGTTCTTAAACTGCCCCCTAAGGCGTAAGGTGGTTAGCAAAGGAAAAGTGTTACAAAGGGGACAGAGCTATTGTTCTGAACACCTGGGCAACTCTGATAATTTCAAGTACATCTATATAGGCTTACTGTTTGTTATTTTTGTTGTTATAAGCACCCGCATTGTATCTTAGGGTGTACTCCTATGTGTAGGTCACTCGAAACAAGGTCATGGCAGCAGAAACCAGCTTCACTCTGTTCATTTTCATGAATGTTCTGAGTTTACAGTGTTAATAGATAAACATTAGAGTGAGTGATGGTTAAAATAACTGGGTGTCATGCAAAATGGAGTTTATGTGCAAATTTCTGTACTCAGATGACTGATCTCTGATCATTTCTGATTAGAATGAAAAAGTGGGGACTGGACATCACGAACATTAGAGATTCTTTCTGCTTTCTTTTTCATTTCACAAGATACTGAAAACACTGATAATATCTGCTTATTTGCATAAAGGACCTGAGGCAGCCTGAACTAAACACATGTAACATAAGAGTTAAGTTGTAGATCGAAAAGAAGTTCAAAAATCAGATGAAAGATAGAGGGGATTTATTTATTAGAATATCGTAAACACACTTAAACAACAAACTTGGTTCTGTTTGAAATTCAACAATAATAGTTATAGTAAAAACAATAATTATCTTTATTTTATACAAACTGGTTTTTTGGATGTTATTCTAATGTTTACAATACTTTCATAAGCAATAAACCCGGGGATATAGAGAAGATAGTGATGTCTGACTCACATGAACTATAATTCAGGCTGACTTGCGTCTTTTTTGAAAATAAGAGTGGACATTACCAGTATTTTCAGTAACTTCCCCCCAAAAAACAAGTCAGAGAGAAACTCTAATATTAGTTTCTGATGTACAGTTCTCACTTTTTCATTCTAATCAGAAAGTATCAGAGAGATAAGTTATTTTATACTAGCCCTTTTCAGTGAAAGAGCTAAGATTCCAATTCAGAACAGTCTGAGTTGAAAGCCTATATTTTGTGGTATAAAACATGTTCCTTCAGGGCAATCCTTTCTCCCTGGCCCACAGGATGCATTGCAGTGATCGAAGATAGCTGGCAGTCCGCCTCAAGACCCCATCTTGGAAAGAATCATCCTGTCTTACAGCCATGTGTGAGTTTATGAGTTGCTTTGGAATGTTGACCACCCACTCATAAGAGCAGGCTTCCTGATGTCTTACTATGACAATTTCTGGGAACTGAATCCAATTTTGAACGCCTTTAGGAAATTTTCTTCTAAACTCTATATTTCCATTGTAGAAACTTTTTTTTTTCTTTGATCACAACACCCCCAAATAAACCATGTTTTACCAACTGTTGCAAAGGAAGTCCTGGGTTGCTCTGAGCTAAGGAGGGAGGAAAGGCTCATAAGTTTGACACCCCAACACCCACCCCTGCTTCGTTCAGGAGGAAGCTGGCCCTGGCCCTGACACCATCATCCAGATGGCAAAACAAATTTGAACCCTACGAGCCAGAAATTTAGAATTATGGTTAGCTTGAGTCTGGGGTTCTTGGTGGCAACATTTTTTGGACAAAATTATACATAAATAGTAAGTATGTTTGCAGCCATAAGAGTCTCTGCTCTGTAATAACCATGTTAATGTTCTCATAAAAAGATATGGGGCTAGAGCAAAGTGACAGAAAGGCTGATTAGCATTTTATGACAAAATTAAGCTGCATGACAAATAACTCACTGATTTTATAGTCCAGCAAATTCTACTTTAAAATGCCGAGGTACTAGAATTTTTTTGTTCAGTTGTTTTTTTTTTTTTTGGTGCTTAACCATTTTTTTGGTCCAGTACCATTTTTTGGAAAATAGAATGTAATTATAATAGTAATAAACATGATGATTAATAAGAATTATTAATAATTCACTTCCTCCCAAATTTCTGTAAATAAGGTTATAGTCAGCTATTGGAGTTTTTCAAGTATGCATTGATTTTTAAGTGGTTGTTCAGGGATTGAGTCACAGTACAGCAGGTAGGGTGTTTTCCTTGCATGCAGCCAACCCAGGTTTGGTTCCTGGCCTCCCATATGGTCCCCGAGCACCTCCAAGAGTAATTCCTGAGTTCAGAGCCAGGAGTACCCCCCCTGAGCATCACCAGGTGTGACCCCAAAAACAAAAAAAGCAAGTGGATGTTCAGACCACTACTTGTGAATGTCTTAATTTTTTACAGTGGATTTTACTTTATGAAATTGAACAATTCTTCCAATTATTCTTCCAAGCTCTGAAGAAAAGTTACTGAGGTCTTTGTTCTGATTTTAAAGAAAATGAATTCTATTTATCAATGATATCATATTCTAGTCTGAGAACTCTGTCTGCACTTGCTAATATTGTTAGGGGTATAGAATGGGAGCAGGTAGAAGGAAGCAATATCAAACCTTGCTTAGTTCTGCAAGGGAAATGCATTGTTGCAGTAAGGGCCTCCCAAGTGGGTTTGGGCTGCAATTCAATGTGAGAGACTGAGTATGCAGTGCTGTGAGGACTCTTTGGTGCTGGGGTTTGCCAGGGTCATCCCAAGGGTATTTGTGTGAACTTTAAGGCAGTGTCCCTTGCCATGTGGTGCCAGAGATCAAACTAGGGTCCACGGCATGCATGACATACAACTTAATCCTTGCTCTCTCACTCACTGGATAGAGTTTCAGTAAAGAATTAGTTTTTGTTGCTGACAAACAATTCAAAAGCTGAGGTTTTTAATCTGCACATATAGGAATCACTCCAGGTTTCCTTAACTGCTAGCATTAGGTAAGGACATTAGTTTAATTTACAGCACCAAGGATGTAATATTACTATATCTCTATTACTACCACAAATATGACAAAAAAGTCTTGCTACACTTTTATGTTTCTAATGATATGCTACAGCCCATGCTTAAATACAAAGAGTGCAAAAATTCACCTTATTTTTGTAATCAACCATACATAAAGCAAGTCTTCTGCTGAACTTAGTGTCTAGTGCTAAGCTGAAGACTGGGGTGCAAGAATTTATTTTAGTACCTTCCTACAAGAACTTCAGTCTGTTTGGGAAACCAAGATTATTCAGTAGATAATTAATGAGCATTACAGTTATATAATAAAGTGCTATAGGATGTGGATAAAAATTATGCAGTCACTGAGGTCTTGGTCAAAACTGTAATTTAGGTCAATAACTTTTTATGCATTTTAACTGTTGACATACATTTTTGGAATTGGAAGTGAGGTGATTGTAATTCTGGTTAATATTTAGTATACTATGAAAAAATGACAATATATATATTTTTTCTGGCTTCAATGAGAAAGGTGGAACTAGATAGCATCTAGAGACTTTTCTGTTTTGGATTTTTATGAACTTGTATTTTTAGCTACTGTCAGTGGAATGATTTCAGTTCTTTCCGCAAAATCAGGGAAGTGGAGATATTTGATAAATGTTTTTTCTCTGAAGCAAAAGTATTTATTCATCTACTCTGATTAATGGGGTTGCAGGAATCTAAACACTGAGATTTTAGATATCTTGGCTTTGATATTCAAGAGCCTGGCATGGTCCTTGCTGATAATTAAACTGAGATAGACCTCAAATGCTTTCCATCCTGGAAAGCAACATTAGAACGAAGAGTCTTAGAATTTGGTCAGTTAAAATACTAGTGTGTAACCAAAGCACTATTGTGCAGAGGTAGCAACTAGTGAAGGGTATCTGCACCGAAATTAGAGAGCAAGTCAAACTGGGCAACAGGTCAGAAGCCAAATCTGAAGAGAATTAAATGAGGTCAGGAGCATAGGTAGAGGGTTGGAAGATTATTTAAATCTTAAGGACAGAAGGCAGAGATGGTTCTATAGACTGGCAATGTTGTGTGCATTTTCATATGACATTGGTCCTTTGCTGAAATGACAGAACACGTGGGTGGTTTAATTTATGCTCTCTTGCCTCTTTCCTGGGTAAGGCAGGCTGCTAGAATGGTGGTTGTTTATGACTGCGTAGTTCATAGCTTAGCTGTGAAGATTTCTCGCGTCCTACTTGAGGTCTCTTAACCCATCTATTCTAACAAAAAAGTTATTGACCTAAATTACAGTTGTGACCAAGACCTCAGTGACTGCATAATTTTTATCCACATCCTATAGCACTTAATTATAGAACTGAAATGCTCATTAATTATCTACTGAATCATCTTGGTTTCCCAAACAGACTGAAATTCTTGCAGGAAGGTACTAAAATGCATTCTTTTTTTTTCTTTTTGGGTCACACCCAGAGATGCTCAGTGATTACTCCTGGCTCATGCAGTCAGGAATTGCTCCTGGTGGTGCTCAGGGGACCATATGGGGTGCTGGGGATCGAACCTGTGTCGGCCACGTTGACTGCGTGCAAGGCAAACGCCCTACCCGCTGTGCTATCGCTCCAGCCCCGTAAAATGCATTCTTGCACCCTGCATTCTCTGTGCTGTATTCTAAGCTGCAGCAGAAAAACCTTAGCAGCTGATTCTGGCTGGGCTAGGAACCAGGTGTAGCAGCCACAATGGAAAGGGCTACTTTCCTGCATACTGCACCATGTTGAAGTTCTCAGGGAAGACAGAACTGGTAAAAGTCTACATGGATATACTGGCATGTGAGTACTGGTTCTGCCAGCCCAATGGGGCAGTCACCAAAGTGAAACCCACTTGATCTGCACAATGGAAAGATTTAGCCCAGTCCCATAGTTTTGGGGTAACCCTGGTTTCTCAAGGCTAGAACCAAATTTTGCTTTTTGGAGGGAGACAAGGTCAGTCATAACCATAGCTCAGGTTTCTAGGCTTTCTGCCTATTCTGACATAAAGGAGTTCAGGGGAAGATAGTCACTGTCACTGTCACTGTTCTCCCGTTGTTCATCGATTTGCTCGAGCGGGCCCAGTAACGTCTCCATTGGAGACTTTGTTGTTACTGTGTCTGGCATATCGAATACATCACGGGGAGCTTGCCAGGCTCTGCCATGTGGGCGAGATACTCTCGGTAGCTTGCCGGGCTCTCCGAGAGGGGTGGAGGAATCGAACTTGGGTCGGCCATGTTGGCTGCGTGCAAGGCAAACGCCCTACCGCTGTGCTATCACTCCAGCCCCAGGGGAAGATAGTAAAGTAAATAAATATTATTAAAAAGCGGAGAGGCTAATGAGACAGCGCAGGGGGTAAGGCATTTGTTTTGCATGTGGCCAACCCCAGTTCAATTCTCCATATGAGCACTGTCAGGAGGAATCCAAGAGCACATAGCTAGGAGTTGCTCCTGAGCACTGCTGGGTGTGACCCAAACCCTCCCCCAGAAATAAAAGGTGTGGAGAATAGGAAACACATTCAGGAGATAATGCAGGTTTCTCTGAGGAAGAGAAAGCCCACTGAAGTATAATAAAGGATTTACACATTCCAAGTTGGAATGGGAATGGCCACAGAATTAAATTATGTTGCTTGCTTTTGCAAAGTTATATGGATCTTTCAAACTTCCCAGGGTGGTACTTTCTATGTAGGTGGTAGCACTGTAGCACTGTCCTCCCGATGTTCATTGATTTGCTTGAGTGGGCACCAGTAACGTCTCCATTGTCTCCATTGTGAGACTTGCTGTTACTGTTTTTGGCATATAGAATATGCCACGAGGAGTTTGCCAGGCTCTGCCATGTGGGCGGGTTGCTCTCGGTAGCTTGCCAGGCTCTCTAAGAGGGACAGAGGAATCGAACCTGGGGAGACCGAGTGCAAGGAAAATGCCCTACCCGCTATGCTATCTTTCTAAAAGTCCCTAGACATGTAAGCTAGGCCTTGCCAAAGGAATTATCTCTGAAACTTTGGTTGTCTCCTTTCAGTCTATCAGGGACTTTTGTTCCTGTTTTAACTTTCTGTTCTCCTGAGGGGTCCAGTCTTTTTCATTTGGGCTGCTGTCTTTTAGTCTTTTCAGGACTTTGTTCCAGATAATCATCTCCAAAGTACAACTTTGGGTCTTTTGGACTGGCAAAAGGGTGGAAGGGTTGGCAAAGTGTACTTTCTTTTTCTTGGTTCCTATCTTGGTTTTATTACTTTCCCAAACCTGTTGCCAGGGTGTCCCTCTATCTGTGGGATTTTCAGTCTTCAAAAGCACTTAATACCTGGTGAATTCCCTATAAATGTTTGCCGAGATCCCAGCCCAAGGAAAAGAAAAGGCCCTCCCGTTGATCGTCGATTTGCTCGAGCGGGCCCAGTAACGTCTCCATTGGAGACTTTGTTGTTACTGTGTCTGGCATATCGAATACGTCACGTGGAGCTTGCCAGGCTCTGCCTTGCGGGCGAGATACTCTCGGTAGCTTGCCAGGCTCTCCGAGAGGGGTGGAGGAATCGAACTCGGGTCGGCCATGTTGGCTGCGTGCAAGGCAAACGCCCTACCGCTGTGCTATCGCTCGTCTGAAGGAAAAGAAAGAATCCTGTTAAAGCAAACTAGGTTCTAATCAGTCTTCCTAGATTTTTTTTTACATTATTGATTTTCCTCACATTTTCTTACTGCACAAGCTCTTGCCTATACAATATAAAGAAATATAGAAAAATTGTCACTGATTGTATGCAAAAAAGTGCAGGCATTTTTTAAGTGGTTAATTTTTCAAATAGAACAACATACTTAAACTGCCCAAACAATGGTTTCCATATTCATGTCCCTGTGTTAAGTAACTTGCTGTAATGCAAGGGTGTCAAAAGGATGAAAATGTTCCCTACTAATTTTTTCTTCCTTTTCTCATCTAGGGAGTGCTCCATGATTTTCTTTCAAAATCACATTTTGAGAACTAATTTGATCCTTGTTGCTCTTCTTCTTTCCCCCATGTCGTTTGAAACAGCTGTTTCTGAAGACTCACAGCTTTTATTCAAGTAGTCTACAAAGTGAGAACTGGGACCCTCCAAGATTCTCTCTCTCTCTCTCTCTCTCTCTCTCTCTCTCTCTCTCCTCAGTCTCTCTCTGTTGTACTTCATCATTAATAAAAATGATGATATTGGGGGGGTAGGAAAAGGATGAAAAGAATTAATATCCACAAGACATTTAATACTGTACTCAGTTTGTCTTGTAAGAGCTATTAGCTCTATGCCCTCTTAGTTTTTTTGTTTCCTTTTATTTTGTTTTATTTTGGGGCCACAGTTGATGATACGCAGGGGCTTCTGGCTCTGTATTCAGGAATCACTCTTGGAGGTGCTCAGGGGAACATATGAGATGTTGCAGGTCAAACCTGGTCAGCTGTGTTCAAGGCAAAGCACCTTTTCTGCTTTTACTCTCTCTCCAAAACTCTAGAACCACTTAGTGGTTTCTTGGTCAGATTGCCATTCTTGCTGATTTTCGGACTGGCCTTCTCATGCATTTTATACCTAACTACTTCTCCAACTAATGCCTATCTATGCAAGCATTTTTCTCTTCTCTTTATTCACAAATATACTGCTACCCTTCTCTTTGTGTGTAGAATTTAGGAGGCTCCAAAGGGCACCTTCCCTTCTTGTCTTTGAATAAGAATAATAATGGCTATTACCCTGTATTATACTTTGGATTGAGGTGCAGAGGGATGTTTCCACTATAAATCACACTGTGCTATTGGTTACAGGCATACTGGTACTTTACCGTTCCTCTAGCTTGCGCGGAGAACAGCCAGGTACTTAATGAAGAAGCATTTTGATTTGAAAGAGCAAATTCTAGCAGCAGAGAGACTGGGGAAGAAGTGTTAGTGGTACACAGCTTTCCAAGCACATCATACTATTGATTCTAACAGTAGAGGGGTTCTCTGTCTAATCACTCCATTCACATTTCTGCCCCTCTTGGCAAAGGCAGTGAAAATAAAGGTCATTATCATGGATGTGCCTTGTGGGCTGGAGTTAGCCAACTGGTAATATTAAAAGAAGCACGGTAGCACTGTTTTCTCGTTGGTCATCGATTTGCTTGAATGGCACCAGTAATGTCTCCATTGGGAGACTTATTACTGTTTTTGGCATATTGAATATGCAGCAGGGAGCTTGCCAAGCTCTGCCATATAGGTGGGATACTCTTGGTAGCTTGCCGGGCTCTCTGAGAGGGACGGAGGAATCGAACCAGGGTCGGCTGCATGGAAGGCAAATTCTCTACCTGCTGTGCTCCAGCTCAAATTAAATTGAAATTAAATTGGAAAAACATATGTGGTTTGTGTTTCTTGGAAAGCCTTTTCCTCTGTCATGAGATAAAAATAGTAAAGTTGGGGCTGAAGTGACAGTACAGCGGGTAGGGTGTTTGCCTTGCATGTGGATAACCCAGGTTCTATTCTCAGCATCCCATATGGTCCCCTGAGCACCGCCAGGAGTAACCCCTGTGCATCACTGGGTGTGACCCAAAAAGCCAAAAAAAAAGTAAAGTTAATGCATATTCTTCACTTTGATTCCATTGAATATTGAAGATTGAAAACAAAGTAGATTAGAAGCTGCATATGTTGATCCAAGAAAGAGCAGCCTGTAGTGAGCACTGAATGAAGTTAACTGAGTTGCCTGCCCCGTAACCATTCAGGTTATCCTATTCAAAGAAACTTTTTATTTCTTTATTAATTAATATGTCCCAAGCTGCTACAAGTGTGCCATGCAGAATTTTATGGTTTAATAGGTTTTTTAAAAGATAAATATTTCGATATTATTATTTCTTTTTTCCCTGGGACACAGTTCCTTTTATTATGTAATCAAAAGAGGAAAAAGAAGTAGAATTTTTGTTAGAATACCACATTGAAATTTCATATCTTATATTTATTGCTAACATTATTCTTTTTTGAAAAAAGTTTTATTAGTGAAACACCATGAGGTACAGTAGTAGACTTACAAATTTTTGTGCTTGGGTTTCAGTTATACAATGATCGAGTACCCATCCCTCCACCGGTGCCCATTTTCCACCACCATGGATCCCAGCATCCCTCCCACCCTCCATCCCCCCATTCTACCCTGCCTCTGTGGCAGGGCATTCCCTTTTGTTCTCTCTCTCCTATTGGGTGCTGCGGTTTGCAAAAGAGACATTGAGTGGCTATTATGTTCGGTCTATAGTCTACTTTCAGCATGCATCTCCCATCCTGGGAGGATCCTCTAAACACCCTTTATTTGGTGCTCCCTTCTCTATTTTTTCCCCTAGCATGAGCGGCTGGTCTCCAAGCCATAGAGTGAACCTCCTGGTACTTATCTTGGCTGTTCTTGGGTGTTAGTCTCCTATTTTGTTACTTTATGTTCCCTAGATGAATGCAATCTTTCGATGTCTGTTCTCTCTTTCTGAGTCATTTCGCTTAGCATACTTCCCATGCAGTACCACTTGTATGTAAATTTCATGACTTCATCCTTTCTAAAAGCTACATAGTACTCCATTGTGTAGATGTACCAAAGTTTCTTTAACCGGTCATCTGTTCTCAGGCACTCAGGTGTTTTCCAGATTCTGGCTATTGTGAACAGTGCAGAAATGAACAAACAAGTGCAGATGTCACTTTGACTATACTTTTTTGCCTCTCTGGGATATATTCCCAGGAGTGTTATTCCTGGGTCAAATGGGAGCTCAATTTCTAATTTTTTGAGAATTGTCCATGCTGTTTTCCAAAAGGGCTGAACCAGTCGGCATTCCCACTAGCAGTGAAGGAGGGTCCCTTTCTCGCCACATCCGCGCCAGCACTGGTTGCTTTTGTTCTTGTGGATGTGGGCCAGTCTCTGTGGTGTGAGATGATATATCATTGTGGTTTTGATCTGCATCTCCCTGATGATAAGTGATATAGAGCATTTTCTCATGTGCCTTTTTGTCATTCAGATTTCTTCTCTTAGAAAGTTTCTGTTCATTTTGTTGCCCCATTTTTTGATGGGGTTGGATGTTTTCTTCTTGTGGAGTTCAGCCAGTACTTTGTATATCTTTGATATCAACCCCTTCTTGGATGTGTATTCAGCGAATATCCTTTCCCATTCTGTAGAATGTCTTTGTATTTTGGTCACTGTTTATTTTGAGGTGTAGAAGCTTCTTAGTTTAAGGTAGTCCCATTTGTTTATCTCTGTTTTCACTTGCTTGGCCAGTGGTGTGACATCTTTGAAGATATCATTGGCTTCAATTTTCATTGAAGGGTTTTGTCAACTTTGTCTTCAGTGTACCTTATGGATTCCAGTCTGATGTTGAGGTCTTTAATCCATTTTGATCTTACTTTTTTACATGGTGTTAGATAGAGATCTGAGCCCATATTTTTGCATGTAGCCTTCCTGTTTTCCCAGCAAACTTTGGCTAACATTATTCTTTTAAAAAATTTTTTTATTAGTGAAACACCATGAGGTACAGTTGTAGACTTACAAATTTTTGTGCTTGGGTTTCCATTGTACAATGATTGAGTACCCCTCCATCCACCAGTGCCCATTTTCCACCACCACTGATCCCAGTAACCCTCCCACCCCCTTTATCCCCCCATCCCACCCTGTCTCTGTGGCATGGCACTTCCTTTTGCTCTCTCTATCCTTTTGGGTGCTGTGGCCTGCAAAAGAGGCATCGAGTGGCAACATGTTCGGTCTAGAGTCGAGTCTCAGCATGCTTCTCCCATCCTGGGGGGATCCTTCCAATACCCCCCATTTGGTGCTCCCTTCTACATCTGGGCTGCCTTTACCCCTAGAGTGTGAAGCTGGCCTCCAAACCATGGAGTAAACCTTCTGGTATTTATCTCGGCTATTCTTGGGTGTAAGTCTCCTATTTTGTTACTTTATGTTCCCCAGATGAATGCAATCTTTCTATGTCTATCGCTGTCTTTCTGACTCATTTCACTTAGCATATACTTTCCATGTAGTACCACTTGTAGGCTAACATTATTCTTACCTATCATTTCCTAGCCCCTTTTAGACCATTTTTCATTTGCAATGAGTATTTTTGCTTTTGAATGACTTTTCCAAAAATGAGTATATCTTAGTTTATATGTAGTTTGTATTTTTCAAACTCATTCTCATATGTATTTAAAATTTTTAGGGTTTTGCTTACCATTTCTATGTTTTCATCAAATGCATTGTTTTTCTGTTCAATATTATCCTCATTGCTGGCCAATTTCTTCCTGTTCCCAGAGCACATGATTGTAACACAGTTTTAGGCTCTGAAAAAGCATTTAGGAAACACTAACTTGTTGGATGACTGACTAATGATTGATTATTTCTTCAGTTCAAAATATTTTCTCAGAGCAAACTGAACACATTTTTCAGATATAGAGTGTAAACAAGTAATACTCTAAACATGGTCCAAATCTGCTTTTAATTGTTATAATTCAGATTATCATTCATTCAAATTCTAGCCAAAGTCACAACACTTTCTTCTAATTTTTGAGATTAGGAAAAGTAAAGAATGAATACAATTCTTTGGAATGAAAGTAGGTTGGGGAATGAATTAAGGTGAGATCACAAAGATGAGGAGTAAAACGCATTATGCCAACTCAATGCAGTCTCTATAAGGATATCCATGATATTTTTCAAATAAATAAAACAAATACACCTGAAATTCATGGGGTATAATAACCCCCCACAAATAGCAAAAGCAATCCTTTTGGGAAAAAAATGGGAGGCATCACCTCCCCCAACTTCAAGTTGTACTATAAAGTGGTAGTAGTTAAAACAGCATGGTATTTGAATAAATACCAATCCATAGATTCATAGAGCAATGGAACAAAGTTGAATATCTTGACAGACACTCAAGTATTTGATCATTTCAAAATCACAAATCACAAATCATCCTGTTATTCGTCGATTGCCTCGAGCAGGCCCCAGTAATGTCTCCTTCATCCTAGCCCTGAGATTATATTCAAGGCTCTTTAGGAGAATGAGACCCATCATTGTTACTGGTATTTGGCATATTTGGTACACCACGGGGAGTTTGCCAGACTCTGCCGTGTGGGCAGGCTACATTCGGTAGCCTGCCAGTTTGTCCAAAGTAGGAATGAGATAATAAGATGTCATAATAAGATGTGTCAGCTGAGAATGGTCTCAGCATGGCGGTGGCTGGTCCTGGAGGTCTTCGGCTGCCGGAGCCCTGGTCGGGGCAGGAAGGAAAGCTTAACCCGCTCCCCTCCAAGGGACCCTGGCGCGGACAGCCAGGCGCGGGGGCAGGGGACTGCACTGTTCTCTTCCGGGAGCTGGTTTTTATAGTCTCTGAGTCTTGGCCGCTGATGGGATTACACGGCGTCAGGGGGCCAGTTGGTGGGTGTGACCCCCGCCTACTGGAATTTGGAGGATCTGGGTGGAGGATGCTCAGTCCGAATCCGAATAGGCTTGGATCATTTAATTTGATCATTTAATCTTTGATAAAGGAGCAACAAATATGAATTGTAGCAAGGAAAACCTCTTCAACAAGCAGTGCTGAGCAACTACATATTAAGAAATGAACTCTGGCTTCTATGTAATGCCATGAGTGAAGGTTAGATCAAAGGAACTGAAGACCTGAATCTCAGACCTGATTCCATTAGATACATGGAGGAAAATATAGGCAAAAATCTCCATGATAATGAAGCTAAAGGCATTTTCAAATATGAAATACCATTGACCAAGCAAGTGGAAGCAAAGATAAACAAATGGGACTACATTAAATTAAGAAGCTTCTGCACCTCAAAAGAAATGGTGACCAAGATTCAAAGACAGCACATGGAATGGGAATAATGGGAAATATCAAAGATATGTAATGCACTGTAGAACTTTACAGGAAGAAAAAACATCCAACCCCATCAAAAGTGGGGAGAATAAATGAACAGATACTTCCTCAAAGAAGAAATGCAAATGGCCTGAAGACACATGAAAAAAATGTTCTACATCACTAATCATCAGTGAAATATAAATAAAAACAACAATGAGATATCTTTTCACACTACAGAGATGGCATACATCAAAAAACAAGAACAGCCAGTGCTGGCGCTGATGCAGGGAGACTTTCATTTATTGTTGGTGGGAAGGCCAAGCAGTCCAGCTTTTTTTGAAAACAATATGGGCAATCCTCAAAGTTGGAAATTGAGCTACTGTATGACCTAGAGATACCACTTTCAGGAATATACCCTGAAAATCTATTCTTTCTCATGGTATTCAACAGCATAGAAGAGTAGACTAAGAATGAGTTTTGGAGTGAAATTCCATGGGTTGGTGTAGATACCTGTTAGCTCGATATCTTGGAAAATTTAAGTTGTCTTCTTTTTTTTTCCCATCTTTTGTGTTTATTCACACTGGGGCCTTCCTCCTGGCTCTGTACTAATGGACCATTCCTGATCTCGTACATGGAACCATATGAACCATATGGGTGTCAGACATCTAACTCAAATCATGTGCATGCAAAACAAGCACCTTACCCACTGCACTATTTCTGTGGTCCCTTTTTTCTCCTATTTTTTCTTCCTCTTTTTATTGCAATTTTCACTTTTCATTTTGGAAGAGAAAGGGCATAGTTGGGTTATAGTTCATTCACAGACTATTTTTGAACTGTTATATGTAAATTTTTTTCTAATTTAGACAAATCTATCCCCTCTTGGCAGATGGGTTTCTGACATCCAGAACAGTTAAGTCTCTTGACCGAAGTTTTCTGTCAAATCAGTGGTGAAAAATGATTCTTCAAAGGCCAGTACCATTATATTCATGCCATACAACATTGCTTGTACTAATCAAAACAGATGGGGTTAAAGTGCAATGATGCATATTTCCAAATTTCAGTGACTAATATCAGTGAAGGTTTTCTGTTTCTCACCCATCTGACCCACTCAGACATTGAGTTTGTTCTGTGTGTCATTATTCTCAGATGCAAGCTGATTGAGACATTTGTCAGAAGGTTGCTAGATTTATTGTAGAAGGAAATCACGGAATGGCATTTATTGACTCCTCAAAGCCTCTTCTAGGAAGGCACACAAGGAGCTTGTGTCCATTTTAATGCCAGAGCAACATTTATAACAAACCTGACACCTGGAGATGGAGAATACAGCCAACTCGGAGATGATTACATTATTTAGAGAGTAATGTAATCTTTCTACTTTTCCAAGATTGACCTATAGACCACAGATTAACTTTACACAGAATTCACATTCCTAGAACTTGTGCCAAATCTATTTAACAAAATCTGCCTTTATCATATTATTCAAAATCCATATCATATTATACAAAAATTCAATGAATTGAGTACTCTATGTAGCTAGATTGTTATTCAGATTGGGAGGAAAGATACAAATTTAGGAACAGGGAATAGCTTAGAAAATTTATAGCCTTGGGATAAAGTTTACACAAAGCATTAAAGGAGCTCCTTTAAAGGACAGGACAAACTTCAGCATGAGACATTGAGTTCGGCACTCACTCAGAGTGGGAGTGGTTTCTGTCTATTACGTATGTTTACTCCTAGCTTGCCAAGGAATTTTTTTTTATGACATCTTATTGTCTCATTCCTACTTTGGACAAACTTGCAGGCTATCGAATGTAGCCTGCCCACAGGGCAGAGTCTGGCAAACTCCCCGTGGCGTACCAAATATGCCAAATACCAGTAACAATGATGGGTCTCATTCTCCTAAATAGCCTTGAATATAATCTCAGGGCTAGGATGAAAGAGACGTTACTGGGGCCTGCTCGAGGCAATCGACGAATAACAGGATGATGAAATGAAATGAAAAAAAATGCCAAGGAATTTTACACATTTTAAACAATGAATTAGTGCCTCATTTATATTGAATGTTGTCTTATCAATCTCTTTTAAAACAGAGAATTTTATTATAATTTCTTGTCTGAATTAGCAGACACTTAAGCAGTACCTTTAACATAAAGTTTTCTTTTCTTTCTCTTTCTTTTAACATAAAATTTTCCTTTTTTAAATTTAATTTATCGAATCACCATGAGAAGTCACAAAGCCTTTCAGTTCAGGTCTCGGTCGGTCATACAATGATCAAATACCCGTTCCTTCATCAGTGCACATTTTCCACCACCAAGAACCTTAGTATACACACCATCACACCCACCTCCCCGCCTGTGTGGCAGATTTCCACTTTACTCTCTCTCTCTCTCTCTAGGTTGATCACATTCAATATTACGACAAAAGATCCAACATTATTATTTGGAATTTTCCTCAACATTCAGACCTGCCAAAAAGACATCATTAGATAGTTTATTTTCTATTGCTGATTATGAAGAGCATATGATGTCGTGTGGCCACAGTAGTGGCTGCGTGAATTTGGATTTCTGATATTTTAGTAATAAACCTAGAGGGATTTCTACTAAAAGCCCCTGGGTTCTGAGATTGGTTTGTGTGCCTCTGGGATCATGATCCTTCAGAAGCCAGAGGAGGTGTTTGAGGTTGGCAACCCAGAACATTGTCATGGCTGGGAGCAAGGCCGATTTCACTCCCCCCATCCCATGAGGCCCCACGTGTCTCGTCAATGCAGTCTCATACCTGGATGTTCATTAGGCTCAAAAAGATGCAGGCCACCATGCCGCCACCGCAAGGGGGGACAGGTGGAGGGACAAACACCCTTCCTCTCTTGGGGAGGCATAGTACCATAGTTAAATGCACAGTCCAGATGCATTTAGGTTGGGCATTATATTTTGCTCAGATTTTCCCACGACCATTTAAGCCCGTCTTTCAGGGACAAACGCTATATCATTTACTTTCCATTGATCACTTTGCATATCAGTTTCGGAAAATAGTCCTGGTACCTGCATGACAGAGCCATGCTTGTAGAAGCTAATGGTCGCTGGGATTCCATCTAGAGAAGGCGGGGAGACAGCATCATCTGGGACCTCCCGGTGATATAGGCTCAGTATGGGGCCCAGAGAATTCTCCAGGAGTTGTGGATCCCGCCAGCATAAAATTTTCTAATGTAAAAGCAATATCCCCTTTCTTAGGATGAAACACTTAATACTTTTATAGGTCTATTCAGATCTTCCCCTTTAAATTATCTTAATTATTCTCACTCTTACTAAATTTTACAATTGTAAACATTACCTATTTCATGCAAACTCCAATATATATTACGGAAGAACTTAATAGCTTTATTAATGAAAGTAAAGACATGAATATTAACATAATAAGATCTAAGTACAAAATAAAAGTTTATGCAATATATTTTAGATACCAGTTGAAAATTTATTTATGTAAATGATAGTAGTTAAATTATATTATGATGTATTAAAAGACTTTATAGGTTAAATCACATAGCAATCAATCATCAAAAATTGACCTTAATTGATTTACTTCCTGATAATTCCATTTTCCATTTCTTTAAGTTTTCTTGTGGCAAGCAACATGAAAACAAATAAATTTATTTAAGTTTTCTTGGAGAAAACTTGATCACTTGCTCACTTGACATCCCGTTACTCAATGATTTGCTCAAGCGGGTGCCAGTATATCTCCATTTGTCCCTGTCATATGCTAGTGTAGTCCAATGCCGTCTGCTTGCTCTAGGAATACGAAGAGACTCAAACTGATCTTTCAGGGTCTTGACGAAGAAGTTTGACCATCTCGTAGGTGGGCAGCCACGGGATCTTTTGATGTCCCATGGAATCCAGTCCGTAATGGCTCTAGTCCAGCAGTCATCTCCAATTTGGTAACGGCTTTAGTCCAGTAGTCGTCTCTAAATCCAGCCTATCTGATTTTCGACACTTTGGCAAGGGAGAAAGCGTCCCTGATTCTCGATCTCCGACGAAGGTCAGAACTCCAGAATCATTCTCTTACTTGAGTGAAGCGTGATACTCCAAGTATAGCTCTTTTGATCCCCCTTTGGGAGACCCGAATAGGGTTCTCATCCTGTGTTCATAGGACCCAGGTCTCTGAGGCATATGTTAATGCAGGAAGAATGGTGGAATCCAATAGATGTGCCCGGAGCTGGAGGTTCTTCGTCCTCTTAGCTATTTCTTCGATGCTCTTGAAGGCATTCCAAGCCACTCTCTTCCCTCTGTCAACTCAGGTGCCAGGTCATTCTTCATGTTGAGTTCTCGGCCTAGGTACACATAACTGTTGCATTCAGAGATTTGCATTTGGAGCAAACAATATAAAATATAAGTTTGCTAATGACAAGGATGTGAGGGAAACTGGGAACATTGGTGGAGAAATAAAGTCACACTGGGATTGCTGTTATAATATTGTATGCCCAAAACAACTGCATTATGAATAATTTTGTAAATTTTATGTTCTAATAAACATAAATTTAAAGAAAGTTAAAAAGGAGCTAAGGTTGACACTATAATCCTTCAAAATGAAGATATTATTATTTTTTTTCTTGTCTATTTTGCTGTTGAAATCTATTGTTAGTCTCATTATTATTCTTTTATGGAGGGTGGGGCTTGGGCCATACTCTGCTGTGTTCAGGGCTTACTCTTGGCCCTGTGCTAGAGACCACTCCTGGTGGGAGTCTGGGGACCATACGGGATGGCAGGGATTGAACTGAGGTTGCCAGTGCAAGGCAGGTGTCCTACCCACAGTACTATCCTTCAGACCCTCATTGTTGTTCTTTTTCAGATGATCTAGCTTGTCTCTCTGCTTTAAATATTTTCAGCACAGAGGAGCATCATAATATGTATTTAAGGAGTAGTTTATGTATTCCACTCATATAAAATTATGAAATTTGCTTTGTTTCCAATCTGGAATTTTGCCTTATTTAAATACTGTAAACTATGAGCTTTTATCTTCCCAGTGAATCCATTTCCCATTTCTTTCTATTTTCTCTTATATAAACTGTCACTAAACATGTACTGTGCCTTTTTGTTCCGATATCAGTATCATATTTATATATAGATATCTCTATATATCTATCTTTTGATTATTTTGTTCTCTGTTTTAAACTTTGGACAATTTCTTCATGAGTACTTTTATATTTAACATTCTTTATTCAGATGTATCTAATAATTTTTATTATTCTTTATTTAGGTGTAATTAATCTGTTCACGGATTTTAACGTTTTGTTTCATTGGGGGTGTAGGAAGGCTGGAGCGATAGCACAGAGGTAGGGCGTTCACCTTACAAACGGCCAACATGGCCGACCCGAGTTCGATTCCTCCGCCCCTCTTGGAGAGCCCGGCGAGCTACCGAGAGTATCTCGCCTGCATGGCAAAGCCTGGCAAGCTCCCCGTGACGTATTCGATATGCCAGACACAGTAACAATTGTCACAATGGAGTCATTACTGAGCCCGCTCGAGCAAATCGATGAACAACAGGAGGACAGTCACGGTCACAGGGAGTGTGGGCAGTGATGCTCAGGAATTACTCCTAGCAGTGCTCAGAGATGCTGGCATAGAACCCAGGTTGCCCATGTTAAAGGAAAGTGTCCTACCCACTGTGCTCTCTCCATCCCTTTATATTCTTAAAACCTTGTTGTTGTTTAGACAGGACAATTACATAGAAAAATGATAATGAATGCTTGGGAATTCACCATCAAGCTTGAAAAATAAAAGTTTTCATCTATTTCTTTTTATTTAAATCACTAATTTTTTACTTATGTATGATCTTTATTTTTTAATCTTTTGTCAAGTTCCTTTTTAAAATATTTTAATTCCTCCTATCATTAGCCATTTAAAGCATCTATTTTATAGATTCCTTTAGAGTTTCACTATTTGAAGAAATTAGAAATTTAAACAAGTTGTATGTTTCATGGGATGGTGGAAATTTTCTTTATTATTTTGCACTTTGGAATTAAAAGCTACTATGGCAGTACTTTCTCTACATGAAATCTGTGTGGCCTTATTTGAGAACATGTCTTTTAAGAAAGTTTTCTTTGTGCTCCAAGAATGTTAACAGTCTAGAAATCAATTTAATGGTTACTAGAATTTGAGAGTGGTAAATTAACACTTATATATACTCACAAAGACACATTCCTAGCTATGTTTGTAGGGTGAACTATAATTGATTTCTACTAGTACCCGGGGTATGATAGCAAGATATATTCCCCCGCCCATTGTGCTAATAGAAGGCATTTTAATTTTAAAGTTTAAGTTTACTCTTACAAAATTTATAGTCTTTTGTGACATTCCTGATTTTCTGTGGGGCAACTTAATTCCAACTCTGTGCCGTACTTTATTTTCTGGGCTTTTCTTTGCACAAAATCCAAGAAACATGGGTTACAGAAAACAAAATTTTTTCCATCCTCTAGATTTCTGCAACTTAATCTCATTTTGTTATTCCTCTGATTTCAGATACTATTTATTTTTCAGTCTTTGGAATTATGTTATATTATCAGGTCTTTAACAGTTATTTATATTATTTTATTCCATTTATGTGATTTTGGGGATGAAGATTAATTGATATCCTAGTTTTCCAAACAAAAACTCCCACTTAACTTATTTTAGATACCAATTTTATAGAGAAATTTAAAAAATGCCAATAATAATACGTATTTTTCAGTTTCTTTCAAGGATTGGAAATAATGTATGTAAAGTATCTCTCTGTCTGGCAATGTCTTGCACATAGTATATATTTGACAAAATGGTTTTTACTATTTTTATTTTTTTGTTAACACATGAATAAAACATTTTTAAAAATCCATGAAAAATGTGTTGGTTTTTTTTTATCATAATTAAGAGAGCACTTCTGGGAATAGTCTATCGAGTGATAGCTTGAATTAGTGCTCAAATCCTCATCAGATTTATAAAAATTTGCAGAAGACCTATTGTGAGGTTAAGACCATTGCATTCTATTGCTTTATCAATTTTTACTATGGAAGGCTCTGTTATCTTTAAACTATCTGCTACTTTTATCAAGCTTCCTTTTGAAAGTTTACCTCATAAAGTCACTATTAAGGATATCAAAGGGATATATTTATCATTCTTCTCTTCCATTATTTAATCATATTCTGTATCATCAACCTTCTTTACATTCCCTTTGCCTGTTGTAAAAAACATTCAGTTCTTATAACATAAGCTATTTGGTGATATTCAGGGCATTTAGGAAGGAAACAGGTAATACAAGGATATGTTTTCATCCTCAGCTCACTCTGTTTGGAAAGGCAAAGTATCTAAAATTTTAAGTGACACTATTATGTAATTAAATACAAGTATTACATAGGACTTCAGATAAGAGATAAGGTAAGGGTAAAGGCCCTCCCGTTGATCATCGATTTGCTCGAGCGGGCCCAGTAACGTCTCCATTGGAGACTTTGTTGTTACTGTGTCTGGCATATCGAATACTCTCGGTAGCTTGCCGGGCTCTCCGAGAGGGGCGGAGGAATCGAACTCGGGTCGGCCATGTTGGCAGCTTGTAAGGCAAACGCCCTACTGCTGTGCTATCGCTCCAGATAAGAGAAAATGCAACTTATGTTTGTAATGGGACATGAATAAATTTACTTGGATAGGATAAAAAGAATATAATTATTCAGGTCAAAGAAGCAGCATAAACAAAACTAAGGAATAGGTAATATGATCTTATGGAAAAGAATTTAGTACCTGTGATAGAAAATTAAGGTTGGAGGTGTGTGTGTGAGATTTTTATGTCCTAATCTATCTGGGAATCTTTGATTTGAGAAATATTTGAGGGATTAATATTGAGAGATGTATCACTTATTACAAAAGAGAGAAACCAAATTCAATCTAGTTTAAGAAAAAAGATAGCTTTATTTAATTTAAAATGAAATAGTTACCGTTCATATGTGGTTTGACCCAGTGGTTCATAAACTGCCATTTGGATCTGGTTGTCCTCAATCCCAGCTCTTCGTTCCTTCATAGTTGTTTCAAACACCAGGTTCCATATGATAGCTAAGTCTAGTCTAGTGGAAAAGAGATTCCCTCTTCCTGTTAGGGGATATAGCCAAATATAATTGCATGTCTACTTATCTTCATTGAGTTGTTCACCCATCCCAGGGACCTGTGACGGTCAGTAGGTCAGAGATCTGGGTTACACAGCACTTAAGATGGAATCAACTTTGCTTGGATCATAAGGTCTGAGAAAAAATCCCTCGAAACAATTTTCTATTTATCTCAAAGAGAGAAGAAGTTTTCTTGTAGCCAAAGCAAAGAAGAAATGAAGGGGGATAATATATGGATAATTAATGGACCAGGTAGAAAAACTCAAGTGGGAGACACATGCATAGTATTTTCAGGGACATAAGTTTGTCCCTGGGTACTATATGGATCCTTAAATACCATGAAGTATAGACCTAGAGTCCCTGAACACAACAGGACCAGAGCACTGCTAAATGTGGCCCGTGTGTGTGTGTGTGGGGGGGGGGAGGGGCACGCACACATGAATGTTATTTTTGTTACATCTGGGGAAAATGTCTCAATATTTTTGAGACTCAATTTTCCCATGTGTAATGGTGCCTAGTAGTAGGGTTGTTTAGAGAACCAAGAGAACTAATGGATGGGAAAGTGATTTGCAAGTCATAGATTATTGTAAAAATATAGCATCTCTATATGCTACATGAGTAAAAATAAGCATACGGGAAGATTCAGGGACATGGATGGGCCCTAGATATACTGCATGCAGATTTTTTCATGAGGTCTCCCTGAATCACTGAAAACTTCTTTTGTAAAGGGCACTGCTATTTCATGCCACATGGCTGATTTTCCTAAACTTTGACTAGTTCTCCTTTCCTGAACCTTGAAAAATGCTCTCTCCTCTCTGGACAGAATTTTACCATATGGATAGATGCTCTAAAAAAACATTAGTACTCTAGATATCCTTTAGCAATTAATTGCTCAGGTTTTTCATAGCACCATGCAATGAGTGAAGACCAATAAGAGAAGGGAAAGAGATTTCACTTTTTTAGGTCTCCAAAACGTTTCTTTTCTTTTCTTTCCTGCTAAGTTGAAAATGCTGATAATGTGCCCTATGTTGTCTTACAAAAAAGAGCCTTTTGTTCCTTTATCTACCTGGTTTACACAACCCCATCTCTACTTTATATTCTCTGGGTTATAAGGTATTGCTAGATATTCAGGGGGGTTAAACTGAATTATCTGCTTGGCAATCCTCTAAAAACAGGAAATCAGGTTATTGCCCTGAACAAGTTTCATAGGAAACAAGCCCTCGAGCCAGCTACTTTAGACCTTGAATTCAGATAAATTGGATATATTTTCTTTTCTGTCTTCAAACTTAAGACAAAAGTTGGGATAATTCCATCAGAGCAATATCTATTGTCTTTAGGCAATTTATATTTCATATGACTATCCAAGTCTATCTATGAATCTGACGATTCTTTTCCACAATAACTTACTAGTGATTCTTTCATTTTTGTATTTTATGCCTTCTTTTTTTTTCAGTTTTCTTTATTTATCCCCACTTGTATTTTATTAAAGCACCATCCATTTCAAAGTTATTCATGGTTGGGATTCCATCACCAACCCCACCAATAGAGTCAGCTTCCTTCCACCAGTGTTCCTAGGTTTCCTCTCCTACCCCCCTGTCCGCCCCTCCCCGCCCACCCCAGCCTGCAATCTTGACAGACAACTTTCAGTTTACTTATTAAAGCTTGGGTATCATTGGCCTATTTAGCTCTATCATTCACTAACACCACTGATGTACCTGAATTCCCTGAGCCCTGCTTCTGTTGCTTCTCATCTCTCTTGTCTCCCCTTCCCCTTCACTGTATTTCTTTCTTCCTTCTACCTATACTTTGAGACTAAGGGTGATGCAGGCATCATCCCTTTAAAAAAATGGATATCCTCATCAAATTCCTCTTGGTCCTACATATAAGTGATACCCTATGTCTTCTTCTTAATCATCCCTCCTTTCTCATCCAGATCAGTTCTACCATGAGAAAGTGAAGAATGACATAATGTTTTCCGTTTAATAGCAAATAGAAGGTAAAACAGATGGTTATGGGGTAGCTTGGAGTCTTGAATTAATTTGAATTGCAGGAAGAGTTGATAGACCAATTTTAGGTCACAGTTTTGGAAAAATAACATAATTTTTCCCAAAAAAGCATGTATGAATTTTAAAAATGATACACATTATGATAATTTTAAAAATAGAGAAAAGTATTGGTAATACTGGTGATATAAAATAATGCTATCATTATTTCACTTCCAAACTACTTCTACTCACTGATTCCCTGAAGACCGAATACAGCCTTTCACTCATGGTTGATGTAACCATAGGGAACATTAAGAAAGGAACATTGCTAACTTGTGGGTCTTACAGTCAGGTAAAATGGTCTGATTATTGAAGTAATTAATGGTTTAAGTCATAGCGACTGAAATACTGAATCAATAACCATTTTCGCAAAATTTTTTAAAAATCCTAAACCTTTTCCTTTTCTAGTATGTAAGAGCCTGACCTGTTTGTTGATGCCCACTGGGTTTTGCCTCTAGGATTATGAAAGACCCTTTATTGGTCAAAGAGTTTTTAAAGAGAAGAGGCAAACAGGGATTCTGTTACTTATCTATCATCATATACTAGAAGCTGGAAGCCATGCTCTCTGAGTTCAAATTCTGACTCTGCCACTTATTCCAATAATCTACTGTGCCATGAATGACAAAGGATGGCATTGAAATTGAACTCAACATCCCTCTCAATTCCTTCCTTTATAACAATAGTATCTATGTTACAACATCAATAGTACTTTTGCTGAACAGTTGATAGGATTAAATGAATACATTCATACAGAGACTTCAAAACTAACACACATAAAGGACTACAATGTTAATTTCACATTGAGTTTACTTATGTTTGTTATGATTGTTTAATAAGCTCAGAAAATAACTCCGTGACTGCAAACAGGAGATCAATTTTTCCTTCTTTGTTTTCAGTTATGTTAGGACCAAGTCTTCTCTTCTTAACTTCTCATTTAAAATACCTTTAAATTGAAATGTTTCAATTCAACACGTGGACATTAAAACATACTCATGCACATATATACTAGTTTTGACAGGAAAATTTGGACTGCGAGAAGCAATAATTTAAGCCAGTTTAAGAAAACGGAAATTTGTTTTGGGTTTTTTTAATTTTTATCAATGTAAGCTTTCAAAACTAAGAAACAAAGGTATGAGAACTTGGAATCTAGAATGCTATATGTTTCTATGGAGGCTACCCCTTTATCTTTCATTTAACAAAGTTCATTTTGACTCCTTCTCATAGCACAGCGGTAGGGCGTTTGCCTTGCACACAGCCAACATGGCTGATCCGAGTTCGATTCCTCCACCCCTCTCGGAGAGCCCGGCAAGCTACCGAGAGTATCTCACCCGCACAGCAGAGCCTGGCAAGCTCCCCGTGACGTATTCGTTATGCCAGACACAGTAACAACAAAGTCTCCAATGGAGACGTTACTGGGCCCGCTCTAGCAAATATTCCATAGTCAGATTAAAAAATATGTGTGTCGGGGTTTAATCTAGTTGTTTTTGAGTCTGGCAGATTTGGTTTAAGTAGCTAAATCAAGGGGGTAATGCAAGCTAGCTATAATAATTTAATCTAATTTAGGTTGCTAGATCTAGAGAGAAATGCAAACAGGTTATAGTAATTTAAATAGGACATATTTGTCTTAGGGGAAATTTCCAGATGAAGAATAATACTGGCATAGTTGTAGTTATCAACCTACTTCACTGTAAGATAAGTGTTTTACAGAATTGTTAGAATAAGTGACTACATAAATAGAAAATGTTTAGAACGCACCCATAGCTAGAACTCAGGGCTACTTCTTCTTTGTGCTTGAACAAGTTATTTTCTTCCCTCAGTTTTTGATTCCATTATCTATAAATAAGGGTCTTTGACTAAGTCCTTTCTGATCCTGTTGTAGAACATGGTCCAGTCTAGAAGATCAACCAAGGGACTAAGTGACCAATGATTTCTGTTTCTTTCTAATCTTATTCAACTTCCCAGAGTAGGTTCCATTGCTGGGATGCTCATTAAGTTTCTTTCTTTTACTGGTGTGAATAATTAATTGCCTCTATAATTTAGATTCCTAGCAACAAAGTTCTGTCCCACATCTCCTGTGGTGCATCATGTACTTCCTGGGCAGATGAAGAAATAACAGAGTGTGAGAAATCTGTTAGCAATTAGCACGGCCAACTGGACTTTTCTCAGGAGGATACACAATGTCCCCCTCCAAGAACAAGGACTATTCTCCTCAACACCAGAAAGAACCATCTAATCTGTTCAATATTTAATAAATGGAAGGAAGCTCTAATGAGGTGAAGACGTTATACATGGGCAGTTTTGTCCCAAGGCATTAGTGAAGCCAGCCTCCTCCTGAGATCACATCCACTTTGTAGTTATGACTTAACCCAAGGTCTCACCTACTCCAGCGGGAAAGAGTTCACAGCTCATTTTTCACCTATTTGGCATTTATTCCCCAAAACAACGTCAAATATTAGGCCTAGTTCTGGAGTTGGGGGTGAAAGTTGTAGCAGAGACCATTAACATTTCTCTGTGGATGATAACCTTTGTGTGTCAACTGGGTAATTCTCACTCTGTGGGGAGTTCTCTATAGAGAGTGGAAAGTTTCACACGGGTCAAGGAGCTCAGGTGGAATGGAAACAACACAAGACCATGGGAAACTGGGGAGTTTGCAGCAAACAAGGTTTTGTTGTTGCTTTGAGAACAAACCAGGCTCTTTCCAGGTCTTAATCCTGACTCTGCTCAGGGATGACTCCTACTAGTGTTTGGGTGATTAAATACATGTCGAATATGTGCAAGAAAGGACATGATGTACTATCTCTCCTACCCTGAATCACGAATCACGAATCACGACCATCCTGTTATTTGTCGATTGCCTCTAGCAGGACCCAGTAACGTCTCCTTCGTCCTAGCCCTGAGATTTTTAAGAAAGTGCCATATTCAAGGCTCTTTAGGAGAATGAGACCCATCATTGTTACTGGTATTTGGCATATTGGGTACGCCACGGGGAGTTTGCCAGACTCTGCCATGTGGGCAGGCTACATTTGGTAGCCTGCCAGTTTGTCCAAAGTAGGAATGAGATAATAAGATGTCATAATAAGATGTCTCCTGCCCCTGCGCCTGGCTGTCCTCGCCAGGGCCCTGTGGAGGGGAGCGAGTTGAGCTTTCCTCCCCGCCCCGACCAGGGCTCCGGCAGCCAAAGACCTCCAAGACCAGCCACTGCCATGCTGAGACCACTCTTCGCACACCTGAAGGTGCCGGCAGAAGAACAAAGGCAAGTGGGTCCTGGGGCTGAGATCTCCAAGCTTACTCGGATCAGGGCTGAGCATCCTCTCCTACCCCCAGAAACTAAAATTTAAATGGTTATGCCGTTTTACTGACATGGGTCAACCTATTGCACATAGATCTCCATCGAGTGCTGTGAGCTCTGGACAACATTACTTGCCACATTCTGTCTCTGTGTAAGTCAAACGGATATACTGATCCTAAGGCACTAAACCTTAGAGGATTCTGAGAAGACTGGTCCCTTTGTGTCTTATCTGGAATTCTTTAACTGCCCTTATCTTCCTTACAATTTTTATTTTTAACTATGTTAGTTTGAGACAACAATCAAAGTCTCAGGACATGTTTCTCTATTGCCTTAGTGGTCATTGTCGATAGTGGAAACCAGAAATGTTAAGAATTTGAGTAAAGAGTTGATTTTCTTGACATTCGGATGGGTGGGGAAAAAGGAATATTTTTAAAGCAAGATTCAGGACCCCCTTTCTATGAATGACAGCTGAAGTCTAAATTTTGATGATTTTGTATGAAATACTTCACACTCGTAATAGGAGTGTAATGAGGAATACTTATGTAGGTGCAGCGGTGGGGAGGGAGGGTTGTTAATGCAGAACAGGGGACTAAAGGTTGCTTATAAGTCTTGGAATTACTTAAGATAATAAACCTCTGTTATTGAAAGTTTGGGATTGAAGCGGGAATAATAAAATAGTAATCAAAAATGTGCTAAAATGAATTTGATGCAAATGAGATGCAGAGAGTGCCCTGGATGTGGTGGGAGAGGGTGTCGGTAATTGGAAAGCTGCATTCTGGCCTGGGCATGGCCAGTGCAATCTTTTCAAGAATTCTCTGGAGCCTCTTACTGCAAAACCATTTAAAGCTGAACAGGGATTTATTTTCTTCCTGTCAGTTAGAGAGTTGTGAAATTTTTAAAATCTATTTTGGTGTTTGTTCTATAGGAAAATGGGCAAGTTCTGGAAAGGAATCAGGAACAAATGTTGGCAGACAACTGATACTCATCCTGAGTTCAGAAAAGTCATGTTAATCTAGCAACTGCCTTGCTGAAAGAAGACATAGGGTTTTGTGTAGCAGGGCGAGGGGAGATAAGTCTAGCAAAAATCAACCTCAGGATACCTGTTATCCCTGACCACTGGTCATTATTCTGTGATGCTTGCCCACTGTCCCTGAGAAAAGGAACCAATCAAATGTCTAAGATGATTAGTAGTAGGCACGATTCCAGTTTTGCATCCCTGCACAACCTTCTTTCTTTCTTTCTTTCTTTCTTTCTTTCTTTTTTTTTTGGCTTTTGGGGTCACAACCAATGATGCACAGGGGTTACTCCTGGCTCATGCACTCAGGAATTACTTCTGGTGGTGTTCAGGGACCATATGTGATGCTGAGAATTGAACCTGGGTCAGCTGCGTGCAAGGCAAATGCCCTACCCCCTATGTATCACTACATCTCCCCTCACAACCTTCTGCCACATACCTGGTTGCTAAATTGAGTCTGAATCTTTCCTGGGTTATTTCTATCGGTGTTTTGTTCACATGCCTTTGAGAAAAATCAGTGTCCAGATACAATATAATAAGTACTTAGCATTTTGATATACAAGGCTCTGGTTCTCATTCCCAGCTGTCTGCTGTTCCTTATGATCCTTTGAACTCTCCCAAGAGCTGGTGAATACAGGTGCCTGGCAAAGTAGGATTTAACATATCCCTCTTATTCTTCTTGTAGACTTGGCAAAATTACAGTCCTACTCTTATCAACAAAGAACAAAAATGTTGCCAGATTTTCTCTATCCAAAAAGGCTTAAGCTATTTTAATCTGAAACCAGGGAAATAGAAGTTTGATTGGGTTTTAGATATGATAATATGCTAAGCTAATATTTATCTGGGCAGAGGTAATAAGCCTGCATGGGGAAGCTGTAGAAACAGATTTGTGAAGAAAACAAAAATTGGCTTTGAGAATCAGAAGAAGGCTGTGTTTACTGGGTGATTTTAAAGCAAGGACAAAAACCCAATTTAGAGATCTTTTGTGGGCAGGCCCCAGAGTAGCTGTCAGTTTGTTTATATAAATAAATTGAAGGAAACTTTTGACTTAGAAAAACGTCTGTTTCTGGTGATCAAAGGGCCTGGGACCTAAAGCAGAGGCTAAAAGAAAAACAATGAAATGCTGCGCCTGGCCTTCCCCAACCCTCAGTCAGTCAGTATTCGAACCTGGGACTTCGCTTTCCCCATTTACGTGCCCCAGTTGTCCTCTAGGACTCTGAGCTGCTCACCATCCCTGAGCTGCTTCCTGTTCATCCCCAACGCTGCACCTGGCCTTTTCCATTCCTCAGGTTGTACCTCCCCCACCCACACACACCAGGTACCCGTATAGGGCGTGGCCTCTTTAGAAGTGGGAGTGGCCTCTTTAGAAATGCGTGTGGGCTCTTTAGAATTGAGCGTGGCCTCTCAGAAGTGGGCATGGCCTAATTTTGGGTGCCACAGGTAAATTACTCATACCCAGCAGTCTCGTGTAACATCTAAGTCTCCATATCACCACACCAACATGAAGAAACAAAGCAAATCCCCACCATGAGGAGAGGATGATGAAGAGTCCAGAAGCCTCATTAGGTGTTACTCACCTAAGAGACCTCTCTGATAAAATATTCAGATATGAAGTAATGAAGATGTTCAATGAACTCAAAGAAACAGTGACACAGTTATCCAATAAATTAAAGGAGGGCATAAATAAACAATGGATCGGACAATTAAGAAATTACAAGACGAAATTAGAGCAGAAATTGAAAAGCTACGCACAGAAGTGTCACAAATAAAGGATTTGGTAGATGAAATAAAAAAATCAGTATGTGCCCTCAACAGTAGAATGGCTAGAACTGAATACAGAATCAGTGAGCTGGAAGATCAGCTGCACAAAGCCTACAGGCAACAGCAAACAATGGCAAGAAACCTCAAAATACCACTAGAGCAAATCAGAGTCCTAGGAGATGATTCCAAGAGGAACAACAATAGAATCATTGGAGTACCAGAAGGTCAGGGAAACAATCCCAATGAAAAAACTATGGTTAAACAAAAATTTCCAGAGCTGGACAATGCAGCCATTCAGATTCAAGGAGCCTGAAGAGTGCCAGCTAAAAGAGACTCTAATAAAAACACTCCAAGACATATCACAGTAGAATGATGGATGACACCGATAGAGACACAATACTGCAAGCAGCAAGGTCAAAGAAGGAAATCACATACAAAGGAATGCCCCTTAGATTCACAGAAGACCTATCAGAGGAAACCCTCTAAGCCCGAAGGGTCTGGTGGGATATAGTGAAAAATCTCACTGAAATGAACACTTCACCAAGAATACTCTATCCAGCTAAACTCTCACTCAAACTCAAAGAAATGGTACACTATTTTGTGGATAAACCACAGCTCAGAAACTTCATAGACTCAAAACCAAACCTAGAAGAAGGACCAAAGGGGCTACTATAAGACAAGACAAACCCTACAAGCACAACAAACTCTTACAAAAAGATGACACAAAACCTCATAACAATAATCTCAACGTTAGTGGTCTAAATTCACCAATTAAGAGACACTGAGTGGCAAAATGGATTCAGAAACAGAACCCAACATTCTGCTGCCTACAAGAAACTCATTTGAACAGTTAGAGCAAACAAAGACTCAAAGTTAAAGAGTGGAAAACAATCCTGCAAGCAAACCGTTCCCCCAAAAAAGCAGGGGTGGCCATACTAGTATCCTACAACATAGATTTCAGGTTGAACAAGATTAGAAGGGACAGCGAAGGCTATTCTAATTATCAAGGGTTATGTACAACAGAAAGAAATCACACTATTAAATGTATATGCACCTGATGAGGGAACAACTAAATATTTAAAACAACTGCTAACATGTTTTAAGGACATTGCTAGCAACACAATAGTAGCCAGAGACTTCAGCATCACCTTATCATCTCTAGATAGATCAACAAGAACAAAACTCAGCATAGAAACATTGGCTTTGAAGGAAAAAATAGAAGAAAGAGGCTTATAGAGGGCTTTACACCCCCAAAAGAAAGAATACACAATCTTCTCCAGTGCACATGGAACATTTTCCAAAATAGACCAAGTGATAGGGCACAAAACATACCTCAACAGAATCAGGAAGATAGAAATAGGATCAACAATTTTTTCAGACCATGATGCACAGAAGAAAGAAGTGAATCACACACAGACAAGGAGAACCAAATCAAACACCTGGAAGTTAAACAACTCAATGGTGAACAATGAGTGGGTCAGGAAGGATGAAATCAAAAGATACCTGAAAACAAATGAGAATGAAGATACAAGCTACCAGAACCTATAAGATGCAGCTAAAGCTGTGTTAAGGGGAAAATTTATAGCTCTGCAAGCATTTCTCAGGAAGGAAGAAAGGGCCCATATAAACAACTTGGCTTCAGAGCTCAAGATC
Organism: Sorex fumeus; assembly: GCF_029834395.1. Taxonomy (NCBI): domain Eukaryota; kingdom Metazoa; phylum Chordata; class Mammalia; order Eulipotyphla; family Soricidae; genus Sorex; species Sorex fumeus. The sequence continues at coordinate 4,348,495 of NW_026606322.1, forward strand.
TTAGAAAAAGACCAACAAAAGGAGCCCAAACAAGGAAGAAGGAAAGAGAACATAAAACTTAGAGCAAAAATCAATGACATGAAAAACCAAAAAACCATCCGAAAGATCAATGAAACCAAGAGTTGGTTCTTCGAGAAAATAAACAAGATAGATAAATCACTAGCAAGATGCACAAAGAAAGATACAGAGAGAGAACCCTAACAAAGTGAATCAGAAAGGAGAATGGGGGATATCACAACAGAAACCAAAGAAATTCAAATGATCATCAGAGACTACTTTGAAAGTCTGTATGCCACGAAACAAGAGAACTTAGAAGAAATAGATAAATTACTGGTTTTCTATAATCTCCCAAGGCTGAATCAAAAAGATCTAGAATACCTGAATAGTCCTGTTAACATCAAGGAAATTGAAACTGTAATCAAAAGTCTTTCCAAAAACTAAAGCCCAGGTCCAGAGGGATTCACTAGCAAATTTTCCACACATTTAAAGAGGACCTATTGCCAGTTCTTCTCAAGCTTTTTCAGGAAATTGAAGAAACAGAAACTCTCCCAAACAGTTTCTATGAAATTCTTTTCAATACCAAAAGGAAACAAAGACACCACAAGAGAAGAAAACTATGGGCCGATATCCCTGATGAACACGAATGTGAAGATTCTCAACAAAATACTAGCAAATAGAAATCAACAACTCATCAAAAAGATCCTACATCATGACCAAGTGGGATTCATCCTGAGGATGCAAGGATGGCTTAACATTTGAAAATCAATCAACATAATCCTTCATATCAACAAAAGTAAAGATATGATCATATCAATAGATGCACAGAAAGCATTTGACAAGATCCAGAACCCTTTTATGATGAAAACCCTCACCAAAATGGGTATAGAGGGTACTTTCCTCAATATAGTTAAAGCCATCTATCACAAGCCTACAGCAAGCATTATCCTCAAGGGGGGGAAACTGAGAGCCTTCCCACTAAGATCAGGGACAAGACAAGGATGCCCACTCTCTCCACTGCTGTTCAATATAGCACTGAAAGTACTTGCAATAGCAACCAGGTAAGAAAAAGATATTAAGGGCATCCAGATAGGAAAGGAAGAAATCAAGCTCTCACTATTTGCAGATGATATGATACTATATTTAGAGAACCCTAAAACCTCTACCAAGAAACTCCTAGAAACAATAAACTTGTACAGTAAAGTTGCAGGCTATAAAATTAATACACAAAAGTCCATGCCTTTCCTATTTGCAATTAGTGAGAGAGAAGAAAGTGACAGGAAAAAAACAACCCTGTTCACAATTGTGCCCCAGAAAATCAACTACCTAGGAATCGACTTAACTAAGGAAGTAAAGGAACTGTACAAAGAAAACTACAAAACGCCACTTCAGGAAATAAAAGAGGACATGAGAAAATGGAAAAATATCCCCTGCTCATGGATTTGGAGAATTAACATTGTCAAAATGGCAATACTCCCCAAAGGATTGTACAAATTGTACAAATGCAATCTCTATAATGATATCCATGACATTCTTTAAAGAAATGTCAAACACTCCTGAAATTCATATGGAACAATAAGCACCCACGAATAGCTAAAGCAATTCTTGGGGAAAAGAAAATGGGAGGAATCAACCTCCCCAACTTCAAACTATACTACAAAGCAGCAATAATTTAAAAAGCATGATACTGGAACAAAGAAAGAAATGCAGACCATTGGACAGACTTGAATGCATTGACACCTCCCGCCAAACATATGATCTTTGTTAAGGGAGCAAGAAATGTGAAGTGGAGCAAGGAAATCCTCTTTAACAAATTGTGCTGGCATAACTGGAAAACCACATGCAAAAAAATGGGCTCAGATCTCTATCTAACACCATGTAAAAAAGTAAGATCAAAATGGATTAAAGACCTCAACATCCATAAGGTACATTGAAGACAAGGTTGGCAAAACCCTCCACGACATTGAAGCTAATTGTATCTTCAAAGATGACAGGTCACTGGCAAGCAAGTGAAAACAGCGATAGACAAAAGGGACTATCTTAAACTAAGAAGCTTCTGCACCTCAAAAGAAACAGTGACCAAAATACAAAGACAGTCTACAGAATGGGAAAGGATATTTACCCAATACACATCCGATAAGGGTTTGATGTCAAGGATATACAAAGCACTGGTTGAACTCCACAAGAAGAAAACATCCAACCCCATTAAAAAATGGGGTGACAAAATTAACAAAAACTTTCTAAGAGAAGAAATTTGAATGGCAAAAAGGCACATGAGAAAATGCTCTACATCATTAATCATGCAGATCAAAACAACAATGAGATATCATTTCACACCACAGAGACTGTGTCCCACATCCAAAAGAACAAAAGCAACCATTGTTGGTGCGGATGTGGTGAGAAAGGAACCCTCCTTCACCGCTAGTGGAAATGCTGACTGGTTCAGCCCTTTTGGGAAACATTCTCAAAAACGATGGACGATTCTCCAAAAATTAGAAATTGAGCTCCCATTTGACCCAGCAGTACCACTCCTGGCAATATATCCCAGAGAGATAAAAAAAAAAAAGTACAGTCAAAATGACATCTGCACTTCCATGTTCAGTTTTGCACTATTCACAATAGTCAAAATTTGAAAACAAAATCAAGTGCGCTAGAACAGATGAGTGGTTAAAGAAACTTTGGTACATCTACACAAGGTAATACTATGTAGCTGTTAGAAAAGATGAAGTCATGAAATTTACATACAAGTGGTTCAACATGGGAAGTATCATGCTAAATGAAATGAGCCAGAAAGAGGGACAGATATAGAAAGACTGCATTCATCTCGGGAATATAAAGTAACAGAATGAAAGTCGAACACCCAAGAATAGTTGAGATATGTACCAGGAGGTATGCTCCAGGTCTTGGAAGCTGGCCTCAAACGCTGGGGGAAAAGGCAGCTCATATAGAGAAGAGAACACCAAGTAAAGAATGTTTGGAGGACCCGTTCGGAATGCAAGATGGTGCTGAATGTAGACTATAGACTGAACACAATAGCCACTCAATACCTCTATTGCAAACTACAACACCCTAAAAGAAAGAGTGAGTAAAAGGGAATGCCCTGCCACAGAGGCGGGGTAGGGTGGGAGAGATGGGGTGTGTGTGGGGGGATTGTTACTAGGGTCATTGGTGGTGGAAAATGGGCACTGGTGGAAGGATGGGTACTCGATCATTGTGTAACTGAAACCCAAGCACAAAAGTTTGTAAGTCTACAACTGTACCTCATGGTGTTTCTCTATAAAAAAAATTTTTAAAAAAACAATGAGCAACGATTAAAAATTGGAAAAGAAAATTTGTTTAGATATGAAATGTTTTTTAAATCTTTTATAAAAAAAAGATCCTTCTCACAAAGAGTAAAGAAACTTGCATTAATCTTTAAGGTATGTTTTGTTAATATGTACAGGATTGTAAGGTGAATAGCCAGAATTGAGTTGCAGATTTCTGGCATAAAGATAGTGATCTAAGAAACATGGATTTCAGAAGACAACAAATTATGTTTCTGATGGTACTTCAGAAAGCACAAAATTGCCCAAATTAATAATGCTCTATGATATTAGGAGAATCTTATTCTCTCTTTTGTTATTGGTTTCCTTGGCAAAGGAGTTGGTCACATAACTCTTTATCTTTGTCTTGTAAATTTATTTAGGAGCTGGGCTGTGCATTATCTCAGGAATCTTGTGTTTTCACTAGACATTATACAGTCTCTAGTGCTATTGTCAACTCAACAGCATCCCTGCCATTGCATTGAGAAGCAGTTTCATAGCATGGGAAGAGGAAATCTTACTGTGGCAATAGATATTTTAAATATATTTCATAAGGGCCATCCCAGCAGTTATTATGGTGCCAGGGACCACTGCTAATAATACTCAGCTAAGGGGTGTGAATCTGATCATTCAGTTTTCAGGGCCTTCCCTTGCAATACTGGGGGAATGTATGCAGTGCTAGGAATTGAACACAAAGTCTTACATGTGGCAGGAATTTGCTCTACCACCTTGAATCTCATTCTTGGTTCAGGGAGAACTTTAAGAGGTATTCAAATTAGAGCTCTTCATTGGGCGATTACAGAAACATTAACTGGATCATCAGAATCTTGGTCAAATCAAGATTACAGGCTTGGAGACAGGAATTCTGAGGAAGGGGTATGTTTTTGGACAATTTGACATGGGCATAGAGGTAAAGGTAATTGATGCCAATGTGGTTTCTTATCAAAGGGCATCTGCTGCTGAGAAGACTCCATAGTAGCAGAAATTAGATGACTTGTTCTCTGATGGCTGTTGGCTTCCTCCCCAGCCACTCCACAACTTGCTCGTCAACAAAGTGACCGTGTTAGCAGGGAGGGATGCTATTCATGAGCTCAACAACATGAATTTCTCTTCACCAATGCTGATCTGGCTGCTACTGCTGAGTACACATGTCAACACATCAATGGCAGGGACCACAGCAGAGCTCCTAATATGGCAACTTTCCCCAGGAGGACCAGCCAGCCACCTGGTGGCAAGTTGATTACGTTGGACTTTTTCCATCATTGAGGGGGCAGTAATTTTTTTCTCCCTGAAATAGATGCCTAACATGAATATGAGTTTGCCTTCTTTGTCAGTCATGTTTCTTCCAGCACCACCATCTGTGGACATCTTGAATGCATTATTCACTGTCTTGGTATGTACACAATATTTTTATTCTGACCAAGGAATTGGATTTTGTAGCCAAAATAATAAATATAAAAAATTAAGGAAAATAGCCATACTCACAGGAGTCACTGATATTATGTTGTCTCTTATTCAATCAGGAGCAGTATAGTAAGTGCTCAAAATCAGCAATCTCTGTATGAAAACACAGCTAGAATCTGGAGGTCTGAAAATCTTGTTTTTCCTGGAAGGGCTACTTCCAGCTTTGGATTCTGCTGGTTTAGAAGTTTGTGTGCCCAAGCGAGGAATCCTTCTTCCAGGGATACAATATTAATTCTCACTGGAAATTGAGCCAACATTCTGACCATTTACAGACTCCGCATACAACTGCACTAAGAACTAAAGAAGGGAGTTACAGTCTCTGGTGACTGACTTTATTATGAGGGATAATTAGAATTTATATTGTATCATAAAGACAGGGTAGAGTTTATGGAGGGACTTACCAACATTCATATTTATTGTTATGAGTTATTTAGAGGTTGAGTTTCCCTCTCCACCCGAGCAGAGCCTCGACAGCTGAAGACCTCTGAGACCCAGCCAAAGCCATGCTGAATCCACTCTCCCACACGCTTGAACGAGGAACTGGCAGAGGAACCCAGGTGTGCGGGACCCAGAACTAAGTTCTCTAAGCCTGCTTGGTTCGGGACTGGGCCTCCTCCACCCAACTCCCCCACCTTCCAGTAGCTAGACAGTTACACCCACCAATTGCCATGTAACCCCATCAACAGACATCCAGAGACTATAAAACCAAGCTCCTGGAAGTGCAGCCGGGCTTAGAGACCTCTTATTCTCTAGTTCTCACTCTCAGAGAACCTGGCAGGCAATTGAGAGTATCCTATCCGCCTATATGCCTGACTAGGAACACCTATAAAGGTGATTAGAGGCTTCCCCAAAAGCCTCCATCTGTCTCAGAGATCCTGGCAAGCTACCGAGAGTATCCTGCCCACACAGTAGAGCCTGACAAGCTACCCGTGGTGTACTTGATATGTCAAAAACAGTAACAATGAATGGTCCTCATTCCCCTGACCCTGAAGGAGCCCCCAATATGTCATCGGGCTACATTTGCATGTGAAAGGGACGAATGAAGACTTTACTGGGCCCGCTCAAGTGAATTGAAGAACAACTGGGTGATAGTGATAGTGATAGTGGTGAATTATTGAGGGTCTAATGCAAGGTCACTTTCAGAATAAAGATTTGGGTCAGCCCAGTAGATAAATAGGTTTGATTCATTTATATACTGGCTTATGGATTGATGTAATGAGAACATAAATAGCTATTATATGAAGAAAATTTAACTATGGCCTGTGATTTTTTTTTTACAAAATATGACTGATTAGTTTTATTTTCTTTTTTTCACGTGAGGTGGGAGTGCTCTCAAACGGTGTACAGAGGCTCAAGGGCCTCTCCTGATGGTTCTCTGAGAACCAGTTAACTGCACCTGCACTTCACAGTGAGGACCTGAGAAATCTGAAGGTTTCAGTGTCAGGAATCACCTTGGTCCCCCTGTCAGGGCTTGTGAGTTGTGAGCCTCCAGGGCTGCACCTTACAATACAGGGCAAACAACAGGAGGGGCAGCATGCAATTCATTCACATACTCACACATATGTTTATCTATTTATGTATGTGTATGTGTTTTATAATGAAAACACTAAGTTTAAAACTCCTATGGGCTGGAGCAATAGCACAGCGGGTAGGGCGTTTGCCTTGCACACAGTCGACCCGGGTTCGATTCCCAGCATCCCATATGGTCCCCCGAGCACTACCAGGAGTGATTCCTGAGTGCAAAGCCAGGAGTAACCCCTGAGCATCGCCGGGTGTGACCCAAAAAGCAAATAAATAAATAAATAAATAAAACTTTCACTCCTTGAATTTAATCCAGGGCCTGGAGATAGCTCAGCACTATACAGAGAGTCACTGGACATAGAGCAAATTGCATGTAAGAGTGAGACTGCTAAGGCTTAGAATGTGGTCTTTGGCACTGGTCCATAATATGCTTAAGTATGAACCCATAAGCTTTTACATTTGGTACCTCAGCTGTGACAGCAAAGTTTGCCATCTTTGGCACACTGAAACCAGTTGAGTGTGAGCATCACAACTAAGTATATGAGGACTGAAATTAAATCTGCAGTTCTGAACAAACACCAGAACCAAGTGCGCAAGCATTCCCACCAAATGTGTATGACTCCTGGTTACAGCAGAGACAATTAAAAGAAATGTACGGGAAGGGTAAAAATGAATTTAATCTCTATAAAGTATTTTCTTGACTATAATAAAATTATACTATGATAATCATATAAAATAATACAACAATTTTGAATATTTATAAATTAAAATAATAACGCTCCATTCAATGGATAAAAGAGTAGAAAATTTTATAGGAAGAATAGAATTAGAAAATATTTTGAACAAAGTTTTTAGACAAATTTATAGTATTAAATTCTTATATTTTTAAAAGGAGCATTTTATTAATTAAAAAAATTGGTCACTGTGATTTTGCAATACTGATAATGATAGGATTATGTGTACAATATTTAAGCACATCCTCCACTAGAGAGCCCGCCTACCTCAGCAACTCCCCTCTCCACCGCAACCAATGTGGTAAGCTTAGTTCTTTTGCATTTGAGTATCTGTTATTTTCTTTTTATATTATGTTTTGTTATATACCACATATAAGAGATATAATTCTATATCTGGATCTCCTCTTCTGACTTATTTCATTTAGCATGATACCCTCCAGCTCTATTCTTAAAGGTGAGTATTACTTCACTGTGCACATGTATACCATAGTTTCTTTATCCATTTACATATTCTTAAAAACCTGGGGTATATCCAGATTTTGTTGTTGTTACTAGTACTGAAATAGTGTTCATATAGTTTTCAAAAAAAAAAAAAGGGTTGAACCAGTCAACATTACCATCAGCAGTGGATGAGGGTTCAGAATGAAACTGTCTAAAGTCCACAATCTGTTTCCACATCAATTGTCTAGGAAAGCAAGAAAATGAAGAGCTCCACTTAAGCAGAAAAATATACTGGAAATTTAAGATCAGAAATCAACAAAATTGAAGACAAAAATAAATACAATCAATAAAAGTAAACAAAACTTAAAGATTATTATATCGATTAACCTATAACAAGACTAAAAAAGGAAGTGAGAAATGATACATTGCTAGTATCAGAGATGATATTGATGATCTCACTATATAACTTCCCCAATACTAAAGTGACCATAATTATGTGAGGGTGCCTATGATCATTGTTATTTTCTTTCTTGGTTTCTTTCTCAAGGCTGAAGGTCCTCTAGTAGCTCTTGGTTTAACGTTAAAGATCCTGAATGCTAAGTGGAATAAATTAAAAATAGAGTGGCTGTACAATCATTTTCTCTATCTTTTAGTAACATCCCTACAATATTTTATTTATTGTGTTATTTAATAGCATAAAGCATTATAAGCATATTAATTTATTAATTATATACCTTTTGTGTTCAGAAAGATCTTAAAAATCTTTTGACTTGAAACAAATTTTACTACGCCCCTGGACCCCCGCTAGGCTGTTTCACTCAGGGTGCCCCAGAGGGGGCCGGGTGAGAGCCCTCCCCCCATAAGGGATCCAGCTCTGACAGCCAAAATCCTCCAGAACTCAAGTGCCACCATGCTCATGGCTGCTCTCCACACACTAGGGCTGAGCCTCACCCATGAGTGAATCTTTTCTTTGACCATGCAACATTTCCTAGGACATACCCTACCCATACTCCAAGAGTACCACTCTGCATTTGATGGGATTCAAATTAGGAGGCAAACTTAGAGGGAAATATTACAGTATTTTGGTTCTGTTTTGGGGCAAGGATTGGGGTTTGGGATTGAAACCCCCAAATTTGGCAGTGAGAAGATGTAATGGTGGTGTGGTGGTGGGATTGGTGTTTGAATATCAAATGTAATAAAATATTGTGAACTACTTTATAAAAGGGCTAGAGCAATAGCACAGCGGGTAGGGCGTTTGCCTTGCATGTGGCCAACCTTGCTGACCCTAGTTTGATTCCTCCGCCCCTCTTGGAGAGCCTGGCAATTTACCGAGAGTATCTCGCCCGCATGGCAAAGCCCAGCAAGCTCCCTGTGATGTATTCGATATGCCGAACACAGTAACAGCAAGTCTCACCATGGAGACGTTACTGGGCCCGCTCGAGCAAATCGATGAACAATGGGAGGACAGTGCTACTTTATAAAATAAAAACATTAAGAAGAAAAAAACATTTTACTAGACTACAATAGTTGAGATGGACTGATTTTATGTGTAAAACAAAGGACGGGACTGCATAGTTTGGTTTGCACAGGGCCCTGAGTTCAATTGGTGATATTGTCTGGCACCATCTGGCCTCCAAAACACTGCTGGATGCAGCCGTTATAACCCCCAGCGTCAATGAGGGGTTATCTTCTTCCCAAAACAACAAAAGAAAACAAAATCTTATGAGGCGTCCTTCTACCTGACATTTGAGCTTAACATACGAAGAATATGGTACTAATAAGCAGAGATCCTAGACTAGTGTCCTGTTCTTAAAAATTATAAAATATTGGACACATGACTTTATTTTCCTATAAGGCTCAGTGATGTCTTTTGTACAGTAGAAATGAAAATAGTTGTTATAAGTAGTAACATGAAAAAGAATATTTTAAAAATAATATAAGTGAAAGTTATGATTATGATTATGATAATATGATCAGCTAGTTTTAGAGACATTTTGAGATACAGAAGAAGGAGAAACAACACTGTCTATAAAGAAAAGAAATGTAGCTTGAGCAAGCAATGTTTATGTTTATTAACTCTTTATTTTGCACTAAGAATTTTTTTTTACTGGTTGTTTGTCCATTCCTGTTGTATTTAAGTTACGGTGCTTATACTCCAAGTCAGCATGAAAGGAAAATTTATCAAGGGTGTAAAAACATCTTAGGGATTCCAAGCACTGGGAAGCAATTTTATTTTAACTAAAGATTTTAACCAGTAACGGAACATTTGTCTTTTTCAGAAAATCTCTTCTCTAAGATTAAAAATAAATTACAGTTCAGGTAATATGGTTACAAGAGTGTTAAAGTTGTGGTATTGATTTTTTATATTACTGCACCCTGCCACCCCTGAAACTCTCTGACTCTCCACTACTGTCCTTATGGCCAAGGCTTTCTGATTTTCTGTCTGAGACCTGCTTTACTCCACAGCGGAGGACTCCATTCATTATAGCTCTTCAGTTTACATGGACTTTTCTGAACACTGACCTTAACTAGCGAGTTTCTCTTAGCCTTAGTTCTAAAATCTGAGCGGAGAAAATCTGAATGTCCTTGTATCAAAGGCCCACCTAGGTCCATCTATGTTCCAAAAGATACGTGGCTGTAATGACAGACTTACAAGCCAGTACAAACACGACTGTTAAAATCCTATTCCAGGGGGCTGGAGCCATCATAGCACAGCGGGTAGGGAGTTTGTCTTGCACACGGTCCACCTGGGTTCGATTCCCAGCATCCTCTATGGACCCCCAAGCACTTCCAGGAGTAATTCCTGAGTACATGAGCCAGAAGTAACCCCTGTGCAACACCAGGTGTGACCCAAAAGCAAAAACAAAAACAAAAACAGAAACAAAAAAAATCCTATTCCAGTGGGTGGATGCCAGCAAAGGTGGCCTGTATGAGCTCCCAGAAGATTCCAAATGGTTCTGTAGCTGAGGCATAAGACAATAGCGAAAGTTAAAGATACAGCCACTTCCTAAAGTGCTAAACCCTGATAACTTATGTGTAAAATTTTGTCTTACTAACTTGCATAGGGATTCACCTATTAGTGTTTACTAGTATCAGTCGGTGCCAGATATTTTTATCTGGATATATGTAAACATGTATCAGAGGGTTTCTTTTATTCTTACTTATAGAATTCTAAGCCTCACCATAGTCCCATTTTCTGGCATTTTAATTCTCACAGACAAAAAATGAAGAAAAGCCAGATTTCCTGGCACCATGTCAAGGCCATTTTTGTTCCACAATAGGTGACAGGAATTAATCCAATATTTTGAGTAATGATTTTTGATAAACCCATTATAAATAATTTTTGTCACTGCATCACATCATAAAGTCTCCAAGAAAAATTTTTAGAAGTCTTTCAGTTACTGAATATGTTTGAAACTAATTAAAGTGTGTTTTTTAAAAAGTATCCCATAATTGGGCTGGGCCCTCTCCCAAGTTATTTTAAATTAGTGAGGTCACTATTAATACAACCAACTATATTAATAAATGCATGAACATTTCTTGTACATCTATCACATCTAACAAGCTCTAAGCTAAAATCAGACTTTAATATTTTATAAATGGGATAGGATTTTAGCTCTTAATTACTCATTTGTCATGTTCTCTTGTACAAGGAGAAGAAGTTTATGCTATTTTAGTGCTCTATTGTCAAGAGTTTGGGAAAGCAATAATAATCACATCAATGATTCCCCATGCAAACTAAGAATTCATATATATATGTGTGTGTGTGTGTGTGTTACAAGCACTATTATTTATTTACTATACATGCGTTGTGTTATTTATCATGAGCACTAATAAGGGATTATTATTTTGATTTTACTCTGAGAAAACTATGATTTAGAAGGGTTTATAGTCTTTCCCAAGATCATGGAGTGATAGTTTGTAGTTTTTTACAAATTTGTTACAAAGTTCAAGGCCTCTCCACAACCCACTCCTGATTGCAGGATGTACAGTGTCAGGGTATCCCACAAGAGAGATGAAATTCCAACAACCAAGCCAAAAATTTGTGAAAAGCTTTCGTCTGGTCCAAAATTGTTCCAATTTTATATTAGACCTTTTTTTCTATAGGGGGTACCCACCTATTTGAAGAGTTTCCAGACTTAGGGAAGCAGAGTGCTTATACTCTTTCAAAATCCTACTTGAGCTAGCTAAAGCAAAAATAGGCTCTTTGAAAAAACAAACTAAACAATTTTTTAGAAACCAGAGGAGTTCTTATTAGAACTTACAGATAGTTCATCTCCACTCTTTACAGTTGTAGAGGTGACTCCCTGGCAACCTCATGACCAAATTTAACAAAGGATTGAATAGAGAGTGGGCTTCTCTCCTAGTTCAGATATTTCAGAGAGACTTTCGTGGGTCTCGTTTAGGGCGTGTGTTTTCTCCTTGGCTTAAGCACTGAGTTATGCATTGGAATCGAGAAAGGGAAAATTGAGGTAAGGTTCACAGTTGCAGTAACACAGGCATAGTTAGCAGTTGTGACACCAGTGGAAGGTAAGAGAAAAGTAGATGTTCCCTTTGAGAGGTGAGACAAGAAACCCTCCACAATGACTTGTAGCTTATGAGTATATATGTCTTTGAATCACAGAGACGATTAGCAAAAGAAAGTATCATCAAGGCCACAGGAATAGCATGTAGACACGTGTCCTGTTCCTTATCCATACCTTGGCAAATACCTTGCAGATGTTTATAGAGTCAGACGATCACTTCAACATTCATGGGAATTTGTGCTTTCTTAATTTTGACACTATTTCTTCCTGCACTTGGTATTCTTTCTCCAAAGGCCTCTAAATATTTTTAATTTCTTTTAAAGCTACAATGAAAACAAATCTGTTTTTCTACAAAGCTTGTTGGTTCATTATGGATTCAGAGAATAGTTTTCTGATTTATTTCCTCTCTTTGGGTTTTTTTTTTTTGCCTTCTTAGTGGAATTTGAATCTAATCTTTGTAATCAATTATAATTAATTAGGCAACATTCTTCCTTAGTAATGGTGACTATAGAACAGTTGTGGCTATCTCTGTGCTCCTCTCACTCTAAGCTGTAAGTAGAGATCTGTTTGCTAGATTGCTGTTAATTAATCGTTTAGTTTGTCAAAACAACACAATAGGTTTAAAAATACATTTTGATAGTACTGCTACTGACTGCTGCTTGTGAATCTCTGCTGGCACCCAGAGAAAAAATTGATGAGAAGGATAAGACTTCCTTACAAAGTTGCTGATGTTGGTGTGTAAATCTGTGTCGCTTGCTGGAAATATGTGCAGTTCCGAGGCTATACATTTATTTTTAGGGTATATACACACGTGAGTATAACTGATGCACCATCTGTAATTTATTTCAGATGGATGCAAACTGGCAAGTTGCAAAATGGTTGTTCTTTAGAGCCCTGGGTGATATTCATAGATAATAAAAATATCTCATTTTAATCAATAATGTCAGTTTCTTTCCAATCTGTGCTAAAAAGGGCCTCAACTCGCTGCATTTTACTCTTTATCAGCATTCCGTCTGGGAGCAAAGGTGCAAAAACTAACCCAAGTATCGAAAGCAGTAAGAAGAGATGAGAAAACCCTCTGAGCTGGGGTAGTGGTGGATTTTTGGATGGAGTTAAATGTATTGCTCAACCGAAACTACAAAAGGGGAATAATCACTGTTCCTGGGTATCAAGGCAAGGAAGTGGGTATTTGATCCACTGTTTCCCAAGGGCTCTTAGAGTAGAAGAGAGGGGGTTTCATAAGCTGTTTTCAAAGTGGTCCCAATTCTTGATGGTAAAGGGGACATAGGGCAGGCTGTGTTTGAACAGCAATATTTGGTGATGGACACAAATCATTGGACTTTGGGAGAATATGGGTTAGAAGTCTCTACTGGGTAATGGAGAGAACTCAGATTTTTAGTTTTCGTATTGAGTTAAGTGGACTGGATTTTAAACTGCAGAATAGATATATCTTACAGATGATCTCAGGGGACACCACACTTTATAATATAATATTCTGATATTATTCAATGGCTCCAGCTCTCTGCACATTAAAGCATTAAGATTGGATTTTATTTGTCTATATGCATGGTTTTATTTTAAACTCTTCTCAGTATTTCAGTCTTATCTTTCTCTTTAATTGCATAATGTTAAGCATTTTCTCAAGTTCCAGGAATCTCATTTACTACTGAGAGAGTATCAAGTAAGTAGTGGTTAAGAGTCTGATTTCCTATTGACACTATTTCTTCCCACACTTGGCATAAATCAAATTGCTTTGGCTTTGAAACTTGTTCATTGAATGCAGTTGGACAGAATATACTTTATATTTATTTTCTTTACAAAAATTGTTTTTCCCTAATATGTAATTCATAGTGTTTTTCTGAAGACTTTAAATATTGTAAATTGAGGATTTAGATAAATTTTTGATATGTAGCCAAAACTCACAGCGAGTAGAGTGTTTGCCTTGCACGCGGCTGAAACGGCCAACCCGGGTTTGATTCCTCTGCCCCTCTCAGAGAGCCCGGCAAGCCATTGAGAGTATCTCGCTCACATGGCAAAGCCTGGCAAGCTACCCATAACGTACTCGATATGCCAAACACATTAACAACAAGTCTCACAATGCAGACGTTACTGGGCCTGCTCGAGCAAATCAATGAACAATGGGAGGACAGTGCTACGGTGCTACAGCCAAAACTTTATGTATTAATCAGAGAAGCAATACATTAGTGATGAAGAAGAAAATCAAAGTATATGGATTTCAATGAGTTCTCTGCCATCTCCATGTTGTAAAGCTTTAAGTCTGTGAATTAACCTTTGTATCATTAGGGTCACCTGAAAATAAGAGGTAATTGTGGAAGTTACATCGTAGTAATGTGAGAACTAAAGTCATGGACATATATATGTATATATGCATATATATATAAAATATTAGAATACTGATTTTCAGTACAGTATAGTAAGACTATTATAAGACGATGAACAGTTTTAACTATTAATGATTCTAATACGACTGTTAACAATTTTGCTGATTATCAAGGAAATATTGAAGCAGCGTATTGGTTCCAGAGAATGGATGCAACACAGCAGGACAATAAAAACTACTGGTTTTAGATTTGACTGTTCTATTCCTCAGTTTTGTCATTTTAAAGGTCGAGATAAGAATACAGGCCAATGCATAGAAGTTGGTCATAATTAAGTGAGAGTGAGGTGATCACAAATACAGATGCGCCTAGCAGGAAAAGAAATGCTCTGAGTGTTAGTGTCCGGAGTCGACCACCCCTCAAGGACAGAGAACAGAGCCAATAATGCGAATCACATACCAAGGTTTATTGTCCCAGCTAGATGGGTTCCAACTCTCCACCTGACACAGTGGGCTTCAACAAGGACCCCGAGCACTAGATTCAGTAAGTTCTTATACTTTCATTTTTACAAGTCAGCGTTACTCAGCAAATTTCTGTTACCTACAGAGTACACATATGTTTTTGTTGTTGTTTTTAGCCTGCAACTTCCAGCCCACCTCCCTGACGGTTACATTCTGGAGATCTAATCTTATTCTGGGCATGTAATCTTTGACAAAAGCATCTGTTTTTTCTGCTTTTCTTGTTCCTGAAAGAAGCCTAGGTCACTCAGAAGGCCACAAGCCTGTCATGGCAGTTCTCTGGCTAAGTGGGTCCTGACACTAGTTTCATTTCGTGCTGTCCTTAGCACCATGGAGGCTGACAGTTGTCGTTTATAGTTATAATCAGCCTTCATAAATTTCATACAGTATTGAACCCCAGCGTCTAACCTAATTCCCACAAACCAGAGCATGGTTACCTTTCTTTAGCAAAGGCCTTCTGAGACCCACTGCCTGAGCACTTTATGCTGGTCTTGGCATATGACTTACAAGAAGTAAGATTTCTAAATTCAGGGATGCTAAGATATGTTTTGTTGTGGCTGGAGAGGTTGTACAGCAGGTGGGGCACTTGCCTCATATGCAGCTGACTCACGTTTTGCTCCCCAGCACCACACACGGTCCCTGAGCTCTGGCCAGGTGTGATCCCTGAGCACAGTCAGGAGGCAGCCCTGAGCACCACTGGGTGTGGTCCCCAAGACTAAAAAAATATTTTTTGTTTACCAATTTGTAAACATTTATTTTCTCATCACGCTTTTTGCCAATCATGAATTAAGTTTTAATAGTACACAAGATGTGCGTTGTTTTGTATTTTCCTATTTCTTGAGTGTAAAACCAGGAACAGCATCACAGAATAAAATGGTTACCCTATTTATAAAGCCACTCAGCAAACTCTGAGAATGGACATTTTTTTTATACATACTTATATGACTCGATTCTAGCAACACTTCTATTAGGTGGTTGTTGATTGTCCCATTTATAAATGAAGAAACCAAGGAAGACTTTAAAAAACTTGCCCATATCCACAGGGAAAGAGAATGCGGCAACAAATCAAATTTCTAAACTTCATGTCACTTGTGTCTCTAGAAAACTACCCAGGGTCAGAGATTTGTTCACTGTAACACATTCTAAAGAAACTTTGAGAGCCCAGAGGAAAAGCATGGTGAGAGTGCCTGCCTAGCAAGTGCATAGTCATAACTTCAACACCCCGCTGTTTCATTTGTGCTGAGCGTGATTCTGGCAGATCTGGTATTTGTGATTCCTGGCACTGCAAGTAATTTCTGACTGCACCACAGCCACGTAGGTGTAAGCACCACAAAAATGAAGTGCAACTCTTAGTAAGCATGTTTTTGAGCACTGCAGTATCCCCTGGAGAGGACCACGGCCATAACTTGTGTGCTTGGCCAAGAAAGATCATTTAGAAAGCACGTGAGCCAGCATATCAACTGAATCCAGGCAGACCTCAGTGAACACTGTAGCTGAGTTGCTATCTTGGTCATCACATAAATAGATGGGGAAATAACAAGTGGATAGACAAATTAATCAGTCAATCAAGTAAAATGGAAGAAGAAAAGAAACTTTGAGGTGAGAGAGTTTCAAAGATGAAGTCTTGTTGGTAGAGGGCAGAATACTCATTCCATTCCAGATAAACTCGGCTTCTCAGGAGGAACCAACATGAATGTGGGCCTTTGTGGAAATTAATCTGAGATTATATACGCACGATTAGGCTATTATTTGGAAAATGACTAGAAAGCATAAATGTCCGGGAACTTCTCTCTATAACAATTTATTTGTTTTGTTTTGCTTTATCATACCATGTGGTGCTCAGAGGATATTCTGGACTCTTCTGAGGGTGCCAGCAGTGCTCAGAGAATCATGTGTCTCTGGAGAATCCAACCTCAACTTCCCACATATAAATATTTATCCAGCCTGTGGCACTATCTCTCCAGCCGTTCCATTGTTTTTCTTCAGCCTCACTTTTATTGACAAATCATGGTTTGCAATATTGTCAATTTTTTTTTCTGCATACATCTGTCTAACACCATGATCACTATCAAAGTGCCCACTTCCTCCATCATTGTTCCGGGGACCCGTCCCAGTAACATCTCCTCACCAACTAAGCTCAGTTCTTTAGACCTAACTCTCAAGTTCTGTTGCCATTTGCCATTTGTTGGTCCCGTACTCTGTTTATATCTCACATATGAGGGAGCATGGGAAATTTTCATAAAAACCTCGAGGGTCGGATAGTCCCCTGGGTAATACAAGTTTAGCTTAGTTTAGACAAAGAGGGCGACAGGTGTGCATCCAGGCAGGAAACTTCCTGCTAGTATCAAATAGGCAGGGGACTGAAGCTATAGTAGAGTATTTGGACATTTATAGCTACACAGGGCATTTGCCTTGCATGCAGCTGACCTGGGGTCAATCCCCAGCACCTCACAGGGTTCTCTAAGCCTGTTCCTCAGGGAGGGATCCCTCTGAGTGCAGAGCCAGGAGTAAGCCATGAGGGTAGTCAGGAGTAAGCCCTGAGCACAGCCTGATTATGGCCCCCAAAACAAAAACAGTAGAAAAGAAATAGAATAAGTGATTACCATGACTTTACTACAATACATTAAAAGTGCTTGCCAATTGCTAATTGCTCTAGGGTCACAGCTATATGCATATCCCTTTCTTTGTCTAAGTGTTCTTAATATACCTGTTAATGTAAACAGTGTCTTGAACCAGGGGGCCAGGGCGAGGAAGCAGATACTTTTATTCCATAAATGGCCAGCCTGCTCCTCTGTTCAGGGTTGCTGAGATTAGCTTGCTGCCTGGACAGAACTGTCTCATTCTTTGCAACTGACCCAGCTGGGCTAAGGTTAAAGGTTTCAATCAGATTGGCTTTATTGTGGTAAATCACAGGAGAGATCACTCTGTATTTGTCCCTGGCCTTCTGACAGACTTCACTCAGCATGATACTCTCTTGGTCCATCCGTGTGGTAGCAAATTGTATAATTTCATCTTTTCATATAGCTGAGTAGTATTTCATTGGATATATACACCAGTCATCAATCTGGGGTCACTTGGGTTGCTTTTAGATCTTGGTGGTTGTGAATAATATGCAGTGAACATAGGGACATCTGTGTCTTTTTGAAATAGCATTTTTGGGCCCTATGAAAAAATGCCAAGAAGTGAAATTGCTGGGTCATATGGAAGATCAATTGTTAGTGTTTTGAGAATGACCGTATTGTCTTAAAAGAGGTTGAACCTGTCAACATTCTCACCAATAGCAGATAAGAGTTCCTTCGCATGCGCACCAACAGTGATGATTTTTGTACTTTTTAAATGGATGCCAGTCTAACTGGTGTGAAGTGATATCTCATTGTCTTGATTGGCATATCCTCAATGATGTGCTGAGGAACAATTTTTCGTTTGCCTAAAAGCCCTCTGAATCTTCTTTAAGGAAGTATCCCTTCATCTCTTTTCCTTATTTTTGATGGGTTGTTTGCTTTTTATGTTGTTTTTGCTGTTTTACAAGTGCTCTCTATGTTGTGAATATCATTAACGCTTCATATGAGTGATTCTAAACCCTGCAGATGAGTGACTGGAAAATATTTTCTACTGGGTGTCTTTTTATTCTAGTCATTTCTTTTGTCTTTATTTATTTATTTATTTATTTATTTATTTATTTAATGCTTTTTGGGTCACACCCAGCAATGCACAGGGGTTACTCCTGGCTCTGCACTTAGGAATTACTCCTGGTGGTGCTTAGGGGACCATATGTGATGCTGGGAATCAAACTCTACTTGACTGCATGTAAGCAAACACCCTACCTCCTGTGCAATCGCTCCAGCCCCTAGTCATTTCTTTTGAACTACAGAAGCTTCTTCATTTCATGTATTCCTATTGATGTTGGTGGGCTCCAATGCTGACTTTTGTGAAGTGTGGAGGAGAAAGAGGGTCACTTCTAGAATTAATTTTATGAAGGGCTCTGCTTATGTTTTCATTGGTATCATTGTTAGATTAAGATATGATATAGAACCCTTAATCCATTTCAAATTTCAAATTTCAAACTTTCTCCAATCTGCCTCTGCCATCCAGGACTCAATACTGGGTTTTTGTCTCACCTCACAGAAAAGAATTTCAGGAGTAGACAAGCAGTGAAGTAAAAACAAATTTTATTTGGAGGTTTTTTTTTTTAAATTTTTATTCGTGAAACACCATGAGGTACATTTGTAGACTTACAAATTTTTGTGCTTGGGTTTCAGTTATACAATGATCGATTACCCATCTCTCCACCAGTGCCCATTCTCCACCACCACTGATCTCATTATCCCTCCCAACCCCCATCCCCCCATCCCACCCTGCCTCTGTGGCAGGGCTCTCCCTTCTCTTCTCTCTCTCTCTCCTTTTGGGTGCTGTGGTTTAAAAAGAGGCATTGAGTGGCAATCATGTTTGGTCTATAGTCTACTTTCAGCATACATCTCCCATTCTGAACAGATCTTCCCAACACCCTTTATTTGGTACTCCCTTGTCATCTGAGCTGCCTTTACCCCTAGAGTGTGTGGCTGGCCTCCAAGCCATGGAGTAAACCTCCTGGTATTTATCTTGGATATTTTTGGGTGTTAGTCTCTTATTTTTTTACTTTATGTTCCCCAGATGAAAGCAATCTTTCTATGCCTGTCCCTCTCTTTCTGACTCATTTCCCTTAGCATGATACTTTCCATGTAGTACCACTTGTATGTAAATGTCATGACTTCATCTTTTCTAACAGCTACATGGTACTCCATTGTGTATATGTACCAAAGTTTCTTTAACCAGTCATCGTTCTCAGGCACTCAGGATTTTTCCAGATTCTGGCTATTGTAAACAGTGCTGCAATGAACAGACAACAGCAGATGTCACTTCGACTATACTTTTTTGCCTCTCCAGGGTATTTTCCCAAGGGTTGAACCAGTCGGCATTCCCACCAGCAGTGAAGGAAGGTCCCTTTCTCACCATATCCGCACCAACAATGGTTGCTGTTGTTCTTTTCGATGTGGGCCAGTCTGTGTGGTGTGAAATGATATCGCATTATTGTTTTGATCTGCATCTCTCTGATGATGAATGATGTAGAGCATTTTCTCATGTGCCTTTTAGCCATTTGGATTTCTTCTTTGAGAAAGTTTCTGTTCATTTCGTCACCCCATTTTTTGATGGGGTTGGATGTTTTCTTCTTGTGGAGTTCAGCCAGTACTTTGTATATCCTTGATATCAACCCCTTGTCGGATATGTATTCGGCAAATATCCTTTCTCATTCTATAGACTGTCTTTGGAAAAATGGGACTATCTTAAAATATTTGGAGCTTTTGAATGGAAGGAGGAAGAGCAAGTGGGAGAGAGTGGAGGGTCATGTGCTCAAGAGAGAACCCAGGTTTCTCCAAGGGCAAAGAGATCCCCTACATACATCCCTGCATTAGAGATGAAAACATGAAAGTACACATCTCAAGAGAGGAGATGCTGGCTACACATGTGCTCGGGCGACACATATGCTCAGGCATCACATGAACTCAGCCGTGTAGGCGCAAGCAGCACATGGGCTTGGGCAGCATTCAAGATGGCCTTTATAGGGTTCTTCCAACCTGCCCCTACATTGGGCTTCTACCTAGATCAGAGTCCATTGCTAAGGATGTTACCTAGGCGGATAGGGTTGGGAGTAGTGATGCTCTTCTTTGAAATTTCTTTCCTGGCCTTTTGACCTTGCTGGAACTTCTGTCAGAGGTGGGGTCCAGTTGCCTCAGGATCCTTTGCTGGTTCTAGGTAAGGGTCTTATCTGGCCTTAGTTCCTTTTTTCTACAAGGTTGGCCTTAGCAACTTCAGAGCTATTACTTCCCAGGAAACTTACTGCCATAGCCTGGGGAGGGGCCTTCCCTGTCTGCCTGCCTGCCTACATAACCATTTGTTAATTTTGGCTTCTATTTACCTGGCTAGTGGCATTAAATCATCAAAGATGTGGCTAGAATTAATTTCATGAAAGGCTCTGCTTATGTTTTCATTGGTATCATTGATAGATTAAGATCTGATATAGAAGCCCTTAATCCATTCCAAATTGAGATTTGTTGTTGTCATTGGGGGTCTGTTGGGTAACATTGCTTTGTCCTTCAAGAAGGACAAAGGTTTTATCTGGTTACACCCATTAATCTGGTTACACCCATCAATCTGGTTACACCCACCACAGTGCTCCAGAGGCACTTCCACTTCCATTGTGTTTACATGTAAACATGTAAACAGTCTTCCCTATGCTCTCCTTCCCACCCAGTTAATCAGCTTTCCCCTTAATCAGACTTTGTTAATTTGTAAGATCAGTTTCCCAGAAATCTATGATTTTAGATGTATGAGTGAAATATTGCCTTTCTCCTCTCCTTATGCCTTATGAATAGTTTACCTTAAAGTAATATCCTTTTTGTATAGATACAGGAAGACCGTTAACATCATGCTTTGTAACTTAGGATTTGATTGGCCTTGAATATTATTCACTCCTGGGCATCTGCTTTCTCGACTTAAGCCTCAGTTGCCCTTAGTTCCTAACACCCCAAAAGCAGGGTCCCAACAAGGGACTGAATGGACCCAGGGCAAGCGGTGAGCTACCCTGGCAGCGAAATGGGCCAGGCCAAAGTGCCACGATTCTTAACTATAAGTTAAGAGTTTGATCATAGACAAAAGCTGTCATGATCCAAAGGTAACGACAAGACTAGGATCCTGCTAGGGGTGGGAAAGACTATCTGGCCTGAGCACCGTAGTCTGAGATCAAGATGGCCCTAGGAGAGCAATCCTATAAGTTTAAGATATTTCTTACTGTATCCATACAAAATGATTTATATTATATTTTATATGCTTGTTGGACAAGGAGAGGAGAGGCACGCCCATGGGATTCTGCTCTAGGGTGGGTCCTCCTGCTGAGGAAGGATCTGTCCTAGGAGCGGTCTTCCCTGAGGCTAAGATTTCTACCCCTGTTGATCTCCACCCCTATTGATTGTGACCACACCTATGTAATTGTTTTCCCCAATTCCTCTTGGAGGGAGATATAAGGAGACAGTAGATTGGGCAAGGGGGGGGGGGGGGGGAGAGATAGAAGAAGAGATGAGGAGAGAATCAGAATAAACTACGACTAATACCTACCAGCCTGGCCCTCGTTCCTTCCTCTGCCCGACCATCGCCATCGACCTCTCCGGGGTGGGAGAAGGGTGAGACTACCGAACGCGGGCGGCGGAGAGATAGAGCCACCGCCGCCGTGGGTGCCGTGCCCCCCTATCTTGTGTGAGTTTACACAGGGGTCACACCCACCTGTATTCAGGATTTACTCCTGGCTTTGTGGTTACAAATAACTTGTCTGTTCTTTGGGATTTCAGGGATTGAACCCAGATTGTCCACATGCCAGGCAATTGCCTTACCCTCTGTACTATCTCTCTTGCCCTGGAACTGACTGTAAATGTGGCTTGAGTTGAAACTATATTCTTCCCGAAAGGATTGTTCATTAACTCAAGGACTTGGCATGTCTACAAATCCGGGGTCACTTTAAATTCAGTCTTCTTTGTAAGGTTTTTCAGATAATGTGAATATGGACACATAATTCCTCTGGGCTTCGATATTGCTACAAATGGCCTTAGCAACTTCATTATGATAGCATTTCTTCAGCTCTGTCCAGTGCCAAGAGTGGTGCAAATCTTCACTTCTTCCACCCAGATTATCTTTCATTCTTTCTTTCTAAGGGAGAGCTTATGTGGACTTGAGTTTTATTCCACATTCCCCTGTTTCCACAACTCATATAGCTGACAGGTAGAAGCTTGAGGTCTTAAGGACCAAGGAAGGTCTTCCAAAAAAAATCTAGTTTCCATTCTATTTTTCTCCTGATATTTATAATTTCTCTTTAGTTTTCGAGATCTGTGGATTCATTTTATGCCATTTTGGCAATGTGTTTAGAATTTATTTATCTATATTTTTTATTTAACATTTTATTTGCTTGTATCAACAGTATCTCTTCAGAGTATTTCATTTTCAACATTGCCTTAAAGGAGTGTCTCCAAACTTTCTCCTATTCCTCATCCCCTGCCTCCCTGTTGTCCCCTCCTCCTCTTCCTTTTTTTCTCCTCCTCTCTTTCTTTCCTTTACTTGCCTTAATGGCTCAGCAAAATCAGCCTTATCCTAGAAAGAGGACATTAGAGAAAAATAGCTTTTTTTAAAAGTATCTAGATAATGGGCTTTAATTATCTCAGCACAAATTTTCTTGTGGAATTTTTATTCATTGAATTCTGTGTAAATAATTCTCAAACTCCTCTCAGCAAAAATGCAGTATTTTATTACTATATCTATAGCAAACTAGAGAATTATCATAAGGCAATACATGTGAACTTTCCTTCTGGGAGTGTATAAAAATAAATTGCATTTATAGGAATATAAGCTGCATGAGTTAACCCTGTCTCCATCCTATGCCTTTGGCTGCATTCAGTTCCACTCCTGTGGGCTGAGGCCAGACTTGGATCTATCTTATCTTTAGGCATCCCAGAATAATTTAAGCAGTTGTGAAGCTTTCTTTCTTAGGATTCCTATAAACCCGTTATTTAAAAGTAATCACCATTTTTATTCCTGTCTCTAATTTGGCTCCTATCTGAGGATTCACTATTTTTCTTTTCTAAGGACCAGGAATGATTATGACAGACAGTTTAGTCTGAATCGCTGTGGTTGAACTGCTGGCCTTACAGTCCCCATGTAAGTTTCTCCCGGGGGTGTGTAGGTGGAGGGGGGGGGGGGGGACTATACTGGTAGAGATGACTTTATCATGCAGAAGAAATAGACTGATCTGGTTTTCAGAAATATTTCAGCTAAATTTAGCCTAGAACTAGCACATGAAGTTTATATGCCATTCATTTACCAAACATTAATGAAGCAGTCACTGTGTGCCAGGGCTTGAGATAGTCTAAAGGGACAGAAAATAGAGTTATCAAGGTGACAGATTACTATATCTGTATTTCAAGTCATGTATACACCTTCAACTTCATGTTATATATCAACTGTCTCTTAACAAACAGGGGAAATATCAGCCATATTCCCTGGTATCAGGGAATTAATGATTTTAGAAGAGTGCCAAATGAAAACTGCTCTTACTTCTCAGACTAAGAGAAGGATCAACTCATTGTCTCCCTCCCCAAGCCCAATTCTTAAGACTCTGGAGACCTGGCTGGTTTAATGAATATGGAATGTTAAGAAAGTTATGATATCAGTAGTATATCTGGCCCAGAGTAGTTTTGCATTAAAAAATCATAACCTAGAGGTAGGTTTTGATATTTAGTCAATATCTTTCTTGAACATTATGGATTCCTGGCAACTATTTTTTTTGTTCTATTGATTTCCTAATATCCCAAACTCAGTCTTACTCTGCACATACTTTACCCCATTTTCATAATGTCTCCTCATTTATTCTGTCCCCTTCTCTTTTGTCTGTGTAACTGCCCTAGTAATTATCATTATTCTCCTGATTGTTTTTCTTAGGATAATATCCCAAGAAAGTTTGGATTCTTTGTCCAAGGAGGGGGAACTAATAAAAAAAGATATGTAGATAAAGGGAGGAATTATGAAACCAAATGATAATTCCCTATTGTATCACATATTTTTAAAAAATAAAATAAGTCCAACTTAAGCATATATGTTTAAAGAGTTTTTATGTTGAGGGTTAACAGTATATTATAAAAATATGGCGACTCAAAAACACTAGATTTCAAGGTATCATTAAAGAAGTTATTACATCATAAGACCAGGATTTTTTCATTAGCCAATAAACCATAGGGAAGGAACTTTGAGAGAGAAGATATGGCATCCTGAGCTGCTGAGATTAAGGAAGATAAGAATGAGCAGGCATAATTGATAAATATAAAGTGGGCCTGAGAGCCCAGAAAGAGAAAAACTGAATAAAAAAATTGTGTGTCTGTGGAAATCACAAGGTTATGGGCTGTACTTTTTTTTTAATTTCCAGAGCACATTTCTAAAATTTGACTTATGTTATCTAAAATGCAACTTAGCTTCTGACACTGGTGGTCTACCCTGAAGATTAATTTTGTCTTTCTCTTCACATAGTGGATATCTTCTGGGCAAGCTTTCTATAGTTTAAATACTTATATATAAAATGTATTCTGCTGCAAATTGACAGGGCCTCAAGGATTTTATATTTTTGGCAGTTGTGGACTATAAACTTAGAGCTTCTCTTCTCTGTATTTAATCAAAAAATTTTGTGTTACAATATTTTTGAGATGTATACTTACATTGGATTCTACAAGTTGCATGGCATGCCCTTCAGAATGTCAGTAATGATCCTTTGAGAGTTTGTAAGAACTCTCATGGAGGACTTTCTGTAAGACATTGTAACTGTTGATTAGACCCTGGAAAATTCATATTTCAGTCCTGTCATTGCTGTTAATTCAGCATCCCAAAGTATGTGGAAATCATACTTTTCCATATTGTATTGTTTTCTTAGTCTACTAAGGCTGTTGTAACAAAATATAGGGACTGATATTTTGGCTTACAACAGCAAGCACTTATTTCTCTCATTCAGAGAAGCTGGTACACCCAAGGTTATGTTTCTGACAGTTTGGGCAGCTGGAGAGAGATTATCTTCGTAGAAAACTGTCTTCTTGCTGTATTATAATCACATGGTAGAAGAGTAAGCTTTCGGGGGCCTACTTTATAAAGGAACTACTAATCCAAATCATGAGGACTCTTATAATTAATGCCACACAGGTCAGCCTTAAGCCTAGTTACCTCCCAAGGCCCTAGTTCATAGACTATCATGCCAGGGGGATTTTAACATATGGAATTTTTGACACACACACATCCAGTATATATATATGTGATCATGAATCAAATGGAGCACACCTCTCTGTGTCAGCTCCAGACTTTGAGAGTATTGCTTGCTAACTCAGAATTAAAATGCCTTATGATAGGTACTTTACTAGGATGACATAATTTATTTGTTTATTCGTTTTAGTAAAATTTTGGATCATATAATTGAAAAGCTTAGCATTTTATTATTGTACAATGATATACAAATTCATACGAGAGTTTAAGGCAATATTCCAACACCAATCCCATCACAGGAATTGTATTTCCCTCCACTAATACCTTCAGGTTCACTTCTACCTCAAAGTTCGCCTCCTTAATAGGCACTATTTTTTAAAAATTTGCTTATTGTAGTTTGGGTCTCACATTTTCAGTGGTGTTACCTTTGTGGTTTAAATATAAACATATGCCACGTCTCTATACCACCAATGTGCACAAGGTCCCTGTCTCTTGTCCCTGTTACTTCTCCTGTGCCTCTTCCTGCTCCCTCTCTTTCCCTACTCTGTCATAATTTCTATAATTTAGAATCAAGAAAGTCGAGTTACCCACCCCCTTGACACCTTGCATTCCCTTGTCTTGTTATTCTGTATACAACACGAGGATAACTGAGATCATCCAGTATTCACGCTTCTTCTGACTTACTTCACTTAACATTATATCCTCCAATTCCTCCAAATTTTAACAAATTGCATAATTTAATCATTCTTGAAGGTCGTTATTGCATTATGTATATATACCACAACTTCATTATTGACTCACTTGTTAGATGCACAAGTTGATTCTATATCCTTGCTTTTGTAACATATTACACACATTTAATAATTGAAAAAATGACAAGTAATTTAGAAATGTGTATTAAGAACTTTTAAATTAATTTGTGCTTTGCTCCAATACTTGTACTCTTTGAAATTTTATAGAAATAATAAATTTTAAATGCAAATATTAGGTTCCTGGAAAGATGGGGTGGTTTAGATGTTTTTCTATTCCTCCCACTAAGTACAACATAGAGAACTGTGATATGGTCTTTCTGTCCTTCCTGGCCAGGGTCATATTAGTTAACCTAGTGGGTATAATCTAGTCATGCCAGGAGATAATAAGAGGCCTAACTCCTCAAGAGATTGAGTAGGGTGCTTAGATTTCTACCTTTCCTGGATTAAAAATATCAGTCTTACCTCTTTCCTTGTCAGAGCAATGCTAAAGAAATATAAAAGAGAAGAGAAATTTTAAATAAAAATCAGATTCTAATAATACTGCATCCATGATGTCTAAGTTTCAGTAGAAGAATCACTCACCTTACCAAAAACTAGGAAAAAATGAACTTGCATGATAAAGCAAATACATTTTCTAAGATTTCAGATATTAAATTATATGAAAAAATATTTTTAAGCATTCATATAAAATGCTTTGTGAAGCAATTGTGATCACACTTGAAATAATGTCTCAGCAAACAAACTGTAGCGATTATAAGGAAGAGAATAGAATACTAGAACTGAAAAATATGAAGTGAAAAATCTCAATGGATAGGCTCAATATGAGGTAAACAGAATCACATTAAATAATCAGTAAACTTGATGACAGAATACTAAAGATTGCTCAATCTAAGTACTCAAGTGGAAACAATGTAAAAAATCAAGAATTTCAAGGTTTATAAACCTATAACAGACATGTAACATTTGTGTCATTGCTCTTCTAAAATGATATAAAAATAATTTGAGACTGAAAAACTTTGTAAAAGGTATAATTCACAGAGTCAAAAATCTGAGTGAACTCCATATAGGATAAACAAAAAAGGAAGGAAGGCACTGACATGAAGGCATATTATAATAAGTAATAAAACCAGCAAAAGAAAGGTAGTGCAATTATTAAGAGAAAAATGAAAAGTTTCCTGTGGGGGAAAAGAAATTGCAAATGAAAGCATATTTATTCTCAGAAAATATGAAGAGGAAGTGTGCGTTTTCCTTGTGTTGAAAGGAAAGTCTTGTCAACCCAGAATTCTACATATGGTGAACGTAACCTTCAATAATGGAAGGAAATCAAGATATGTTTAAGTGAAGGAAATCCAAGAAAATTCATAAGAAGGCATACCTTATGTGTACTGCTAAGATAAATTCTCTAAATTGGAAGAAAATGTCAGAAAACAAAGGCATTTTGAAATATCAGAAATGGAGAAGGGATAGAGCTCTTTGAAGAGAGAAAGGGACTGCCTACAGGAATGAAGGGCAACTTTTGCTGGGGAGGGAGAACCCCACAGTCTTCCATCCTAAATCCTAGCTTTCTTCTCTTCCTCAGGGAACTCCCAAGAGCCTCGCCCTCACGCTGGGCTCTCTGGATTGCACAACCATGGCGTCTTGCCTGCTGGTGTCCTGGTTTTGAGACAGTTCTGTGAGTGTCTCCTTTCTGGAACATTCCCCACTCGTGCATCGGGCACAAGCATCACAGACACCGACCACAGACTCTGTGCTTGTCCCATCTTCCTCCAGTCCCCCCCACCCCCATGCCCACCCACACCCGGTCAGCCTATCCTGCATCTCCCCAGAGCCAGGTGGCCCCATCCTGCAGACAAGGACACTGAGACATAAAAAGGGGAAAAAAGGCATGGAAAAGGAACAATGTAAACAACGAACACCATATATAAGATATTTTCCTTATCTTCTTGAGTTTTCTAAGAGTGGCAGTTGAAACAAAAAATTATGATACTGATGTGAGTGTAAATGAATTCAGTAGGTATATTTACTTCAGAGCGTGCTGGAGAAGAAAGCTCAATAAGCTGCATGATGTTTTGCCTGCAGGAGGCTGAGGTTCAGTACCAGTTAAGTACAAGTGGGAGTATCTCTTAGGACCAAGCACCCCAAAATAGGAATTGGAGGTGTCATGCCAAGTCAAGTGGGTCATGAAATAAAACTTAATTATTGAACACTCTCACTCAAGTGCAGAATACAAAGAAACAGAGAAACAGATTGGACAGTGCCCAGTTGAAATAAAGATGAGAAGGACTGGTGAAGGAGGTGACATGGAGGGATAAGGGGCTTTGGGACGGTGATGCAGGAATCTTGAAACACTGGTGGAAGGATTGGTGTGGCAGCACTGCAACCATGAAACAACAGCTTCAAAATAATTGCAAAGTTGTACCACTACTTCAATAAAAATGAATTAACAATTATTTTGCATTTAGTGGAGATGAAGGACAGTAAGTTTTCTAAATGTTGCTTACATTAATAGAATGCAAGTATGTGTAAAGGCCCTCCCGTTGATCGTCGATTTGCTCGAGCGGGCCCAGTAACGTCTCCATTGGAGACTTTGTTGTTACTGTGTCTGGCATATCGAATACTCTCGGTAGCTTGCCGGGCTCTCCGAGAGGGGCGGAGGAGTTGAACTCTGGTCGGACATGTTGGCCACTTGTAAGGCGAACGCCCTACCCGCTGTGCTATTGCTCCAGCAAGTATGTGTACATTGCAGTAATATATAAACATAAAACAGAGTATGTATTAACAAAGCTTTGCAAAGTGATACAAATATAAGCACTATGTATAAAAAATATTCTACATGACATGCTTGAAACTATTATCAGTAGCTTTGCAAATCACAACGAATAGTTTTGAGTTGTTTTATTTAGAATCCACACCTGGTGATGCTCAGGGGTTACTCCTGGTTCTGCTCTCAGAACTGGGCTTTACTCATCTGAAATGCTGGGGATTGAACCCAGGCTGGCTCTGTGCAAGACAGATGCTCTCCCCGCTGTAATATTGCTCTTGCCCTAAATAACTTTTTTTAAAAAATGAAAGAATTTAAAACTCCCAGAATTATAAAATAACTCCAATTCCACACAGAAATGTGAGAGAAAGAAAAATGAAGAATAGAATAAACAGAGCATAATATCAAAATGGAAAGCCGAACTCTTGACATCAAAATTCCCATAAGGATATCAGCATAATTTAAAATTAATCTTATTTTAGACAACACGAGTTACTATACTATTAATGGTAGGGTTTTTCTTTCAGCCATTTAAAGACATTCCAGCAACATACCTTCCACCAACGTATCTGCGTCCCTGCACTATTGTCCCAGTGCTATTTCTCCCCCTCTCATTTCCCACAACTCTCATCCTTCTGCCCCCCATTCTCACTTATCCTTCCCACTCCACCTCCCATTCCTACTGTGGTGGTAAGCTTCCTTTTTAAGATAAGTTTTCAGTTTTTTTGCCTTTGGGCATTTGCTAGTTCCTTGCTGTTTCTATATATGCCACATGTGAGGTATATAAGCTTTCCTGCTCAACTTCACTCAGCATGTTACTCTCCATATCCATAGCAGCAAGTTGAATGATTTCATATTTCCTATGTTTTTGTACCATAGTTTCTTTATTCAATCATCTTTTGGACACTTGAATTGCTTCCAGATTTTGGCCACTGTGCATAGTGCTGCAGTGTGCATAGGAGTTCAAATATCTTTTCGGATTAGAATGTTTGGGCCCTTAGGGTAGATGCCATCCAGTAGAATTGCTGGATCATATTGAAGCTGAATTCCTAGATTTTAAGAAATACCCATATTGTTTTCCAAAATGCCTACCCATCAATACTCTCACCAACAATGAATGAGGGTCCCTTTTCCCCAGATAGATTCCAACACTGGTTGTTTCTGTCTTTGTGATTCAATTCAGTCTCACTGGTGTGAGGAGAAACCTCATTGTTGTATTGATTTACATTTCCCTGGTGGTAACTGATGGAGAGAATTTTTTTATATTCCTTTTTACCATCTGTATGTCTTCTTTGAGAAAATTTATATCCATCTCTTCTCCTGCCACTTAATTTTGGATGGGATTGGTTGTTGATCCTGTTAAATTCTGCTAGTGCTTCATATATCTTGGGTTTTAACCCTTTATCAAGTGAGTAGTGGGTAAATGTTCCCTCTAAATTCATGGAGCATCTTTTTATTCTGGTCATTGTTTCTTTTGCAGCGCAGAAACTTTTTATTTTGAACTAGCCTACTCTCATGACTACTATCTAACGTAGTATTGGACCATAGAAGGCGGGCAAGAAAGAAATATTTAGGGCATCCAGATTTGAAAAATAATTCAAACTCTCACTATGTCCATGAGCATGATACTAAATCTAGGAACCACTAGTGACTCTACCAAAAAGCTCCTAGAAACAATAGACTTGAACACTAAGGTGTCAGGTTATAAGATGAATACTCAGAAATCTTTGGATTTTCAATATGCAAATAATGAAATAGAAAAGAAATTTTAAAAACCCAGTTACAAAAAGCTTCAGAAAATCAATTACCTGAGAATTAGCTTAACAAAAGAGTTTAAAGGCTTATACAAAAATACTTTACATCACTACTAAAAGAAATAAAAGAGAACACAAGGAAATGAAAACATACTCCTTGTTCATGGATTGCAAAGGTTAACGTTGTCAAAACGACAATCTTGCCCAGAACATTGTACAGATTTAATCAGTTCCTATAAAAATACTCATGATAGTTTTAAAACACATATATTAAATGTTATTAAAATTTATAGGGAGAAAACACTCCCTACTCTCCCAAGTAACCAAAGCAATCCTGGGTAAAAAGACAGAAGACTATTCTCTGCCCAGCTTCAAACTATACTGTAAAGATGCAGTAATGAAAAATAGTGTGGTACTGAATAAGGACAGACTCATATCAATGTAGTAGAGTTGAGAGTTGAGAGATGGATCCTCAGGTATATGGAAAGTCAGTCTTCAATGAAGAAACAAAAACTATCAAGTGGAACAAAGAAAAAGCTTTAACCAATGGTAATTGAAAAATTGGTCTCTAAAATTTATCCCAAAAAGTTTCCTTAGAGGAAAGCATGTGAAGATCATTGTATCTCACGCTGGGGCCAGTAATCCCCTTGTATAGGAGATTACAACATATAAAAAGTCGGGTTGGGTTGGAAACATTAGAAATACAGTCTTGAGAAAGTGTAATGGTGGTGAGATTGGTGTTGGAATATTAAATGTAACAAATTATTGTGAACAAAAAAATTGATTGGTCTCATGCAAAAAACAAACAGCAGCAAAGAACTCTGACCCCTTTCTAGCACCATGGACAAAAGTCAAATCAAAATGTATTAGAGACCCCAATATCAGACCTGATTCATAAATTATACTGAGAAAAACATAGAATGCTTCGTGACATTTGAATCTAGGGTCATCTTCAGTGATTCAATACCAGGGGCTAAGCAAATGGAAGTAGAAATAAACAAAACAGCCTCTTTTTGATAGGAACTTGAAAGGCAGAAGAAAATGGCAAGACACACTGTAAGTGCTAAAAGATAAAAATAATTCAACCAAGTTTAATATTAAGAATTGTGCGGAGATAATTGTTTCCCACCCTGAAAAGGCTAAATGAATTAATCACTGCTAAACCAGATGAAAAGAAATGTTAAAGGGACACTTCTAAACCAAAAAAGAAATTGTACTAACATCAAAACCTACATAAGAAAAAGATCTCAATTGAAAACATAACTGTACTGTAAAAATAGCATGTCAATTACTTTGAAGATTAAAAGACAAGTAGTCAAATCACCAAAGCTTCATCATTGACTAAATGATATAGAGAGAATGAAGATATAAAATAAAGTACCAAATAGGAAATATGACAAAAGGGTGGAAAAATCAGTAGATTTTAGAGTGTTTAAACACGTCCAATCTAGGTCATACTCCCAGCACCATCTAAGATTCTCCAAGCACTGTCAAGAAAATTGCTCCTGAACACAGACACAGATTAAACACACTGAGCACCACTGCGTGTGCTTCCTCCAATATATCAAAGATGATGATAGTAACAAAGAAAAAATTACAGTATATACACAAAGAAAATGATCAATTAAAATATACTATAAGTAAAAGTCATTAAAACTGAAGAAAAAAAATGGAAGAGGAAGGATGAATCAAAAAGTCCAAAAACATTGAACAAAATAGGATAATGCACACTAATCAATAATAATATTAAATATGAGTGGATTAAAATATTCAACTAGATAAAACAGCAATATGGAATCAGTAATAGCACAGCGGTAGGGTGTTTGCCTTGTGTGTAGCTGGCCCGGCCCAGCGGGTTCAATCCTCCGCCCATCTCAGAGAGCCCAGCAAGCTATGGAGAGTATCTCGTCTGCATGACAGAGCCTGGCAAGCTACCCATGACGTATTCAATATGCCAAACACAGTAACAACAAGTGTCACAATGGAGATGTTACTGGGACCACTCGAGCAACTTGATGAACAATGGGAGAACCATGACTGTGACCATGAGTATCCTATTGAATCACATCACAAATATTTATAGAGAGTAAATAAAGGAATGGAAATAACATTCCATGCAAGGAAAGCTGGTACTTGATCAAGATGTATATCACAACATCACTGTATCACTGTATCACTGTTGTCCTGTTGTTCATTGATTTGCTTGAGCGGGCACCAGTAATGTCTCCATTTGTCCCAGCCCTGAGATTTTAGCAGCCGCTTCTTACTCATCCTTCCCAACACTGCCATATTGGAGGCTCTTTTAGGGTCAGGGGAATGAGACCCGTTATTGGTACTGTTTTTGGCATACCAAATATGTCACGGGTAGCTTGCCAGGCTCTGCTGTGTAGGTGGTATACTCTCAGTAGCTTCCGGGTTGGGTTCTCATAGCATAGGAACACAAAAATCTATAAGACAATAAGTAGTACTAGGAAAACTGTTAGACTACATGAAAAGAAATTACATTGTTTCACATCATGCATAATGAAATCAAAATAGGTTACATGAATATCAATATATGAATATCAATATATGATATATGAATATCAATATATCAATATATGAATATAAGACTAAGATCTGAAGCCACATAATACAGAGAAGATGACAAGGGCAATAAAATTTGGACACAGTCATAGTGCTATCACTATGGTTTTATCTTCAGAGGCAAGGAAAACAAGATAAAGAATTAAGAAATGTTACTATGGGGCTGGAGCAATAGCACAGTGGGCAGGGCATTTGCCTCTCACTTAGCCGACCCAGTTTTGATGCCCAGCATCCTATATGGTCCCCTGAGCATCACTAAGAGTAATTCCTGAGTGCAGAGCCAGGAGTAACCCCTGTGAATCGCCGAGTGTGACCCAAAAAGCAAAAATAAATAAATAAATAATTAAAAATAAAGAAAGAAATGTGACTATAGCAAACTGAAAAGCTTATGAACAATGGAAGAAAGCACAGTAAACTTACTGGTATAAGATATTACCGAGTAATAGCACTGTAGCACTGCAGTGTCCTGTTGTTCATCAATTTGCTGTAGGTGGCACCAGTAACATCTCCATTGTGAGACTTGTTGTTACTGTTTTTGGCATATAGAATACACCACGGGGAGCTTGCCAGGCTCTGCCGTGCAGGCAGAATGCTCTCGGTAGCTTGCCGGACTCTCCAGAGAGGTGGAGGAATTGAACTCAGTTGGCCGTGTGCAAGGCAAACCCCTACCTGCTATGCTATCGCTCCAGCCCTATCAAATAATATATCTAATAAACTATAAGTAACTTGTCCTACTCAACAAAGAAACAATAAAAAACTCTAAGCAATTCAGTTAAAACATGAGCAGACTCTTAATAATGAGTTCACCCAAAAAGTCATCCAGATGACTGACGCTCTTCATTACCAAACATCAGAGATGTATATAAAACAAAAATGACACACTACCTCATATAGCATTTAAAATGACTAATAAAAAAGACATCAAAACAAATTTCAATGAGGATATGAGAAAGAGACCCCATGTACATAGTTTGTGGCAACTTATGTTGCTGTGACTGCTATGAAAACTGGATTTTTCTCAAAAAGTTGAAAATGGAAATGCCACATGTCCCAGCTCTTTTGCTTTTAGGTATTTATGCAAAATGGTGAAAGTGTAAATTTATTAGTAATGTTTATTGAATTATTTACAATAAACAAGATATGGAAGCCATTGTTGGAGAAATGGCTAAAGAAGAATGTGACAAATGGAATAAAAAAAGATGGCATAGTCCATTTTAGTCAATATGAATGGACTTTAAGGATATTCTGCTAAATTAATAGGTCAAATGGAGACATATACCAGCATTTTTATGTCTCAGAAAGGTGTATGTTTAATCTTACAGTGATACTAAATTAATTCTCTATTTACTTATTATAAAATTAATTTCTGGAGAGATTTCTTCTATTGTTTGCTTTACTTTGCCAGTGATAAAAATTTAATTTTCCTAGAATAGGAGTATGCATGTTGTCTGTAAAACTTTCTATTGATTTTAGGTCCTAATACTATATCAGCATTTTTAACACTGATGTGTTTTGAGCTGGAGATTCAGTAGGTAAGTAGTACAGTAGGTAAGATTCTTGCTTTGCAGAGAGAAATCCATGGCCCCCCAAGCACCGCCATGAGCGATCCGTGAGAACAAACCCAGAAATAAGACTGGACAACAGCTGGGTGTGGCCCAAATACAAAACAACAGAACCATGGGTATGTCTTAACATCTGCACATTATTTTATAGTGTTCTAATTATTTTACAACTTCAAAAAATCTCACATTGTTTTCAATTTTTTATGTTCTATTCATTTAATATTCTATGTATTATTCTCTTACATAATTATAATGTGTTTTACCAAATGTAGATTTAAAGAAATGTACTTGTTTTCTTCCCACAGAAAGTTATGGCATCACAAATAAGGCAATGTTGATTGCATTGATATAGCCTTTCAGTTTTGTGTATTTTCCAGATTTCTACCACAAAGTGATTTTTGAGATGCTTAAGGACTTGAAATATAAAACACAAGAAATTATTGACACATTATATTTTCCCTGAAGACGTATCCAGAGCTGAACATTATAGCTGGTGGTGTGTGTGTATGTGTGTGTGTCTATGTGTATGTGAAGTGTGTGTGTGTGTGTGTGTGTGTGTGTGTGTGTGTGTGTGTGTGAGCGTGTAGTCAGGCATTGAACCCAGATCCCTGGCATGCAAGACATATACACATACAGCTCCAACAACTGGATTTTTGTTATTGTTTTAAACTTACTGTCTCAGGAGGCATTGATACATATGTATTAATATTACTTGGGGGAACAAAAACCAGTGTAAAAATTTTGAGGAAGTATATTGATCTCAATATCATTCTTTTGAGATTTTTTTTTTAGAAATTAGAATTATTCTGAGTTAGAATTTATTACGTTAATCCCTAAATATGATCAAGCTGCTTGTGCCCTGTGAATGTAATTAGAGAGCCCTCTGTAGTGTGAGACCTGGAAAAAGAGCTCAAATCCAACCCAAAAGCCTCTGCTTCTATGTAGTAAACAATTCATAGAAAGAAGTTCCAGGAAATCACAAATGAGTCATTTTTTGACTGCATAATTATGGTTGTTTTCTTCAAACACTGGTTGAGGTAATTGTGAGTCAGTCTTTCATTTTTCTAAATTATCATAGCTAAATGAATACGCTTAAATTGGCTAACCCGAGTGAACATCAACATTAAATTCAAATTTAGTTTTTGGTAAAGGCATTTCAAACAGCCCACATTCTCTCTTATATCCCAGGTATCACTTTGTCTTTCCTTAGCCCACAATTCCTGCGTGTCATGTGTAGCCAGTGAAGCCATTTTATCTTTGTAGTCAAGGATGTAGAAGAATAATAGATAAATGGAAGATCCCCCGGAGAAGGAAAAAGTTACATTGTCAGGCATACTGTGAAGGGTTGCTTTTGAACAAAAAATAACCCTTTAAAAATGGACTTGGGTGTGACACAAAGAATTGCAGTTAGAGAATTTTTGGATAGGCTTTAAAAACATTTTAGATAGACTACAAATTATTATAAGCTGTTGTCCCCCCAGGAAACTTTTCTTTGCTTGGGTGACTCCTCCTAAGACTTCAGTATTCTTTAACTCTGCTTCTTGTAAATTCTGGGATGCATAAGTGTTTTCCCTTTAGGCTACCCTGTTTCAGATTTAAAGAATGCGTCCCATTCTAGTTCTTTTACCTGGCTTTATTCCTTTTGTGTTGTTTATAAAGCGGTCCACAGAGTCCCATCAACTCTTGGATGCCCCACTGCACAGTTGGAACTTGCTGTTACCTTTTCTAGGCCAGATGGATAGTGGTCCAGGTTCTTGTTTAGTCAGCTGGGTTTCTCTTATGTGTTGGGAATTGGCAACAATGTCTCAGAGAGAGACATTACAGTCACTGCTTATTGATTTTTCTAAGGTGGCAAGAAGCCTGTGGAGGAAAAGCAGGGTCCAATGATTGTTATTCTCTCTCCAGTGTGACTCCTGCAATTGTTTCCCTTAGAAAAGTGCCGTTGACTTCTGCTGGAAAATCTACCTTCCCAACCTTCCATACAGGCTCAGCTAAATCAGGATGCGAGTAGGAACATGGCTTAGGACTCTCAAAATGTATGGCTATTAAGAGTTTTGCATAGGCATTAGTTTGTGTTTAAGATACCTCACAGTTGACAGGAGAATTCTAGAGAGAAAGGAAATAGGAACCAGCTGTTAAGAAATATACAAAAGTAGGGATGCCAACACCAAGAGGATTGAGAAATTAAAGGGATTGAATGGAGGAAAAAAAGTTGAAAATTTATGTAAATACAGAGAATCAAAAGAAGGCTTTGAGAAAGAGATTAACATAATTATGATTCGGAGAGTGTAAGATTTTGGCTAGATCATTAATTTGGATTCACTGGCAGTAGTAAGTGAAGAAGCTAGGCGGAA
This sequence comes from Sorex fumeus, assembly GCF_029834395.1. Taxonomy (NCBI): domain Eukaryota; kingdom Metazoa; phylum Chordata; class Mammalia; order Eulipotyphla; family Soricidae; genus Sorex; species Sorex fumeus. The sequence goes on from NW_026606322.1 coordinate 4,385,921, forward strand.
GTTTGCTGAATAAATGTTCCTGGAGTTGATTGTAATGTATGTATCTGTTGGTCTTGCTTCGTAGCACTTTCTCTCTTGCTCTCTCTTTTCTGTGGGGTGTATTTGGTGTGACAGGAACCGGGAGCTCAAAAACGCCTAAAATGTGCAGGGCATCAACGTTTGAACATCTGTCTGATTTCTTTTGAACAAACCCAAGGGATTCTTTTGCTGTTTATAAAGGTTCCAATTTTGGGAAGGAAGTGCTTAATAAACGCAAAAGAATACATAGAAAAGAGCAGGAGGGAGGGAAGAGGGGGAGATGCTAGGGAAATCATGCCCATCCTGTGTAAGCCCCAGCAATGGGTTGGAAAAGACTTGATAGCTTCTAGCGTTCCGAGCTTCTTGTATCTGGGTCTGACTTAAAATATCCTCTTCTGGCTTTAGACCTATCAGAACCCAGGCAGTCATGGTCTTTGACATCCCACATGAAAAGGGTTGTGAGGGATCTAGGAGTGGCTGAAGTGGCCATAGTGCTTTCCCTAGGAGGCTCCTAGATTCTCAGAACAGAGAAGAGCTGTGCAGGGGAGTTACAAGGAATGAGGCAGAAGCACCCTGACATTTGAAGCAGGATAGGTGTCCTCTTGTCATTACGGTGACCCCAAATGTTTCAATGTTCATCTTTTTATATAGCTCCTTGAGAGTCATGTACATGGAGGGAAAAATCACAGTATTCTAGTTCCACCTCTGGATTTTATGGTGAGGAAAGGGAAGCCCGCTGTGTAACATCAGAACTGAAAGTTAAGTCCATGCTGAAGACCTCAGTATGGAGCTCCACCCACGCACCATGCTCTACTTTCTTGACAATGTCGTTATTTTCTTTTTCTTTTTGGGTCACACCCGGCATTTGCACAGGGGTTACTGCTGGATCATGCACTCAGGAATTACTCCTGGCAGTGATCAGGGGACCATATGAGATGCTGGGAATCAAATTTGGGTAGGCCACATGCAAGGCAAATGCCCTACCCACTGTGATATTGCTCCAGCCCCAACAACATCATTATTTTGAGATTAGGTTTTGCATTTTCAGTAGTTCCTACCAATATGGGATGGTAGGAGGAAGTATGGCACGTTAAATAGTAGTGACCCAAAACTTAGAGGGACAAAGATGTTGAAAGGAAAAGGGGGTGGTGGAAACAAAAGCACTGAATGTGTAGCGCACTGCTCAGAGAATATGACCTCAGGGATGTAGCTGTCAAGAAAGAGTGATTTTGCAGGGTTGAGAGCTTTAAAGGGCTAGGGTGCATGCCATTTATAGACAAGACTTCCAGTTTGGTCCCCAACACTGAGCATCCTTCTTCAGTACTGCTGGGAAAGCTCTGAAGGACCCCACCCCATCTCAGCACATCCAGGAAGGTCCTTGTTGTCAGCACCACAAGGACCTGAATAACAGCGTTCATTGTCTGGCCTGGACATTGACACAACCCACCCTGTTGGTTGGTTATTGCCAAGGATAACCCCTAGGTTTCCTGATCACTGCTTGGAAGACCCCATTTCATCTCCTGCCCAGCACCCAGAATAAAGAGTGGTTATGCAATTGGACTTATGGAGTTACTTTCTTAATTTCAGTTAAATGTTATCACCAAGAATTCATCTAATATGCTTTTTCACTCTGGTTTTATTTTTTTATGTTTTTATTCTATTTATTATTTTCTTCTTTTTGGATCACATCCAGTGATAGTGAGGGCTCTGCACTCAGGAATTATTCCTGGCGGTGTTCAGGGAACCATATGGGATGCTGAGGATTGAATCCCAGTGATTGGTGAGCAAGGCAAATGCCCTACCTACTGTACTATCGCTCCAGCCCCAGTCAGTTTTATTTCCTACCTTCTCAAACTCAGACTACTTTAGAACTGGGATATTAGTTTGACTCTTTAACAAATCCTTTCCAAGATGGAGGAAACACTCAGAGTTGCACAGCATTGAAATTTTGCCAGAGCAGCGACCAATCTCAGCCTTGTCATACCCCCCAATTTTAAGGACTTTGGGTATAACTTTATTTCTTTCTAAAATGGGATCCTGGATGGTTTATGAGAGAAGTGAGTGTGTAGTGTGGATGGTACCTAGATCACTATCAAATATTGGTGTTCACATCTCCCTGCCTAATCATAAGTGATTTTAAGATTCCTTCCCATTTTACAATTTCTGAGAACTTTTCTAGTGTCTCGTTTGGGTGACTTTCCTATTGTTCCTTCTTTTAAAGATATATATTTTGTATTGAATTACTATGATATAGACCCTTACAAAGCTGTTCATGATTAGGTTTCAGTTATACAGTGTTCCAACACTGATCTTGGTACCAGTGTACTTTTCCCAGCACCTGTGTCCCCAGGTTCCCTCCCGTCACCCATAAGGAGCCATTTGTTTCACATAACAGAGCTTCAGCAGCTAACATACATATTCAGGTGCATTCAAAGGAGCTCAGTTTGTCACAAAGCTACTTGGTTTCTCCCTTGTCACCAGTTACATTCGCACGGGGTGCTCAGAGACCACTGCAGCCCCTTAAAACCCTGCAGTCCTAATGCAGTAACCACTCAATTATGTGTTCCCAAATTTACAGAACACTACAACCAAATGACTTGGCTCACTTGGGATGAATCCCTTATGAGTGAGCCCCGGCTCTGCATAAAACCCAGTCCAGGCCAGTTCTTTATGCCTCTTTATTCACTCAGAAGTTGTGGCCCATTTCCGGGCAGTCAGGAGGGATCAATTATTTGTAGTGAAAAGGAGCTCTTTCAGAAAGTTTCCCTTCACGGCCCTGGTTGTAGACATGCCCTTCTGCTCCTGAGACAGGCCGCTGATTTGCATCTGTGTTGTGACAGGGTGATTATGCATGTTGTGAATAAACATGCTTGTGTACGCATGTGTGCTGTCACAGCAATGAGCAGCAGCCAATAAATACCGGGTTAAGCACATGCCAACATCTTTCCAACAGCTGGCACAGCTGAAAACTCGCCTGCCTTCTTAACACTCCATTTATCTATAATCTGCTCTCCGAGCAGAAACAACGTCATCAACGTCTGCTCTCTACGTTCTGCCTTGTCATGGCTCAGCATTGTGGGCCTCACTCCCTTCCAAGGCTAGAGTCGAATGACCTCCCAAGTTGCTACCTGCTAGATGTGCCTCATCTCTGCCCGTCAACATCATGGGCAGTGTCCGGGTTAAAGCTTATTGCTGCTGCCACAGCTGAAACACAAGCACGAGACATCTTCCCTCTGTATTCTGGAGCGTGGGACACTTCCAGATTCTCCTCTTCCTCCTGTCCGTTTGTAATCTTATCCCTGAGAAGCAAATTTATATGAAAAGTTCTAAACATTTTTTTCCGGAATGGAAAGAAACAAAGATTTGATTGGCAATAAATACATAAATAAATGAATAAGTAAAATTGAAATACCCGCTTTCCCTAGTGCCTCTCAGAGATTGTGCTCCATTTGTCAAGTGTTTTTTGAACCTGTGAATCTAGCACAACCCTGAAATTCTTCTCTCATTTGCCCCTGATCTTTTATGTTGTGTTGTGCTGTGTTGTCAGCTGTTTCATTAGCCACAATTCACACACCACCCAGAGCCTACAAGGAAATATATTTAGGTGACTTCTCATGGATATGTGGGGTGGGGAAAGCTGATACCTCCTCTGTCCCTCTACACACCCCTTTCTGGGCCAACACATGAACCTGATTTGAAATGCCATTCAGCCTGCCATCTGGAAGCCCCTCCCCAGCTGTATTTGTAGCCTGAACCTCTGGACTAGGCAGCAGCTCCTGGCTGTAACAGCCCCTCGGCAGCAGCCTCATTAGAGAACCACATCACGGACTTGGTTTTATTATTTTTTTCCCCTCTCTGACTCGATGAAAACAAAGCAAGAAGAGGTGGGGAGAGAGAAAGGAGGAGAGGTAGAAGTGAATTGCTTAATGGAGACACTCAGTCTGAATATTTAATATGCTGATTTCATTGAATAAAAGGTGAAAAAGTGGTTCTTGTTTGTTGCTTGCCTGTCAAACCATGGCAAACAAGCATTCTTTTCCCTGACTGGAGCTTTTTATTACTGTATGGATTCTAAAGTGTAATTATGCCCTATACCTGAGCTGCATTATACACACCACTCTAAATCTCCAGCTGAACTATTTATTTGTCACCGGGGGTGATATTTGTTCAGTTTTCTTGGTGGGTGTTGGTGCTGGTGCCTCTTGGTGTTTTGTCCTTCATCAAGATGGAATGTCCAGGAGGCAGCTCTACTCAAAGCCCCTGGCTTGTCTGTTGACAGTTGGGAGAACTTCCCAGTCGTATTTATTCATGCCCTTGGAGAAAGACACTGGGCAAGAGAAGTTTCAGGGCTATAAATGTTTGAGGATGTTTTCACTGTTTTCACAGCTTTCATGGGAAGGACTTTTTATTCTAGCTATTATCATCTTATAAAATCTGATTTGCAATCGTTTTAGGAAATAGCTTTCTTCAGGTGCAGCCTGCCTGCCTAGCAAATCACAAAGAAATAGGGCACAACTAGATAGAATTCAAGTCCATAAACATTTCTTGAGAACTTTGTCATGAGCCAGTCCCATGCTGGACACTAAGACAGAGAGGAGAGGAAGACCCAGTCCTTACCCCCGAGAAACTCAGACTTCATTATGTTAATAACGGTGTCTATGATTAGTTATAGGAAATGCAGCAATGTTCTCATGTGGTTTATATGTTTATTTAAATTTCCCTTCTTTTATACCACATCTAAACACTAGCTGGAAGACAAAAGATATGGGCAGTATTTTCAGGGACATTCCATTCTTCCTTTGGTAGGGTGAGGGGACCTGTAATGTTGCAGTAGAGGGCTGAGGGTCCCGTGGGCAGGGTGCTTGACTTGCATGTAGCCACCCCAGTTTTGGTGCCCTGAGCACTGTTGGTGCAAGCCCAAAACAAAAACAAAGAACAAAGTCAGTCAATAAGTAATTTTTAGATCTTGATGATTACCTTTAACAAAATGGAAAACTGTGACTAGGAATTTCTTGAGAAAAGTCTCTAAGATGTCATTGAAACTGAGACTTAAATGCCAAAAGAAATTGGGCCAAGATTAATGAGGAAATTTCTTGGTGGAAGAACTTTCTGGGCCAAAGGAATAAATATTAAGTGTAAATGTTCTTTAGCATGGCTGTGGCTGGTTCTGGAGGTCTTCAGCTGCAAGGGCTCTGCTCGGGGCAGGGAGGGAAACTCAACCCGCTCCCCTCCAAGGGGCTCGGGTGAGGACAGCCAGGCGCGGAGGGCAGGAGACTCTGCGTTGTTCTCTTCCGGGAGCTTGGTTTTCTAGTCTCTGAGTCTTGGCCGTTGATGGGATTAACGGAGAGAGAGAGAGAGAGCAGGAGGGTGGCAGTTGTTGGGTGTAATGCCTAGCTACTGGTAGATGGGGGATCTGTGTGGAGGAGGCCCAGTCTTGATCCAAGCAGGCTTGGAGATCTCAGCTCCGGGGCCCGAATATCTAGGTTCCTCTGCCGGTTCCTTCATGCGTGAGACTGGTTCAAGCATGTGGGGAGTGGTCTTAAGCATCACTGTGACTAGATTTCAGAGGTCTTCAGCTGCTGGGGCTCTGCTCTGCACCTCCCCCTTCCCCACTGCAGTGTAATCCCATCAACGACAAAGACCCAGAGACTATAAAACCAAACTCCCAGCCACAGCCACTGGGCCTCCTCCACCCAGATCCCCCATCTTCCAGTAGCTAGGCATTACACCCACCAACTACCCCAGAACCCATGTAATCCCATCAAAGGCCAAGACCAAAAGACTATAAAACCCAGCTCTCAGAAGTCAGAGGCCGCGAACTGTCTAGTTCTCACTCTCGTAGAACCCAGCAGGTTACCGAGAGTATCCTGCCCAAACGGCAGAGTCTGGCAAGCTCCCAGTGGCGTATTCGATATGCCAAAACCCAGTAACAATGATAGGTCTCATTCCCCTGACTCTGAATCAGCCTCCAATGTGGCACTTGCTAAAATCTCAGAGGCTAGGACGAATGAAGACTTAATGGTGCCTGCTCGAGGAAATCAATGAACAACGGGATGACAGTGACAGGGACAGTGACAGTAAATGTTCTAGACACTTCAAAGAGGTGGTGAAGTTCTAGAACATTTAGGGAGGGGAAAGAGGCTAGAGGAAGGATAACAGAAAGGTTGTCAGTCGCTGGGGTCAGAAAGGAATTTTTGCTTTTATTTTAGTGAGAAATTGATGGATGTTCTCTCACAGTCCAGGTAGAAACTCAACTTTCAAATTAGGCTAATCTGATATTTCCTTCCTGGAATAGGAAAAGAAGAAAGTAATTGAAATATCTGGGATACTCCACTTCTTTCCAGTCTTCCATTGATTCTGGGAACCTCAAATTTACTTCTAAAACTTTCTTTTCAAGTATGTTGACAGTTTTTCATGGTAACCTAAGAATTCCAAAAAGTCATAGAGGTTTTCTTCATTTTCAGGAGAGCACAGCATTAGGTAGCAGTTAGCAAATCAAGATTTTTCTCAGTTTATATCTATCATCTTTGAATATGGTGACAGGTGTATCACTGATTCTGATTATACTATATCCAACAGCCAGGCTTTCTAGCATTCTATACATTTTCTTGTCTCTGTATTCTCTTTATGGAAAATTTTGGAAAAAAACTATCAAAAATTAATTTTAAACCTTAAATATTATTCATAGCAGCATTTAGGATGAAATTAGGCAGAATTATTTATTTTTAACTTTTTTCTATACTATGTTGATTCAAATAGTCTGAAGCCATTTTTTTTTTGTTCATTAGCGGTAGAGCGTTTGCCTTGCACGCAGCCAACATGGCCGACCCGAGTTCGATTCCTCCGGCCCTCTCGGAGAGCCTGGCAAGCTGCCGAGAGTATCTCGCCTGCACGGCAGGGCCTGGCAAGCTCCCCGTGACGTATTCGACGTGCCAGACACAGTAACAACAAAGTCTCCAATGGAGACGTTACTGGGCCCACTCGAGCAAATCGACGAAAAACATGAGGGTCTTTACTTTTACTTTACTTACTAAAACTTGCTGTACCAATATTGTCATGCTACAACTGTGCTGGATTTTTGAAGAATTTTAGAAAATGCTGGCTGAACACAATCTTGAAATGATCAGAGAGAAGAAATATTTTCAGAAATCTGATTTTTGTTTTTAAAATCTTACTTTATCCCGTGTGTGTGTGTGTGTGTGTGTGTGTGTGTGCGCGCGCGCGCACATTTCTTCTCTTGGTCTGAGGATTCAAACATTGATGACTGTTTGCAAATGATTTTATAATTATTCTGAGTCTTTTAAATCTTTGAAAATGTGGCCAGATGGTGCCAGAAGTATTATTATTGCTTATTGCTATGGCTAAAAATCATAATACTTAATTGTAAAGAATTTACTTTTATTTTCTTATTTCCAAGTATCTATTCTTTCTTTGAATTTCTCAAATATTCTTTTATTTCTTCTTGGTTTTTATTTTTCAAACTTATAATAACATTTTGAAATGTGATTATTTTAAAAAGAAATCAACCCTTTTTAATTAGGATTTAAATTTGTTTCCCATTTGAATATTTTTCTTTGGCATTTTGCTTTAATTAAGATGACACACAGTTGCAAATAGGTTCTCATCATTTTCTCTTGTTGATTTCCATTTTTAGTTTGGTTTGTCAATTAACTCTGACCATGAACTCCAAAGACAAAAGATCTATGAATGTCTGGTGCTCCAACATCTTTTCTCTGATAGATAAGTTTTTAGATAAGTTTATAGCAAAGGTTAGGAGACAAGGATAAAGTGCTTCTAATTAGCTGTGGTGATGTGGGTGCAGGGATTGGAGCAAGAGGGTAGGGCACTTGCCTTGCATGAAACTGCCTCTGGTTCATTCCCCAGCATCTCATGTTGTTCCCTGAGTGCACCAGAATTGGTCCCTGAGCCTAGAGCTAGGGCTATGTCCTGAGAACTTCTTGTTGTGGCTCGTCGATTGCCTCGAGCAGGCCCCAATAACGTCTCCTTTGTCCTAGCCCTGAGATTTTTGAAAAAGTGCCATATGCAAGGCTCTTTCAGAGTTAGGAGAATGAGACCCTTCATTGTTACTGGTATTTGGCATATTGGTTACACCACGGGGAGTTTGCCAGACTCTGCCATGTGGGCAGGTTACATTCAGTAGCTTGTCAGTTTGTCTAAAGTAGGAATGAGATGATAAAATGTCCTGCGGCCGCGCGCTTCCAGGAGCTGGGTTTTTATAGTCTCTGAGTCTTGGCCGTTGATGGGATTACACAGCGCCAGGGGGCCAGTTGGTGGGTGTGACCCCCGCCTACTGGAATTTGGAGGATCTGGGTGGAGGATGCTCAGTCCTGATCCGAGTAGGCTTGGAGATCTCAGCCCCGGGACCCGCTTGCCTTTGTTGCCCTGCCGGTACCTTGATGCGTGCGGAGAGTGGTCTCAGCATGGTGGTGGCTGGTTCTGGAGGTCTTCGGCTGCTGGAGCCCTGGTCGGGGCGGGGAGGAAAACTCAACTCGCTCCCCTCCAAGGGGCCCCGGCGAGGACAGCCAGGTGCAGGGGCAGGAGACTCTGTGCTGTTCTCTTCCGGGAGCTGGGTTTTATAGTCTCTGAGTCTTGGCCGTTGATGGGATTACATGGTGCCAGGGGGCCAGTTGGTGGGTGTGACCCCCGTCTACTGGAATTTGGAGGATCTGGGTGGAGGATGCTCAGCCCTGATCCGAGTAGGCTTGGAGATCTCAGCCCCGGGACCCGCTTGCCTTTGTTGCCCTGCCGGTACCTTGATGCGTGCGGAGAGTGGTCTCAGCATGGTGGTGGCTGGTTCTGGAGGTCTTCGGCTGCTGGAGCCCTGGTCGGGGCGGGGAGGAAAACTCAACTTGCTCCCCTCCAAGGGGCCCTGGCGAGGACAGCCAGGTGCAGGGGCAGGAGACTCTGTGCTGTTCTCTTCCAGGAGCTGGGTTTTATAGTCTCTGAGTCTTGGCCGTTGATGGGATTACATGGCGCCAGGGGGCCAGTTGGTGGGTGTGACCCCCGTCTACTGGAATTTGGAGGATCTGGGTGGAGGATGTTCAGCCCTGATCCGAGTAGGCTTGGAGATCTCAGCCCCGGGACCCGACTCTGCGGCTCAAAAACTTAAAAAAAATTAGCTGTGGGAGTGGCCTGTTATGAAGATATTGCTGAATAATTTTGAGGTTTCATTAAGACAAGCTAAATTCTTTGCCACTATTTTGTCCCCGAACCATAGTAAAGAAATGCCAAAGAGACCTAGACTAGATGTAAAACAAACTATAAAATCAATGAATCAGGTTAGATAGTCATTTAGGAGTTCTAATTCAGATTGGTTTGAGGTATTATAATGCCTCAGTATAGGAGACTCAGTAACTCCAGGCTTGGGTGGAGCCAAGTTTCCAAAGCAAAGGAGGTGTAAATGAGATGGGAAGGAGAAATAAGCATCAACTTAGCAGAAACAGAATGGAGGTCTAGGCAGATAAGTGTGTGGTCCATCTTAGCACTTTTAGTGTGTCAGGAAACATCATCCGTGAGAGATTACGATGGAGAGACAACTGGGAAAATGCACTCAAAAAGTAAATCTAACTTTCCTCAGTCTCTTCTGCCATGATCCCTTTGGTCTTGATTTCCTTATTTAAAGTGAAAGATCTCACGTGTGAAAGAGATCACTGTGTATCTCTCTGGTTGACGTCACTTAGCTTGACGTCCCTTATCCTTATTCTAAAGGAAGTAGCAGCATTTCTTGACAAGTTGAGCTTGGAACTGAATGACAAAGCTTCTAGAAAGTGCAAAATAGAGTACGGCTGTGGCAAGCTGAATTCTAAGGTTATCTTCTACACAATTTTTTAAATTAAAATTTTCTTTAGTCACCATGATTCACAATTTAATAATAATGTTAGTGTTAAGGTTTCGTGAATACAACATTCCAACATTACACTCCCCGCTAGAGTATCCATTCATCATTGTCTCGGGTGCTCCCTTATTTTGCCTTCCCCACACACCCTGCCCCCACACACACTCTCTCCCCCAATCTCACTGCCATGGTAAACACAGTCCTGTATACCAGTTTTTATATTTGGCTGCTTTTAGCCTTTTATTTCCCTACTATGCTTCCTTATTTCCCACATATGAGAGAGATCATTGTGTATCTTTCTGGCTGACCTCACTTAACATGATACCCTCTAGTTCCATCTTTGTAGCAGAAAATTGCATGGTTTTGTCTTTTCTTATAGCAGAGAAGTATTCTGTTGTGTTTATGTACATTCTATGTTTTATCCATTCGTCTGTTCTTGGAAAACTGGATTTTTTCCAGATCTGAGCTAACATAAATAGTAATGCAATGAGAGTAGGGACATACATGTCCTTTCTGATTAGAGTTCTGTGGTTCTTGGGGTACCTACCCAGAAGTGGAATTTCTGGGTCTTATTGAAATTCATTTTTCAAATAGTTTGTGTGTGTGTGTGTGTGTGTGTGTGTGTGTGTGTGTGTGTGTTTGGGACCCACCCAGTAGTTCTCAGGGATCACTCCTAAAGATTGGGGACCTTAATTCTTTAGTCTTTTGAGGAGGGTTCATATTGCTTCTCACACACACACACACACACACACACACACACACACACAAAGCCAAAACAAAATCGACATTCCCACCAGCAGTTGATGACGGTTTCTTTTTCCCCACATCCACACCAACACTGTTGTTTTTCCCCCATTTGATATGTGACAGTCTTACTGGTGTAAATATAAATATATTGAGTTATTGCAGTCAATATTATTATGATACAGTTATTGCAGTCAATATGATTATGATACAGTATACCAAAAAGGAATTTTGCAAACATAAGGTTTATAACTAGTTAACTTTGAGTTAATAAAAGGAAGATTTTATTTTTCTGAGTTACACTGCTATAATTACAAAATTATGTAAAAGCAGAATATTTAATCTGACATCAACAGTATATCTAAATATTTAAAATGATTTAAAGTTAGCTGAAGAAGCCAAAGAGAAGACAAATGTGCTATTTAGTGTACCCTGGCTGATGTGACACTGAAGGACGTAGCCTCTGTGTCAAGGAAAGAGAGAGGAGTTTAGAAGATCAGACCACATCTCTGCTGACAGACAGCGAAGCAACAGGGAACTTCCTCTTAAATGCTTCAGGAACTGAACTCTACCAGCAACCTGAGTAGACTTAGAAGTAGGTCCTTCAGAGATTCCTGATAAGAGCCCAGTCCAGCAGAGAGTTTTATTTTAGCTTGTGAGAATTTTTTTAAATTATATTTTTGGGGGCTATACCCAGCAGTGCTCAGGTATGAGGATTTTTTTCTGCAGGGTTCTTGAGTGATATTTGGACCACCTGACAAATTTTAGTGTTTGGATTCTACCTGGTACTGGAGGCCTTCAGGGTCACATCCTGTGGTGCTCCCAGCTCCATCCGGTGCTGGGGATTAAACTTGGGGCCTTTGTTTTCCAGCCTTATTTACTGAACTCAGGCCTCTAAGAAAGAGCAAATATACTAGTTGGTGTCACCCAGGATTCTGACCTAATAGAACCATGAGATAATGGGTTAAGTTAGTGTTGTTTTGTTTTGTGGCATAGAAAATTAATACAGTGGGGATTAAATATTCAGATTTTGGAATCAGATAGATCTGAATTCTGTTTTTTTTTTTAAATCATCATTTCTCTGATTATGGGCAAGTTACTTAACTTCTCTAAACCTTATAGTCCGCATCCATAAAAAGAAATAGAGGGCTGGAGCAATAGTACAGCGGGTTGGGCATTTGCCTTGCATGCGACCTACCCAGGTTCAATTCCCAGCAACCCATATGGTCCCCTGAGCACCGCCAGGAGTAATTCCTGAGTGCAGAGTCAGGAGTAACCCCTGGGCATCGCTGGGTGTGACAAAGAAAGAAAGAAAGAAAGAAAGAAAGAAAGAAAGAAAGAAAGAAAGAGAAATAGAAATGTATTGATGTCTTTACTATATTGAGTTAGTAGGAAGACCAACTGAGGAAATTTTATAGGAAGTGTTGACCTTAGAGTAAATATGGAATAAGTCCTACCTGTTTTACTCTTGCTTTTGTTATTACCATTTTCATTTTGTAAAATATGAAAGAGTGTCAAGGAAAAAATATGAAAGAGTGTCAGCAGAGTGTCGAACCCACAGTAGGCAGCCATCAGCACCACTGCCTTTAGCTGTCCTTCATGTTCCCTCTGTCCGTTGAAAGCTGCCACTTCAGTGAGTCGCCACACTCCCTCCAAAATCCACCACTTTGTGAATATTGACTTTGAGACTGGAAGGGAAACATTTATCATTTCTTAATTGCAATAAAATCATTACAATGGTGTTAAACATTCAAATAGAAATTAAGTTCCACTGCATAATGCAAAGACAACTATTAATCTGTGCCTGTAGCCAACCCAGGAACAGTGATATGGATAAAATGGATGTGATGTATTAGAAACATCATGGGTTAGGGAAGGAACTTCGATCTGAGCAAAATAGTTGTACTTAACACACAGCTTTTTCTCTTTCAAGATTCAGACTCAGCTGATAAATTCTTACAGCAAAATCATGTAGTAGAAGGGAAACTTTAACAAAATAAAGAAGGGATTTATTTTTCAAGTAATTATCAACACTGCCTGTGGATGATGAAGTTACAAAACATGTGTATGCACAAATGTATCTATTAATTTGCATTGTAATACAGATTATCATGAAAATGGTAAGTTTTTTCTGCATGTGTTTCTGACCAAATCTGGTCTCAGCCCTGGAAACTGGCAGGTAAGACTCACTCTGAGTCACATGAAGGTTTTGAAGGATCTGAAGGTGAGATAGGCTTTAGAAAAAAGTAACTTTTGGGGAAACTTGAAATGCCACATTCGAAATTAGATAGAAAAATTACAAATTATTCTAAACAGAAAATGAAGTCAAGCCACGCTCCTCCACTTTTCCTCCTCTCCTGCTTACTATACCTTTTTGATACCATATCTCTATATATTTGGTAGCATGCATGTTGTCATCTTTTCCTAGAGCAACAGTTTTATGTATAATTTTATAGAGAAAAAAGGTTAGCTTTCCTCCAGAAAGATTGTTGGAAATTTGATTTAATTGTTTACATTTTCTTTTTCTGTACTGATTCCTGGGGATGCAGCCCTTACATAACTTGTGCTGCAGGATCTCTCAGAGAAGATGCTTCTTGTCTTAGGGAAACCCCAAAGCAGTCCTTTGATGTCCATAGCCATGGTTTCAGGAACTGCTGCTCGAGCAGGTGGCCTTGCGCCTCAATGCCCAGTCTTTCGCCCACACCTCTACCTGTATTTTAAAGAGCAGTATCTATTTTAGATCCTCCTTAGAATCATTGACGGAGTTCAGGTGCTAATTTTTGCTGGGTTTCTGGTGTATGAGGATGTATAGCTTAGATGTGCAGACTCAAGATAACCTGGGAAGACGGTCTCTAGGTGAGGGTAGAGTTTCAGGCCTCTGCGGGCTGAGAAGGCTGCTGCTTTTTTCCTTCTCTCTCTGGAACAATATCTCTCCAAGCCTTGGAAAATGCCAGTCAAGGGAAGGATCTTAAAATCATTAGCATAATCTGCCTCTTCTTTGAATGTATCATTATTTTACCTTCAACATGGCGCAGGGACAACTGTATCTTATCCCAAAGATATCTTTATAGTCTTGACTTATGACCCTGCAGCATTCCAATACTTCTCTTGTAATACGCTCTCCTCACGTGTTCACATTCGGAGTCAAATGTTTCTCCCTGCTGAGAACTTTCTTAACTCCCAATCCCAGGTGAAATTGGGATCCCTAAATATGAAATTGGAGTCCTAAGCATGAACCTTTTTGATATCCGGCATACCCAGTTCTCACAGGCACTTTTCCAAATTTGCTTTTTATGTTGTTAACATATATATTCATTTATTAAGAAGGCAGAAAGTTCCTCAAAATAAATAGAAAATGAAATTTCAAACATCCAAAAGAAACCATTTATTGATCAAGTTTTGAAGCATTCATTTAACTGAACTTTCCATGTTAAAACTTGAGCTACAATAAGCCACGGAACAAAATTCTAACCTTACTGTGACGATAACTTGCAGTAGATTAACACTAATTTCAGTTACAGCAGAGATATGGACTTTGAAGGACAAGAGCTATAACAGGCCTTGTGTGTGTCCTTGTAGACATGACTGATATGAGACCCAAAGGATGAGTATCAGTTAGCAAGATAAGGAAAAACATTTCAGGCAGAAGAAATAGCAAGTAAAAGGCAGTAGGCTCCGAAAAATCTTATTGCCATTCAAAACTCTAAATAACTCTATTATATCTACTGCAATTGTTTATTTCTATGGCTGTCTCCTTTTATTCTAAAGAATTTATGACTTTCTAAAAATTTCTGCATTGCCCTTACTATCATATGTTCATTAAACATTTCCTTAACAGACTCAAACCTCATTTGTTAAATGAAGAAAAGCAGGAGCCTATGTTAGAGTATATATAATGATCATGCTATTTTTTCATATCCCATTGATTCTAAGATGCATGCGACTTCACAATTTAACATCTTTGAAAGTGGGATACATTTTACAGTTGATAACACCTTTTAACTATATTAGGTATGGTTTTCATCTTAGTAGTACATAAAACAATACTGTGCTTTGCAAAAAGTGCTATATTACATTCAATGAAACATGGTAAAGGTTTCCATGTGACTAAATTCTTCCATTTTAATTTGTAACAGACAACTGAGTGATTTTTGTAAGTTTTAATGTTGCAAACTCATCTTTCATCTTCATGACTTGTTTAAATTCACTGAGTCTTACTCTGAACTAACAGAGTTGCAAGGGTTGCTAAAAATTAGAGGAGATCTGGGGCTGGAGTGATAGCACAGCGAGTAGGGTGTTTGCCTTGCACGTGACTGACCCAGGTTCGATTCCCAGCATCCCATATGGCCCCCTGAGCATCTCCAGGAGTAATTCCTGAGTGTAGAGCCAGGAGTAACCTCTGTGTATTGCTGGATGTGACCCAAAAAGCAAAAAAAAAAAATTAGAGGAGATTTGCTCCACTTTATATCTATTCTTTTAATGTTCAATGCACAGGCTAGTGAAAGTCTTTTATTTTGTCTGTTTCGAAGTAACCCAGGGTCTTTTCCCCTCTGATAGGAGCACTTACTTTCTTCTCTGTGTCACCAGTCTCCATCATAATTTTATTACGGAAAGGATATTGCTCATGCATTGGGTCTTGATTTGTACCTCTTAAGTTGCCCTGACTGCAATTGTGCCAAACATAGAAACAAATGTAATTCCTTCCAGAGGAATTTGAATTAATGACAAAAAATAGCATTGTATCCAATGTAATTTTGATTCTCTATAGTGTATAAGGTGTAAGGATTTTGAAGTTTGGGGTCCACATTATGCTGTAAAAACTGAGAAGCAGTGGAAGCTTCTGTGACTAGAGAGATGAGAAAAGTTGATATGAACAAACATCATAGCAATGATCTTAAATCTTAATTTCTATTCTTGTCCTTCATAAGTCAACAGGTATTTTGGAAACATTCTCTATTGGGACAGGTTCTTTATAATTGCAGTGTTTTAAACCAAAATACTTTGAGTGCATGTATCACCAGAAACAGGTCATCCAGGACTTGCTTGAAAGTGTCCAGTTTAGAGAGAATGCATATTCTCCCAAAGATGCCAGCTGGGCAGGAGAAAATTATCACTTTCTGGAAATATATTAATATTGAGATCAAATATTTTCTTTTAAATTCCACTAGCAATTAATTGTTCTGTATATCAATCCAAGCTGAGAGAGTTAATTCTGACTTCTACGTGATGATTCTTTAAACTTGATGATGACGAGACCATCAAATACCTTCTTTATCCAGGAGAGTTATCCCAGACTCATCAATTTGTGTCATTTTCTGCAAAGAGTAAGGAAAAGAAGGTGTACAATGAATAAGAAAAAAAAACTAATAAACATTTTGTTTTGGGGATACATTTATTTTTGGCCAGGCACTGAGCTATGTGTTTTATATACATTAACTTACTTAATTCTCAAAAAAATCTTGAGAGATAAGGATGGCTAATTTTCCAAAATTTCTGATAAGGAAACAGGTTTAGGAAGATTAATTTACTCAAAATCATTCTGTTAGTGGGTTGTATAGTCTGAATTTGAACTTGAAAGATATCATTTCATAGTTAAGGGATAACATTGCTTACGTTGGTGAAAGAAAAAAACCCATATTTTTGAAAGAGTAGTAGTTCCTTGAAATTCTGTGACATGCAACTGAAAAGTGATCTCAGAAAAATAGTCCATTTTGAGATGAATTTTTTCCTTCAGAATCATCTATTCCTCTTGGGAAAATAATCTCAAGATGAGCTAAGTAGCAGCAAGTCCCAGAATAGATTCATCTGGTTTTGGGTTTTTTTGTTCAGAGTCTTTTTAATTTTTATTAGTGAAAGACCATGAAGTACAGTTGTAGACTTACAAATTTTTGCGCTTGGGTTTCAGTTATGCAATGATTGAGTCTCCATCCCTCCACCAGTGCCTATTCTCCACCTCCACTGATCCCCCCCCCATCCCCCCATCCCACCCTGCCTCTGTGGCAGGGCATTCCCTTTTGTTCTCTCTCTCCTTTTGGGTGCTGTGATTTGCAAAAGAGGCATTAAGTGGCAATCATGTTTGGTCTATAGTCTACTCTCAGCACGCATCTCTCATTCTGGGAGAATCCTACCAACACCCTTTATTTGGTGCTCCCTTCTCTATCTGAGCTGCCTTTTCCCCTAGAGTGTGCGGAGGCCATCTGTTATTTTGGATTTCATGGACAGGAGTTTTCATGGAAAGCATCTTTCTCATCCTAGTGAGACATTATTGAATAGAATTTTGTTTTATTTCTCACACCTCCTAATCACTCTTAAGATTCTAAGTGTCGAAGAAACCAGCAATGAAAAGGAGAACACATGTTTTATCAAAAGACAAAAAAGTTCTGCCTGTTTTCCTTTTCCTTAGAATTAATGTGTTGAGGTAAAGTAGAGTTAAGGCAAAGATAGGAAAAGTAGGTGGAAGATGACAGTAGGGAGAATTTCTTAGGCTGCCATTTAAAAATATTTATCTTTTAACCACCCTGGGTTATAACAAGTAGAACTTTGGCCTCACCCACAAACTCACTCAGGTTCCTAGAAGCACACTCTGTAACAGAATTTCTGTTAAGTAACTTGGGAAGCCAGTCATTCCAAGAGGAGACAAGCGTAGGGGGTGCAAGGAAGAATGGGAAAGAAGCTGAGCAAGGTTATCTACTATTTCTTAGCCTAGTTCTATGGATAATTCAAGAAGACAAGTTGCACTTCAGAATTTTATCATGAACAGAATAGCGATCTGGGTTCTGATAGGTCTCCTTTACTTGGTCATTGCCTCTAAGCACCTTGATGAGGATTGAAATCCTTTTGAAAAAGACTCTTTTGAATCAAAATATTTCTCGAACTTTATTATTCCATGAAAAGCAAAAACCTTGGAATGTTTTATGCTTAGAACCAGACTGCTACAGTAGCCCGAAGGAACTCTTCCATGGAACTGTGATTCCACCTGAAGCACGTAGATGCAGGTAGATGGCCACTTTGAACAAGTAAACAGCGGGTAGGGTGTGTGGGTAGAAAACTTACTATTATCGTTCTAAAAGTATGGCCCTTCATCATGTAACATATACTGTGCATGACTTCTTGATTATTTACAGTCTAGCAAGGTAGGGACAAATGCTGCCTATTGTGGGAAAAAAATAGTGTTTGCGGAGATGACTATCTAAGTGTTTCAAAGCGAATAGGCAGAGATGGGGTTTGATACTGGGTTTCTCTGATGTCAAAGTTCATGTCCTTTCATCTTGTCCAAATTAATTCTCTGTGGTATCATCTGATACTCACAATGCTGACCCTTGATGTAATTTCAATTTTATAAACAACATATTTCTTTCTGTGGGCCATATGTACAAGGCTTCATTTGACTTCATGGATTTAAAGATAAAAAGATTCCATTTTCCTCTCTACGATAAGTTTTTTGCAGGATTTTTACCTAACATAAAAATACTAAAATGGTTTAAGGATTAAGTCTTAAGATTGTAGTAGGAAGAACAGGAAGCTTCCAATAAGGAACTATCATGAGGATTAAGCTTTATATACATCAAGATTTAAATGAATCAAGTTGGGCTCTCAGGTCCTATCTGAATTTATATGAGTATCAGTTTTTATACTGATATCCTATAAATAGGATTCTTGCGCCACCCCCCCACCCCCGCTCTACTTCACTCATCTTCCATAGGTTCTAAGCAAGTGTTGTATTTCACTGTGTAGTTGTGTCTGCTGCACTAGCTAATACACCATGTTCTCTTTTCAGTAACACTGACAGAATGTTTAAAAAAAATTCACACAAAGGTTGTGTCACATTTTGTGCTAGTTGGGGCAATGGCCAACTGTAATGGTAATTTTTGGAGGCCGAGTGGATAGAATTGGGATTAACTGAATGAAAATTAAACAATGTAGTCAAGAAAGAGATAGAGGTGACCAAGAACCGTACTAACATCTGCTTCTCTCACTTCAAGGTCTGGATTTAATATTTCCATTGGGAAAACTCTCATCATATACACTAGTATTTTTTTCCTCTTCATTCCATTGGTTAATCAGCTAACTCTCCTACCTATCATTTTTTTAAAAAAAAACAAACAAATACCTATAGAAGAAAATTGGATCTATTATCGCAATGCAGAATTCCTAAAATTTTCTAGTGTTTAAGGCTAATACCCAAAATTCTGGGATTAAGAGGCATTCCCAGAGCTGGTTTTCCTTAGTTCTGGTCAGCTAATAGTCAGAAATTTTTCTTATCTAAGGAAATCATAAACTCCCACAAACAAAAACAGTTATTAGAAAACACACATACACATACACACACATGCGCACACATATATACCTATGCACACATGCACATACACACACATACTCACACACACAAATACATACAGAGTGACCAAGGAGAAAGGGCTTCACTGAGTAGTTGAAAAGGCAAATTAAATAAAAAGGAATCAAATTGGAATTAGTGTTGGAACATTGTATGCCTAAAACTACTATGAATAATTTTGTAAGTACAGTGTCTCAATAAACATTACTTTTAAAAGAAAGGAATCAAAAGAGTGAAAGGGGCATTAAGAAACTTTTTATTCTTTCTCTGCCTACAGGCAGTATCATGCAGGAATGACATGATAAATTTTTTTTTTCAGAAACTTGACTTTAAGTTATTTGCAGGAAATCCTTGTCTGAAGGCTGTTGCTTCCTCTCCATATTCCTCTCCAATAAAATAAAACACATTCATATCCACAATGTGTTTTATTTTATTTTATTTTTTTGTGGTAGAAAGATGGGATACATGGATATAGTACTTCCAGTTAGATATAACTCCTTAAGTGTCATACATTCTATTAAGAAAATAAAAGCTCACTTCATGGAAAAATAATTAGTAAATTCTGGACTGATGTATCTGCTATCAAATCTGTTCTCTTTGTTCTAAAATTAAATTTGGGGGTTAAGGAGACATTTGTCCTATTAAAGCTTCCTTTTTTAAAAAGTGATATTTGAAGATCTGGCTTCTCGGTGGGAAATGAAAAGTATGTAAAATTCACACATGCAAATGTACAACTCAAGCTCATTCAAGCTCCTAAAATATTATGTTAATTTTTAGAATAGATATACAAGAAAATTCCAATTAATTTGATTATTCTTCTTCCTCATTAAGGACTTTAGCAGAAAACCGAATAGTCTAACAATCATAAATATAACCAAAGTTAAAATTTAAGATGATATTATGTAAGGGAAACTCTGAGCCACTAACTCTAAATGCTAATCATAATTACCTACAGGGTCAAATCCATTCAGATAGCTATTTTTAATAATGTCTGGACCTCTTTTACTCATGCTTTGATTTGATTTGCAAAGATAATTTTATTTTCAAAGGAAATTGGCATTATAGAGTCAGAATTATACAGTTGACTATAAATAATGATCTTGAGCATGCTGTGATAGATTAAATGACTCAGAATCATAGACCCTGCCTAGGGAGAGAGGGATGTATAACTTGTCTGGATCATCACAATGAGTAGATGCTGTATGAGGTGGCAGGAGACTTGACAATTCTCTAATCTGACCTGATGACCAGTCATGTTACAGATCAAGACTAGAATCAGATCTATTGTATTCTGTGATGAATAGGTCATGTGAACAAGAAGCCAACATTTGTCATGAAAGTTTTGGATAATCTTTGTCATAAAATTCTTTTTTTTAAATTTAATTTTATTTTTATAAAATAAAAAATAGGGCTGGAGCAATAGCACAGCAGTAGGGCGTTTGCCTTGCACGCAGCCAACATGGCCAACCCGAGTTCGATTCCTCCGCCCCTCTCGGAGAGCCCGGCAAGCTACCGAGAGTATTCGATATGCCAGACACAGTAACAACAAAGTCTCCAATGGAGACGTTACTGGGCCTGCTCGAGCAAATCGACGATCAACGGGAGGGCCTTTACCTTTACCTTATAAAATAATTCACTTTATTTGATTACATTTAATATTCGAACACCAATCCCACCATCCTTACACCTTCCCACCACCAAATTTCGAATTTTCCCATCCCAAACCCCAACCCCTGCCCCAAAACAGAACCGAAATAATTTATTTTGTGTTGTTTGTTATGAATAAACCTCTGAAAATGCCCCCCAAAAGTTTCCTTAGATGAAAGTGTGTAAAGATTGTTTTATTTCATTCAGGGGCCATTAAATCCTTGTATAAGAAATTACTAAAATACTGTTAAAGGTTGAGCCTTATGTGCTTATATATGTATATGTGTGTGTATAGATATGTATAATATATACGTAAAAGTATATTTCCCCTTAAGATTGACTGCCTTCTACTTTAAACGCCATCAAATGTGGTATGATACTCTTGAAATATTAGTGGTGTGAGGTATGAGATGTCCAGGAATAGGTTCACTCAAGGGTGAGGCCCGTCTGAGCATGTGGATGGCAGCCATGAGCCTGTCAGCGGTTGAGTTCTGGAGGTTTTTGACTGCCAGAGCTGGGTCCTTTGGAGTAGGGAGGGGCCTCACCCGCCCCCCTCTACGGTGCTCAAATGAAACAGATTGGCACCGGGGCTGGTGGTGTGGCTATGGCAAGTTGTTTTATTGTCGTAAAATTTTATCTTGACTAATACACCCATATGGAAAGGGTAATTACATGTGTATATTGTAGCACAATATGAATTTTCTAACCTCCCAAATCCGTTTTCCAGAGCTCCCCAAGTAGTACATTGTGCTAAGATTTAATTCTGTCAGGGGTTTCATTTATTTTTGACTAGTTTTTTATGGCTTGCTTGATTTTTTTTTTTTAAGTGTGTCTCCTTCGCAACACTTGTAGTAAATTTTCTCAGGTGTAATATTTATTTTATTTATTTTTTTGTATTTTTAACATCTTTTATTGCTAAAGAATATCTTTTTTTGCTTGATTGATTTTTTTAAAATTCATCTCCTACTATTTTTGTTCAGAAATGTCTTTGTGTGGTGCCCCTACTTTCTTACTATGAATTTTGTAAAATTTTAATTATTTTAATGTTAATCTTTTTTCTTGTAGAACTATAGAATTGATATAGTAGTGATAAAGATCATCATTCTCCACCCTTTCTCTCTCTCTCTCTCTCTCTCTCTCTCTCTCTCTCTTTGACTGATCATTTCCAGGTTGAATTTAACCTTCAGAGGAATTAATCAGAATCAGTTTCTCACATGCTATTTTGCATTCTGAATAAACTTTCCCCAAGCTTTAGTGCTTGCTGTTTATCATTTCATGCATATTCTCATAAGTTTGTACCTAGGAGCATAACATGATGTGTCTAGTAGAAATACTTTTAAAGTTAAATCTAAATTTTAAAAAAATGGTTACTTAGCAAATAATAAATCAACTGTTGTTTCTTAAGTTTTCTATGCTTAATATTTCCCCCAAGGTTTATTGAGGTATAATTGAAAAATAAAATTTATTTAATGCACCTAATAGGACATTTGAATATGTGTATACAGTGTGAAATTATTACTGCAGTCATGATACTTAACACATTCATCACTTCAATTGTTACCTTTGTGTATAGTGAGAGCAAGTTGAGATCTATTTTCTTGGCCCAATTTCAGATATAAAATGTCTTATTATTAACTGTTTCTGTGCTAAATGTGAGTTCTCTAAGATTTTTTTAGCTTCTAGCTTAGTTTGTACTCTTTTACCAAAATCTCCCTATTTTTCCATCCTTGCTCATCAGCTTTGTAATGGCATTGGACCCTGACCATGAGTTAAATTTAAAATTATGACTAAAGGGATATTCTTGATAACTTTTCAGTATCAATATCGTAAACCACAATGCCAAAAGTAGAGAGAGAGAGAGAAAGAGAGAGAGAGAGATTGCATGACTGAAATCTAATCATGAAGAGCTTTGTAAGAGTCTACTCAAAGTGATTCGATAAAAAGGTTTAAAAACAATAAAATTATAATAAAATTCCCATTAAATAAAAAATTATGAGTTCAATTTAAAAATATAAATGCATATATATTGGACTAGAGAGAAATCATAGTGAGTAAGGCATATTGAGTAAGGCATTAGAATAGAGAGATATCGTAGTGAGTCAGCCTTGTACATGGCTGACCTGGGTTTAATTCCTGGCACTTGCTATGGCACCCTGAACAGCACCAGAATGATCCCTGAGCACAAAGTTAAGAGTAAGCACCAAGCTGGGTGTATCTAAAAACAAAACAAAGCAAACCAAGGTGTGTGTATATATATATATATATATGTATATATATATACATATATATACACATATACACACACAAAGTATATATATATATATATAAGTTATCTATATGGACATATATATAATTGTAGTTTAGGTGGCATTGTTACAATTGTGTCAACATTTATGATTTTAAGGTATAAATTTATTCTAACTTCATCACCACTGAAATGCCCTTAATGGCCTCCACCACTGTTTTGTACCACCTCTAGCCCACTTCTTCCTCCCTGCTGCTAAAGCTTCTCCCTACTCTGCCAGTAGTCAGTTTTGTAGTCAGAGTACTAGAATTTTTCTTCATTCTACACAGTCTGTTTATCTCCACAAAGTTAAGAGGATAGAAATCATATCAGTGATCTTAGACCATGTACTGAAAACAGAAGTTAATCACAGAGAGATAGGGAAAAAATTCAAAACACCTGGAAATTAAACAGCTCACTATTGAACAATGGGGTCAGAGAGAAAATTAGAGTAAAAATGAAAAGATTCCCAGAAGCACTGAGGAGACAATATACCAAACTTGTGGAACACAGCAAAAGTGGTATTAAGAGGAAAGTTCATAGCTCTGCTGGTATTCATCAGGATGGAAGAAATAACTTGACTGCGCAACTAAAGAAACTGGAAAATGACCAACAAAAGAACCCAAAGCAGGCAGAAGGAAGGAGATATTAAAACTTAGAAAACAAATTAATAACTGTCATAAAAACTAGTCCAAAATAATCCAAAACAATGAAGTCAAGAACGTGTGCTTTGAAAAAAATCCAATAAACCACAAGCAATATTCATGAAAGAATGGGAACCCTAGTAAACCAAAACATAAATGAAAATGGGCATGTTACAACAGATATCACAGAAGTTCAAAGGATCGTCAGAGATTTCTTTAAGATTCTTTATGCCACAAAACCAGAGAATCTAGAAGAAATAGAGTTTTTTGACTCTCAAGGTCGAACCAAGAAGACATTGAATACCTGAACAGAACTATGACTTTTGAATAAATTGAAATGGAAATCAAAGTCTACCGAAGAACCAAAACCCAGATCCAGATGTACTCGCTAGTGAGTTCTTTCAAATATTTATTATTATTTTTATTAGTGAAACACCATGAGGTACAGTTGTAGACTTAGAAACTTTCGTACTTGGGTTTCAATTATACAATGATCGAGTACCCATCCCTCCACCAGTGTCCATTCTCCACCACCAATGATCCCAGTATCCCTCCCCCCCCCCCCCCCACCTCACTCCCCCACCCCGCACTGCCTTTGTGGCAGGCATTCCATTTTGCTCTCTCTTTCCTTTAGGATGGTTGTGGTTTGCAACAGAGGTATTGAGTAGCAATCATGTTCAGTCTATAGTCTACTTTCAGCAGGCATCTCGCATCCTGAGCAAATCCTCCAAACATCCTTTACTTGGTGTTCCCTTCTCTATCTCATGTGCTGCCGGCTTCCAAACCGTGGAGCAGACCTCTTGGTACTTATTGCAACTATTCTTGGGTGTTCGTCTCCCATTCTGTTACTTTATACTCCCCAGATGAGTGCAGTCTTTCTATGTCAAATATTTAAATGAGAACTACTGTCAATCTTTTTCAGGTTCTTCCAAGAAACTGAAGAAACAATATACTATCAGACAGTTTGCAAGAAGCAACATTACCCTGTTATCAAAAGAGAGAAACCACATAAAAAGGGAGACTGATAGGTCAATATTCCTGATGAAGATATATGCAAAGATTCTCAAAAACAAACTAACAAATACTATACAGCAATTCATCAAAAAGATCACACACCATGACCAAGTGAGATGCAAGACAGTTTACATATTCAAGTCAATCAACATAATATACCAAATCAATAAAAGAAAATAAATCATATTATCATATCAGGAGATGCAGAGAAGAAGCATTTGGCAAATCTAGCACCCATTCATAATAAAAATTCTCAGTAAAATGGGAATTGAAGCAATACTTCTCAACATAGTCTAAACCACTCACCACAAGTCTACAACAAACATTATACTTAGAGGGGGAAAGAGAAAAACCCTCCCCTTAGGAAACAAGACAAGGTTTCCCACTTTTCCTACTTTTATTCAGTATAGTACTGGAAGTACTTGCCATAGCAGTTAGGCAAGAAAAATATGTATTAAGGGCATCCAGCTAGGAAAGGAAGAAGTCAAGGTCTCACTATTTGCAGATGACATACTATATTTAGAAAATCTTAGAGACTACAGAAAAGCTCCCCAATACTGTTCATTTCCTCCTCCCCTTTGTTTACCAGAAATGGTGATATCATGTGATAATTGTCTTTCTCCCTCTGATCTACTTTCATTAACACATTATCCCCCCTTCTCATTTCTATCCAGGCTGCAGCATACTGCAAAACTTAAATTTTTATTATTCAATTGTTCATATATAATACACAACTTACTTTAGATTCCACATGTGACATGATGTAGTATTTTCTTCTTATTTTCTTATGATTCATCTCATTTAATATTTTCTTTTGATATCCAAATTTACATCTTCTATATTTTACTTCCATTAAATTACAAATATTAAAAAAAAATCACTGTTCCTACCTAAAAAAAAAGTGGGGCAGAGAGATAGTTGAGTAGTTAAGACAATTAATTGTCTTGCATGTGGCCAACCCTTGTTTGGTCTATGGTCGCACATGTAGTTCCCTGTGCAAAGTGCCAGGGTAAAGCCTGAGCACTACTGAGTTTGGGCCTCAAACTAAAAATAATGAAGTATGATGGTAATAATAGTAATAATAAGCAGATGTAGTAGTGATGACTTCTCTTTGCTTTTGTTTGAGAAAAAGTAACTCTCCTTAAATTCCAAAGATAGTTTTGTAGGGCAGAGTATCCTGGTTGACAGTAATTTTTTGTCAGTACCTTCATACATATTCCACTCTCTCTTGTTTTGAAAAATTTCTGCTATAAAAATCTGCCCATAGTTTTGCTGGGATTCCCTAAGTATGATTATGTTTTCCTCTTGCTGCTTGTACTTTTTTAATTTGTCCTTTATTTATGAAATTTTGATTATATTAGATCTCACTGAAGTATTCTATGGGTTGAATCTATTTGGGAAATTTAAACCTTAGATTCTTGAATGTCCATATCTTGCCCCCTAGTTTTGGGAAGTTTTCTGCTATTCCAAAAAGCTTTCTTACCTTTATCTCTTTTTCTCAGTATCTCTGTAATACATAAGGTAATTGTTTTGATAATGTCCCATAAATCCCACAGACTTTCTTCACTCTTTTTCATATTTTTTTATCCTCTGATAACTTCAAATAACTTTTATTCAATCCAAGATTCATCCTCCTACTTGACTAAGTCTGATATTCACAGTCTTGCATTTTTCTTTTTATTCTTGTTTTACTCAGTTCCAGACTTTTTAATTTTTTTTTCAGTTTTTTTAATTTTTTTATTTTTTTACTTTTTTATTTTTAGTGAAACACCATGAGGTACAGTTGTAGATTTACAATTTTTTGTGCTTGGGTTTCGATTATACAATGATCAAATACCCATCCCTCCACCAGTGCCCATTTTCCACCACCATGGATAATATCCCTCCCACTTCCATCCCTCCCATCTCACCCTGCCTCTGTGGCAGGGCAATCCCTTGTGTTCTCTCTCTCCTTTTGAGTGTTGTGGTCTGCAAAAGAGGCTTTGAGTGGCAAACATGTTCAGTCCATAGTCTACTTTCAACATGCATCTCCCCTCCTGGGAGGATCCTCCAAACACCCTTTATTTGGTGCTCCCTTCTCTATCTGAGCTGCCCTTTCCCCTAGAATGCCTGGTTGGCCTCTAAGCTATGGATTAATCCTCCTGGTGTTGATCTCAGCTATTCTTGGGTATTAATCTCATATTTTGTTTCTTTATATTCCCCAGATGAATGCAATCTTTCTATGTCTATCCCTCTCTTTCTGACTCATTTTGCTTAGCATGATACTTTCCATGTTGTACCACTTGTATATAAATTTCATGACTTCATCTTTTCTAATGGTTTCCACATCTTTTTTTAATTCATTTGTATTTAAAAAGTGTATTATTTGTATTTAAAAAGTGTATTATTTTCCTAAGTTATCTTAGATCAGAGTTATCTTAGATGTTTTTGAAGTCCTTTTCAGGTCATCTACAAAGCTCCATATCTTTGAAGTTGGTTACTAGAAAATTAAGTTTCTTTTTGTTCCATTTAATTTATTTTTATTTATTTTCTTTTGCTTTTGTATGACAACTGACGGTGCTCAGGCATGTCTCCTTGCTCTGTGCTCAGGGATCACCCTGGCAGGGCTTGGAGGATTATATGGGGTGCTGGGGATAGAAATCTGCTTGGACCTGTGAAAGTACCCTACCTGTTGTATTATCTGTGTATAGTTTTGATATTTTATGTTCCTGTGTTGCCATCTTTGCATTTGAAGAAGCAGTCAGTTCCTCACTCTTTACTGATTGACTTCAGAAGAGAAATACCTTCAACAGTACAGCTGGTTGAAAATTCTGATGTTCTTTCAGATCTTGTCTATGATGCCACCACTTCACAGGTCTTCTAACATTTTGGAGTTCTTAAGACTGTATTCTTTCTCTTGATCCTGGAAAGCAAGGAGAGGTGCTTTGAGCTTTTTAATTAATTTCCCTATGACATGTCCAGATTTGCTCTTATTCCTGTACTTCATACTAGTTCTACACAGTTAAGTGAGTTTTTTGCATGTGCTTGTCAGTTGTCTGTAACTCCTTTTACTTACAGTCCATGAAAGTATAAATGGGGGGGCAAGCATCAGTGGATTTACACACTATGGACTGAGGTTCTGAGCGTTTTTGGGGGGAGCTGCATCTACACTAGGTATCTTAATTGCTCATGGGGAACTTTTCTGATTGTGTGAAGCCCTTAAAGAGACCTGCATCTCTGGAAAGAGTCTACACTCCAAGCCTTTCTAACACTTCACCTCTGCTCATCATCTCTTTATTTTCAGTGAGTAGAGAAAGAAGTAGATCTGTTGAACAAAATCCTGCCTTACTAAAGAAATTAGATACTTATTCTTTATACTTTAATCTTTTCCTATGAGAGAAATCACAGGTAAAATGAATCTCTCTTGGTGTTGGCTGTGGTACATTTGGATAGAAATGACTTGATAAAAAGTGAATCTCTCTTAATAATCCTCAGTGAATCTATTCTCAGAATTTTGCTTCAAAGTGTGCCGAAATTTTATTGATGGTGTACTTGAATCTCATAAATGTACTCTTCTTGGAGGGGTAGTTTTCAAAATCTTTGTTTCAGGAAGGGAATAGCTATGGAAAACTCAATTCTACCACCTTCCTAATGACACTTCTTAACTTCATTTTTAGTTTTTTTCAATGTTCAACATTTTACTCAAATTCTATAAAAATTGAGCAACTCGTATATCCAAAACATCCGCTCGGAGAAGTGTTTTTTGTTAGAGACTTTCTAATTTCAGAATCCAGTTATTTCACTTCACTTACATCCATGCTTCAGACTAGGGTATGATGAGTGAGCGCAAGAACATCTTTGCTAAACTGACTTTTGATTAAGCGCTGAATGGCACTGAATTGAGAATATTATTATTCACCAAAATGCCTCCTAGAAAACATCAAAGGCAGGCATAAACTTCAGATTTTAATACTAATTAGAGGTATCTGTTTCCAGGTGTGTGGTGTTTATCTTCGGAAAGAAAGAGATATAAAGCAGAGAAGAAGCATGCTAGAGTCCTGACAAGCCAATAAATGATTGAGTGGATTCAGGAAAGGAGGAAAAAATAAGAGATAAAATAAGATGCTGTAGTGAATATGAAGAGCTCAGAAAAACAGCTCTAGTATGCATCTGTGCTTGGGACTGAAAATAATATGTGCCCCCTTGCCTGATTTTCTATTCACGTTCTTCTACTTCTTTTTTTTCCTTCATTTCCTTTTTTTTGACCAGTGCCATGTCACAAAAATTAGTCTTAAAAATGCATTTTCTCTGCAACTTTTGTGCACTAGGAAAACTGAGGAATCTATTCACTTTATATGTACGTTGTTAAATCTATTACTTTGTTATTTATGTTCCGCACTTGCTTACAAGGAACCTTGAAAACAAGAGCCACAAATCTCTTGCTTTCCTTTCCCCCAAAGTTGAAGCAAATAGAAGCAGATTCATTTGACATACTGCAAAGCAGCACATGATTTGGGAGAAAACTCAAATAGCTCTATATTTTCATAGGTATTCCTGAGGTTCTTTTGTCCTAGTGTCAGTAAAAATGTGATGGCCTCAGTGGATGATTTGTCATGTAGAAACCTAAGTTCTGATACTTACTGGGCTTTTTCCTCGCAGTGTGACTTTAGGAAATTCAGTTATATTCCTCAGTTATTAGCTTCTTTATTTCAAGATTATGGTTATGAAACTTACTGCTGCGGTTTCTACCATGTCAGTCATTTTATTATAGGACTTGTGAATCAATTCAATTTTCTAAAACTTTTTTGTTATTAACTATGGGGTGAGCACTAATGATAAGAGAATGTAGCAAGGTCTCAGCTCACCATAGGAAAAGTGTGGCACAGGGTGGTGATAGCCTGTTAGTGGGAGAAAATTGCTGACTTGTAAAATTTTTATGGAAAGTAGAAAGTTTATTGGAAAGTAGAAAAGAAAAAATGGAACTCCTTATGTGGGGAGGACTTAGTGCAGGACTAAGTTAACTATAGCTCATTTTGTGAGGTTTTTGTGTTAAAGAGAATGCAGGAAGTTAAAGTTAAGGGTTTTTGTATAGACACCCCCACTTTTTTTTTGATTTTTGGGTCACACCCGGCGATGCACAGGGGTTACTCCTGGCTCATGCACTCAGGAATTACTCCTAGCGGTGCTCAGGGGACCATATGGGATGCTGGGAGTTGAACACGGGTCAGCAGCATGCTGTCCTATTGCTCCAGCCCCTGCGTAGACCCTTTTAAATAAAAATTTTTGCTTTTCTATAATTTGTCTCAATGTTACAGGGAATACAAGGATCAAACAGATTCTCATCTGGCCATATATCTTAGATATTACTCAATATCTTAGCTTTCCTGTGAGCCTAAGTTCTGGGACAGAATTTTGTGTAGGACAACTGTGAACTTACTATTTATCAGAAAGAGGCCAGGAATTAACAGAGGTGAGAAATGAGTATGGGAACAGTCAAAAATGGGACCGCTCGAAGAAAGTGGCAAGGGAAAACTGAGGCTTTCTCTTTTATTCCTCCGCCTCGCCCACCCCACCCAGATGAAATCCTGACTGGGGCATTGCACAGGGTCTCTGTGCCGTCCAAGACGGAAGTGGGCAAAGACCAAGCACTTTCCATGAGAACCACACCTGAGAAGCCTGCTCCTAGTACTGGAAGGCCTTCTTTACTACGAAGGTTCAACTGACTTGTTGAACATTGATCTGGATTTATATAGATTCATTCACAAAGAAGCAATGTTCCTTTCTAAGCAAGGTACACACATGATGAACCCCTATATGGAGGATGAGTGTAATATTTGGAGGTCTAAGTCTAATTGTGTCCCCAATATAAGTAGTTCTTTAGATTCTTTTTTCATTTTAAAAGGGCATAGTATTATGCTGTGTTTAAAATAACACAGTCATAAAAATGGGAGAGGATGCTGAGATGTTTATCTTCTGTTGTTCCGTGATATAGATTATCTGGCCAGGACTAGACTGGATAATCTATTTTTTGAAGCTTTATTTATTTATTTATTATTTATTTCAAATACCCATCCCTCCACCAGTGCCCATTTCTCACCACCATGGATCCCAATATCCCTCCCACCCCCCAGCATCCCCCATACCTCCCTGCCTCTGTGGCAGGGCATTCCCCTTTATTCTCTCTCTCCTTTTGGGTGTTGTGGTTTGCAAAAAAGTTAAGCCTGATTTTCAGGGAGAAATGTTGGATGATTTACTTTCCATTGATCACTTTGTATATAAGGAGATGTCATGCGGCCACGTAAGAAGATGTAGCACGACTGCGCTAGGGGGCGAGTTGTGGGTGTGACTTCCAGAATCAGAGGTTGCCTGGGAGCTGGGCGGCCCCATTGCAGTTTGGAAAAAATATTCTGGTACCCGCATGCCAGAGATATGCTTGTAGAGGTTCATGGTCACCGGGGTTCCATCTGGAGAAGGTGGGATGGCAGCACCTACCCCATCTGGGACCTACCGGTGATATCAGCTCTGTTTGGGACCTGGAGCATTCTCCGGGAGCTGCGGGGCCCTCCAGCCAGTTTTCTTCTTTGTTGCTGTGTCTAGGCTGGATAATTTTTAAAGAAATATCAGAAGCGTGCTGGAGTGATAGCACAGCAAGTAGGGTGTTTGCCTTGCACGTAGCCGACCTGGGTTCAATTCCCAGCATCCCATATGGTCCCCTGAGCACCACAAAGGTTATTGCTGTATCACTCTCATTCTGTTGTTCATTGATTCCCTCGAGCAGGCCTCAGTAATGTCTCCTTCGTCCTAGCCCTGAAATTTTAAAAGTGCCAAACTTGAGGCTCTTTCAGGGGCAGGAGAATGAGACCCATCATGAGACCCATCATTGTTACTGGGTTTTGGCATATTGAATACGCCACGGGGAGTTTGTGAGACTCTGCCATGTGGGCAAGATACTTTTGGTAGCCTGCCAGATTCTCCAGATAATAAGATGTTGTGCGGCCGAGAATGCAGCCACGGAGCAGTGTTTTAGTCTCTGGGTCTTGGCCGTTGATGGGATTACACGGAGCCACAGGCATTTGGTGGGTGTAATGCCTACATACTGGAAGATGCGGGATCTGGGTGGAGGAGGCCCAATCCCAATCCAAGCAAGCTTGAAGATCTACACCCCGGTCCTGTGCACCTGGGTTCCTCTGCAGGTTCCTTCATGCGTGAGGCTCATCTGAATGTGTGGAGAGTGGTCTTAATCATGGCTGTGGCTGGAACCGAAGGTCTTCAGCTGCTGGGGCTCTGCTAGGGGTGGGGAGGGAAACTCAACCCTCCCTTCTCCAAGGGGCCCCAGTGAGGACAGCCAGGCATGGAGGCAGGAGACTCTCCGCTCTCTCTTCCGGGAGCAGGGTTTTATAGTCTCTGGGTCTTGGCTATTGATGGGATTACATGGTGCCAGGGGCAGTTGGTGGGTGTAATGCCTATAATGGAAGATGGGGGATCTGGGTGGAGGAGGCCCAGTTTCAATCCGAACAGGCTTAAAGATCTACCGCCAGGAGTAACTCGAGTATAGAAGTGTAGAGCCAGGAGTAACCCCTGTGCATCTCTGGGTGTGACCCCAAAAGCAACAACAACAACAACAAAGAAAAAGAGAGAAAGAAAGAAAGAAAGAAAAAAAGAAAGAAAGAAAGAAAGAAAGAAAGAAAGATCAGAAGCTATGTCTCAAAATAGGAAATGATGGTGAGTACTTTGGTTGGATGAGTAAGAATTGCCATGCAGACCAGGAAGAGGACATTGATATTACATAGCTCAGATGTAAGCTTCCCATATTCTAGCATTCCCTTTCTTACAATATTGAGCCCTTAAACCCATTTTCTGCAGATATTCATGAAGCCTTTGACTCAAATGTGTGTGTGTGTGTGTGTGTGTGTGTGATGTAGTAGACATTATGCCTCTTCTAAGTTCATTGACACTGATGGAGGCAATGAGAGTTTGCTTATAGTAAGCATTTCCCTTCAGAAAGCTATTACCCTCCTCAATCATGCCTCATTGGTCCTCTTCTTTCGTCTGCCTGAATTCTTAATTGCAAACGCCCTAACCGCTGTGCTATGGCTCCAGTCTCCCGCAGGAACCTCTTTTATTTATCTATTTTGTTTCTCCTTTGCCCCGAGGCCCCTGAGGTGTTCCTGAAGACCCCTGAGCACTACTGGTTGGTCTTGGTAAATCTATGGTACCACAAGGTCTGAGCAGAGGCACATTCTAGGCTCTTGCACTCAACCATCAGCCCTAGTAGTGGAAAATCTTCGGGACGGGCCCCCAGCTAGGCCATCTGAGTCTTATTTTGGAGCACCCCCTAAAAATATCCCCAAGTGACTAACAGGGTGAATAGGTCAAACAATTCAACTTTCTCTCTCTCTCTCTCTCTCTCTCTCTCTCTCTCTCTCCCCCCCCCCCCTTCTCTCTGAATTTGCTCAATTAGATTGACTTTATTAAAGGAGCTCATTATTCATAAACTAAATTTAATATTATTTTAATTTAAACAACTCCAAAATAAAATGTAGTTACACCAAATATTTTCCCCTTATCTTAAATTGTTGCAGGGAGACAGTCCAATGCAAAATGGTAACTGGATTTCACAAAGTATGTGGGGATCTAGGTATTTCAGTTTTATGGTTTCACTGATCATAATCTATATCTCAAGGTCATTCAATGATCCAGCTTGGCACCTGAGTTACTGTTGTAATATTTACACTACAAGATGAACGGTAGATTGTAAAAGAGATCACTGGTAAGATATAACTTTCCCGTGAGGAAATTTATTATGGAGGTTACTATGACATTAGTTGGAATTAGCTAGTTATATTCTTTAAGCCAAACTTAGCCATCTTATCGCAAATTACCAATTGCTATAAGAGAGCATGGGGAATTGAGCCTTCATCCTACTTGCATCCTCAACTAAAACTGAAGGTTCTATTGTGGCGTAAGAAAAAAAAAATGGACATTTAGATTTATGTCTGTAAAATAGAAGTTGAAGACTTGGTATAACTTTTTAACTTGTCATGGTAATGACTAATGGTATTAGAATGATTTTTAAAAGAAGATTCACAATTTCTTCATGTTTTCTCCTAAAAGGTAGATAGAAAAACTAGGCACAGAATGTTAATGAGGGCTTTATCAAATTCTTAATCACTTGCCAAATATAAGACTTTTCTATTAGCTTTCTTAAGATTAGAGTTCAGGTTATTGAAGCCCTTGAATGAATCATGCGTTTTGGATGTCATATTTTATTTTTTTTGTTTTGTTGATCATATATTTTTTGAAGTTTTTCTGAAATATTCTTTATTAAAATTATCTTCTTTTTACCCCAATTTTTAAAATTTATTTATTTATTTATCTATTGAATCACTGTGAGATACACAGTTGCAAAGCTGTTCATGGTTGGGTTTCAGTTATATGATGTTCCAACATCCATTCCTTCACCAATGTACATTTCCTACCACCAATGACTCCATTTCCCTCCCCACCACCACCCACCCAGTATGCCTCTATGGCAGGCACTTCTCTCTCTCTCTCTCTCTCTCTCTCTCTCTGTCTCTGTCTCTCTCTCTTCTCTTCTCTCTCTCTCTTAATCTCTCTCTCCCCTTCCCCTTTTTTTGGGCATTATGGTTTATATTACAGGCACTGAGAGGTTATCATCTTTGTTCCTTTACCTACGTTCAGCATACAGTTCTTAACCAGAGTGTTCATTTCCAAATATCACTGTCATAGTGGTCCATTATCTATCCCAACTGCCTTCTCCACAAGCAACTGAGACAGGCTTCCAACCATGAACCAATCCTCTTGGGCCTTTTTTCTACTGTCCTTGGGTATACTTATATATGTATGTTGGATTTTTTTATATCCCATAAATGAGTGAAATTATTATGTCTGCCTCTCTCCTTCTGATCCAACCCCATTAAAAATGGGGAGAAGTAATGAACAGAAACTTCCTCAAAAAATACAAATGGCCAAATACACAAAAACGTGCTCTACATGGCTAATCATCAGGGAGATGCAAGTCAAAACAACAATGAATTATCATCTCACACCACAGAGACTGGTAAACATCAAAAAGAAAAAGATCTACTAGTGCTGGCATGGATGTGCAGAGAAAGGGACTCTCATCCATTGGTGGTGGGCCTGCTTACTGGTCCAGTCTTTTTGGAAAATAAATATGAATATTCCTTGCAGGCTATCGAATGTAGCCTGCCCACAGGGCAGAGTCTGGCAAGCTCCCCGTGGCGTACCAAATATGCCAAATACCAGTAACAATGATGGGTCTCATTCTCCTAAAGAGCCGTGAATATAATCTCAGGGCTAGGATGAAAGAGACGTTACTGGGGCCTGCTCGAGGCAATCGACGACTAACAGGATGATGAAATGAAATGAAATTCCTCAAAAGTGTAGAATTTTAACTTTCATATGAACCAGTAATACCAGCTCTGGGAATATACCCTGGGACTGCCAATCTGCACCTGTCTGTTTAAAGCAGCACTATTCACAGTAGCCAGAATCTGCAAATGACCTGAGTGCCTGAGAACAGAGCATTGGCTAAAGAAACCATGGTACATCCATGCAGTGGAAGACCACAGAGACACCAGGAAAAATAAATTAATAAATTTTGCTTATAAATGGACATATAGAGTATCGTAATTTTTTCTTTGCCCTTCAAAGTCTTCTTAACGAGAGTATTAAATACAAACAAGAGATAAATCATAAGGAATTTAACAGAATATGTATTATTATGGCACTAATAATGCTATTTTTGGAAGCCTACTGTATATATTTTGTATTTTCTTAGATGTTATCATTTCTTTATTTTTTATTCATTCAGGACATGTGGACAGGATTGATAGCACAGAGGTAGGGCATTTGTCTTACAAGCGGCCAACATGGCCGACTGGAGTTCGATTCCTCTGCCCCTCTCGGAGAGCCCAGCAAACTACCGAGAGTATCTCGCCCGCAAGGCAGAGCCTGGCAAGCTCCCCGTGACGTATTCGATATGTCAGACACAGTAACAACAAGTCTCATGATGGAGACGTTAATGGGCCTGCTCGAGCAAATCGATGAACAACGGGAGAACTGTGACTGTGAAGACATATGGGTACATATCAAGTACCCAATATATATATTTAGTGTTTCCGCTGGCAGCATCTGCCAGAATCAGAAAGTTTACAAGTGTCATAGATTTTGATGTCATAGAACTTACCTTCAGTTGAAGAGAAATCACAACAATTAAAAGTATATCAATTGCCACTTTTGTTGGAAGCTCCAAAGAAATCAAAGTGGATTCTGAAACAAGTGTAGAAGTCTGCCCTACAGAAAAGAATCTCAGAACATTGAAACTGAGGTTTTAAGAATGAAATGGAGCTGGTCGTGTACTGAACTTGGGGCAGAGCTATCTAAAGAAAGGGAATAGCAAATGCAAAGGAGAGGCACTTAGTCCAATAAGGGTATGTGTGGGATAGGCTGTCTAGCATGTCAAGAGTGTTAATAGGTGCTACTAGAATATTTTCTTTTAAAATGCAAACTAGAAAAAAATAAATTGCAAATTAGTTCCAATACTATTGATAGGTAACAATTTGAACATATCGATTTTTGCATTTGTTTATGTGTATTTTGTCTGAGAGGAACACTAAGTTGAATGCAGAAAACAGCTCTGCTTATCTGACAGGTGTCCAGTTTTACTTAACATACTCTTGAGTGTGCTTTGGAGATCAACTAGGTCCCTTTGTTCATCCTGGACATGTGAATCACACCTATCCAGAATCTGGTGTTACAACCTTTTCTTGCAATTCCAGATAACCCTCATTCTACTACTTAGGATGAGTGAGAAAATGCAGCAATTCTGGCACCCACTTCCACCTGCAAACGTTAAATCTTCTCAAAGTAAAATACTGCTCTTATCATAATTTATTTGTATTTAACTTTTTAAAGAATAACCAAAAATACCAAAAATGTATAACACTGTCAACTTTTATTAGGTACCTACCTTTTCTTTGTGTGCCACTGATGAAGTTTGTCAGAATTGTTCCCCAGCTCCATTTTTCCTTAAAAACGCTGTTGCTTTTGTTGCATGATTCTGCACAATGTAGCAATTTGATGTTGCAGCACAGCAGAACTCACTGGTGAAGGGCAGTTGGTGTAGACAGGGGCCAGAGCATATAGCTTTACACACTGTGTAAGGAACTTGTATTTTCCTCCTGGCTATAACTGGAAGCGCCCAAAACATTTAGCAAGAGAGTTATTTATGTGACGCTATGGTTTATAGGCAGTGCTAAGAGTTGAAATAGTAGTGGATTGGGAAACTCTTGTAATGATTCAGGTGACTGTGGTTTGGACTACAGTGGGAACATTAAAGTTGCTGAGGATTATTTGGAATACAGCTACAGTTAGGCTCATCGTATGGATGAGAGATGGCTTTTGTTCATGGCCAATGCAATTTCTGCTATTTGGACCACATCGCTGGCCTAAACCTCTGTAATCTCTGGTTAACATGACTCTATCAGACGCCATTAAGTTAAGAAGGAATTTAGGCCATTCTGTTCTTTTTTGTTCCTATCTTACTATACTAGCCAGCATCACTTTCAAGGAATGAGAATGCCTTTGAAGGTATCAGGTATTATTTGTAATCAAAAATGCTAATTTGGAACTGGAGCAATAGTACAGTGAGTGGGACATGTTCCTTACAGGTGACTAACTTGGGTTCCAACACCAGCATCCATATGGTCCCACAGAGCTCTGCCAGGAGTAAGCCCTGAGTACTGCTGGGTGTGTCCCCAAAACAAAAAATGAAATGCTAATTTTTAAAAATTATTTTCTATCAATTTATTTTTAGATATATTTAGGATTAATAAAATAGATTAAAAGACACACTGACTGAATCCTGGGATGCTTAAGGAATTAACTGAAACAAAACCCTGCGAAAACTGGAGAGACTTGCTGAGACACCCATAATACAAGATATCATAAATCAGACAGCATACCATTCATCTCTAGAAAAGCAAAAAAAATAGGAGGATTAATTTTCAAAGTCTGAGAGGGATTACAGAATAGCAGCGGAAAATCAAAATGAGTTTTAAAGAACTAATCTTGCCAAACTAATCTAACTTTTTTTTTCTATAACTTTCTATGAAAGTTATAATGTGGCCTGGTACTTATTGTGCTTTTGATTAAGCATTTGAATGGCATTTTCCTCAACAGTCTGGGCAAAGTGATTTTGAACATTTTTCTCCCTGGGGGTACCTGGAGACCTAACCTCACAGTATTGCTAATGAGTCCAATCACCACCAAGGGTGGGAAGGTTCGGCTCTGAATAAATGGATAGAGAAAGCCTGCACGGGATCCATTCTGTGGAAAGAGTGGGCCAGGCTGGCCTGTGCTGTGATCATTTACAGTGAGTGAAGCCTGTGACGTCAGCAAGGCATGAAGCTCAGGTTACACCTGGACCCAACAGCATACTAGGAGTTCCTTTCCATTTGCTGAAGTTCAATGATTGGGCTCAGGGTATGGAGATTCGGGAATCAGATATCAGAGGCTAAAGAATCAGTATTTGTGGGTTTGTTCTACCTCTGCTCCCTTTGCGTAAAGGAGCAGGAAGTCCCGCCCTGGAGAATCAGATGTGTAGAAGGTTGGGTAGGAACTTGGGGTGATGTTTGCATACTTATAAGGTAAGCTTTTGTTTTTCTCCAATGTAGTTGCAATTAATTAGTCACTTACAAAGTCAACCAGAATTACAAAATACCATAATGAATAAATAAGAGTCACTCTTAATTAAATTGACGATATCTAGTTGCATACAAATAATTAAAATGCAATGGATTTAAAAATTTGTACTCAGTAATAGGGTAAGCAAAGGGAAAATACTGATCCCTTCATTCCTTCATCTTATCTTTTAATTCTTATGTTTATATTTGTAATAGATTGATGTGTTTTTCAGAAAACAAAAGTCTTTGGGGGAAATAAGTAATAATGACCGTTTATTCAATACTCATGTCCTGGACCCTATGTTAGCCATGTTTTATTCATTGTCTAATTTAATTTTATTCCCTAAATTCAGGGATTAGGAAACTGAGACTGAGATGCTATGACAAACGCAAAGACTGTTAAGAAAGGCCCATGTGAAATGGGATTTATAACTACTCTGCCCTACCAATAAAAAAAAAAAGACAAAATATCACCAGCTTTTCTCAGAATATTGTGAGAAGTTCTGGAAGTGGCACCAACTATTTGTTCTTCCATTCTGTTGACAAAAGTACTCAGAATACTGGAGAAATGTTTTCCTTAAGGACAGAGGTAGTTTCAGACAGAAGTGCTACTTTTGGCCATTGGGACATGGTTTGATTTCTGGGTCCCTAGTTTTCAGGTCGTCGAAGTTGGCTGAACTAAAAAAAAATAAATGTGTTAAGGGTAATTTTTTTTTTCTAATAAGCTATTTTGGAGAGGTCTTTCAAACAATGCTTAAGGGACCTGGAGGTCAGTCTCAGCAATTCCTGGCTGCTTGTGCTGTGGTTCAACACCTAGTGACACTCTGCTGCTCGGGCAAGGATTATCAGGCTACACAGGTGCTATGGGACCTCCACGACCAGCGAGACCCCATGGTGCCAGGGGTGGTATTAAGGTAGGTCACGTGGACCTTAACCTCTTTACTATCTCTCTGAGCCTGTCATGGCGGTTCTTTAGGCCTGGGCCTGTGATCAGTTTCTGACCAATCACTCAGACAAGCCCACACATGTGCATCTCCAAATCCCACCTCCCAGATCTTGTTTATCCCCTCAGAGTAGGACCTGACTGATTCATCTTTTGCCAGATGGTTAAAGAGAAGCAGGACCTAGACACTGGTGTTATTTTCTGTCAAAATACTAATAAAAGGGGTAGGCACCATTATTGTTTGCTTTACTGTTTTATCCATTTTGTTGGAGACAGAGTTTTGATTCTTATGGTTTTGCTACATTTAAGAAACAAAGTATTCTTTTAGGTAAGTCTAACTTAAATACCGTTATAAATTGTTAATTTTTTTTAACTTAAATTAAGTTAGACTTGGTTTAACATTAAATCTATTAAATAATTGATTTAATTATGGTCACTATGGACTTCCTGGACTTAGACCTAGAGAAATGATCTTGGCAAACACTAAAGGCCTTGGGATCAAAGACCTTCCTTGCATGTGGACAACCTAAGTTTAATCCGTAAAACCATGTATGGTCCCTGATCATTACAGAAGTGATTCCTGAGCACAGCTGGGTGTAGCCCCAACTCCCTCCTCCCAAAAAAGGCCATTTGCATTACTTGAATAATTCTACTCTCAAGAGGTTTATGATTACAAAGCCATAACTGTTGATACAATTTTAGAATTAACATTAATTAGATATTAGATACTAAATCAATAGATACAGAAAATAAATTTTCGTGAACATTGTTATAGCTGAACCCTGTCATCAGCTATAACAATGTTCACGAAAATTTATTTATTTATCCATCTAAGAAGTTATTAAGCTGTTTGTTGCTTTCAGAGGTGTCCAGAGACTTGAGGAACTAAAGTCTGGCCAGTGAGTCCACATGGCGGCCAGCATAGGGAGGTCGGTGTGGCTTCGAGGGCTTCCCGAAGTGTGTGGGTCTGGGAGGAGGTAACTCTACTCAGAGAAAAACACCAGAGATCTCAGCCTGGGCATTGGGTACCTAAAATTATCTGCAGATTGGGGTCAGACTTATTTTTATAAAAATAGAGCCACACATCAGTACTAAGTATCTTGGAGCAACTGTGTCCATTGTCCTTGAGAACTGGGCCCCAGTTTCTGTCAGAGTTCAGACTGGTGATGTTCAGAGGGCCACTAGGCCCTATATATTGGTTCGTGCACGTGGGCTTTTGGTGAAGACAGAACTAGGGCCTTGCAGATGTGTAATGTTTTACATTTGAGTGAGTTCTTGGGCCCGTGAAGGATTCTGTTTCAGGTGATTAAGATGGGGTTTGAACTTACCTATAAGCTGTTGAAGCCTGTGGTTTTAGGGTACTTTTTTGTCGTCCCAGTAAGAAAACAATTTTAGGTTCCTTAGATTTCAGAATTGGGAGTTGAAGCTTTTATTCCCTAAATATAAGTGAAAACAAGAGTGATGAATATATGAATTATATGAATGTATTCCCTGTAAATCTCAGTGTAAGTTTATGATCATAGTGGAACACACATGTACATACTCATAAGTATATGTGTCAGATACAGAGATTGTCTCCCTTTACTTTGTGATTGCTGCTAAAATGCAAAGAGAGAGAGACAGAGAGAGAGGAAAGAGAGAGAGGAGAGAGGAACTGTAGTTGGAGAGAGGAGAAAGAATAAAAGAATGAGAAAAAAACCTGATAAATTCAGAAAATGGCACATCTTAATTGCTAAAATGAAATTAGGGAGATGTATTTAAAGAATACTTGGTATGAAACAAGGGAGCCTATTTTTGTTGGAAAGTTAAGATTTGGGTTCTTAAAAATAATGAATTATCTTATACTTACATAGAATAGGCAATTTTGAGTTGGATTAGAAAAATTCTTTATTGTGGGGAGAGGATGGGGCTCACAGCATACTTCTGACTCTGTGCTTAGAGACCCGTAAGTGGGCCAGGGACCAAACCTCATTGGCCAGGTGCAAGACAAGTACCGGCACCACTGTATGTCTCTTGAGCTCTGGAGCCAAAAAATTTCAGAGGTGGTTTTAAGCTCTGTGCAATCAGTCATTTGTAAAAGTAATTATCTCCACCATGAAGTGTAGGAAAAGAGTACTTCCTTTAAATAAAGAAACCTATTAATATGCAAGTAATATAAAGTTTATTGACTTACTGATACAACGGAGAAGACCTCACAGACAGCAACAGCACAGGAGGGAAGTTATGGTTTTATTGTTTATGGTGTAGATTCAGAAGTTTTTTTTAAATATCAGAAGTGGGTGAATCTTTTAATTGTTTTCTTTTTGAAGGACAGGACTGGGGGCTTCAGTGAGGTGAGCTTTCAGAGAAGAATATGAATTAAAAGATGTTCCATAATCTTTTAAATTTATTTATTGAATCATAGTTGGTTGTGCTCAGGTATTATTCCTTTCTCTTATTATTATTATTGTTATTTATAATAATATAATAATATTATATTATTATTATTTCTCTTATTATTATTATTATTCACTTAGGGATAATTCCCGGTGAGGCTTGGAGGGTCACATGGGTGCCAGGGATTGAATGCATGTCAGCCATATGCAAAGCAAATGCCCTATCTGCTGTACTATATTTCTAACTCCTTGTTTTCTAGTTTTAATTATATAATAAGCCCATTTTTTCTACTTATCTCCTACCTTACAACATTAGTCTTGTTTCTCCAGAGAATCATAGATAATAATTATCAGTGCATTTCATTAAATTATTTACATGAAGTACATACACAAATATATAGTTTTTAGGTCATTCATGTTCATACTTTTGTACAGATATTAATTTCTATTTAATAGCTATTTATAAAATTCTCTGTAATAAAGAGTTGCCTCATAAGACCCTGGAGGTTGAGTTTTCCACCCAGCAAACACAGACCGAGAATAATCAATGCTGTCAGTTCCAGTCTTGGTTTGAATTCAAAGTCAGAAGACAGATATTCCTATTCCTGTTCAAGAAGTCAAATGTAAAGATAAAATCTTCCAATACCCTTCTCTTTCTCTCTATTTTGATCTTCAATGGGATGATTCTCACCCACCTTGGGGAGGTAAATCTTCTTTACTCATTTTGCCAATTTAAATATTAATCTCATCTAGAAATAACTCGGTAATACACCCAGAATATTAAATCAAGTATCTGGGCACCCAAGCTTAGTCATTTTGACACATTTGTTAAGCATCACACATATCACTATGTAATGAATAGCTTATTTTTCTTTGAGTTCCTCGGGAGATAAATTGTGACTTGATAATAACTAACATAACATAGCCTAGGAATTAAACATACTAGGTGTTCAATGTGTATTTGTTAGGGTAAGTGCACACATGAATTAAAGTAATTTAGTATAGGTTGGATTACAGATATGGATATCTGGGAGCTAGGTAGAGATTGTGTTTAGCCTTTATAGAAATTTTATTTTA
Organism: Sorex fumeus; assembly: GCF_029834395.1. Lineage (NCBI taxonomy): Eukaryota > Metazoa > Chordata > Mammalia > Eulipotyphla > Soricidae > Sorex > Sorex fumeus. Next base: position 4,428,564 of record NW_026606322.1, read on the forward strand.
TTACCTATTTTGGAAGGGAGAACCTTTCTAAAAGGCTCCATTTATTATTGTTGCTTGAGTAGGTGTGATATTCCAAAGCTGATATTCCTTAGTAGATGTCATTAGTATATTTAAATACTCCTTCATTGACTTCTGTACATTTTTCTTTTGTTTGAAGTTTTATTGCGGTTTATGCTGGTTAGTATTAAGAAGCCAGGCTGAAAGTTATATTCTTATTCTTCTTGCTGATTGAAACATCATGTGTAAATGGATATCTCAGGGATGGGGTATTTTCTCCCCAGGGACAGGAATCAGTTGTAACTTCCTATAATTGAGAAAACACAATTTGAAATACAGTTTCTGATTACAAAAATCCCAGTAGGGTCCTATAAGGAAACAAATTCTACTCAAGGTCTATCCTTAAGTATAAAAATTGAGTTTAATTTGCTATGCCAAGCTTTTCTTCATGCATACTGCAGAGAAAATCTTCAGACCAGTGCAGACCTTGTCACAGTTCTCAATTAAAATTCTGAATTGGTCTGACAGAACTAGTAATATGACCTCCTCATCCAGTTATACTTCTCTGATCTGGGGCTTAAATTTCCATAAAGGACAGATAGTAACTAGCACATTCCTATTTTCTTTTCTTTTTCTCTACACTCCTGCATCCAATTTCCTGTTTTCTTAATAACATACCACATTACAGTTATAACATTCACTGCTCCAGCTCACAATTTTATCTACCAATCTAGAGTATGTTCTGGAGCCAGTTAAATTAACTTAGCTATCAAAATGCTAAGTTTGATAGCTCATTTATCTTTCTGTCTTACAATTCCACATTACAATACGGCGGTGATTGATCTTGCAACTTCCAGGTACCATATAGTATAAAAACTTAGAGAAGATTAATTAAAAGCTGTCTTACCCAGACAGGTTTTTAAATAAGTTTTAGATTTACACTATATCAGCTGAAGCAGAAAGAAGATTCTCAGATCAGGAGTTCTGTAACACCAATTGGATTTTTCTTTTATGTGGAATATGTATGCAGTAATCCTGATGACCATTATTATTCTTTCACACTTGTTGAATACCAAAATAAGACACAAAGACCCAGAGACAAATGTCTTCTAATTCTTTCTATTCCAGTAGAAACACAAAACACAGCCGCTACAGAACATGTTATTGAACAACTATCTCACAGTCACTATCTCTTAAATATTTGTTTCATATTTTTTCCACGAATCTGAAGTTTGAAAAATTTTAAGTGAGTAAGTAACCATAAAGTGCCAGTTCCATTACTGCTTTAGGGTAATCAAGAAACATCAAGAAACATGATTGATGATGGTTTGAGAAAGAGCCTTATTGGCGACAAGCCAGCAGGCCGGATGATGGTAGACTCATGTCCTCAGAGTCAACATGTTTTCTGAATGCTCATAAGAAGTTTTTTTATAGAGAAAAAGTGGAATATGAAAGAACAAGAAGGAAGCACTAAGGCAGAGTTTTCTTTTTTGCAAACTAAACAAAATAAGGGTTAGGTTAGGTTTTGAACAGGATGAACTGAAATCTTATCTTTATCTTTTCTAAATCAGTTTTTCTTTGGCCTGGTTTCAGAGAGAGGAAAATGATGCCTAAATCTAGAATGGGTAGAAAGATTTCACATTTAGTAAGTGTGATTTATTTATTTTTTGTTTTGTTTGGGGGGTTCAAACCCACCAGTGACCAGGAATCATGCCTGGTTCTGTACTCAGGGATCACTCAGGGCAATACTCTAGGGACCATATGCAGTACTGGGGGTTGGAGTCAGCCTTGTACAAGGTAAGTGCCATAACCCCTGAGCTCTCTCTCTGACCCCTTTAAAGGAGACCTTAATGCTTGACGAAAGGAATATATACAATGATTATAATTGTAGCAATCATGAAGAGAATAATTGTTATTGCATAACTTATTTACATTACCTCTAATGTAAAATTTAAAAAAAATTTAAAGTATGACATTTCCATTTCATAGATGAGGAAGTTAATGTCCTCAGACACAAAATCCCAAGGCCTAGTAGTTGATAATCAGTAGAATTGGGACTTATAAGTGGGTATACTTGGCATGAAAGACCATTGTACCATACTCTTTTATCTTCTTGCACAACAACTAACATACTTGCATGCCTTTTCTGTTTTATGTTCAGACTGCTTTAAAAAACATATCATAGACTGGGTAGTTTATAAGGAACACAAATCTAGTCCTAACAATTATAGAAGCTAGAAGTCTAGGATCCTACTACCAAGATAGTTGGGAAAGAATCCCTTTTTTAAGTTTGTCTTCCTGTTGTGTTTGATATGACAGAAGGAGATCTATGCAGCATCTCTTTCATATGGTTAGTGCTGCTATCTATGAAGACTTTGACCTTTGATCCTAAGCATCTCCCAAACACCATCATCCTCTACCTCCCCAAACTCTAGCTTCTTAAACTGGGTCACCCTTTTGATTCTTAAGTTTAAGACCCTTACATGAAGCCATGCAGCTGAAATGGAGGTGGCAAAAAATTTAGCAACAACCAAAAGGTTTTTGAATTTGCACCAACCTAAAACTAATTAAAAATCAAACGTAATGAATCCAAGGTATTTATGGCAGTTCTAGCCCATGTATTTCTAAGGCAAAAGGGTTGCCACTGAAAAAATGCTTAAGATGCTCTGCTCTGAACTTTCACTTTTAAGGGGTTAAGATTTTAATATATGATTTGTCATGTACACGAACTATAGAAACTATTTAAACTATAGAAACAGTCTCACAAATTTTTGAGAGTAAGTAAAGTATTTGTGGATTCTTCAAAAGTTCTCTGTTAACAAGAACTTTGACCTCTTCAAGATATATCACCTTTCTAGGGTTTGAACCAGTGTCACACCTGCGGCCACATGCTAGCCAGTATTTCAACCTTTGTACCATCTCTCTCCAGATCAGTACTTACTAGCCATCAGCGGGTTCTTTGTGTACATTAGATTCCAAATTATTTATAGTCTTAATGGTAAAAGTTCTTTGATTTCCATTTTAAAATGTTACTTGACAAGAAAATCTCCAAATTCTTTTCTCTGGAAAAGGTTAGAATATGAGGTGTTACTTTTATTGAGTTTTTATACTATCTCCTCCCATATTCTTTTGACTTGTAAAGTGTCATTTGATAGATCAGCTTTACATCTTATGGGCTATTTTTTTGTTTGTCTTTTGGGATATGCCTAAAGGTCCTCAAGGCTTACTCTTGGCTCTGTACTTAGGGGTCACTTCCGGTGGGGTTCAAGGTACCATAGGAGTGCTGGAGATCAGAATCCAGTCACCCATGAGCCAGCCAATCACTCTGCTCTACTATTCATAAGCTCCTGTTCTTTTCTTTTTAAAATTTTTTCTATGGCACTGATTTTTGTTTGGATTTTCATCATTTATATTCTTGTACTTATGTTGGGAACTCTTAGTTCTTTTCCTGGTACATCAGAGATGTGAAATAAGGTCACTTCTTCACTTTTTTTTTTGTTTTTTTTGCTTTTTGAATTACTCCCGGCAATGCATAGGGGTTATTCCTGACTCATGCACTCAGAAATTATCCCTGGTGGTGCTCAGGGAACCCTATGGGATGCTGGGAATTGAACCCAGGTTGGCAGCATGCAAGGCAAATGCCCTACCCGCTGTGCTCTTGCTCTAGCCCCATAGGTCACTTCTTTGTATCTGCTTTTTTTCTTTCCTGATGAACACCTCTCACGCTATGAACTTCCACCTTAGTACAATTGTTTTCAGTGTCCCTTAAGTTCTGATAGTGTCTTTATTATCTTTGTATCCAGGATAAATATTTTTATAACTTCTTTTTGACTCAACAATTATCTAGTAGTGTGTTACTCAACTTCAAATTGTTTGATATTTTCCCAGATTTATGACTATAATTTATTTGAGGTTATTGATATCATTTATATTTTCCTGATTTATGGAAAGTTGTTCTGTGTACCAGCATGTCTATCTAAAAGAGAGACCCAGGAGTACTGAAAATGTGTACTTACTTTATTTGGCAATCATAAGTTCTATAAATATGTATTAGCCTATTCCTTCCTTACTGATTCTGTCTGTCTGGTATATCCAATAGTCAGAGAGTGGTATTAAAATTCCCCATTATTGTTATCAAAATATGTAAAATAACTACTAGTATGGTTGAAAGTTTTGAGAATAACATAATAGTAGTGGGAACATATCCTTTGATAATTATATAATATTTATCTATTTTTAGCTTTTTAAGATTTAAATCTATTTTGTCTGAAATAGGCAAGCCTGCTTCCACTGGGGGGCAACTATTTGCTAGTATGATGATTTTTCAGTCTTTTATCTTGAACCTTTATCTTGACAGTTCAAGTAAAAGTCTCTTAAGTATGGGAAGATTGGGTTTAGTTTTATATTCTTTCAGTAACTGTATGCCTTTTGACTGGTGAATTCAGGCCATTAACATCAATTGACATAATTGTTAAGAAAGGAATTTACTGCTATCTTTTTTTATAAGTGTTTTGGGTGTTTCTATAAAATATACAGTTCTCTTCATAAAAGATCCCTAGTCAAGTGGTGGGATGAATATATTTTGACATAAAAATTGGTAAAATAATAACTAAAGTTTTTGATCCATGAGGAATATTTCTTCAATGACTGGATATTTGTCTTATTGGGTGATTCTCAAATTAAGAATTGGATAGCTTTACATGAGCTAGTGAATACTAGACATTGAGATAAATTTATCATCCAGAAATTGCTTAACAAAGGAGACGATGTTTTTCTGGAAGTAGAAAAACTATTGTATATGGAGGGTTGTGTAAAACAGTTTGGGAATCAGTGACCTGCAGGAGTTCAGTGCAATGCAGTGCTAGTCTTTCACAAAGGATTCTAAAGATGTCCCATTTGTCTCATACCCAGCTCCCCTCTACAAAAATATATCCACTGGTTTTTCAGTTAGACACCAACCTGCATACAGCTATAAAGGGACTGAAGATATAGCTAAAATAAGGTGTCAGTTGGCACTAGAACAAAGATTTCTTGGGTAGACATTTATCAGATGAAGTCTTGAAAATTATAATGTTTTCCCATGCCAAGAGCAGAGGAGGTAGTCCCAGAGGTCTAAGCACAGGTAGTATTTTGAGGCACGGTTGCTGGTTTGGAGGTGGAGGGAGCCCAGTGACGAATGGAGAGTATTTCTAGAGGCTTTAGTTAACAGTGATTCCACCAGCTGGCAATCAACTGCGCAATTGGGACCCCTCTACCACCATCCCAAAACACCAAATTCTGCTAACAACATAAATATGATTGTAAGTAAATTCTTTCCCAAAGTGTCCATATAAGAAATGAGACTGATGACATTTGGATTTCAATCTTATATGCTTAAAAGAGAACCTGGGGAAGCCTGCCTAGACAAAGTATAAGTAATGGCCACATCTTAATAGCCATTGCTAAGTTTGTGGCCATTTATTACACAGCAGTAGAGAACTGAGTCTCTTTTAAGATCCCTGAAGGCTCTCTTCCAATACTTGCAAGCCAAGGAGACCTCATCACCTCTGTTCTTATTCTTCTGTGGAAATTAAAGCCTCATTTTATGTGATTGTTTATATATATATATATATATATATATATATATATATATTTGCTTTTTTGAGTCACACCCAGCATTGCACAGGGGTTACTTATGGCTCATGCACTCAGTAGTTACTTCTGGTGGTGCTCAGGGGAGCATATAGGATGCTGGGAATCAAACCCGGTTGGCTGAGTGCAAGGCAAATGCCCTGCCCGCTGTTCAATAGCTCCGGCTTCAGATTGTCAATCTTAAGTGAATGAAATAACCACAACTTAGTGATTTCATTATTTAAAGTCTTAACTTTGCCACTTATAAACTACAGTGGTAATTGGGGTAAGTCTTCTAGGTCTTCTATGCTGCATCTGCAAAATAGGCTTATACTGCTTTACTGAGCAGGGACGTCAGGTGAAAGAAAATAATTATATATAACATTTAGTAATTTCTCCATAAAACCACCCTTAAGAGTGTTAGTTTGATGACAGATTTTTCACATCTCCTTTTTGAATAGTCTGACTTTTTGGAGAAGCTCCTTATAATTGATAGTTATTTTTATAATTGATTGATTGAGTGAGATTTTGTGTTTTATAATACTATCACTAATGATTTGTCATGTACATAATTCTAACACCACAACATCACTAGTGTAACCACCTCCCTCTCCCAAGGACCCCAGTATCCATCCCTCTCAAGCCAACACTCAACTCAATTTTGTGGATCAGTTTTCCCGTTGTGTTGACTTTGGACCTTGTTGCTATCTTGCTGTGTATCTTTAGATCTCACATATGACAGAGATAATTCTTTATCTATTCTTTTCCTTTGAACTGATTTCACTCAGCATGATATCAAGGTGTTGATAATTAAAGTGTAGACTTTAATGCTTTAACCAGATCTTCTCAGGCATAATCAGGATAGGTGGCTCAAAGTGCCCTCTTTAAAACTTCCCTGAACATCAGTAATTAATTTATTTCCTGTTATTGAGAGTATTTATTGTAACTGATTTAATCTGGGTGTTTATTAGGAGTCAAATAGTATAATTTTGCCATTTTATTTCTGAATTTGGGTATGAGTTAGTCTCCTGGTGTATGGTGACAAGGTTTATAAAATGTGTATTTGGGAAAAGAGCTACTTCTTGAAACATCATAATCAGTAGGTGTCAGTAGACTATCTCAGCACAGCTTGGATAAGAATATTATAGGAGAATTTTTATTTTTCTCTATGCTGGATATTCCCTAAGTGTAGACCCTAGAACTTGATAAAAATGTTAAGTGTTGAGCCCCACTTTAGAAAATAGATTTAGAAATTCATTGCCAGTGCCTATCAATCGTATTTAACAAGGATTTTTTGTGTTGTATTTCAGGGTTGCAAATTTTCTGTCCTAAGGAATTATAATAACTCCTAGTATTCCCTGAAAATTCTAAGTAAAATTTTTAATTTTTAAAAATGATAAACACAACAGTGGATTAATGACAAATATAATAAATGACCGAATTCTATAAGAAACTGGACACAATCTCATTTGATATGTATTCTATATTTTTCATGTATATTAAAAATTTTGTAAAATGGATCATTGTGTAAATGTATTAGGAGACAAGTTTTTTTAAGGTAAAACTGGTGGAAATATTTATATAGTTAAAACTCTGATTTATATGTTTTGTAAGCAGATTTTTATGTATTGAATTTTCTTAGAAGGAAGATTGTATCTGGTAGTTTTTATGCATTGGAAATTCTTCTGAAGAAATATTTGATTAGTTGATATGGGAGTCAAAATATGCTAGGTTGTGGAAAACTGCAGAAATTGCCATTTTTTCTGTAAATGTGTTTAAAATGGAATTTGATACTTTTCCTTAGTTTAATTTTTGAAGCTTATATTTTTTAACCCTGAAGATATCGGCTGCAAACAAGGGTGAAGCAGCACGGTTTACCGATAAAAATGGATCCAGTGCACATGGCTTTGTACCCATTGTGTGACCTTGGACAAAGTCATAGTCGTAGTAGAGATTGTATGTCAGGTTTGCTCAAGCTTCCCAAGGCTAAATTTTCTCAAACTTGAGTGTGCATCAAGATCATTTGAAGAACTGCTTAAAATGTAGGTTATCTGGGCCTAGTCATGGTGCCAGTGGACTTTGGGTGATATCACGGTGCTAGCTAATGGTCTAGTTTAGGTTCAACTAACAGTAAAAGCTAGTTCCCCTATTCCATAATTTATCTCTAAGAATTTGGCAGGAAGATGAGTCACCTCCTGGTATAAGGAACTATTTAACAAGAAAATATATGGTCAAGGATAGGGTCGCTCCTTCCCTTGTTCCCTACTGCCCATTCCTTCTGAATGAAAGCAGGCAATACTGCAAAAGAATCCTCTGCAATAATTTTCAGGTTTCCAGGAATAAAATTCATGTGGCATATGCATGTGTTTAATACATATGCAGTAACATGCATGTGCTAATACTATTTTGATGCAAAAAGACATAGTGCATTAAGTGTCTTAAAATGTATGTACATATATTTACATATCAGTTGGCTATACTATTTCACCGAAACTCTTCAGTGCCACCCTCGAGAATGTCATGCTATGACTGGAATGGGAAGGAATGGGAGTGAAGATAGATGGTCGGCAACTACACCACCTCTGCTTTGCTGATGACATTGCTCCAATAACACCAAAAATGAGCCAAGTGGCACAAATGCTGACCGGCTTCAACCGTGAGTGTGAAAAGGTCGGATTACAGCTGAATCTCACAAAGACAATGTTCATGAGAAACAGTCTTGTTCCTGACGTTCCATTCACTCTCAATGGAATGACCATCTCCGAATGTAACAGTTATGTGTACCTAGGTCGAGAAGTCAACATGACAAATGACCTGGCATCTGACTTGTGCAGGAGGAAGAGAGTGGCTTGGAGCGCCTTCAAGTACATTGAAGAAATAGCTAAGAGGACGAAGAACCTCCGGCTCTGGGCACATCTCTTTGATTCCACTGTTCTTTCTGCATTTACATACGCCTCAGAGACTTGGGCCCTATGAAAACAAGATGAGAACGCTATTCAGGTCTCTGTAAGAGGAATCGAAAGAGCTATGCTTGGAGTATCATGCTTCACTCAAATGAGAGAAAGAATCTGGAGTTCTGATCTCCATCGACGCTCAAGAATCAGGGACACTGTCTGGTTTGCCAAAGCATCGAAAATCAGATGGGCTGGACACATAATGAGATTTAGAGACGACCGCTGGACTAGAGCCATTACCGACTGGATTCCATGGAACGTCAAAAGATCGCATGGACGCCCACCTACAAGATGGTCAGACTTCTTCATGAAGACCCTAAATGATCTGTTTGAGGCTCTTCATGTTCCTAGAAGGAACAGATGCCATTGGGCTACGCTAGCACGCAACAGGGATGAATGGAGATGTTACTAGCACCTGCTCAAGCAAATTGATGAGTAATGGGATATCAAGTGATCAAGTGGCTATACTATCTGATAAATGAATTCTAAAAAATCCTTCAAATTACAATTTAACGTTTGGGAATAATTTTGATTTAGGAAATTCTAATTTATTGAAGTTCAAAGGAAGAAGCAGAGAAGTAAAGGTTTCTAATCCCAGATAGATAGCAAGTCAGCTTATTAGGCATTGAAATATAAAAACCATAAGCCTTGTGACTAGAGTTGTGCCTCCTCTCCCTCACAACATAGTATCAAATGTACTAACAAGGAATCTTAATAGCTAATATTGTTCTGAGGGTTTACCGCTGAAGCAGACAGGCAGATAGAGAACATGTTGGCAATGAATTTCAGGTGAATTAAAAAAAAAAAGACAAAACCAAAATAAAACATAAAATAAATAGGTAAAGGAGCAAAGATGATGGCCTGTTAGTATCTGAATTGTAAACCACAAGGCCCAAAAGAAAAAAAAAAAGAGGGAGGGAGGGGAGAGAGAGAGAGACAGAGCAGATACAGAGACTGAGATAGAGACTGAGATAGAGACAGACAGAGAGAGGGAAGAGAGAGGGAGAGAGAGAGGGAGAGAGAGAGAGAGAGAAGAGGGAGAGAGGAGAGAGAAAGAGGGAGGGAGAAAGGGAGAAAGAGAGAGAGAGAGAGAGAGAGAGAGAAGAGTCTGGGGTATAGGATAACACTGTTTTGTCGTTTCTGCATAGCCTCAGGTAGTTTAGGTATATTGGGTTGCTCCCATCACAGTGCTCCCATTCCTCTGTGTTTATTTGTAACTTCTTCCTTTGTGCTCTGTTGAATTATAAATATTGTTTTTCTCTTCTCCCTATGTCCTTTGCATAGTTTATTCACAGCAATGTCTTTTTTGTATGAACACAAGAAGAGAGTATATGCTGTGCTTTTGTTATGTGACTCAGTGATATTTTCCTCCTGGGCATCTGTTCTCTCACCTAAGCATCAGCTGCCCTTACTTCCTAGCACCCCCAAAAGCAGGGTCCTGACGAGGGACTGGATGGAACCAGGGTAAGTGGTAAGCTATGTGCTACCCTGGCATCGAGATGGGCCTGGCCAAAGAGCCTAATGCTTAACTATAAGAGCTTGGTCATGGACAAATGCTGTCATGATCCAAAAAGTAATCACTAGATTCGGACCCTGCTAGGGTTAGGAATGATTAATCTGGCCTGAGCTCTGTAGTCTGAGTCTGTGACAAGATGTTCCCAGGAGAGGTGCCCCACAAGTCTCAATGTTATTTCTTACTGTGTCCATACAAAAATAACTAGTATTGATAGGTTGATAGTTATTGGACTTAAGAAAGGAGGAAAACACCTTAGGAGATATTTTGCCCTTGGGCAGTCAGGAAGGACCTTGGAATACCTTTTTGAAGGCGTTCCCTTTGAACTTGGTGGGCCCTCAGGAAGGGCTTTCTTATGTTGATTTGGCTACCAGACTGGGTGCAGTGTCAGCCCAGAGTGCTGGGGAGTTGGAGAGACAAGAGAGCAGGGAGAGAGTGAGAAAGGGCAGAGCCTCAAGAGGGGGACAGAGTGAGAAGAATGTAGAAGAAGAACATAGGAGCAAGCTCATGGAGAGAGAGAGAGAGAGAGAGAGAGAGAGAGAGAGAGAGAGAGAGAGAGAGAGAGAGCGAGCAAGCCCAGGCTGCGAGATGGAGCATGGAGAGATGAGCGGGAGAGACAGAAGGAGACTGGAATGAGGAGCACTGTGAGACTAGAATGGGAGGCTCAGGGAGACTGGGGCAGGCGTGTGGGGAGAATGGAATAAACGGCATCTGATCAAACAAACAGCTTGACCCTCATCTCTTCCACCGTCTGCCCCATGGCCTGGGCTTCCCTGGCTGTGGGAGCTGCCCGGGTCCATCCGACCCAGGTGGCTAGGGGAAGAGCCCTAGGGGCCTTCCCTGGCTGCCCTCAAAGAATTTATACCCTGGGGGAAGGGGGTGGAAGGAGGAAACTGGGGTCAGTGATGATGAGAAATGGACACTGGTGGAGAGATGAGTGTTGGATCATTGTATGACTGGAACACGATCTTCAACAGCTTTGTCTGTGTATCTCATTTGAAAAAAAAAAAAAGGACACCAAAATAAAGTCCTTTGGAGTTCCTTCAACCAGATCCAGACTGAGGCGGCCACCTTCAATCTGGCAAGAAGCATCCAAAACCATCAGGGACATTTATTCAGCCCTCCTTGACAATGTCTTAGCAAGACACTCAAAGCTGGGCAGCTTGAAAACCCTATAATACCAACTCGGAGCCATGAGCAGCTTGTTATTCTTCTGAGAATTACCCACACCCACCTACTGTGGGCGTGCCACTGCTTCCCTGTACGCTATGGGGCAGTTCCTTCTAATTTGCCTACCAATTTGCTTGTGTATCTTTTCGCCAGTGTGGAGTGTATCGTTCCTTTGCTTTATGACATTCTTCTCTCTTCATGACATGTAATCTCTGGAGTTTTTCCATGAACCTTGGTGGAAAAACATGTCACACAGGAGCTCAGAGAGTCACCTCCCTATCAACGTTGTGTGGTGACCAGGCAGGAGGGCATTTGTAATAAATACTCTCTGGTAGCCATCTCCCCTCTCAGTTTCTCCCAAAGTAACTCTGTTTGCCTTAAGCAGATTCACATTTACTAATACATAGGTTAGGATATTAACATACTCACAATAAATATTTGACATAGCTTCTATCGCTGAAAGGAGACTTGAGCTGGTTATTTCTGGTCATGACACTAGAAAGTGTCAGAGTCAGGATTTAAACTCAGGGGGTCTTTCTTGAAGGCACCTGTCCTAAGCCCTTAGAAATCCTACGTGGCTCTTTTTTCAGGAAACCTAAGCAGCTCACCCAGTCACTCTACTGCAGGGCCTGTGTCCACACACAGACTTCCCCTCTGTGGTCCTGTTGGTCCAATAGGGCTCCGGAACATCCGGACTACACTTACAATTTTATTGAGTGAATTTGTTTTATTTTGCCTTGGAACATTCTTTTTACTTTTCTTGGGAAACGTCCTATTTTCCCTCCCCACAACATCATTTCACCACTTGTCACCTTCTCTTTCTGGGTGTTACCCACTGTTTACAACTTGACGATGACCACCTATACTTGGAAATAAAATCAGCTCCTCATCTGCTCCTTGTTCTATGCCTAAGTCTTTGTTTGTGTTTCTCTATGGGACCTTTTCTCTCTCAGCCACTTGAAAGAAATCACCATACTGGACCTAATGACGGTCCATCACAGTTGCTCACTGGGAGGAGAATGAGACAGAAATTCATAGTCTTGTTCAATCAAAGTTATTAACATCTTTCCCAAGAATATTAGCATTTCAATAGTGCCATTATCCATTTGTTTATTTCAGACAGAAACTAGATTCCAGGAAGGTAAAGTTCGAGGCGTTTTTCCTAGTACCCTTCCCATCCTCACCTATTCTAACATGTGTCAGGCATCCTTGCTAAGACTGACTGAATGTAATTTTTTAATTAATGGAAAAGGAAACAATCTAACATCACCATTTAAATGATGTCTTATTGAATTAGTTTTTCCTGTAGGGATTCTCTGACAGATGGAACAACCTAGCCTAGCAGCAGCCTTCTCTAAAACCTTTTAAGTCAGGCATTCACAAAACCTGGAAAAGGAAACGATCGACAAAATACATCCAAAGTTCCAATCTCCTTTGTTTGCTCAGGTCATTCAGGATATCATTATCACATTAATGGAATTTTCTTATTTCTATTTGCAGATCCTTTTGTCTGCACATTGTAATCTGATTTGAAAGAAATGGGGGGAAGGAGAGTACCCTCCTTCATTTCTGAAAGCCTAACTCACATACTAGATGTTTGGAGCAAACGGATTTATTGGCTATCATGAAAGATAGCCTTAACCTTTTCATTTCTCCTGCCTCTAACTTTTTGACTTCTGTTCTTTAATTTTCACTCTTGCTAGTGATTGTAACTTTTCCATGTGCTGGTGTAAGTTTATGTAGGAGGCCATAAAGGTCCCTGGGAGTCAAAGGAAGGTGAGAAGTAAGAGCTCAACTAACTCAGTGGTAGAAAGCTTTAGAAGTAACTCAGGCAAAATGTCTCTTTAATTTTAGCTGTATTTAGGAGTATGCCTTCTCAGTTGATCAAAATAGTTAAATTGACTGTAAGGATAGTACCAGGTTCACTGCAAAAGAACTTAATTTTACCCAGAGAGAACATTTTTATAGTGTTGTGATTCAGGGATGAACATTTTATTCGCAAATGGTGTGTTTTAAGCAGTAAACAAATATTACTTTCCAGACCCTAAAGATAATTTTAGGGACGACTCCAATCATCTGATGCTAAATCTGGAGCCCAATTTCAAGCAAGTTGACGGTGCCTCTTTATGGTGTAATGTGACTATGTCAGGATATAGAAATTTTATCTTGTGCTAGCAATGATGAGAGAGAGCAGCAACCTTAACAAGAGTTGATCAAAGGTCCCAATCAAAGACCTGTCTGCAGTCCTGGGAAATTACAGCTCATGAAACAGATCTTAAAGAGAATCTTTTCATTTCTATGAATTTCACTAAATCCGAGAATTTCCTTACTACTTTATTTGGTTTCCTCCCTCCCACAAGTAATTACTCTTTATTTTAAGTGACAGAATCGCTTTAATTTTGCATTTCGTCATCTTTATATAGACCTTGGCAAAGATGAATCTGTCCAGAATATTCTGGGTACTCAGCTCTTATGTTTCAGAATTGTAAATGGGATAAAGCAGGCAGTTTGCCCTTATCCTGTCTTCTAGGCTTATTTGATTTTAAACTATAGAACAAAAACGTGTCTCCTTGGGCCTTCTCTCTCCTTCTCTCTGAATGTGACTCATTCAGACTATTTACTGAGAGTGTAAGGCTGATGTTACAGCATGAAATGCCACACATACTCTTATAGAATCCCACAAAGTTGCATGACTGCTATTAAGCCACAGGTCACAAACTATTCCCTGCACCCCCCCCCCCAAAAAAAAATAATAAAAGAACAAAAGCATTTGAAGGAAGCAGTTTGATGTGAAGAGGCTGAGATAAAAGAATGCTTAAATTTTGATAAGGCTCATGACATGAATAAAAAAATTAGCCAGGCACTCCAATGGTCAGTTGGAGAGGGGAATGTGAGTGGGCCTTTCTTATGTGTCAATATGTGTTTACCATTTGAAAACATCCCATAGTTCTTTCCAGAGTCATTTTAAAAGAATGAAAGCACTAGGATTAAACTTACTACCCATTCACCATTAAAGTTTCTACTGCTTTGTGAGGACTTAGAACATCCCTAGTGCTGAGAAAAACATCAACGAAAAATTCATTCATGGCTAATTCCTGCCTTTTCATTTTCTTGATGCCCTCATATCTTTCCCTTCAGAGCTTACAATATTTGTTTGCTTTTACCTGTTTTGTATCACACGTGTTTGTCCTTGGCAAGTACTCATAGCTCAGTGCTCAGGGGACTATTGTGTCAGTAACTGAACTTAGGGCTCTTGCTTGCAAAACATATGCTACAGATCACTAAGTAATTTCCAAACCCTTCTCTTTTACTTCTTATTTTATTTTCCTTGGAAAACAGTATTTTTCTCTATACTTGTCCTGTTGACTTATTCCCTTACTTTCCCAGTGCGCTTGTGCTATTTCCAAAATATATATTTGACAACATTGAATTTCACGGGAGATACCTCTAAGGCAGGATGGAGTTTGCATTACAAAACGTTATTAACATGTGAACTCCCTTAACATGTTAAAGGGCATCTCCTCCCACTATAAGGAGGATGATATAATTTCCATGTCTTTTAGTAGAAAGCAATACTTAAATCTCCAGCACTCTTTATCTAGATAACCCCTCTGACTTGACCTTTCCCTTCTTCCTAATGTACTTTCTCTCAACTATGCTATTTAGAGATGTTATATGAAACCACCTGGGTAAGCGACTCAGCTTTGTTGGTTTTTTTCCCCACACCTACAAAGTTTACATGTTATTGGTAAACTCCCTTTTATGTTTCTCTTATGAGTATGCCTGATGCTTATTGATTATGTATACCCTAAAAACATAGACTATGAAGTGAGTACCTTTGATTATACTCTGATTACCAATTTCTCTTAAAAAAAAATCCCCACAGGATTATATCACTTATATGTGTTACTTAGAATAACTGAATGTGGGAATTCAATGTTTAAAGGGGGGATGTCCAGATCAACCTTGGCCCCAGAGTATAAGGAGAAGAAAAGAAAGAGTAAAGGGGAGGGAGAGAAGAGAGAGATCAAAAGCAATGGGTGACAGGTCAGAGGAGTAAGGTACAAAGATGGTGTCAAGGAATGGAATGATAGAGCCAATTATCCGAACCTCAAAGTCAACAACATAAATATAAAGACCCAGACTTTAACAACTAAACTCAGAAAGGTGCCTGGCAAGAGGCCAGGCTGGTGGGGTGGGTTATGAGAAGAAACTGGGAACGTTGGTGGAGAGAAGCTGACACTGATGCTGAAATCGGTGCTGCAATATTATATATCTAAAAGTGAACTATAAATAGCTTAAATAAAAAACATTTTTGAAAGAAACAAGGTTTGGAATGAACTGAACGAATTTTATGAATTCACTTAAACTCAGAAGCCATGCACTCTCTTCAACAAGGAGATAAAATCTTCTGCTGTTTGCGCTGTATGTGTCTACATATTTGCTAAGGAATATAAGCATGCACGCACAAGTGCATATAGAGGAGTGAGAGAGTCAGTTGTGTGTGTTTGGCCACACCTTCTCATTCTGAGCTTCAACCAATCCAGCACAGTCTTTGGTGGTGGCTTGGTGGTGGTTATTGGCTTTCTTTTTTTTCTTTTTTTATTAGTGAAACACCATGAGGTACAGTTATAGGCTTACAAATTTTGTGCTTGGGTTTCAGTTATACAATGATCAAGTGCCCATCCCTCCACCAGTGCCCGTCATCCATCCCCACGGGTCCCAGCATCCCCTCCCCCCCAACCGTCATCCCCCCCCCATCCCATCCTGCCTCTGTGGCAGGGTATTCCCCCTTGTTCTCTCTCTCTTCTTTTGGGTACTGTGTTTTGCAAGAGAGGCTTCGAGTGACAATCATGTTTGGTCTATAGACTACTTTTAGCATGCTTCTCCCACCCTGGGAGGGTCCTCACAACACCCTTCATTTGGTGCTCTCTTCTCTATCTGAGCTTCTTTTCACCTAGAACGTGTGGCTGGCCTTCCATTCATGGAGCAAAATTCCTAGTACTAATCTCAGCCATTCCTGGGTGTTAATCTCCCTTTTTGTTGCTTTATGTTCCCCAGATGAATGCAGTCTTTCTGTGTCTATCCCGCTCTTTCTGACTCATTTCGCTTAACATGATACTTTCCATGTAGTACCACTTGTATGTAAATTTCATGACTTCATCTTTTCTAACAGCTACATAGTGCTCCATCGTGTAAATGTACCAAAGTTTCTTTAACCAGTCATCTGTTCTTGGGCACTCAGGTTTTTTCCAGATTCTGGCTATTGTAAGGAGTGCTGCAATGAACAAACAATTGCAGATGTCACTTCGACTATACCTTTTTGCCTCTCTGGGATATATTCCCAGTAGTGCTATAGCTGGGTCAAATGGCAGATCAAATTCTAATTTTTTGAGAGTCGTCCATACTGTTTTCCAAAAGGGTTGGACCAGCTGGCATTCCCACCAGCAGTGAAGGAGGGTCCCTTTCTCGCCACATCCACGCCAGCACCGGTTGCTTTTGTTCTTGTGGATGTGGGCCAGTCTCTGTGGTGTGAAATGATGTCTCATTGTGGTTTTGATCTGCATCTCTCTGATGATTAGTGATGTAGAGCATTTTCTCATGTGCCTTTTTGTATTGGCTTTATTTTTAACATATTCTATTTGCTTTGTAGGTAAATGGCAAGAGGAAAATATCTTAACTTTTTTCTTTATGTAGCTTTTGTGCTTTCCATTTTTTGGGAAAGAGGACCGTTGCTTCTGAACAAGCCATTGAAATGCTTCACAATTAAAGTTTGGGCCAAGCATTTGGGTGATACTGTAGTGCTTATACTCTGGATGGTTTAAGAAACAGAGACCAACTAACCTCCATGGTGATTACTTTAATGATTCACCTTCTGAGGTAGCTTCTTGCTTTTGGCAACTGGTTGAACACTACAGAACCTATCAATTTCCTTCCCCTTTCTCCTTCTCTTCAATTTGTCTTTCACATATGTGTTTTTATTCTGTGTCTTAACAGAATTTTAAAATTTGAAGGAAAAAAAAGATAATATAGAACATAGTTTAGAGATGAGACTAGTGATGTACATAAATGTGAGCTAGTTTAAAATAATTCAGGAAATTGCTAATAATCTCAGGAGCTACATTTTCTAATTTCAAATTGAGACCTTAAATCTGATAGCAGTCCTAACAGTAGCAAAAGTTAAAAACAAAGCAACAATAATCACTCCAATAAATTGATATCCACATTATATGTCATTATTTAATGTGCAGTTTTATCTTATTTGATTCTCCTAGCAACACTATGTAACAAGTTATTATTTTTAGCCTCAGTTGTATTGATAAGGGAGGTTTACACAAAAATCCATTTTATAATAATAATGATATTAAATAAAAACAATAAGGTGTAAGGTCAGGTCTGTAGTTCTGAAACTTATTGTAATCATAGTGGTGTACTGGGGCCATCTTCACTGGTTATTGAGAGAAAGTTGTTTTTGTCTTATTTCCTGTGCAGTGTATAGTGGCATTATGTTAACTGCTAGAAATATCACTTAATCACTTAGAAATATGCCATGAGCAAAATACTTATAACATGGAAACTGGCAAAGGCTACACACAAAATATTATTTTTATTTGTCAGAATCTCAAGGTGGTTAAACATCTTTCAACACACCACAGTCTACACATGTTCTTAAAATATAAAAATAATAATGGATTGAGAGTTTTAAATTCTTAGAAAATCTACATTGCCTAATAATTATGCTGTTAGTGAAAAATCATAAAAACCCTTTCCTATCTTAATACTCCTAATTTAATGATGTTTTACAGGGGTTTTGTTGGTTGGTTTATTTGTTTTTGTTTTTGTTTTTGCTGAAGGTTATTCTGCATTTTAATTTTGCCAGTAGCTTGCTAATGTATAAGAGAAAGGGGACTTGGTTGAAGGAATAGAAATTATAAACCCAAAGTAAACTAGTGAGGGAAAAACACATTGGGATGCACCAAATCCATCAGAGGCATTTGTCCCACAGAGTTGACAGCAGAAATTGTTTGCTCCTGACGGGCAGAGTAGAATATGGAAAAGTTTTCTGAACTCCATAAGCCTATTCTTTCTGAGTCCTCAGGTGTCCTGTCATTGCTTCTCGCTCTATTCCTATTTCCAAATCAGCCTGTGCGTGCTACCATGTGTCACAGCCAACACCCTGATTTATCTAGATTCTCATTCTAAGATAATATTACTAGACTCATGGTTTATTTCTCTATGTCCCAACTTACATAAGAGCAACACTTCTCAGCCCAATGAAGTGTAATTAATTGTCTAATCAGTATGGGTAAGTAAAAATGGAATATCTCGTGCTGTGGAAAGGAAAGAAGACATGGGTAAGGAGGAAGGGATACTTGTCTCCAGTATATTGTGAGGCAAGGGTATAAAATAAAGAGTACTAAAGACCACATGGCAAACAATTTGGACAGAGAATAGGAGTTACTCACTAATTAGTATTGAATGCCTGCCTTGCCACTTCCGTGGAATAGGATATAGGATCTCAAAGGAAGAGGTGGCCCTTGGGAATAATACATTTCTCTAACTTTAAGAAAACAAAACAAACAAGGGAAAAACTGAATGAACCGGAACACATTCTTTGTGTGTCAGAAGCCTGAGTTCAATTCTTGGCGATGCATGGTCAGTGTTTAGAGTGAACCTCAAGCATAGAACCAGGAGTAGTCCCTGAGCAGCACGGGCTGTGGTACCAAAACCAAAAACAAAACCAAACTAAATGCGAAAATGTGAACTGTGATTTTTCAGTAGGAGAAATAATGATTAAGGTGATTTGATATACAAGTTTAGCCTGGTCATCATTATAACTTGAGGCCAATGAAATCCGCATAGGTTGTGCTAGCCATCAAAAGATTCATGATGTGCTTCCAACATCTAGATGTAAGCTTCTTTCAGGAAACCAGTTTAATTTAAAACTTTACTATTTTCAAACTCTCTCCCACATTGCTTTACTCCCTCACAAGGTTATGACTAAAAGCAGAACCAGCCTAAAAATAATCATTTTATGAAATTACATGCAAATAGAAGAAATCATATCCAAATTGAGGAAAATGACCGTGTTTTTCATAGTCAATTTTTAGAAAAAAAGCTTTTAAAATAAGTGCTAGACCATCCTTACTCTTTTATGGTTAATGAGGAGCAAAATATGTGCCCTCAGGATCACACGCGTTAGAGTTCAAATGATCAATGCAATTGGAAAAACCTCTTAGACTGCATATTGGACTTAATATCATAAGGAAAGATTTTATTTTTCTGTTTGAATGTTATTGCCTAAAGCTTTCAATTGTCCTGGAAAAGTATTGTTCAGATTAGAAATAATTGTATAAGAGCCACTCTAAATTTTCCAAGATTTCAAGAAGGATGATAGTTTAGTCGGAGGACTTGAATTTATTTAATCTTTTTCAATGCCTGAATTTTTGGGCAATATTTTATCTCTAATATGTTATGAGTAGACTATAATGAGC
The DNA here is from genome assembly GCF_029834395.1 of Sorex fumeus. Lineage (NCBI taxonomy): Eukaryota > Metazoa > Chordata > Mammalia > Eulipotyphla > Soricidae > Sorex > Sorex fumeus. Next base: position 4,448,303 of record NW_026606322.1, read on the forward strand.
TGTTAATTTGGGGAGAACTAATTCTTCACATCGAGATTTACTCACCACACATCTTGCTTTTAACTTTGTGTAACGTAACCTTTTCTGCTTAAGCAGCTCCTCTAAGTGACATTATCACCATCTCAGTAAGTTTATTCTTACATGGAATTGCAGCCTGCTAGGAGCTGGAGGAGGTAGGTTCTGGTTGACTTGTTTTAAGATAAAATGCAATTGAGTCTTTCTAATTTCCTTTTTCCTTTTTCCTCTTGTTGACAATCTTTCCCTTACCACCTATGAAACTGATGCTTATTCAGTAGAGAATAAAAAAAGGATCCCTTATTCCACCTGGTGATTTTCATCTACATCTGTGATACTGCGTTTATCTGGATACCAAAGGCGATCAAAGAAATTATGTGGCTCTAGGAGATGGGTAATCATACCAGACTGAATATTCCCAACTCCACCTCATGCAGTATATATTGAGATGGCAGTGTAAGTTGTCAGAAATACTGAGATATTTTTGTAGCAATATGAGTAATCATTGGCCTAAGTTCCTGTTCCCCTCATGCACTACTTAGAATTCTAGTGTCCCAATTCTGGGATAAGACAGGGTCTTTCCTTAGCCTTTAAGATTTATTCCTGGTACAGACAGGAACATTATTATTTCTTAAACTGGTTTTTAAAAATTACATTTATTTACTTTTCTGCTCTTTAAAAAAGATATGTATAAACCAGTTTAACCCTAAAAGTTTAGAAAAGTGGTCAAAGAATAACCAAAGTATAACTAACAACATGCATGCTAGTTTGGTAATAAGTCTAGTTCCGTTTCTTTAGAAAATGAAGTGCCAATGGCCAGAGCATAGTGAGATATTTCTTTTCGGGTCCTGTTTTGACTGTGTTATGGTTCTGACTGGATATTTATTACAGTGCTTTCCATTGAAAATGCAGACACCTAATTCAAATTATCTACTTCATATTATTGACACAACGATAGTATATTTTTAAATTTTTTTATTTATTGAATCACTGTGAGAACAGCCACAAAGCCTTTCAGTTTAAGTCTCAGTCGGTCGTACAATGATCAAACACCCATCCCTTCACCAATGCACATTTTCCACCACCAAGAGCCCCAGTATACCCCCCTCCAACGCCCTCCCCGCACCTGTGTGGGAGATTTCACTTTACTCTCTCTCTCTCTCTCTACATTGATCACATTCAAAATCACAACAAAAGAACCACCATTATTATTATTTAGAATTTTCCCCAACAATCAGACCTGCCAAAAAGACATCATTAGACAATTTGTTTTCAATTGCTCATTATGAAGAGAATATGATAGCGCGCGGCCACTATCGCGGTCACGTGATTTTGGATTCCTGATATTTTAGTAATAAGTCTGGAGGGATTATGACAAAAGTCACTGGGTTCTGAGATTGGTTTTTGTGCCTCTGTGATCATGGTTATTCAGGAGCTGGAGGAGGCATCCATGGGTGGCAACTTGGGGCCTGTCAGGGTGGGGAGCAGGTCCGGTTCCACCTCCCCATCCCGTGAGGCCCTGCGTACCTCTCATCACCGCAGTCTCTTACCTGGCTCTCCATTGGGCTCTGAAAGATGGCAGCCACCATGCTGCCACCTCTAGGAGGGGAAGGTGAGGGACAATCACCCTTCCCCTCCCGGGGTGGCATGGCACCATAGTTTAATGCACAATCCAGATGTGTTTCTGTTGGGCATTATATTTTGCTCGAATTTTCCCACCACCATTCAAGCCTGCCTTCCAGGGATGGACGCTAGATCATTTACTTTCCATTGCTCACTTCGCATATCAGGAAAGTGGCCACGTGGTTTGTGGTTTGGAAAAATAGTCCTGGTGACCACCTTCTACGAGCCATGCTTGTAGAAGCTCATGGTTGCCAGGATTCTATCTTGAGAAGGCAGGGAGACTTCACTTGCCCCATCTGGGACTTCCTGGTGATATTGGCTCGGTATAGGGCCCAGAGAATTCTCCGGGTGTGACACAATGATAGTATTAAGGTGTGGCTAAATCCAGTGTTTACATAATGTTATCAGCTCTTAATATTCTATCTCTGTTTTAGCTTTACTTTCTCAAACCTTTAAATAAAACCCTCCAGTTTTCAGCTTTCTGATGGCCGTTTCTACAGGAAAAGATACCAATAACACTCCTCTAATGTTCTCAAATAAATGTCTGAAAATTGAACCTTAATGATCCTCATTGACTTGGTATGGGTAGAGTGACTATCCCATTGTGGCCAGAAGATCAGAGCATGTATATTGGCTTAAGTTAGGTCACATGTACCAAAGATATCAGAGATTGTAAGTGCTTCACCTAAAATACTCAGACTTTACTGGTGGAAGAAAAATCATACAGTGCATTAGGTGCCTTACTGCACTGCACTCATTTGTAAATGAAAAAAAAAAATTCTCACTTGCTCTAACTTGAGAGTGATGGATGCCTGTAGAACTGTGTCTTATAGCAATTGGTTCATTTATTTACGCATATTATTTATATCCTGTCTCAGAATGGACACTCCCTTGTATTGGCACCTTTACTCCTAAGAGTGGAGGATTTCCAGTCTCCTCTGACCACTTTTATAACTTTTAACTGAGATATTTTAAACTATGTTTCTGTGTTCTTCCTGGGCTGCTATTCAGACTGAACAATGTTGTATTCGGGAGAGATAGACTCTAAGGTCTATAGGAAAGATGTGTTGTCAGCTCCTTGGTTCTATTCTCCAGTATCAGGTGGACAATGAACATTTACAAGTAGAGGTTTCCTTTCTTTAGGACAACTTCTTCAAGAGATGTGACTTGTTATCCTGGAATGCTGCTGCCATGTGTGTCCTTTGACTTTTGGTTGCTCTAGGAGTTGGCTGTAGGACAAATTTCATGAACAGCCTTGATCTTTGTTTTTAAAAAAATACATTTCCAGGAAGAGCTTAAAAATGCTCACAGTACGTATATATCAACTGACACGGATGAGTGAGGACTGACGCTCTTTATACCTCAATATTACAGCTATTCCTCTTTCCTGTAGTTTCTCTAAGATATCTCTTTTTAATTTGCTCATACTATTAATTACTATCTGGTTCTCAGATTCACCTGTAGAAAGGGTAGCATTGTAGTGACACCTAGTATTTTTCTAGACTCGTAGAGGGAGCAAGATGGATCTTTTACTTTTAAATTTATTGTCAGTAAATATCACTATTTATATACACTTTGTAAATGCTGACTATTGACTATATTTTTTCCATATGACAATTATATAACAAAAAAGGAATGCTTGAGGAAACTTGTGGTTTTAACAAAGAGTATCTGTGAATTTTCAGATCTAGGAGGTTTCTTTGATTTCTCTCTTTTTCAAGTCCTATAGCTGTTAATTATGGTATGATCCACAAATTGGCAAGAACTAAAGTATGTTTTTTTTTTTGATGAGTGAGTGGCATTCTTTACTTCCACATATCGTTTTATGGTTCACACGTCACTCATATACCAGCGCGTTCATTCCTTTCACCCTTATACAATCCCTTAGCTGAGACAGGGATTGTTATGTTCATTTTACCAGCAGAAAAACTGAAATTCAGAGAGATATTACTTTAGACTTAAATGTTTGTAGAAAAGATTCTAAATTTTTTAAAATTCCAGTCTAATAGATTTTACTTGATGTCAAGTTTGGATATATCATTTCTAGCATAGTTTCTAAGCACCTGAAAGAAAAACTCTATTGACATTCACTTTTTTTTTTTTGGCACACCTGGTGATGCACAGGGGTTATTCCTGGTTCTGCACTTAGGAATTACTCCTGGTGGTGCTCAGGGAACCATATGGGATGCTGGGAATTGAACTAGGTTTGTCTGCAAGGCAAGCAAGGCAAACACCCTACACGCTGTACTATCATTTCAGCCCTGATATTGGCTTTGATGATCTCACATCTACAGCCTATGTGTCTGCACTGGAATTTCAGCTGCCAGACTGATACTAAGGTCAAGAAATTCAGCATGGGGGCCACAGACATAGTACTGGTAGTAGTGGAAGGGTGCTTGCCTTGCACGCAGCCACCTGAGTTTGATCCCTAGGATCCCATACGGGTCCCTGACCCTGCCAGGAGTGACTCCTGCGTGCAGAGCCAGGAGTAAGCCCTGAGCATCACTAGATGGGCCTCAAGACAAAGTACAAAGTTTGGGGCCAGAGACCCAATTGCTGCTTATATGCTCAACTTATAACATTCAGGAGGCAAACTGAGGCATGAAAAAGTAGAACTTTTTAAGTTTTTAACTTTTAACTTTTTAACTTTTTAAGTTTTAAGTATGCAAGTATTAAAACATATAATACTGAAAATTTAGGAAATTGTCTTATATAAGGTAAAGGTAAAGGCCCTCCCATTGTTTGTCGATTTGCTCGAACAGGCCCAGTAACGTCTCCATCGTGAGACTTTGTTGTTACTGTGTTTGGCATATCGAATACGTCGCGGGGAGCTTGCCAGGCTCTACCATGCGGGCGAGATCCTCTCGGTAGCTTGCCGGCCTCTCCGAGAGGGGCAGAGGAATCGAACTCGGGTCGGCCATGTAGGCTGCGTGCAAGGCAAACGCCCTACCGCAGGGGAGGGGCACACCCGGGGGTGTTGAGGACCCTGAGCCCAGCTCTGTGGTGACACTCTCCCACAGCAGTTGCTGGAGGCACAGCTGAGCTTATCTCTGCGGCCAGAGAGGCTGTTGCTTCTTTCACTTCCTAAAAGTGAAAACAAAAAAACAAAACCTGAAACCACCAACTGAAAGCTGGAGGGACCTTCCAGGACCTGGTTGGGGCTGAGAGGGAGCAGCAGGGTCCTGAGCGGGCCCCCACGGGCCAGGTTCCAGATTGCAGGACCCCCAGCCACCCGCGGCCTCCTGAGACATTCCTTTTCTCTTTCCTTGGTTTTGGGGGCCACGTCCAGCCATGCTCAGTGTTACCCCCGGCTCTGCATTCAGGCATCTGGCCTGTAGACATTTTCCTATATCATTGTTTTATAACCACTTTTTAAAAACATTTTTATTGAATCACTGTGGCATAGACCACTACAGATCCGTTCATGATTGGATTTCAGTCATACAGTATTCCAACACCCATCCCTCCATAAGTGTACATTTCCCAGCACCAGTTTTATTTTTTTTAATAATCACTTTTGCAGTCAGCATTGAGCATCTACTATGTTCCAGGTACTGAACCAACTCGGTTTTAATACTCACTCTGTTAAGCGGACTATGACATACGTTTATCTAGTGATGCATACGTTCCATTCCCACACATTTTTTAACTATTACAAATAAAAGTGCAATAAAAGCAATGGATACATATACATCATTTTTTCCACATTTTTCTTGGGATAGATTTCAATGAGTGGGTCAAAACCACGCATATTTCTTTTTATTTTTTCATTTTTATTTGTTTTCTTTAAAAAATTATTAAAACACTGTTATTTACAAAGGTATTCATAGTTGAGTCTTGGACATACACCGATCCAACACTGATCCCACCACCATTGCCAAATTTCTTCCACCAATTCCCAGGTTCACTCCCATGCCTCTTCCCACCAAGCCTGCTCTCTTGAATCTTTTTAAGTTAGGTTGTTAAAGTTTGGATCTCATTATTTCAGTGTTGTTGACACTGTGGTTTAATATCTAGCTCTCTCATTCCTTAACATCACTGATATACCTGAATCCCCATGACCCTGATGCCTTTGCTTCTCTTCTGTCTCTTCTTACCCCACTATAACCCCCTTATTGCTTTCCTTTTCCTCCCTGGGGTCAGTGGTGATCTGGGCATCCTCTCCTTTAAACAATTTTATTCCCTCATCGTTATTCTCAATTCCACATATAAATAATATCCTGTGCTTATCCTTCTGGCTTACTTCATTTAAGCTTTACTTAAATTTACTTCATTTAAGATTTTTATCATCATCAGTAGATAGCATTAAATGGCTTTTCAAAAAGACTGTTCAAATTTACAATGCCATTATAATTGTAGGAAAATATCATTTTTATTTGTCCCTCATCAGTGTTTGATTTCATCGTTCAAAAAATGCTGAGTAAAATAAGGTGTGTATTTTGCTTCTTCATTTGGGAAGAGAAGCAGATCTTGCATGCTGTTTTTTCAGTATGTGAATTTCCTGTTTTTGTTTAGGAGAGTAAATTTATAAATCCTGACACTGAAGCAGCCAAATTCATGGAGGTGACAAGCCCTCCACTATACAATTGTAGTCCCTTCTCTTGTCCTCACCCAGTTATTGGTTATTAGGATAGTAACAATTGTTGCATCTGACTCTTTCCACAAAGATGTTAATGATCTCCTTTCTACCTTTGACAAAGCAGCTGCGAACAAGCCAAGATGTCAGCATGCAGGAACTGCCTTAGGGAAAAAAACCTCCAGTGGCAGGAAATTACCCTAATAGGGTGAAAATTAAGAAACAACGCAAGGCACAGCCCATTTCTAGGATATGAGTGGTACTTTCACGCCTTACCAATTATACTCTTAGAATCAATTTGGTAGTTCTAAAAAAAAAATTATACTTGAACCTGAAAGAGGTTAAAGAGAAAATAATAAAAGATTGGACGAGGTTTAATTTTGTTGAATCACAAAATTATTTTTACCTCACTCAATTGAGTAGAAATTGTGACTCTTTAAAATAATTCTTAGGCTCTTCTATTTTGTGCAAAAACAAATAGTTTCATTTTGGCTATGCATTGAGGGGCTTAGATGAAGGGTACACATCTGAAAAGGGATTAAATGAAAGTCTTTCTGGTTTTCGTTTGCAGAAACATCCCAGGGATTCCAAATCACTAACTGCTGGTGGTATTGGGGATAGGACGCATGATGTAGCTGTCCCGGCCGGTGCTGTAGGGGATGATTGGCAGGTATATTTTTTATAGAATTCTGTGTCAGTAGCACAGGTAGGGTCCAAATCTCTTAATGCCGTCTGTCTCATCTGTTCCTCATTTTCTTTCTTTTTTTTTTCTTTTGGCATTTTTCATTTTGGGTCACACCTGGCGATGCACAGGGGTTAGTCCTGGCTTTGCACTCAGAAATTACTCCTGTCAGTGCTCAGGGGACTATATGGGATGCTGGGAATCGAACCCAGGTTGGCCGTGTGCAAGACAAATGCCCTCCCCGCTGGGCTATCGCTCTAGCCCCCCAACCGCTGCCATTTTCTTATAAGTAGATAAAGACTTACGTAGGAACAGACACTAACTTATTTTTTTTTTTTTGTCTACCTTCTTTTTGCTTTGGGATTGTAAAATTTAAGTTGACTAAGGAAACTGACAGTGCGGGAAATATATCATTCTCTTAAATGGAAAATATTCAACATTTATTTATTGTTTTATATATCTACTGAGTCCATAGTAATTCTGTAAGGGCTAAAAATGGTAGCCCTATTCTCTTAGTTTTAAAGAATAGATCTTGATTGGCTAAGTATATAGGTTCAGATAGAGGACAATAGCAGATACTAGTGGCAAACTCTTTGACCAACATATGTTTATTTGTCTCAAGTCTTCATATTTTTGGCAGAGGACATGCCCAGTGTATGATTATGGCACTGAAGTGAATTAAATAATGGATAGTTTCCCTTTCATTTCATTTAGATTTCCTTTGGACTGTCATTAGTGTACTAAATAGGCTAGATTTGATTTTAAGAAATTAAAAGCATCACTGATTTCAGAATTTGGAGAAATCTTGGAGCCCAGCTCCTCCAATATCCCCCTCTATCATGATCAAAACTAAGCTAAAAAGAGACTCTGAATCTAGAAATGGAGACAAAACTAATAATATCATATTCAAGATTCAATGGGAATTTGGTCAACATTTTATTAACATTAAATATACATATATCTTATGTAAAAATCCAGTTGTTAATTAACTTGAAAAAATGTCTAGTACCTAGTCCTTGGTGTCAGTTTCCTAGTGGGAAATGATAGGTATAGATGTAAAGCTTTGCTTTAGTGGTTCACAAGAAAAACTAATTTATACTTATTCATTCGTTTACTTAATTATATGATTCACTCATGAACTGTGTCTGACTGAACATGTAATATAATAGAAAGAGTAGATGATAGAGAATGTGAAAAAATCAAGAACTTCAGTCGATCTATCTGGTTTGAATGCTCTCAAGGATGGACTGCCCCTGGTCCATCAGAAAGAATTATACATTTTGAAAGAGTCTCTGTTGCATTCGGAGATGGTGGTTCCGTTGAGAGTGAATGGAGTGTCAGGAACAAGGCTGTTTCTCATAAACATTGTCTTCGTAAGATTCAGCTGTAGTCCTACCTTTCCACATTCACGGTCAAAGTCGTTCAGCATTTGTGCTGCTTTGGTGTTATTAGAACGATGTCATCAGCAAAGTGGAGGTGATGTAGTTGCCGACCATCTATCTTCACTCCCATGCTTTCCCATTCCAGTCGTCACATGATGTTCTCGAGGGTGGCACTGAAGAGTTTTGTGAAATGGTATCACCCTACCGAACCCCTCTCTTGATATGGATGATTACTTCATTGTAGAATGGTGAGATCTTGGTAGTGAATCCGCAATAGAGCTCACAAAGGATCCTGATGTATTGAGTTTGTACGCCCTGATTGGCTAGGGCTTCCATGACCGCTTCCGTCTCAACAGAATCAAAGGCCTTCTTTAAATCAATGAACGTTAGACAGAGCGGCATCTTGAACTCCCGAGATACCTCAATGAGCTTGGTTATTGTGTGGATATGGTCGATGGTACTGAATCCTTTTTGGAATCCAGCTTGTTCACATGGTTGTCCTTCATCTAGTGTTCTGCTAATCCTATTCAGGATGACTCGAGTGAACAGTTTGTAGACGACAGACAATAGGCAGATTGGGCGATAGTTGCCAATGTCGTGGATGTCTCCCTTCTTGTATAGTAGTACAGTCCTGCTGGTTTTCCATTGGGATGGAAACTTGCATTCAGACAGGTAGCGTGTGAAGAGCCGAGCCAATGTATTGATGAGTACTGATGGTAAGTTCTTCAGGTGTTCAGGTCTGATCTTGTCTGGGCCAGGTGCTCTTTGTTTCTTTACCGACGAGTTGGCATGTTGGATTTCGGAAGGGAGAACATTGGGAACGACATATCCATCATGTGGTATGTGGTATGTGGGCAAGTGGATGTGGCTATTAAAGAGATCTGAGTAGAAGTCATGAATAATCTTCTCCATTGCCCTTCTGGAATGGAGAATTAATTCTACCATATGAAAAGTATAGACCAACTGTAATTTATGTTCACTTTATAATTCTGTAAGCAATGATCTGAAGCCCCTTCTTATCTTTAAAAATGTAAATTAAACATCATATTTTCGATGAAGTCATGAAATTTACATACAAGTGGTACAATATGGAAAGTATCATGCTAAGCGAAATGAGTCAGAAAGAGAGGGATAGACATAGAAAGATTGCATTCATCTGGGGGATATAAAGTAACAAAGTATGAGATTAATACCCAAGAATAGCTGAGATCAGCACCAGGAGGATTACTCCATAACTTAGAGGCCAGCGGGTATCCTAGAGGAAAGGGCTGTCCAGATAGAGAAGGGAGCACCAAATAAAGGATGTTTGGAGGATCCTCCCAGGAGGGGAGATGCATGTCGAAAGTAGACTATGGACTGAACATGTTTGCCACTCAATGCCTCTTTTGCAGACCACAACACCCAAAAGGAGAGAGAGAACACAGGGGATTGCCCTGCCACAGAGACAGGGGGGATGGGGGGATGGGGGTGGGAGGGATATTATCCATGGTGGTGGAAAATGGGCACTGGTGGAGGGATGGGTATCTGATCATTGTATAATTGAAACCAAAGCACAAAAAATTGTAAATCTACAACTTTAAAAAAAATAAAATAAAATAAAGGGGAAAAAAAAAAAACATCATATTTTCTCTGAAGGTCCCTAGGAATTCTCACCTTCCCACCTCCTTTTTTTTTTCCTTTTGCTTTTTGGGTCACAACAGGTGATGCACAGGGGTTACTCCTGGCTTTACACTTCTGCATTCAGGAATTACTCCTGTTGTTGCTTAGGGGACCATATGGGATGCTGGGAATCAAACCCGGGTGACCGTGTGCAAGGCAAATGCCTTACCTACCACTCAAGCCCCTTTTTCACTATAGTTATGGAGTCCGAAAGCTTATCATGTACTATAACATTGTAGGTGATCATTAAAAATATAGATTAAATATATAAATAAAAATGGAATTGCACCTAAAATATTAATGAAGCTTCCCAGAAAAGTTTGAGTTAGTTAATAAACTGACATTTGTCAAGTCATGATACGGAGGAAATACTGGTATTGCTGAAGAACATAGTATGTGCTTTAGTACTTCACTACTTAGTTGACATATCGAGGTATATTATTGTTTATGAATACCTCTACTATCACTTACTGAGTTCTAATTTACCATCTTACTTAGATTCTGGACTATATTGAAAGGTTTAAATCCTTTTTAACATTCCTAAAAATTTATCATAATTTTCTACACAATGCGCTTTCCTTTTAAGTGATTGTCCAATAAAGAAATGAAAGTAAGACAATGGAGTACTATGTAGCTGTTAGGAAAGACGAAGTCATGAAGTTTACATACAAGTGGTACTACATGGAAAGTATCATGTTAAGCGAAATGACTCAGAAAGAAAGGGATAGACAGACATTCATCTGGGGAACATAAAGTAACAAAATAGGAAACTAACACCCAAGTATGGCAGAGATTAGTACCAGGAATTTTACTCAATGACTCGGAGGACAACCACACATGTTAGGGGAAGGGGGAGCTCAGAAAGAGAAGGGAACCCCAAATAAAGAGTGTTGGGAGGATCCGCCCATGATGGGAGAGCATGCTGAGGGTAGACTGTCGACCAAGCATGATTGCCACTCAATGCCTCTTTTGCTGACCATGGCAATCAAAAGGAGAGAGAGGGAAATGCCCTGCCACAGAGGCAGGGTGGGATAGGGGCTGGGGGGGGAGGGGATGCTGGGATCCGAGGTGGTGGGAAATGCGCACTGGTGGAGGGATGGGTGTTTGATCATTGTATAATCGAAACCCAAGCACAAAAATGTATAAGTCTACAACTGTACCTCATGGTGCCTCATTATTAAAAAATAAATAAATAAGTAAATAAATTAATAAATACTTAAAATACTTAATATTTTAGAAAATCACTACTTCCCTATTTCAAAGTAATAACCATTAAACAATAACCATTAACCATTAAACAATATAAATGAAAATATTATCAAAATTGTTCCATCAAAAATAATGTTCAGTCTTTAGTTTCCCAAAGAGAGAACAGTGTCCTTTGTTAAACAATAAATAAGTTGGAGAAAAAAAAAAAGAAATGAAAGTAAGGAAAAATACCAACAATGACATATGTGGTAAAGGTAAAGGCCCTCCCGTTGATCGTCGATTTGCTCGAGCGGGCCCAGTAACGTCTCCATTGGAGACTTTGTTGTTACTGTGTCTGGCATATCGAATACTCTCGGTAGCTTGCCGGGCTCTCCGAGAGGGGCGGAGGAATCGAACTCGGGTCGGCCATGTTGGCCGCTTGTAAGGCGAACGCCCTACCGCTGTGCTATCGCTCCAGACATATGTGTCATAGTTGGAAGTAGGAAAACTAAGCCAAGATTTTCAACAAAGCTCCAGATGATAACCCTATTAAGCCAAACAGCATGGTTAACAAAGAGCCCCTAATGCCCAAGATTTCTTTTTTTTCTTTTTTCTTTTTTCTTTATTAAATAACCGTGAGAGCAGTTACAAAGCTTTCGAGTTTAAGTCTTGGTCATACAATGAAACACCCGTCCCTTCACCAGTGCCCATTCTCCACCCCCAACAACCCCAGTATGCCCCCCATCCCACACCCTCCCCCTACCTGTGAGGCAGATGATTTCCACATTACTCTCTACTTTGATGACATTCAATATTTTTACACCAGATCCACCATTATTCTTTGGGATTTTACCCCAACACTCAGATCTTCTGAAAAGGCAACACTAGACAATTTGTTTTCTGGTTATGAATAGTCCGGTTATGAGTAGTCTGGTTATGAATAGTCGCATTATGAATAGTCGCGTGGCTGCAGCAGTGGCCACGCAATTTTGGAATTTTGAAGTTTTAGCAATTAAATCTGGAGGGATTTCTGCCAAAAGCCTCTGGGTTTCAAGATTTGTTTCTGAGTCTCTGGGATCATGGCTGTTAAGCAGCTTGATCAGAAGCCAGAAAGGCCACTCATGGGCGGTGACTCGGGGTCTTGTTGGGGTGGGGAGGAAACTGCTGGCTCCACCCCCATCCCGTGATGCCCTGTGTGTCTCGTCACTGTGGGTGCAAATATGACTGTCCAATAGCCTCTGGCAGATGGCGACCACTGAGCCGCCAAGGGAGAGCAGGTGGAGGGACAGTACCCTTTTCCCCCAGGGAGTAGCCTGGTGACAGTAATCTACTGTGGGGTCCAGACACATTTCTGCCAAAAACCACTGGGTTTCGAGATTTGTTTCTGAGTCCCTGGGATCATGGCCATTAAGCAGCTTGATCAGAAGCCAGAGAGGCCATTCGTGGGCGGCGACTTGGGGTCTTGTTGGGACTGTGTGGAAAGGGCCAGCTCCACCCCCATCCCATGAGGCCCACGTGTCTCATCACTGTGGGCCCAAACCTGACTGTCCAGTGGCCTCTGGAGGATGATGGCCACTGGGTCGCCGGGGGGAACAGGCCAAGGCACAACCCTGTTTCCACCTGGGGTGGCCCGGCGCTGGTAACCTACTGCAGGGACCGGATGCATTTCTGCCAAAAGCCGTTGAGTTTCGATATTTGTTTCTGAGTCTCTGGGATCACGGCTATTAAGCAGTTTGATCAGCAACCAGAGAGGCCATGCCTCCAATTGTATAGCTGAGCCAGAGGTGGTTTGTGGGTGTGTCTCGCACATACCTAACTTTTGTCCGTTTACTCTCTTGTAAACTTTGCCCCAAGTTTTTGGGGACTGACCAATGGCACAGAAGCAATTTTGGGGTATCTGGAAGTCTGAAGGCACCATCAGGCTGCTGATGCACTCGCCTCACAGGTACAGATTGAACTGCTGATGGCACCATACCCCTGTCAAGATTTCTTTTTCCCCCTTTCCTTTAGTTATTTTGGGGCTTTCAAGAAACGCTCAGGGGGGCCAGGCCTCACTTTTTGCCAAACCTAGCCTGACTTTTCAGTGTTTGGGGTCTAATACGTTGTTGCCTGGGCTCTGAAGTACAAGAGGCCACTAGGGTTATCTGTGCAGGGTTGGGATGTAGGGCATGTGATGCTGAGGATAGAATTCAGGGCCTTGGGCATGCAAAGCTTGCGCTTCAGCCCTTTGAACTATCTCAGCAGCAGCCCATAACATGTCTTGTTTGGAAAGAGAAGGATTTGCCTATAGAGTCGATTTAATTCCTTCTAGCACTGTCTTTCATTTGGTTCCTGGTATTAACCAATGGGAAAGATAAATGGGAGGAAGGTTTGTTTAGAGGCTGAGAGAGAGACAGATGAATGGGAGGAAGATTTTTTTTTAGAGGCTGAGGGCGAGCCAGAGCCAGAGACACAGAGATGCAAAGATAAAGAGACAGAGAAATAGATGAGGGAGGATAGAGAGGTTGAAAGATGCTCTTGCTGGGATTTAGAACTTGGCCAATGTGTCTAATGATTTTGTATGCAGCTGGGGAGAGAGAGAGAGTGGGGCAGTGAAGGTGTGTATTGGGAAACTGGATCCAGTCCTTCTGAAATCTTTAGGTCTTCTTTATTATACAGTGTCATCAAATCAATAACATTCACCACAGATTTCACCGAGGACCTTCATTTCAGAGACTGGTTTTGAATGGTTTGAAACAGTTACCATGTAATGACTGAGCTGTGTTCCTGAGCCTTGAGCAGCTGTTTAACATTCAAGCCACACAGAGCCAGGGAGAGCTCCCAACAGAAAAGGGAATTAACTGTTTGGTGTGTTTTAATAAGTGAGTGAGCAAAGATCATGTGAATCGATTATCAATTTGGCTAACTTTCTTGCAGGGCTTGTGTAGAAGAATTAAATGCAAACAGACTGCATGTTTACCAAAGAGGAATGCACCTTGAAGTGGATATTAGGATTCTCAAAAGTGATTTTTGAAAGCATTGGAGCGTTTTCTCCCCTTTCCTTATTTCTTTAAGAACATGTGTTGGAAATGAAGGTGGAAATACTGCAAAAAATATAAATTGTCGGACACAATACTAGCATACAGAGGAACTATTCCTCTAATAGGTACATTTGAGACCATCCCAGTGTCTTTATATTAGTCGAGTGTTTCCTGGCTGGAGCGATAGCACAGTGGTAGGGCGTTTGCTTTGCACGCAGCCAACATGGCCGACCCGAGTTCGATTCCTCCGCCTCTCTCGGAGAGCCCGGCAAGCTACCGAGAGTATTTGATATGCCAGACACAGTAACAACAAAGTCTCCAATGGAGACGTTACTGGGCCCGCTCGAGCAAATCGACGATCAACGGGAGGGCCTTTACCTTTTAGTGTTTCCTGCCATAGCTCCTGATCTCAGGGACGCTATAAAATACCAGGAGTTTGTAGTCACAATGTGGGTGGTATCTGAGTTTAGATTGGTCTTATTTATTCCATCATACTGACTTGAAGAAAATTGTCAGTCACATGGCATCAAAAACACGAATTAATATTATTTTCAGGATGTTTATTGTCCACTGTAAGGACAAGATGATTTTGAATACTTTTGTTCATTTTTTTATGGAGTATTTTTTTTTTTTGGAGGGAAGAGGCACACCCTACAGTGCTCAGGGCTTACTCATGGCTCTTACTCAGGGATCACTCCTGATAGTGCTCTGGGGAACCAAATGGGATGCTGAAATTGAATTCTGATTGACTGTCAGCAATGCAGCTCCCCTATCTGCTGTACAGTACCTTAGACAAAAGGATTTAGAATGAGGCTTGGTTCTAGTTTTGCCTTCTTTTTCTTCTCCTATGATCCCTGTTTTCTTCTTTCTTTCCATTGGAAAACAGTTTACTTAATTGTTGCTGGTGAACATCGTTGGAATGAGAAAGAATCTTGAGGAAAAGGACAGATGGACGTCAGAAAGAAATGAACCAAGTTAATGGCCAGCCACTTGCTTGAACCAACATTTTTCTATGTTTTTCTCTCAGTGTGGGTTCATACTGTGATGGTGTCCAACACATTTGTTTTACATATTTTCTATTCTCTAAACACAGTCTCCTAAGTGCCACTCAGTCATTGCTGTTGAATGACTAACTTCTTGTGAACTATGAAATGACAAACATCCAGTTTTCAATTGCAGTTTGAATCTTTCTTGGTATTTATAAGTTGCTGTTGCCTGTGGTCAAGCATTAGCTTTTATCTCATCTTCCAATTGGACTTTAGAAGTTCAAAGATCTATTGGATTATTTTATGATCTTTTGGTCAAATAAACTGTAAGGAGGGAAGCGCATGAGGTTCAAATGTGAAGCAAAAAAGTGACAGTATTGAAGTCACATTCTTTATAACTCCAAGAGCTAAGTACAGGTCCTCCAAAACAACGTGTTCATAATAAAGTGATGAATGAGCTGGAATTTGCCTCTGGTCCTTCTAAATCACACCCCATTTGCACCTAGAGATGATGATAATAATATCCATAGAGTTCTCTGCTTCCTAACATGGAAAATTATTGTGTGAATGGTTTGTGGTGTCTTTCTTCTGTGGAAAAAGAACTGGGAGGGGAGGGTTACATGTAGAACTGCATGTAAAGTTAGAGACAAGATTTTGTCAAATGCTTGCAAAAAGTGGTGATAATATAACCTTTCATTGTTTATATACAGAATGCCTTCACTATTGCTCAGTACCTGCAAAGTGAGTAGCACAAATTAAAGTACTGTAAGTCTAAAATATACACCGAGTTTTGACATCCTTGTTAAGAATGGTCAAATAAGCAGTTTTTACATTGATTTAATGAATACTATCTTACTGTTTGGGGCATATTGGGTTAAATAAAATATATGATGAAATATATTCAAACAGATTTTATTTTTAGTAATAGTTACTAGAAAATAAAATGAAACATTTAAAGCTACATTATGTCACTGGTGTTCTATTTATTTTTTACTGGTATGGATCATACATATTTTCAATCTGTAGAATTTCTTTAAACATTGGAAAGACATGAAATTGCATTTTATAGTTATCCATTTTTATGGGTGAGTTTAATTGTCTCTCTCGAGTTTGTTTTGATATCAGTATATAGATTCTTGAGTGTCGCTTCTTGAAAATGTTTCAAGGCACAGTGCATCTTGGGGGCACATTGTGAGGGTGAGCTCAGGAGGATTTGATGGGGCTCTCTGTTCTCCAGGGAGCAACACAGGAACTTTCAAGGACTTGGTATTGCCAATAAAATGTCTTATTGAGGCTGGGAGGGGAAAGAAAAGAGCATCTTATTCTGCACACTACAAGAAAAATTATACCTTTAATGAAAATGACAAGAGGTTCTTAGATTACCAGCGAGCAATAAGAAAGTCTCACCTTGGGACGATTCAGTCCTCATTTCAATTCAGGACTTCTCAGCTATAGGTCATTCAAATTATTACCTGTGTGGATAGCCAATTAGACTGCAAGAACTATATGCTATAATTTCTGTGTATTACATAAGATTGGATTTGGTTATAAGTAACAATAAAACCCAACAAATTGGGACTTTAAAAAGATAGACACTTACTCCTCTGCTACATAAAAGGTGATAGAATGACATTGGTGCAGACTTTGTTCTGTTGTACCAACTCCTACTCTGCACTCCCTATTGTGTCTCTCTTTCATGTTCCCAGATAACATTCTTTCCCCTCCTGCTTGGGGTGGGGGTGGAGGGAGAGATGTGAACAGAAAAGAAGAGGGCAAGGGGCAAAACACCAGCTGTTTCTTTTTCTTTTCTTTCTTTCTTTTTTTTTTTTTCTTTTTGGGAGACACTTGGCAATGCACAGGGGTTACTCCTGGCTCATGCACTCAGGAGTTACTCCTGGCAGTTCTCAGTGAACCATATGGGGTGCTGGGAATCAAACCTGGTTCTGCTGAGTGCAAGGCAAGTGCTCTACCTGCTGTGCTATTGCCCCAGCCCCCACCATCTATTTCTTGATATTTCAAAAATGTTTCAAAATCTGCCACACCAATGATTGGACTTTTGTTAGTCAGAAAGAATCTGAGTGACTGTATCTCAGCTGAAATTTCTGTGGCTCTGGAAGGAAGAGAGAATGCAAACTGTTGTGGTATACACACGACAGACAATGCTTTTTCACACATTGTGTGTTATATTAAGAAAGTTGTAACATAGTAACTTTATATCACTCTATATGGAGGCACCAGAACCCATTTCATATTTGGCCATGTCCTTAAGAAAATCCAAGTTATTGCTGGAGAACAGCTTTCATATGTGACAAAACAGTAACAATAACATTTTGCATCTAGGGAGGGACTTCGTTATTAACCTGGAGACTTGATTTTGTGTGATCTCGTTACCAGGATCTTGATACTAATGAATTGCTAGGGTTTGCTTTGAACCAATTGAAATATGTGCAGGGGATTCCTTTAATATGGGCATTATTATTATGGTGAATGGACGTGATAAGCACGCCTGAATACATATATATATATATATTTAAGAAATAAGCATATATGTGTCACAGTCATTGTTTAAACCTAGTGTTTCTATCAGGCAATGGATCAGCATGCCATATGCCTTTTGTTTCCATGTATGTGTGAAGATCCAAGAAAATGAATACTGACTGACAATGAATGTGTCTATCCCTGTCGTCAGTGCGTAGTTCATGTTCGCTGGCCAAGAACTTTTGAGTCATGCCTATGGAGGAAAGCCATATCAGAATCACCAGGATTCAGTGGACCCTTATATTTTGCGTTTGTTTGTCATCCTTGAGAAAGAGATTTCCTGTACATACAACTTGCTGTACACATGTCTCCCATCATTTCATAAATGTTAAAAAAAACGCGAACTGTCCTTTTATTTCTTTGTTTTGGTTTGGGACCACACCCTTCCTGCTCAGGACTCATCCTTATTCTGTGCCCAGGGATCACTCTTGGCAGGACTCAGGAGACCTTTTGTGGGTTTGTGGTGTTAGGGATTGAACCCAGGTCAGCCTTGTGTGATGCAAGTGCCTTGCCCACTGTAATATCTCTAGGTTCCTGAGCTTCCTTTTTAATTCAAATAAGCCTGGAAATTTCTTTCTCCAGCCTCTTCAAAAGGACTCTAAACTCTTTTTGGAGCACTTTGTTAAAGGATTAGCTTTTACTTTCCCACTTGGCTGGATGATTTTCTTTTCATAAATTACTGCATTCAAGCTTTGAGGAAAGAGCCATTCCTTTAATGTTAGATAAAGCATATTTATAGCTCCTTTAAAAGGTCCCCAATTTAACAAATTTGTATGCTTTCGCGAGCTTCACACACATTTTACCAGATATTTATCATAGTACATGTTGAGAATTCATGTAGAATTTTGAGTCAGACAAATTTTTTTTAAGTGAGCTCTAAGTTCAGTAGCTTTTTGCTCCTTGTACAAGCTGTGTGGTCTTGGGCAAGTCACTAATTCTTGTGTGTCATAGTTATAAAATCATTTTTTTTTTGCTACATCCAAAGCGGTCAGGGTTCACTCCTGACTCTGTACTCAGGGATCACTGGTGCCATTCCAGGGGAACCGTATGTGGTGCTGGGATGGAAGCTTGTTTCGCCATGTGCAAGGCAAACACACCTTAGCTGATGTGCAGGATCTCTCTTGCCCCAGAAAAATCATTTTCTGATAGCCACCTGCTGGCTTCTTGTGAAGGTGAAAATATGTAAAAGACTGGATATGCTCCATCTAAAACACTTCATGTAATGCCTGGTATTAAAAAAAAAGTCATTGGGCTTTATTCTTCTTCCTTAAGGTTTCAGATCCTTCTCTACATAATGTTGCAGTTCTCAGTTTAAACCGGATTATATTTCAAAGGGATAACTCTTTGTTAAAGCCTTTTTGTTTCTTCTTGTCACACTTCTTACACTTTTCTCTACTCCCACCTTCTCTTAATCTCCTTTTTTTTTAAAAATTTTATTTCAGATGTAAAATTCTCGTTAATTATGCTCTGGTAGTTCATTATTTTCCTTGCCAGAATATCACTTTGATTATTACAGAGTTGAGCCCCCGAACTACATTTCAAATATTTAACCAGTATTGTCCAATCTTAAATATCGGCACTGTCCAGTAGAGCTATATCGCCACCCCAATTGAGAGCCACATATGTAATTTTAAATTTTATGCCAAGTATATTGAAATATCAAATTGTCCTTTGCTTCTATTCAGCTGTAATAGTCAGTTTCTATTTGATAGCTTCATGGTATAGGGGTGAAACCATGCTTGGTTTTCTCCTGCTGATGATAATAGACTGTTGACAAAAAGATCAGACCCTGAGCCTCTAGCATTCTCCTGCTTCTTGTTTCTTTGCCTTGGGGGTTGGGGAAGCAACTGGCAAGTCAAGGCAATGGATGGAGCCGGGTAGGTGTAAGGAGCAAGAGCCAAGGCTCTGCTGAATCCTGTTGCTAGGCAACAGCATGCAGGGAGCAGACACATGCATATTCCTGCCAGCATCCTCTTGTCTTAGCAACAGAACATTTGTGTGAAGGGCTATGGAGAGGAGAAACTCAGTTCAATTATTCAAAGTTCCCCTGATCCTAGGCTACCCCCAGGCCTGAATCCTATTTGTTCGTTGTCTTAATTTTCCTGTGCTCAACTAAAGCTGATATTTGTCTTTTAATTTTTCTAAAGTTTATCAACCACAATTGGAAGAGATCTTTAATGTGGCTCTCCAATACCCAAGTCACATGGAAACTCATTCAAGCCCACCCACTTCCAAGTCCTCTGTTGCTCTGCATGTCAGGGCCTATGGAACATAAAAATGACCCCTTGTTCTAAGGCAGCCCTGTTGGACAGAAATTAAATGTGCACTTACAAAAATCTTAATGCTAGTTTTGTATGTGAAATGATGCTAAGTCATGATCATTGAATCCCAGGCTGTCACTTGTGAACTTTTTATTCATATCCAAAGAGTAAGAAAAGAGAGGAATTTCCTTTATTATAGGACTGTGATGTTGAGAAAAGATTACATTTTATCATGTTTCCTTTCTTTTTAATATCATTATTTTTATATGCTAAACATGGTTTATACGTTTTCATATCATTTTAGATTTGCATTGCTACTTCACCACCCTCATCACCAATGTGTTAATATTGCTCTACTACCGTAAGATTTTCTTCTTTATTTCTCCTTCGTTAGGACTATCACAGAGCTTGGTTCCATCAGAGACTGTTATTTTCCTTTTTTTTGTTTCTTTATATTCCACAGATGAGTATAATCATCTGGTGGTTGTATTTTTCATTGTGGCTCACTTCATTTAGCACCAATACCTTCCATTCCGGTTGCAGTGAACTACATGATTTCATCATTTCTCATAGCTGAGTAGTACTCCACTGTGTGTATAGACAGCAATTAAATTATTCATTCCCCTGTTGTTAGGCCCTTGGGTTGTTTTTAGATTTCACTGACTTGAATGGTATTTTAGTGGACATATATGTGCAGATATCCCTGAGGATTAGTGTCTAAGTGGATTAGCAGCCCATGAGAGAAACAGCTGGATCATACAAAAATTCTAATTTTCTGAGAATCCAAAGCATTTTCCATAAGGACTGAACCAAATAGCAGAGCAGTGAATTAGGATTTCATCTTCAATTTATCTCCACCAACACTGTTTATTTTCCCATTATTTTGAGAATGACTTTTGGCAATCTTTATGTCTCTTTAAGGTTAGCCTGTTTCATTCTTTCCCCCATTTTTTGATGGAGTTGTTTGTTTCTTCTTTATCGGACTTCTATAAGTGCTTTATATGCCATGGAGATTAGCTCTTTGTATGATATATAATATGAGAATATTTTCTCCCATTCAGTAGGGTGTCTTTTCATTTGTATATTCCTATTGCTGTGTCAAAAGCCTTTGAGTTTGACATAGCACCATTGTTTATTTCTGCTTTTGTTTTCTTTGCCAGTGGGATCATTATCATGAAACATTTCACCTATTGTTTTTCACAATGTAGTAAATTGATACAGATCTGATATCAGGGTCTTCAATCCACTTTGAATCAACCTTTGTGTATGATGTGAGACTGTTTAGTTTCACTTTTTTTTTTTTTTTGCTTTGTGGGTCACACCCAGCAATGCACAGGAATTACTCCTGGCTCTGTGCTCAGGAATTACACCTGGCGGTGCTCAGGGGACCATATGGGATGCTGGGAATCGAACCCGGGTTGGCCGCGTGCAAGGCAAACGCCCTACCCTCTGTGCTATTGCTCCAGTCCCTAGTTTCACTTTTTTACAGTTTTTCTAGCAGCATTTATTGAAGTGGCTTTCTTTACTCTCACTTCATACAATTAGCCCCTTTGTCATAAATTAGTTGTCCATAAATCTGAAGATTCATTTATAACTTTCAATCTATTCCTTTGATCTGTGAGTCTATCTTTATTCCAGTAACATGCAGTTTTATTATTATAATTTTGGACTATAGTTTAAAGTCTGGGAAAAAATGCCTCCTTTTTTCTCCCAGGATATCTTTGCCTATACTAGATTTACAATTTAGAATGTAAAATTTAGAAGTGTT